>NC_034187.2:25118690-26318690 GCF_002021735.2 Oncorhynchus kisutch
AGAGAGCTAGAGAGAGAGAGCTAGAGAGAGAGAGAGAGCGAGAGAGAGAGAGACTAGAGAGAGAGAGAGCGAGAGAGAGCTAGAGAGAGAGAGCGCGAGAGAGAGAGCTAGAGAGAGAGAGCTAGAGAGAGAGCTAGAAGAGAGAGAGAGAGAGGAGCTAGAGAGAGAGAGAGAGAGAGAGCTAGAGAGAGAGAGAGCTAGAGAGAGAGAGCTAGAGAGAGAGAGCTAGAGAGAGAGAGAGCTAGAGAGAGAGAGAGAGAGCTAGAGAGAGAGAGAGCTAGAGAGAGAGAGAGAGAGAGAGCGAGCTAGAGAGAGAGCTAGAGAGAGAGAGCTAGAGAGAGAGAGAGCTAGAGAGAGAGAGAGCTAGAGAGAGAGAGAGAGCTAGAGAGAGAGGAGAGCTAGAGAGAGAGAGAGAGCTAGAGAGAGAGAGCTAGAGGGAGAGAGAGAGCTAGAGGGAGAGAGAGAGCTAGAGGGAGAGAGAGAGAGAGCTAGAGGGAGAGAGCGAGCGAGCGAGCGCTACAAAGGGGGGGAGAGAGCGAGCGAGCGCTACAGAGGGGGAGAGAGAGCGAGCGAGCGCTACAGAGAGCGAGCGAGCGCTACAGAGAGCGAGCGAGCGCTACAGAGGGGGAGAGAGCGCTACAGAGGGGGAGAGAGCGCTACAGAGGGGGAGAGAGCGCGCTACAGAGGGGGAGAGAGAGCGCTACAGAGGGGGAGAGAGCGCTACAGAGGGGAGAGAGAGCGCTACAGAGGGGGAGAGAGAGCGAGCGAGCGCTACAGAGGGGGGGAGAGCGATTGAGCGCTACAGAGGGGGGGGAGAGCGAGCGAGCGCTACAGAGGGGGGGAGAGCGAGCGAGCGCTACAGAGGGGGGAGAGCGAGCGAGCGCTACAGAGGGGGGGAGAGCGAGCGAGCGCTACAGAGGGGGGGGAGAGCGAGCGAGCGCTACAGAGGGGGGGAAGAGCGAGCGAGCGCTACAGAGGGGGAGAGCGAGCGAGCGCTACAGAGGGGGGGAGAGCGAGCGAGCGCTACAGAGGGGGGGAGAGCGAGCGAGCGCTACAGAGGGGAGAGCGAGCGAGCGGCTACAGAGGGGGGGAGCGAGCGAGCGCTACAACACGAGGGAGAAGGAGGAGAGCGAGCGAGCGCTACAGAGGGGGGGAGAGCGAGCGAGCGCTACAGAGGGGGGGAGAGCGAGCGAGCGCTACAGAGGGGGGGAGAGCGAGCGAGCGCTACAGAGGGGGGGAGAGCGAGCGAGCGCTACAGAGGGGGGGAGAGCGAGCGAGCGCTACGAGGGGGGAGAGCGAGCGAGCGCTACAGAGGGGGGGAGAGCGAGCGAGCGCTACAGAGGGGGGGGAGAGCGAGCGAGCGCTACAGAGGGGGGAGAGCGAGCGAGCGCTACAGAGGGGGGGGGGAGGCGCGTACAGAGGGGGAGAGAGCGCTACAGAGGGGGAGAGAGAGCGAGCGAGCGCTACAAAGAGGGGGGGGAAGCGATTGAGCGCTACAGAGGGGGACGACGAGCGCGAGCGCTACAGAGGGGGGAGAGCGAGCGAGCGCTACAGAGGGGGGAGAGAGCGAGCGCTACAGAGGGGGGGAGAGCGAGCGAGCGCTACAGAGGGGGGGGAGCGAGCGAGCGCTACAGAGGGGGGAGAGCGAGCGAGCGCTACAGAGGGGGGGAGAGCGAGCGAGCGCTAGCAGAGAGGGGGGAAGAGCGAGCGAGCGCTACAGAGGGGGGGGGGAGAGCGAGCGAGCGCTACAGAGGGGGGAGGAGCGAGCGAGCGCTACAGAGGGGGAGAGCGAGCGAGCGCTACAGAGGGGGGGAGAGCGAGGAGCGCTACAGAGGGGGGAGAGCGAGCGAGCGCTACGAGAGGGGGGGAGAGCGAGCGAGCGCTACAGAGGGGGAGAGCGCGCTACAGAGGGGGAGAGCGCGCTACAGAGGGGGAGAGCGCGCTACAGAGGGGGAGAGAGCGCTACAGAGGGGGAGAGAGCGCTACAGAGGGGGAGAGAGCGCTACAGAGAGGGGGGAGAGCGATTGAGCGCTACAGAGGGGGGAGAGCGATTGAGCGCTACAGGAGGGGGAGAGAGAGCGAGCTACAGAGGGGGAGAGAGCGAGCGAGCTACAGAGGGGGAGAGAGAGAGAGAGAGCTAGAGGGAGAGAGAGCGAGAGAGAGCTAGAGGGAGAGAGAGCGAGAGAGACTAGAGGGAGAGAGAGAGAGAGAGAGCTAGAGGGAGAGAGAGAGAGAGAGAGCTAGAGGGAGAGAGAGAGAGAGAGAGCTAGAGGAGAGAGAGAGAGAGAGAGCTAGAGGGAGAGAGAGAGAGAGAGAGCTAGAGGGAAGAGAGAGAAGAGAGATAGAGGGAGAGAGAGAGAGAGAGCTAGAGCGGGAGAGAGAGAGAGAAGGAGCTAGAGGGAGAGAGAGAGAGAGAGCTAGAGGGAGAGAGAGAGAGAGAGCTAGAGGGAGAGAGAGAGAGAGAGCTAGAGGGAGAGAGAGAGAGAGAGCTAGAGGGAGAGAGAGAGAGAGAGCTAGAGGGAGAGATAGAGAGAGAGGAGAGAGAGAGAGAGAGCTAGAGGAGAGAGAGAGAGCTAGAGGGAGAGAGAGAGAGCTAGAGGGAGAGAGAGAGAGCTAGAGGGAGAGAGAGAGCTAGAGGGAGAGAGAGAGAGAGCTAGAGGGAGAGAGAGAGAGAGCTAGAGGGAGAGAGAGAGAGAGCTAGAGGGAGAGAGAGCTACAGAGAGGGGGAGAGAGAGAGAGCGAGCTACAGAGGTAGAGAGAGAGCGTGCAACACAGGAGGGTAAGGATGGACAGAAGTGATGAGAGGATCAAGCTGATGTGCCATACTGCAAACTCCTTATGCACCATCCTGTCATCATGGGTCAGACTTACTTACCTGCATAGCCTCACAGGTCTGTCAGAATGGCAAACAAAACCAAAATCTAGAAAGCACAAACCTCTTTCCCCAGAAACCATTTTTATAGCTTGCCATTCAAAATTACTAAAATTGTTTAATCGTCATGCTGCATTGAATCTGAAGATGTGTTAGCCTACTACTTTATAATCAGTAATCTGGATGTGCCTTCAACTTTTCCTAGTAACAAATACATTCTGAATCATGAGAACTTACAGGTGACATAAGATGACCCTGTCAGTTCTGGATAGTCTATAACAATTGTTGAGCTCAGGCACATCATAAAACAATGCACCAAGCCCATGCTGACAGGCACCCAGAGAAGGCTAATAAGGTGGGGAACAGTAACTTGGGCTATAATATAGGCATATGGGCCCTCATTCCCATCATAAACACAGGGGACTTTGGATGCCAGGGTATCTTGACTGGGACGTGACTCTTACCTTGCTCATTGTGACATTCAAACCCTTGAGAATGTACAGGTGAGACTTAAGTGTGTACAAAGGCACACTGACACAATGGCACACACCTTGCGCTTCCACTCCAACAAGATTGGCAGAATGCTTAGATGACAGAATCATGTACACCTATAGGACAGTGCAATGGTAAATAAGAACAAGACTGACAGTACACACTGGTGATCAACATCTTCATTCCAAAAAGAAAGACTCAGAAGTGTCACAGTACTCCCCAGCCAAACAGGACCAATGTAGGTATGATGATGAAGTGACTCTGAACCTGACATTCTGGGCCAGCCTCCACAAGAACAAACGGATTAAACCAACTATGAAACCCTTGGTTAGCCCACAGACGTATATTAAAACCAGGTTAGCAGTGTACATTTGGTCTAGTCTGATCGTGAAAACATATACTAGTCCATTAATTATACATCTCAAAGATAGCTACTTAACCTAGCTTCTACCTACCGACATTTGACTTTGTTGGGACATTCTGTCAACACCTATACAATGTCAATGCCAATGTTAACTAGCTAATATTGGTGTAGTGACTAGCATCTAGTTGGTGCTGGGCCTAGCAAATTAGTTCTCCATTTAGTTTGACATTATGATTAGCAAACACGTCAAGTAGCTAGTGAATGCACATCAGATACGACCACAGTAACTGGTGCACTAGCTGGCTAACGAGTTAGCTAGCTAGTACAGTAGCCATCCGATATTTCCACCAAAAACAAGTCCTCTTCAGTGTGTTTATCGTTATCTAGCTGTATTTGCAATATACTGTTCATCTTGGAATAATATTTCATACTGGTAACGTAGGTCGTTATATTGCCAAAATATAAAATGGTCGTTAATGGCAAGTAACGACAGAAAGTTAACTATTTAACGGTTAGCTGTGATGCTGCCTGGGTCGTTCGCATGCTAATGTTATAGCTTCCTAGCTAGTTAGTCAGCCAGTCAGAGGATAGCTAGGTAATGTTATCGAGTTACGGAAATGTTACAGGAATACTCAGTGTGTGTAAAATTGATTTATAACTAGCTAGTTAACGTTACAACAAATATTTCACTTTGCAAAAATATATATTTATTCTGACGTCAAACTGTGTAAACGAGCTGAAAATTAATCCCACTTCTCTTGATGTGGAAGCAAGCTAGCTACTATTGCTAACTGGCTAGAATCACACATAGGTACCCAGAAACAAGCTATCTGCAGATTAACGACAATGAGCCGTAACGCGTTACCTTGATCCTCTGTTGTCCGGAACGAATACGGTGGCAAGTTGTTATCCTCTATTACACAATATTAAACTAAAATGCTTCCAATCATGTAAGAGTAGCCTCTCCAAGTAGCGGCAAACCAGCAGGAAGGCTATTTTGGCTTTTTTTTTTTAGACAGACAAACCAACGAGTGCCTATTTACCTTCTAACGAAATAATCCTCCGAGTCCCATTAATAACAAAATAGACGTATAAAAAGATTAAGTGGAGTCAATCACATTCCCTATTTATGAGAAGAAAAAAATTATAACTTGTTTACACCACACCTCTTTTTTTTTGTTATATTTCTGTAGACAGTGTTTAATTTGGGGACATCTCTATTCACTCTTTTGTCAATATTACTGGGCAGAGTCCATGGCACACATAAGAGATACAACCAACCCTGATGCTCGGTTTGACACTATAGACGATGGTGATTGGTTTGTTCGAAGCACGTAATGGATGGGGTTGTACATTTAGATAACGTCCATCATTCCGCTAACAGAGTCGCTCCTAGAGATGAATTTTTAAGAAGGTAGGTTGAGGTGTATGGGGCTAGGAAGGATATTGGGTTAAAGACGAGGTGGAATTTTATACTTTAGTCGCTGCCTAACCCTCTTCCTGGAGATCTTCCGTCCTGTGGATTCAGTCCAACCCTAATTTAACACCTAATTCTACTAATTAGCTGCTCAACAAGACCTCAACTAGCTGAATCAGATATGCTAAATTAGATTTGGACTGAAAATGTACAGGACAGTAGATCTCCAGGAAGAGGGTTGGGCAGCCCTGGCAAGTGGGTGGGGAATCCTCCCCTTATGACATGAAGCTAAACCTGTTAAGGCCCAACCCTGATTTACCGTTCATTCACACTGAAGGACGGTCTTGAATGGGCAAGAACCAACTACTTCTCTTGGTTTCCCATTAGTTATATTATTTAAAGAGCACATCAACATTACGGATAGGAAGAGAGGATTTACAACAGCTGTCTCAAATAAAGGTTAAAAATAAATTGTTAGGGAAGTCAGTTAAGAACAAATTCTTATTCACAATGACGGGCTACCCCGGACGACGCTGGGCCAATTGTGTGCCGCCCTATGGGACTCCCAATCACGACCGGATGTGATACAGCCTGGATTCGAACCAGGGTCTGTAGTAACGCCTCTTGCACTGAGATGCAGTGCCTTAGACCCCTGCGCCACTCAGGAGCCAGAGTGGCACTGATCTTTTCTTAGCAAGTAGACCACATCAAATTTTACAATACACCAAAATTAGGGATAAGAATAAAAAGGATGGATGGAAATCAAAAAAACAATTTCAAAATATACAAGCATTTGTTATTGAAGTTGAGTTTCAACAGTGACATACTGTAGCTATACTGACATAGTATTAAAATAGCTAAACGATATCAAAACAAGTCCATATTGTTTTACAATTCTTTCCCCTTCCGTTTTGGTAATATTGAAACTGTTCAGCCCCAATACTGCATTTTTTGGTTTAGTAATGAAAAATGAATTAAATGACAAGATTAAACATTATTAAATCATTGCATAAAGCATGTGAGTGGGGGGTGTCTGTCAAGTATACTTGACTATTAATCTAATTGAAATGGGATACTTAAGATAAAACTGATATTAGCTGACTGATAAGTATAACGCTAACATATTACTTTACCTTGAATTTCTAACTCAGGGTGAAAGTAAGGAAAATCAATGAAATAGAAACTTTAGCACACCACAGGAAGCAGCTGGCACAGTAAACCTACGGAATGGGAGCCAATTTCTCCCCTGAAGACTTTGAAACTGAACCCATATTAAAAAGGGACACTTCAGAATGTTGGCAATGAAGCCCTTTATCTATTTCCCCAGTCAGATGAACTCACGGATACAATGTTTAAATTGAGTGTTAAAGGAATTAACACTCAATTTGTCTCAGGTCCACATGAGGGGACATACGCAGCCTGGTCTCATTGACGAGACATAACATAGTAAATGTAAATCCGGGATCACAAATTGGTATGATATGTTACATTTGGTATGGTTACAAAAGCCTTAACGTAACCATCGGTCTTAAGGCAAAACCAAGAGTGGGGTGGTTGGTTGGGATGGGTGGGCGTATAACCTAAAGGTTGCGAGATCGAATTTCATCATGGACAACTTTAGCATTTTAGCAACTTTTCAACTAATTAGCATGTTAGCCAACTCTTCCCCAAACCTTTTCAGCTAATCATTCCCCTAACCTTAACCCTTTAACCCATAAGAGTCTAAGCCCTGTCTAAACTGAGGGAGAGGGTTCTACTAAGATATATGGAATTGTTTTAAGGATCATTTTACTATTTGTGTTTGAATTTTAAAAGAACCATTGAAGTATCAAAAAGTATATTTGATGAACATGTTTTATTCAACCTTCCTGCTATTAGACCATACAAACAGATTCACTACATGGAAAAACAGTCCCCCCCCCCCAAAAAAGAAAATCTAAATTAAGTGTGTTCTGAAGTGTCTTTCCTATATATGAGAGATACAGTATAAGAAAGATGTTACTTTTTATGTACATGTATTTAACCCCTCACACTAAACAGTCTAAGCCAGGGAAAGGGGTTCTACTAAGCATTATGGAATTGATTTAAGAAGGTCATACCAGAGATAATTTAGCTATTTTAGAGTTAAGATCCCTTGAAGCATCAAGAAAATATTTGTAAAACAAATATACACTACCATTCAAAAGTTTGGGGTCACTTAGAAAGCCCTTTTTGAAAGAAAAGCACATTTTGTAGTCCATTAAAATAACATCAAATTGATCAGAAATACAGTGTAGACATTGTTAATGTTGTAAATGACTATTGTAGGTAGAAATGGCTGATTGTTTTATGGAATATCTACATAGGCAAACAGAGGCCCATTATCAGAAACCCTCACTCCTGTGTTCCAATGGCACGTTGTGTTAGCTAATCCAAGTTGATCATTTTAAGGCTAATTGATCATTAAAAAAAAACTTTTGCAATTATGTTAGCACAGCTGAAAACTGTTGTACTGATTATAGAACCAATACAACTGGCCTTTAGACTAGTTGAGTAGCTATCTGGAGCATCAGCATTTATGGGTTCGATTACAGGCTCAAAATGGCCAGAAACAAAGAACTTTCTTCTGAAACTTGTCAGTTTATTCTTGATCTGAGAAATGAAGGCTATTCCATGCAAGAAATGCCAAGAAACTGAAGATCTCCTACAACGCTGTGTACTACTCCCTTCACAGAACAGCACAAATTGGCGCTAACCAGAATAGAAAGAGGAGTGGGAGGCACTGGTGCACAACTGAGCAAGAGGTCAAGTACATTAGACTGTCTAGTGTGAGAAACAGATGTCTAACAAGTCCTCGACTGGCAGCTTCATTAAATAGTACTTGCAAAACTCCAGTATTAACATCAACAGTGAAGAGATGACTCTGGGATGCTGGCCTTCTAGTCAGAGTTGCAAAGAAAAATCCATATCTCAGACTGGCAAAAAAAATGAAGTATTAAGATGGGCAAAAGAACACAGACACTGGACAGAGGAACTCTGCCTAGAAGGCCAGCATCCCAGAGTCACCTCTTCACTGTTGACTTTGAGACTGGTGTTTTAAATCAGAACCGTTTACAGCTGTGCTAACATAATTGCAAAAGGGCATTCTAAGGATCAATTAGCCTTTTAAAATGATAAACTTGGATTAGCGAACACAACGTGCCACTGGAACACGAGTGATGGTTGCTGATAAATGGGCCTCTGTATGCCTACGTAGATATTCCATTTTTTTTTTTTTTTTTTTATCTGCCGTATCCAGCTACAATAGTAATTTACAACATTCATGTCTACACTGTATTTCTGATCAATTTGATGTAGTTTGAAATTGTAAAAAAAAGTGCTTTTCTTTCAAAAACAAATACATTTCTAAGTGACCTCAAACCTTTGAATGGTATTGTATATAAAATGGTTTATTTGGCCTTACTGCTATTTGCTCATACAAAACACATAGAATAACAGATTCACTACATGGAACAGATAGCCCTCCCCCAAAAATCAAGGAATTTTGTTCTGAAGTTTCTGTCCTATATCTGAGAGGTACAGTATAAAAAAATTTAAAAATCTGGATTTTTTTATTTTAACATGTATTGAACTCCTTATTTTTTGGCAATAAACAGTCTCCATTCATTTTTTCTACTTGTACCGGGGGACCTTCTGACGAGTCTTGTGAGGCCTGTGGGCAAACAACACGTCCTAGAGTAAAACAATGTACGTGTTTGTGAGAGTCTTATCTTTCCATAGAGGGGTCATAATAGTATGTAGGCCAAACCTTTCGGACCCTACAGACGATTTTCAGGATGTCTCATGGTCTGATAAACACCGCTCTAGCTCTGTCACAGCAGATGCGGAAGTGCGACATAAGCAGATGCATTCTCTAGCTGAAACTGACAGATTTTGGGGGGGGGGGGGATTTGTTCATTATGCTGATTTGATTTCCGTGGGGCCCAGACATCGACCTTAGGGGGTCAACCTAACTCCAAAACATAACTCTAACCAGAGAGGATGGCTGCAGTTTCATGGGCTCTTAACCTTGTTATTTTACTGCTGTTCTTTAATTATTTGTTACCTTCATTTCTTTTGGTATTTTATTTCTTTTGGTATTTTTAACCAACTGCATTGTTGGTTAAGGGCTTATAAGTAAGCATTTCACTGTAAGGCCTACACCTGTTCTATTCAGCACATGACAAATAAAATTTGATTTGATTTTGAACCTTAACCCCTAGCCTTGCAAACATTAGCCAGCTAGTTTCTGTTAAACACCTAGCTAGAATTTGTAACATAGGATTTGTTTTGCAAATTTGTAAAATATTGTACGTTCAGCATATTCGTAACATATCATACAAAATGGGTGATGGACATGCACAAATGAATACATATCATACGAAACTTGGCATAATCGTAGTAAATGGTGTCTTAGATTTACATACAGAATTATGTGAAATGCTCTTAGACCAGGTTGACATATGCAGCAGAGTCCCTGCATAGCAACTGTCATGTTATTCCACTCTGTGCCATTTGAGTGGAATTAAAGCTGCTCCTCTGAATAAGTATGATGAAGTACTGCATGCTCTGGTTCTGAACCCTGGCCTTTGTGACCCACTGAGTATGTTAGTTAAATTACAGGAGAGCATGCATTAGATCAACTAGATACAATTAGAATTATATTTCTAAAGAAATACCAGTTGGTTTTAGCTAAACAAAATACCAAACAAGTTGGGAGAAACATTTGAAAAACAAATACTGTGATTCAATCTCATTTTAAGCCCTAGCGGTTAAATAGATTATTAATCCGTTTCTAGGATAAGTATAATACTACTTTCAAGAAAGAAAAAATATAATTGTGTTGATTTCATGAATCCAAATGAGTACTCTTTGAGTGCAAGAGGAATATTGATTGATTAAATAGGGACTGCAGTCTTGCCCTTCTTTGAGAACCCTCTATTGCATCCGACTCACACTTCTAGCTTCTTATCCCTCTTGGAGCCATGCTTCTTGTGTGATCTAGATTTGAGTTTTAATGCAGAGGCACTCTTCAGGGTGTCCCTCTTCCCTGAGGTGAATTCCTCCGCCCCTGGCTTCCACAAGAGCAGCTGTGCATCCTCCCCTCCCGTGAGCAGGGCCTCCCCTGCGGGATCCCAGAGGAAGCAGCGCACTGTGGAAGAGTGGCCCCCTTGGAGGGACCTCAGCAGATACAGGCCTTCCTCACTGCACTCCAGAAGGTGGATGTCTCCATTGTTTGTCCCACCTAGCACTAGTAAGCGCCCTGCCTCCTCCAGCCAAGTCCCGCCAACAAAGTAATCCAGGGCCACTTCATTAGAGAGAGGGGTCAGGCTGCGGGCGTCAGCGGCACTGAAGAGTGTGAGGGGCTTGTCTGTGTCCAACTGACCCAGGTCCCACAGATGGAGGCCCTCGTCGTGGCTGAGGCACAGCAGCTGGTTGAAGTCCTTTCCTGCCCAGCACACTGAGCTAGCAGAGGAGCCACAGTTACAGGTGGCCAGCAGGGCCTCCTCCTCTGCACCAAGGCTCAGGTCAAACACATTCACCAGGCCATCAGTGGAGCCAGACGCCAAGTGGTCGGCATTCCGGGGGTGGAAACGCACCTGCGTGATGTCATCACTGTGGGACTCAGAGTACACACCCAGAACCCCTCCCTTCTCCTTTGCCATGCGGGCATCCCAGAAAACCAAGAAGCTATCATCTTCATCGACCTGCTCAGTGCCTGCACATAGGACCACATCGCTGCAGCTCACATCAAAGCTGCAGAAGTGGTGGGAGGAGTCACTCCTGAACACCTGTGCTGCCTCTGAACCTGGGCAGCGGACATCCCACGTCCTCACTGTCCCATCAGCAGAACCTGAGAAGAGCAGGTCAGGGGAGGTGTGGGCAAAGCACACCCCACAGATTGCACCACTATGTCCCTGGTACTCCCTGAGCAGGCTGAGGCTGTCCTCACTGTGCAAACGGATGGAGAGGTTGGAGCAGCATACGGCCACCAACCCTGGGCTCGAGACAGGCTGGTGGGACAGGTCCAGCAGGTAGGTGGGCTCATCTGGCTGGACACGCCGAGTGATTGACAGAGCTTTGAACTTCTCCCCCAGACTCTCCATGGCAACTTCCTGCAACTACACCCAGCTGGATAGAGAGGATGTGCAGAATATAGATGTGTAATATGGAAGAAACTCCATCTAATCACAAAACATACACCTACTTACTCACTTAACTCAAAATGTGGGTCTGGTAATGGTTAAATTAACACAAGAAAGAACCAAGGGACTTTGTTCCCATAGAGTCCACTGTGACTTGTGAGGCTTGTTGCAGTCACTCGGCCTGTCATTACTGTTGGTGTAAGTTATCTCTAAAGTTAGTAGCTCACTGTGTGTGATAGTTGGCTAGTGTTTCTAACAAAATCTAACAGTGAATACTATCCTCTGTTAGTATTATGTTACTGCCAAACAGATTTAACTTATAGCTGTTGTCTGGATTGATAACTAAAAAGCTGATACCTACCTAGCCAATATTAGTCACCAATGAAGGTGGCGAGTATGAAGTCACTATAGTAGTAGCAAATAAAGTGACTAATTTAGCTAGCTAAAAACACTCGCTAAATTAGCTAGCTAAACGTTTGCTAGCTTGCAAGTGGAAAGTTCTTGAAGGGTTCACTTATTGAAGGACCAAAGAAAGTACGTTAACATTCCAGTAACATTTGTATTCAATGCCCAGTATGAACCACAAATACAAAAAAAACATGTAATATATGTAACCTTGTAAACGACTCACTTACCTGGCAAAATAGACGGTATCTGATTTTCATGAGCACGTTGTGACACGGTGTCACTGTATTTACTGCCCGTTGATGGACCAATTTCCTCAATGCATGAGTTCCGATGTTGAATTTCAGAGCAACATTACAGTCATAGACAGTACAGTATGAAGATAGGCAGAAACTGCCTCTCCAATAGAAATCACCGACCACACTTGTAGGGGATGTCATGGCGACGTTAGCCAAGTAAACACATACGCAGAAACACGTCCGCGTGAGACGACCGGTCTCACGGTTCTCTCGCGCCAAACTCCGCATGTCGTCAAAGGCACTCCTTCGATATAAAAAAAAAATCGGAAATGGAAACGTGTTAGTTTGTTACTTTCACAAGGTTGGAGTAATAACATGTTCAACTGCTTAAAACACTGTCTCGAATCAAGGTTGTGCCTTTAGATTTCGAGAAAATTAACAACTAAGTAATAATATTTCACGGTCTGGTCGGTTTGGTCTGTTTCGCAAGCGTTCCCGGAAGTCTCACGATGTTGCGCGTCTGGAATTAGAAACTCTGTGCTACAGTACGTACAGGCAATACCAATGTCTATAAAGACACTGACTTTTTTATCGGTGAAATAATTGATTAACATTCATATGAGCATCATCCGGCACGATAGGGAGCGGGTCATCAATGGCCATGCTGGAGTGGACAGAAGTAATGGCACCGTCTAACCTTAGCCCTTGACCATGATTCTCATTGTCATTACATTATACAGTCATTTGGACGAATATGTCTTCTGTATGAGTTTTGAGCCCGGACACTCAATCTGAACATGAACGCGCGTCGTTTACGGTACGGTATTGGAAGCATACGAACATTATCTTTCGTATCATATCTTTCAAAAAGGAAGGTAAATTGATATACACCTTAATACCTAAACCTCTCTTTTAAAAAGCATGTGAAAAAGGTAATTCAAATAACCAAATTCAACCTAGCTAATTTCCGATTTATACGAAATTGTTTGACTACAGAGGTAGCAAAACTGTACTTCAAATCTATGATACTCCCCCACTTAACATACTGCTTGACTAGTTGGGCCCAAGCTTGCTGTACAACATTAAAACCTATTCAGTCTGTCTACAAACAGGCTCTCAAAGTGCTTGATAGGAAGCCCAATAGCCATCATCATTGTCACATCCTTAGAAAGCATGAGCTCTTGAGTTGGGAAAATCTTGTGCAATACACCGACGCATGTCTTGTATTCAAGATCCTCAATGGCCTGGCTCCCCCTCCACTCAATATTTTTGTTAAACAGAAAACCCAGACATATGGCAGCAGATCCACAAGGTCTGCCATGAGAGGTGACTGTATAGTTCCCCTAAGGAAAAGCACCTTTAGTAAATCTGCATTCTCTGTGAGAGCTTCCTATGTCTGGAATACACTGCCATCAGACACACATAACTGCACCACATATCACACTTTCACAAAATGCTTGAAGACATGGCTAAAGGTCAATCAGATTTGTGAACATGGTCCCTAGCTGTGTGTTGCCGCTCTCCATGTTGTCTGTTGTCTGTAGCTTGTGAGGTGTGGAAACACTTTGTTGCTTTTATGAATTTTGTCTTGCTGCTTTTTGTTTTATGCTGCTCTGTCTGTATGCTACGTCTTGCTTGTCCTATGTTGCTCTGTCTGTATGCTATGTCTTGCTTGTCCTATGTTGCTATGTCTTGCTTGTTCTATGTTGCTATTGTTTATATTGTAATTGTTTTTAATAACCTGCCCAGGGACTGCGGTTGAAAATTAGCCGGTTGGCTAAAACCGGCACTTTTACTGAAATGTTGATTAATGTGCACTGTCCCTGTAAAAATACAAATAAACTCAAACTCAATAGGGTTAGTATACCCACATGGTCATATTTCCATGGTACCGCGTATGTTTACAAAAAAAGGGGAAATATGCATACTTTATTTTTGAAACACCATTTTCGTATTTTCTGACAATTTAGGATGTGGCACATCGAGTTCAGCCAAGGGTGTGCAACATCCTAAATTGTCTGAAAATCGAAAACTACATTCTTAAACTCATGTGTAATACTATGGGCGATTCAAACATAAGGTAGTGAGGTAAAAGTCCTACGTTGTCAAAAAATATCAATAGTGAAGTAAAGTACAGATACCACCAAAAACGACTTAAATTGTACTTTAACGTATTTTTATTTAAGTACTTTAAACCACTAGCTTCAATACTCTCTAAATATTAGGGATTCAAAATCCTCAAAGTCTTTGGAAGAACCTTAGGTTTATTGGCATTGGAAATTGCCCACAAAAGGTTCTTCCAAGAACCCCATAGGAGGTGGGGTTCATCGAGGAACCTCTTTAGGTTTTAGTTGGTGAGGGTTCTTGCAGGAACCTAACTGCCCAACTGTTACATTTGGATTTTAATTTTAAAGGACAGTAGGTGCAGGCACTTAAATTGAGATCTTTAAATGTTTCAGTTAAGGTAAGGTTTGTCCCTTATATGATCTAAATGTATATTGTTTTATGATGATAACTGTAATATTCATATGTGTAAACATACTGAATTATAATTGGATGCATTTTACCACCATATCATACTGTGCTATGATTGGTTAAGACCACCCAGATGGTTAGGTCATGGGCAGTTGATCATGGTTGGAGATAAGTGAACATGCAGTTGGAGCTAGCTAATAAAGAGCTACGTTAAGAAATATCTTTTAGTACTGCATTTTATTATTTTGTACAAAGCGTGCAAAACAAGACAATACCATCTATCTTTTCATATTTGTGCAAATATTTGTAAAACAGAAAATAGACAATTCAATGGCGTTAAGAATATGTATGCTATAAGAATATGTTGAAAGCTAGCTGTATTGGGTGCAGATGACTGAGCTGCTCACTTTTGTGTCTAAGTATACAGACTAGGAGGCATACAAAGGTATGTCAATTGGTATTGGTATGTTATGCAGATCACATGTACCATCCTCTTTCTTCCCTTACCTCTACATTTTCATTCACATTATCCAAGATTGCGCAGCAGTAAGACGTGTTTGTTTTCATCCCGTTGTAAACATTTCAAACTCTTTTTTTTCTCAATTTTCATAAAAATATACATTCCTGCAACCCACCTCACCCAATGTGATACGGATCAACTATTTATTTTTTTAGACCTTATACCTGGAACCTCCATCAGAAGCGAGACAGCTAATTAACTACTAGCTATTTAGTCATTGCTAGCCTCTACTAGAGGTCTTTACCTTTAGCTCGGACTCCTGCCACTTTAGCCTGGATAGACGGATAATACCTGCCAGTCTGCACAGCGCGATACCAGCCCTGGGCATATCGGACTGCTTTTTTCCACTACATCACCGGATTCCTGCCGCAAGCTCTGGACCATTACACCGGATCTTCGCAGCTAGCTAGTTGCTATGAGGAGCTATTGTGGCTAACACCCTTGTCCAGAAGCATGCACCAGTTAGCCCTGAGCTAGGCCCATCTCCCGGCTAGCAACGAAGTACACCAAATACAACACTTCTCTTGCCAATTGGCCTGGACCCTTTGTCGACACAGAGCCCCGCCAATCCATCACGACTAGTCTGCTGGTCCGCTGAAGTAACTCGGCCGATGTGCTCTCAACCGGCCTCTGCGTCATGGATGGTTGGTGATGATCCATCTGCTAGCCCCGGCCTGCTAGCTCCCTGAACGCCGTGTCTCCCGCTCGCTCAACATTGTAATTGACTACCGAACTGTTCCGTGTTTCATCTAGTGCTGCTCATTGGACCCTATGATCACTCGGCTACACAGCCGATGCCTGCTGGACTGTCCATTAACACGGTAGTTCATTGTGTTTATCTGTCTGCTCCAGGCTCAAACTCAGGCCCTGTGTGTAGCTAACTGACCCTCTCTGCCCATTCATTGCCATATACCTGTTGTTGTCATCTTAACTGTTTTTACCCGTTGTCTCACCCGTTTACCCGTTGTCTCAACTGTTGTTGTCTTCGCTCTCCCAATCAACACCTGTGATTGCTTATGCCTTTCTCTAATGTCAATATGCCTTCTATACTGTTGTTTAGGGCAGCTCTCATTGTTTATTTTACTGTGGAGCCCCTAGTCCTGCTCAACATGCCTCAGATAGCTCCTTTGTCCCACATCCCACACATGCGAAAACTGCACCCAGCTTAACTGGCGCCTCCAGAGATGCAACCTATCTCATCGTCACTCAATGCCTAGGTTTACCCCCACTGTACTCGCACCCTACCTTACCCTTGTCTTTGCCCTGAATCTATCCTACCGCGCCCAGAAATCTGCTCCTTTTATTCTGTTCCCAACGCACTAGACAACCAGTTCTTATAGCCTTTAGCCGTACCCTCATCCTATTCCTCCTCTGTTCCTCTGGTGATGTGGAGGTTAACCCAGGCCCTGTGTGTCCCCAGGCGCTCTCATTTGTTGACTTCTGCAACTGTAAAAGCCTTGGGTTAATGCATGTTAACATCAGAAGCCTCCCACTAAGTCTGCTTTATTCACTGCTTTAGCACACTCCGCCAACCCTGATGTGCTAGCCGTGTCTGAATCCTGTCTTAGGAACCCTGAAATTTCCATCCCCAATTACAAAATTTTCTGTCAAGACAGAAATGCTAAAGGTGGCAGAATTTCAATCTACTGTAGAGAGACCCTGCAGAGTTCTGTCATACTATCCAGGTCTATGCCCAAACAGTTCGAGCTTCTACTTTTAAAGATCTCTCCAGAAATAAGTCCCTCACTGTTGCCGCCTGTTATAGCCCCCCTCAGCTCCTAGCTGTGCCCTGGACACCATATGTGAACTGAGTTTGTACTGCTAGGTGACCTAACTTGGGATATGCTTAACACCCCGGCCGTCCTACAATCTAAGCTAGATGCCCTCAGTCTCACACAAATGATCAAGGAACCTACCAGGTACAACCCTAAATCTGTAAACATGGGCACCATCATAGATATCATCCTGACCACTTGCAGTCTAAATACATATCTGCTGTTTTCAACCAGGATCTCAGCCATCACTGCCTCATTCCCTGCGTCCGTTATGGGTCTGTGGTCAAACGACCACCCCTCATCACTGTCAAGAGCTCCCTAAAACATTTCTGCGAGCAGGCCTTTCTAATCGACTTGGCCCGGGTATCCTGGAAGGATATTGACCTCATCCCATCAGTAGAGGATACCTGGTTGTTCTAGAAAGTGCTTTCCTCACCATCTTAAATAAGCATGCCCCTTTTCAAAAATGTAGAACTAAGAACAGATACAGCCCTTGGTTCACTCCAGACTTGACTGCCCTTGACCAGCACAAAAACACTCTGTGGCGTACTGCACTAGCTTCGAATAGTCCCCGCAATATGCAACTTTTTAGGGAAGTCAGGAACCCAAAAATAAAATCAAAGTTTATTTGTCACGTGCGCCGAATACAACACGTGTAGACCTTACAGTGAAATGCTTACTTACAGGCTCTAACCAATAGTGCTAAAGAAAAGGTGTGTGTGTGTGTGTATGTGGGTAAGTAAAGAAATAAAACAAAAGTAAAAAGACATTTGAAAATAATAGTAGCAAGGCTATATACAGACACCGGTTAGTCAGTCTTATTGAGGTAGTATGTACATGTAGGTATGGTTAAAGTGACTTTACATATATGAAGAACAGAGTAGCAGTAGCGTAAAAAGAGGGGTTGGCGGGACACAATGCAGATAGCCCGGTTAGCCAATGTGCGGGAGCACTGGTTGGTCGGGCCAATGAGGTAGTATGTACATGAATGTATAGGTAAAGTGACTATGCATATAAGATAACTAGAGAATAGCAGCAGTGTAAAAGAGGGGTTGGGGGGCACACAATGCAAATAGTCCGGGGTAACCATTTGGTTACCTGTTCAGGAGTCTTACAGCTTGTGGGTAAAAACTGTTGAGAAGCCTTTTTGTCCTAGACTTGGCACTCCGGTACCGCTTGCCATGCGGTAGTAGAGAGAACAGTCTGACTGGGGTGGCTGGGGTCTTTGACAATTTTAGGGCCTTCCTCTGACACCACCTGGTGTAGAGGTCCTGGATGGCAGGCAGCTTTGCCCCAGTGGTGTACTGGGCCGTACGCACTACCCTCTGAAGTGCCGTGCGGTCAGAGGCCGAGCAATTGCCTTACCAGGCAGTGATACAACCGGTTAGGATGCTCTCGATGTTGCAGGATGGGTACACACAGTCAGTTAGGAAAGCAAAGGATAGCTTTTTCAAACAGAAATTTGCATCCTGCAGCACTAATTCCAAAAAGATTTGGGACACAGTAAAGTCCATGGAGAATGAGAGTACCTCCTCCCAGCTGCCCACTGCACTGAGAATAGGAAACACTGTCACCACTGATAAATCCACAATAATTGAGAATTTCAAGAATCAGCAACTTGCCCAAGCCTCCCCCGCTTCTCCTTCACCAAAATCCAGACAGCTGACATTCTGATAGAGCTGCAAAATCTGGATCCCTACAAATCAGCTGGGCTAGACAACCTGGACCCTCTCTTCTGAAAATTATCCACTGAAATTGTTGCAACCGCTATTACTAGCCTGTTCAACCTCTCTTTCGTATCGTCTGAGATTCCTAAACATTGGAAAGCGGCCGCGGTCATCCCCCTCTTCAAAGGGGGAGACACTCTAGACCCAAACTGTACAGACCTATATCCATCCTTCCCTACCCTTCTAAAGTCTTCAAAAGCCAAGTGAAAAAACAGATCACCGACCATTTCGGTGATCTCCGCTATGCAATCTAGTTTCCGAGCTAGTCATAGGTGCACCTCAGCCACGCTCAAGGTCCTAAACGATATCATAACCGCCATTGATAAAAGACAGTACTGTGCAGCCGTCTTCATCAACCTGGCCAAGGCTTTCAACTGTCAATCAACGTATTCTTATCGGTAGACTCAACAGGCCAGCAGCATACCCCCCTTTAGGCCAGCAGCATACCACCCTGCATACCACTGCTGGCTTGCTTCTGAAGCTAAGCAGGGTTGGTCCTGGTCAGTTCCTGGAATGGAGACCAGATGCTGCTGGAAGTGGTGTTGGAGGGCCAGTAGGAGGCACTCTTTCCTCAGGTCTAAAAAAATATCCCAATGCCCCAGGGCAGTGATTGGGGACACTGGCCTGTGTAGGCTGCTGTCTTTCGGATGGGACGTTAAACGGGTGAAAATAAGAATGTGTTCTTAACTGACTTGCCTAGTTAAATAAAGGTGTAAAAAAATATATTAAAAAAAAAAAAAAAAATACAAATTGGCACCCAAAAATACAGATTTCCGATTGTTATGAAAACTCGGCCATTCCGATTAATCGGTCGACCTCTAATCTCTACCATTCCTGCTGACTCTAGAGAGTTGAAAACAGCAGGTCTGGGACAGGTAGCACGTCTGGTGAACAGGTCAGGGTTCCATAGCCACAGGCAAAACAGTTGAAACTGGAGCAGCAGCACGGCCAGATGGACTGGGGACAGCAAGGAGTCATCATGCCAGGTAGTCCTGAGGCATGGTCCTAGGGCTCAGGTCCTCCGAGAAAGAGAATTAGAGAGAGCATATTTAAATTCACACAGGACACCGGATAAGACAGGAGAAATACTCCAGATATAACAGACTGACCCTAGCCCCCCGACACAAACTACTGCAGTATAAATACTGGAGGCTGGGTCAGGAGACACTGTGGCCCCAACTGCACATCTATCACTCCAGTGTAAATTGCTAAATTGTAATTACTTCGCCACTATAGGCCTATTTATTGCCTTACCTACTTAATTTGCACACACTGTATACAGATTTTTTTATTGTGTTATTGACTGTACGATTGTTTATCCCATGTGTAACTTTGTTTTGTTTTTGTCGCACTGCTTTGCTTTATCTTGGCCAGGTCGCAGTTGTACATGAGAACATGTTCTCAAGTGGCCTACCTAGTTAAATAAAGGTGAAATAATAAATAAATAAACACAAAAACCAAGGTGAAAAGGTGAAAAGGAATTCACCCTTCCTACACCTCTGATGACTGTAACAGGAAACCTGTTCGATCACCATGCACTGTAAAATCATTCTGCTATGGATACGGAGAACATCAACATGCCAGAGGATAAATTCATTGGACTTGGTGCTCTGCTGGGAGTTTACCTCATATTTTGATATTTTATTATGCTTTGGTATTAAATCATAATGAACACTGACAACTAAAATTGTGTTATTATTATGCATACTATTAATAATATGAATAATAACAGAGGGGGGTAGTTAAAAAATGTACCCCAAAAGGTTATCTAGGGATCCATTAAAGGGGCTACCCCCACAGTTTCAATTTCAAGAACCCCTGGATACACCAGGAACCTTTTATTTGGGCGACGATGCAGAAATAAAAAAAATGCCTGGGCTACAGACGTCTATATTGGTCCGCTAATACAGGACCACTTTTGTGAAAAAATGTAAACTCAATGTATTTGCCAGCATTTGTGACTTGAGTCTGATAATTATCTGTATAAAACTGTTAATCTGATAATACTTGTGGAATATAACCATATTTGATATGTTTTCCAGTTTCTTGAGATACTTTGCAATGCAACTTATTTCTATGTGAAAACTGAAACGGTTCATTCATTCCTTTTACATTTTAGTAGAAGCTCTTATCCAAAGCAACTTACAGTAAGTAGTAAGTGCATACATTTGCGTACTGGTCCTACATTTTTTACTGGTCCCTCTACTGGTGCCCCATGCGATTCAAACCCACAACCCTAGTGATGCAGATGCCATGCTTTACCAACGGAACCAATAATTACTGCATTGTGCATTGTTTTTCTTAATGGTGATGGGTACAAACCTAGATGACCAGCTTATGTACAATACAGTAATGTACATTTACATTAAGTGGTTTGTAAGGATGGTAAATTAATACTGCACAAAAAGTGGTTGTCCATGTTACTTGATCAAGAAAAATATTACATTTGATGTGGATGTGTTGGGTCTTTGCCCATAACTTTGCACCTTTTGATGTAAATGTTTGAGGACAGGGTGTGGTTCTTTCTGGATTCCTTTAGAATGATGATCGCAGAGAAAGGGACAGGGCAACAAGTCTTACAATTCCATCCATTGAATCTTGCAAGATACTGTTCTTAATTATACAACTAGCATACCTTTTTTGCCAAAGCAGATGCAGAATGTTTTGTTGTTTTTGCCAGCGCTACGGTCTGTCAGCTGTTAGTATTCCACTTGTGGCCCTCTAGTGACTGGTGATCTTCATGAACTTGGCCACTATGTGGGAGTAGATGCCTGCAATCTGGTTGCCTCTGCTGTAAAGCAGTTTTGATACAATCAAATCAACCAATGAATACAATGAATACTATTTCTGATGATGTAAAAACATTTTTTTTATAAATCTGTACAAGTTTAGATCAATTTAACATGAAACTACATTGAAGAATGGATAAATCGCCTCCATCCTCCGTTCTATAGAGCCCCACGGTGGAGGTTTTAAAAAATAAAAATAAAATAAAAATGATTAACAACAAATCAATACAGAGAGTACATGAGGGAACACAAGTGTGTATATATAGATTATATACAATGGACAATTGAGCTAGGGGGTACAATATCACATTACACAAAGACCTTAAGGAACATACATACACTTATAATTCTAACAGCTTTTTTTGTGAGTAGAGTATTTAATTGTCTTAAAATACAGTTCAATTTCTTTTTGTAGGGTAAGACCATTTGTTTTTCTGTTTGTAAATTTACATTTGTGAATATGAAATTTGGGGAAAAGAAGAATGAAATTAATTACATAAAAATGTTTCAGTTTATTCCTATCCTAGGTAAAGAATCCAAGCAGTACATCTCTCCACAATAGTGTAAGATCTTCATAAAAGTGTTAAATTATAAATCTACTGATGTCTTGCCACAGTTGTCTTAGATGAATACAATGCCAAAAAAAGATGCAACACTGTTTCTGGGTGGTCATTACAAAAGGAGCAATTTGAGTTGATGTTTTCCTTAAACATCTTCATATAGTTGTTGGCAGGATAATATTTATGAATCATTTTAAAGGAAACTTCCTTAATTTTGTTAACAAGTAGGTATGTGTGGCAACATCCAAACTTGTTTCCAACAGATAATATCAATAAATCCATTTCAATAAGGCATGACATAAGGCATAGATACAACATCCTGCTGAAACAAGGTTCATATTGCTCTGTTGTTAAATGGACCAAAAAAGAAACAAATCTTTCCTACTGATGAGCCAACAGGGTCAACAGAAGGTAGCCTCTGAGGGTCTTGACACGTTCCTGAACAGTAGAGCAACACCTGAGGGAATGACATCTAAAACAATTGCAAAATCTTTAGGTGTTACAGTGACCTTGTAAAGTGATAAGAATTCCTTATAACTGAGTAAAATACCCTCTGCAATTACCAGTTCAAATCAAATTTTATTTGTCACATACACATGGTTAGCAGATGTTAATGCGAGTGTAGCGAAATGCTTGTGCTTCTAGTTCCGACAATGCAGTAATAACCAACAAGTAATCTAGCTAACAATTCCAAAACTACTACCTTATAGACACAAGTGTAAGGGGATAAAGAATATGTACATAAAGATATATGAGTGAGTGATGGTACAGAGCGGCATAGGCAAGATACAGTAGATGGTATCGAAGTACAGTATATACATATGAGATGAGTATGTAAACAAAGTGGCATAGTTAAAGTGGCTAGTGATACATGTATTACATAAAGATGCAGTAGATGATATAGAGTACAGTATATACATATGAGATGAATAATGTAGGGTATGTAAACATTATATTAGGTAGCATTGTTTAAAGTGGCTAGTGATATATTTTACAACATTTCCCATCAATTCCCATTATTAAAGTGGCTGGAGTTGAGTCAGTGTGTTGGCAGCAGCCACTCAATGTTAGTGGTGGCTGTTTAACAGTCTGATGGCCTTGAGATAGAAGCTGTTTTTCAGTCTCTCGGTCCCAGCCTTGATGCACCTGTACTGACCTCGCCTTCTGGATGATAGCGGGGTGAACAGACAGTGGCTCGGGTGGTTGTTGTCCTTGATGATCTTTATGGCCTTCCTGTGACATCGGGTGGTGTAGGTGTCCTGGAGGGCAGGTACTTTGCCCCCGGTGATGCGATGTGCAGACCTCACTACCCTCTGGAGAGCCTTACGGTTGTGGGCGGAGCAGTTGCCGTACCAGGCGGTGATACAGCCCGACAGGATGCTCTCGATTGTGCATCTGTAGAAGTTTGTGAGTGCTTTTGGTGACAAGCCGAATTTCTTCAGCCTCCTGAGGTTGAAGAGGCGCTGCTGCGCCTTTTTCACGATGCTGTCTGTGTGGGTGAACCAATTCAGTTTGTCTGTGATGTGTACGCCGAGGAACATCAAACTTACTACCCTCTCCACTACTGTCCCATCAATGTGGATAGGGGGGTGTTCCCTCTGCTGTTTCCTGAAGTCCACAATCATCTCCTTAGTTTTGTTGACGTTGAGTGTGAGGTTATTTTCCTGACAGCACACTCCGAGGGCCCTCACCTCCTCCCTGTAGGCCGTCTCGTCGTTGTTGGTAATCAAGCCTACCACTGTTGTGCCGTCCGCAAACTTGATGATTGAGTTGGAGGCGTGCGTGGCCACCCAGTCGTGGGTGAACAGGGAGTACAGGAGAGGGCTCAGAACGCACCCTTGTGGGGCCCCAGTATTGAGGATCAGCGGGGTGGAAATGTTGTTGCCTACCCTCACCACCTGGGGGCGGCCCGTCAGGAAGTCCAGTACCCAGTAGCACAGGGCGGGGTCGAGACCCAGGGTCTCGAGCTTGATGACGAGCTTGGAGGGCACTATGGTGTTAAATGCCGAGCTGTAGTCGATGAACAGCATTCTCACATAGGTATTCCTCTTGTCCAGATGGGTTAGGGCAGTGTGCAGTGTGGTTGAGATTGCATCGTCTGTGGACCTATTTGGGCGGTAAGCAAATTGGAGTGGGTCTAGGGTGTCAGGTAGGGTGGAGGTGATATGGTCCTTGACTAGTCTCTCAAAGCACTTCATGATGACGGAAGTGAGTGCTACGGGGCGGTAGTTGTTTAGCTCAGTAACCTTAGCTTTCTTGGGAACAGGAACAATGGTGGCCCTCTTGAAGCATGTGGGAACAACAGACTGGGATAGGGATTGATTGAATATGTCCGTAAACACACCAGCCAGCTGGTCTGCGCATGCTCTGAGGGAGCGGCTGGGGATGCCGTCTGGGCCTGCAGCCCTGCTAGGGTTGACAAGTTTAAATGTTTTCCTCACGTTGGCTGCAGTGAAGGAGAGTCCGCATGTTTTAGTTGCGGGCCGTGTCAGTGGCACTGTATTGTCCTCAAAGCGGGCAAAAAAGTTATTTAGTCTGCCTGGGAGCAAGACATCCTAGTCCGTGACTGGGCTGGTTTTCTTTTTGTAATCCGTGATTGACTGTAGACCCTGCCACATACCTCTTGTGTCTGAGCTGTTGAATTGAGATTCTACTTTGTCTCTATACTGACGCTTAGCTTGTTTGATTGCCTTGCGGAGGGAATAGTTACACTGTTTGTATTTGGTCATGTTTCCGGTCACCTTGCCCTGATTAAAAGCAGTGGTTCGGGCTTTCAGTTTCACGCGAATGCTGCCATCAATCCACGGTTTCTGGTTTGGGAATGTTTTAATCGTTGCTATGGGAACGACATCTTCAACGCACGTTCTAATGAACTCGCTCACCGAATCAGCGTATTCGTCAATGTTGTTGTCTGACGCAATACGAAACATATCCCAGTCCACGTGATGGAAGCAGTCTTGGAGTGTGGAATCAGATTGGTCGGACCAGCGTTGAACAGACCACAGCGCGGGAGCTTCTTGTTTTAGTTTCTGTCTGTAGGCAGGGATCAACCAAATGGAGTCGGGGTCAGCTTTTCCGAAAGGAGGGCGGGGCAGGGCCTTATATGCGTCGCGAAAGTTAGAATAGCAGTGATCCAAGGTTTTTCCAGCCCTGGTTGCGCAATCAATATGCTGAAAAATGTAGGGAGTCTTGTTTTCAGATTAGCCTTGTTAAAATCACCAGCTACAATGAATGCAGCCTCCGGATAAATGGATTCCAGTTTGCAAAGAGTCAAATAAAGTTCGTTCAGAGCCATCGATGTGTCTGCTTGGAGGGGAATATATACGGCTGTGATTATAATCGAAGAGAATTCCCTTGCAAGATAATGCGGTCGACATTTGATTGTGAGGAATTCTAAATCAGGTGAACAGAAGGACTTGAGTACCTGTATGTTGTTATGATCACACCACGTCACGTTAACCATGAAGCATACGCCCCCACCCCTCTTCTTACCAGAAAGATGTTTGTTTCTGTCGGCGCGATGCGTGGAGAAACCCGCTGGCTGCACCGATTCCGATAGCGTCTCTCCAGTGAGCCATGTTTCCATGAAGCAAAGAACGTTACAGTCTCTGATGTCCCTCTGGAATGCTACCCTTGCTCGGATTTCATCAACCTTGTTGTCAATAGACTGGACATTGGCGAGAAGAATGCTAGGGAGTGGTGCACGATGTGCCCATCTCCGGAGTCTGACCAGAAGACCGCTCCTTTTCCCCCTTTTACGAAGTCATTTTTTGGGTCGCCGGCTGGGATCCATTCCGTTGTCCTGGGTGAAAGGCAGTACACAGGATCCGCTTCGCGAAAGTCATATTCTTGGTCGTACTGATGGTGAGTTGACACTGCTCTTATGTTCAGTAGTTCTTCTCGACTGTATGTAATGAAACCTAAGATGACCTGGGGTACTAATGTAAGAAATAACACGTAAAAAAAACAAAAAACTGCATAGTTTCCTAGGAACGCGAAGCGAGGCGGCCATCTCTGTCGGCGCCGGATGTCTAGTTGGCTCACCAATAGGATACGATTATTCCATATATAATATCTGTGTGGAGAAAAATTGTGTTTATAAATTAAGGACCATGACAAGAAAACCTGCCGATGAAAAGCAGAAAGTTTCACTGCAGAACAGCATGAAGTTAAGGCCACCAAAAGTAGAGAAGACATGATGAGGAATAAAATTCCAGATATAAGTGGGTCTTCTTAGGAATTGTTTTATCCAATTGATCTTAAAAGTTTTATTTAAGGTAGTAAAGTCCAGAAAATTCAGCCCACCATTCTCATAAGTGTTAATTACAACAGTTTCCTAATGTAATGGGTAAGGTTTCTCCACAGAAAGTTGAAAAGCATCTGGTCTATCTCCTTGTTTATTTTACTGTCAAGATATAAAGATAGCTTCAGCCTTGGTTATTAGGACTCTACCTTTTAAAGCTAAGTCCCTCTGTAGCCATTGATATGGCTTCTTCTGGGGTTTTTTAATAAGTGGGTTAAAATTTAGTAAGCCTCTAGACTTCTGATCCTTTGTAATGGTTATGCCTAAATATGTAAGTTATTTTACTGGAATACCATAATATGAAGTTGTCACACAATCTTTGAGAGCCATGAGTTCACATTTATTGATGTTAAGATATAGACCAGACGCTTTAGAAAAGGATTGTATCACATTGATCGATATGGGAATTTGGTTGGCGTCTTTCAGAAAAAGTGTAGTATCGTCAGCCAGCTGGCTGGCTTATATTAATTTCTTTAACAGCTATGGAAATACCTTGTACAGGAATATTAATTAAAGAATTTGCAAGAAGTTGAGAGATAGGACAACCTTGCCTAATTCCTCTCTTTAACTCAAATCTAGGTGAGGTGCCATATTTCAATTTGATAGAGCTGTTACCATTTGCATAGAGTCTTAATAGCCTTACAGAAGAAATCCCCAAAGCCAAGTCTCTCAAGGGAGTGGAAAAGGAACTGATGCTCTACTGTGTCAAATGCTTTATAAAAATCTAAAAAATAAGATGAAGCTATCCTCGGTTGTTAGGTCTAATACTAGTCTGACATTGTTAGTATGTCTGTTCCTCATGAAGCCTACTGTGTTTCATCAATGATTGCATCCAGGACTTCTTTAATTATTTTTGCAAGTAGTAAGTAATCTTATGTCATAATTAAGAAGACAAATTGGACGGCAGTTATCGATGACCAGCACTTATTTTTTTAGGCTTAGCTATCAGTGTTATTAACCCCTGACTCATTGTAGGAGGGATAACATTGTTTTTAATACTCTCTAAAAAAAGACTTCAAATAGGAAGGGAGCTACTTGTTCAGAAAATAATTTGTAAAATTCTGAGGTAATTCCATCAACACTTGGTGATTTATTGTTCTTTAGATATTTGATAGACTCTATAATCTCTTCAACTTTGATGAGTTCATCACACTGTTTAGATTCTATTTCCCTGATAGAGTGAACATTATTCAGTGAGTTAAAAAACATATCTCTAGGTTCCTGACTGTCATGCCCTGACCTGAGATATCTGTTTTCTTTATATTTTGGTTAGGTCAGGGTGTGACTAGGGTGGGTACGCTAGTTTTGTATTGTCTAGGGTTTTTGTCATGTCTAGGGGTTTTGTATGTGTAGGGTTTTTGTATGTCTAGGTTTTTGTAATTTTATGTTGGCCTGATATGGTTCCCAATCAGAGACAGCTGTTTATCGTTGTCTCTGATTGGGGATCATATTTAGGTAGCCATTTCCCTTTGGTGTTTGTGGGATCTTGTCTCTGTGTAGTTGCCTGTCAGCACTCGTTTGTATAGCTTCACGTTTCGTTTTGTTATTTTGTTAGTTTGTTCAGTGTTTCATTCTTTTAATAAATAAGAATGTATGCATACCACGCTGCACCTTGGTCCAATCCTTATAATGAACGTGACACTGACAGTACGTAGAGCTATACAATTCTCTGTCAAAATTGCTACAGTATTTAGCGATTAATTTTTGGTCATCTGTAATGACACCATCAATGTTTAACTTATGGATAGTGTTATTTTTAGAGTGAAATTTCTCAAGTCTAAAGAAATAGGATGAATTCTGTTCTCCCTCCTCAATCCATTTTTCCCTAGATCTAATAAATGCTCCTTCTGCTTTTAATCTATATATATATATATACACTGCTCAAAAAAATAAAGAGAACACTTAAACAACACAATGTAACTCCAAGTCAATCCCACTTCTGTGAAATCAAACTGTCCACTTAGGAAGCAACACTGATTGACAATAAACTTAACATGCTGTTGTGCAAATGGAATAGACAACAGGTGGAAATTATAGGCAATTAGCAAGACACCCCCAATAAAGGAGTGGTTCTGCAGGTCGCAACCACAGACCACTTCTCAGTTCCTATGCTTCCTGGCTGATGTTTTGGTCACTTTTGAATGCTGGCGGTGCTTTCACTCTAGTGGTAGCATCAAACGGAGTCCAACCCACACAAGTGGCTCAGGTAGTGCAGCTCATCCAGGATGGCACATCAATGCGAGCTGTGGCAAGAAGGCTTGCTGTGTCTGTCAGTGTAGTGTCCAGAGCATGGAGGCGCTACCAGGAGACACATCAGGAGACGTGGAGGAGGCCGTAGGAGGGTAACAACCCAGCAGCAGGACCGCTACCTCCGCCTTTGTGCAAGGAGGAGCAGGAGGAGCACTGCCAGAGCCCTGCAAAATGACCTCCAGCAGGACACAAATGTGCATGTGTCTGCTCAAACGGTCAGAAACAGACTCCATGAGGGTGGTATGAGGTGGGGGTTGTGCTTACAGCCCAACGCCGTGCAGGACGTTTGGCATTTGCCAGAGAACACCAAGATTGGCAAATTCGCCACTGGCGCCCTGTGCTCTTCACAGATGAAAGCAGGTTCACACTGAGCACGTGACAGGCGTGACAGAGTCTGGATACGCCGTGGAGAACGTTCTGCTGCCTGCAACATCCTCCAGCATGACCGGTTTGGCGGTGGGTCAGTCATGGTGTGGGGTGGCATTTCTTTGGGGGGGGGGGCGCACAGCCCTCCATGTGCTCGCCAGAGGTAGCCTGACTGTCATTAGGTACCGAGATGAGATCCTCAGACCCCTTGTGAGACCATATGCTGGTGCGGTTGGCCCTGGGTTCCTCCTAATGCAAGACAATGCTAGACCTCATGTGGCTGGAGTGTGTCAGCAGTTCCTGCAAGAGGAAGGCATTGATGCTATGGACTGGCCCGCCCGTTCCCCAGACCTGAATCCAATTGAGCACATCTGGGACATCATGTCTCGCTCCATCCACCAACGCCACGTTGCACCACAGACTGTCCAGGAGTTGGCAGATGCTTTAGTCCAGGTCTGGGAGGAGATCCTTCAAGAGACCATCCGCCACCTCATCAGGAGCATGCCCAGGCGTTGTAGGCAGGTCATACAGGCACATGGAGGCCACACACACTACTGAGCCTCATTTTGACTTGTTTTAGGGACATTACATCAAAGTTGGATCAGCCTGTAGTGTGGTTTTCCACTTTAATTTTGAGTGTCACTCCAAATCCAGACCTCCATGGGTTGATAAATTTGATTTCCATTCATCATTTTTGTGTGATTTTGTTGTCAGCACATTCAACTATGTAAAGAAAAAAGTATTTAATAAGAATATTTAATTCATTCAGATCTAGGATGTGTTATTTTAGTGTTCCCTTTATTTTTTTGAGCAGTGTATATATATATATTATCCAGTTTATTTTGTAACTCAATTAGTTCCATCTTCTCCTCCCCCGAGATGCCGGCTGGGGACCTCTGAGAAAGGGAAGTCATCTTAATGATCACCTTTTCCTCCTCAGCTCTTCTGGTCTTAGCAAGATTACTACCATATTTTCTAAGGTATTTGGACACCTCAAATCTAAAGAGCTCCCAGTTCTTGCAATAAGATTTTTCTTCACAAGCCCTTTCCCAAAAGTGTGAGAGCAGAACTTTAACCTCAAATTTAACTATATCATGATTTAATAATGAGCTATTTAGCTTCCAGTAGGATGCTCTACCAAGGTTAGTATCAGGGGTAAATATTTTGATATCAATGTAAATGGCCTTATGGTCTGTGAGGGGAGTAGTACAAATATTTGTAGTAACACACTCACTATCAATACATTTGGATATAAGCCAAAAACCTATTCTGGATTGTCTGGAACCTGTTTTGTTACACCAAGTGAATGATCTGTCGGCCGGGTAACCTCTCTCTCCATCTCTCCCACTGGCTCCAGGTCATCTACAAGTCTATGCTAGGTAAAGCTCCGCCTTATCTCAGCTCACTGGTCACGATGGCAACACCCATCCGTAGCACGCGCTCCAGCAGGTGTATCTCACTGATCATCCCTAAAGCCAACACCTCATTTGGCCGCCTTTCGTTCCAGTACTCTGCTGCCTGTGACTGGAACGAATTGCAAAAATCGCTGAAGTTGGAGACTTTTATCTCCCTCACCAACTTCAAACATCAGCTATCTGAGCAGCTAACCGATCGCTGCAGCTGTACATAGTCTATTGGTAAATAGCCCACCCTTTTCACCTACCTCATCCCCGTACTGTTTCTATTTATTTACTTTTCTGCTCTTCTGCACACCAATATCTCTACCTGTACATGACCATCTGATCTTTTATCACTCCAGTGTTAATCTGCAAAATTGTAATTATTTGCCTACCTCCTCATGCCTTTTGCACACATTGTATATAGACCCCCCCTTCGTTTTCTACTGTGTTATTGACTTGTTAATTGTTTACTCCATGTGTAACTCTTTGTTGTATGCTCACACTGCTATGCTTTATCTTGGCCAGGTCGCAGTTGCAAATGAGAACTTGTTCTCAACTAGCCTACCTGGTTAAATAAAGGTGAAATAAAATAAAATAAAATAAATATCAGTAAGATCAAACTTTTCCATAAAAGGTATTCAACCCAAATTCTGATTGGTTGGCCTACCTGGGGGCCATCTATCAGTTGAATTATCTATAGTAATGCTAAAGTCCCCTTCTATCAATAATAACGAATTGGGAAATTTAGATAACCAATGAAGTATATGTTTCTCTATAGATTCAAGCAACTCATCATTCACATGTTTGGTGTTGTACCCAGATAAGTTTACAGTAATGAGCATAATGTTATTGTAACTGATCACAAGACAAATAATGTGACCAATGGGGTCACATTCCGAGTGTAAAATATTACCACCAAAGGTATTTTTCATTGTAGTGACACCAGCGGAGTGTTCAGATCCATGAGAAAGCCAAATATCGATGTCCCACTACGACCTCCAGAAGTTGGCATCAGATGAAATTGAGTGAGACTCTTGAAAAAAAGCAAAAATCTGTTCGAAATTGTTTAGCAAATAAAAATAAGGCCTTGCGTTTCATATTGTTTCATAACCCCGTAGCATTAAGAGAAACTATGGACAAAGACAAAACAACAAAGATTATATAAAAGTATAAACTGTAGTAGGATGAGTCAAAGACGTAGGAGCAGTGAACGTAAACAATAAGGAACTGAGATCTGCACCATTTAAGTCAATTTAAAGTGAAAATAGCTTATTCCATAAACATTGAGCTAGACGTTATCCGGCTTTGAAATTCAACTCAACTGAAAATTATGTTCAAGACCAAACCAAGGGTTCTTGTAGTAAGAGAGACTAAAAACCCTCTTTAGTGTAATCAGGAACTATTCTGAAAAATAAAATACAAAATAATAATTTAAACAAAAGGGTACCTACTATTTTAAGTGCATATGAAAACTGATCATAAAAAATTTGAATAAAAAATGTTTTACATATACCTTTTTCACTTGGAAATAAGTATTAATAACTAAATAGAACAATACCCGTGTAAAGTCAGAGCAGACCTGTATGCCCTTTAAAACAGTATCTTAGTTACTGTACACATAAAAAATAAATACAGCTTTCAGTCTTCTTCGTAAGTTTGTAAACAAAATAGGTCTTTTGGTCATACAAGAACAAACAAATTAATTGAGTTACCTGAGCATTCCAAAAAATAGTCACCTGGAGGAAAATGAGAATACCATGGCTGAAACCATCAATCTGTTCCTTCTGGTGAGGTTTTAGGGAGGAATGTGGATTTCTGAACCGTTGATGAAGCCTCGTCCTCCGACGAAGTAAGCAGCTGTTAAGGGAATTTTTATCAATGATGACTAATTATGTATACATTTCAATCAGGACTGACTAGTCCAAATGCTATTATGTACTGTACATATATGAATTTTCTCTCTTGCTCCCATTCCCAATTGTATATAATATAGTCAGGAGTTTAGTAACAATGACGGTCTGTTCCTTTGTACAAATGAATGAACTATCTCCAGATGGCAGGGACGGACTATCTCCAGACTGTCTAGAATGCTGATTTATACTGACTGACCTTGGCTTTAGGCGTTGAGGGAAGGCTCGAGAACTATAGGGCCTCTCTACCGGTGTCATGGAGAGATAGAACACTTAGAAAACGCTGACGTCATTTTCAGTTTATAACCTGTGGAAAAATGTGTATGTAACCAGTACTCTCTTGAATTAAACGCTGTTACCTGACTTTTAAGACCGGGGCTCTGTCCATCCTTATAAATATACAGGGTCTTACAAACCCTTCGAATGTATTGACAGAGTAATCAATTCTGATTGGGAAGTAATACAGAGGAATTTAGAATTCCTTCAACAATTGGTCCTTCGAGCGGGATCTAAAAATCCGTCCCTGCCATCTGGAGGTCGTACGCCGGAAAAAAACGTGCACGTTAATATATTTTTTTTTTTAAAGACCTGACTTCTGAATTGAGGTTAAAAACAGGCCCGGTGTGTGTACCCAGATGAAAGGGAGGTGACAGATTCAAACGAACAGTGCTTTTCCCAGTCGGCAGCAGGTAAGTAGCCTTTATTCTCGAATTTGGGAGGGATAATTTAGGATAATTATTGATTAAAATGTTATAAAGGAGTTGAATTTGGTGCTTGAATATTCTGAACAAATACAATGGGTTTCTACCTTGGGTTTTAACCAAAATCGATAGGAAGGAAACAGGTCTGAAATTGACCTGTGGTAAGGTGCACTACCATAAATAAACTAGAGCTTAATAAATCCTGGTTTTGCAAGCCAGAAGGTTATTAACGAGGGATATAGTACGCATTGGAGAATTAGGACGCTTGTTCCGTACAAATAGGATAACCATTCATTCAAAAGACATACCTAAATAAAGTTTGAACCTGAGTAGTCTATCTGTATATGGGAGGTAGTCTGACTATCAAGAAGTAGCAGATAAGATATATATATATAACAGGTGAGGATAAATTAGGCGTGGTGATAAGGCAGGGTAATTCTAGGCGAACAGAATAATTGAACCTGTACGATGCTGAAAGAAATTAATATCCAAAAAAGGAGAGGTTAACTTGGTCTAGAGTAGTGAGATATGAGACATTAACGTTGAAAGTCCCAAAAAGAATATCCTATGGGTGAAATGTAAATGTCCGATCAAAACTTAATTGAGGAAAATAAGAACAATCCGAAATTCCTTTTTAATACTGTCGCAAAGCTAACTAAAAAGCAGCATTCCCCAAGAGAGGATGACTTTCACTTTAGCAGTGATAAATTCATGAACTTCTTTGAGGAAAAGATTATGATTATTAGAAAGCAAATTACGGACTCCTCTTTAAATCTGCGTATTCCTTCAAAGCTCAGTTGTCCTGAGTCTGCACAACTCTGCCAGGACCTAGGATCAAGAGAGACGCTCAAGTGTTTTAGTACTATATCTCTTGACACAATGATGAAAATAATCATGGCCTCTAAACCTTCAAGCTGCATACTGGACCCTATTCCAACTAAACTACTGAAAGAGCTGCTTCCTGTGCTTGGCCCTCCTATGTTGAACATAATAAACGGCTCTCTATCCACTGGATGTGTACCAAACTCACTAAAAGTGGCAGTAATAAAGCCTCTCTTGAAAAAGCCAAACCTTGACCCAGAAAATATAAAAAACTATCGGCCTATATCGAATCTTCCATTCCTCTCAAAAATTTTAGAGAAGGCTGTTGCGCAGCAACTCACTGCCTTCCTGAAGACAAACAATGTATACGAAATGCTTCAGTCTGGTTTTAGACCCCATCATAGCACTGAGACGGCACTTGTGAAGGTGGTAAATGACATTTTAATGGCATCGGACCGAGGCTCTGCATCTGTCCTCGTGCTCCTAGACCTTAGTGCTGCTTTTGATACCATCGATCACCACATTCTTTTGGAGAGATTGGAAACCCAAATTGGTCTACACGGACATGTTCTGGCCTGGTTTAGATCTTATCTGTCGGAAAGATATCAGTTTGTCTCTGTGAATGGTTTGTCCTCTGACAAATCAACTGTAAATTTCGGTGTTCCTCAAGGTTCCGTTTTAGGACCACTATTGTTTTCACTATATATTTTACCTCTTGGGGATGTTATTCGAAAACATAATGTAAACTTTCACTGCTATGCGGATGACACACAGCTGTACATTTCAATGAAACATGGTGAAGCCCCAAAATTGCCCTCGCTAGAAGCATGTGTTTCAGACATAAGGAAGTGGATGGCTGCAAACTTTCTACTATTAAACTCGGACAAAACAGAGATGCTTGTTCTAGGTCCCAAGAAACAAAGAGATCTTCTGTTGAATCTGACAATTAATCTTAATGGTTGTACAGTCGTCTCAAATAAAACTGTGAAGGACCTCGGCGTTACTCTGGACCCTGATCTCTCTTTTGAAGAACATATCAAGACCATTTCGAGGACAGCTTTTTTCCATCTACGTAACATTGCAAAAATCAGAAACTTTCTGTCCAAAAATGATGCAGAAAAATTAATCCATGCTTTTGTCACTTCTAGGTTAGACTACTGCAATGCTCTATTTTCCGGCTACCCGGATAAAGCACTAAATAAACTTCAGTTAGTGCTAAATACGGCTGTTAGAATCCTGACTAGAACCAAAAAATTTGATCATATTACTCCAGTGCTAGCCTCTCTACACTGGCTTCCTGTCAAAGCAAGGGCTGATTTCAAGGTTTTACTGCTAACCTACAAAGCATTACATGGGCTTGCTCCTACCTATCTCTCTGATTTGGTCCTGCCGTACATACCTATACGTACGCTACGGTCACAAGACGCAGGCCTCCTAATTGTCCCTAGAATTTCTAAGCAAACAGCTGGAGGCAGGGCTTTCTCCTATAGAGCTCCATTTTTATGGAACGGTCTGCCTACCCATGTCAGAGACGCAAACTCGGTCTCAACCTTTAAGTCTTTACTGAAGACTCATCTCTTCAGTGGGTCATATGATTGAGTGTAGTCTGGCCCAGGAGTGGGAAGGTGAACGGAAAGGCTCTGGAGCAACGAACCGCCCTTGCTGTCTCTGCCTGGCCGGTTCCCCTCTTTCCACTGGGATTCTCTGCCTCTAACCCTATTACAGGGGCTGAGTCACTGGCTTGCTGGGGCTCTCTCATGCCGTCCCTGGAGGGGGTGCGTCACCTGAGTGGGTTGATTCACTGTTGTGGTCATCCTGTCTGGGTTGGCGCCCCCCCCCCCCCCCCCTTGGGTTGTGCCGTGGCGGAGATCTTTGTGGGCTATACTCAGCCTTGTCTCAGGATGGTAAGTTGGTGGTTGAAGATATCCCTCTAGTGGTGTGGGGGCTGTGCTTTGGCAAAGTGGGTGGGGTTATATCCTTCCTGTTTGGCCCTGTCCGGGGGTGTCCTCGGATGGGGCCACAGTGTCTCCTGACCCCTCCTGTCTCAGCCTCCAGTATTTATGCTGCAGTAGTTTATGTGTCGGGGGGCTGGGGTCAGTTTGTTATATCTGGAGTACTTCTCCTGTCCTATTCGGTGTCCTGTGTGAATCTAAGTGTGCGTTCTCTAATTCTCTCCTTCTCTCTTTCTTTCTCTCTCTCGGAGGACCTGAGCCCTAGGACCATGCCCCAGGACTACCTGACATGATGACTCCTTGCTGTCCCCAGTCCACCTGGCCATGCTGCTGTTCCAGTTTCAACTGACCTGAGCCCTAGGACCATGCCCCAGGACTACCTGACATGATGACTCCTTGCTGTCCCCAGTCTACCTGGCCATGCTGCTGCTCCAGTTTCAACTTCCACCTGACTGTGCTGCTGCTCTAGTTTCAACTGTTCTGCCTTATTATTATTCGACCATGCTGGTCATTTATGAACATTGAACATCTTGACCATGTTCTGTTATAATCTCCACCCGGCACAGCCAGAAGAGGACTGGCCACCCCACATAGCCTGGTTCCTCTCTAGGTTTCTTCCTAGGTATTGGCCTTTCTAGGGAGTTTTTCCTAGCCACCGTGCTTCTCCACCTGCATTGCTTGCTGTTTGGGGTTTTAGGCTGGGTTTCTGTACAGCACTTTGAGATATCAGCTGATGTACGAAGGGCTATATAAATAAATTTGATTTGATTTGATTTGAAAAGTCTTCTATGGACGCGGTTCACAGGAAAGAAAATACATACTGATTATTTTTAAAGAGACACACACATAGTCAGACAGAAAAGCACTAAAAGTAACTAAGTAACGGTAAATTGCAAATTCGTATAAAGACACGCACATAGAATTTAAAATTAAATATAGTAAGGCATAGATAAGTGATTAAATACCATAGCTACTAGTAACGGTAAGGATTTAGAATGGGTGGAAAGGCCTCAAAAGAAGTCCCGGAACTAACGGGAGACGAGCGTTATATGGAACAGAGAGACAAGAGAAACATTGATTTCGGTCTAAGATGGAGAAAGAAATACGATTTTTATGGCCTTCTAAATGTAGAAAAGCTGGAATCACTTATAAAACAGATACATAAGGAATGTGGAAATAATGTGAGAAAGCAGAATAAATAGGGGTTATACACAGCCGGAGTTTGGCTTTCGGAAGCAAAAAAGAGAATTGGACGCGCAGGAAAAAAAGGTTAAATCTGACCAGACTCGAGAGGCGCTGCTCTCCGCTCCCACAGATGAAAAAGTTAACCAATTGGGTGGAGGTGAGGGTAACAAACTATATCTTCCTCGATTATACCAACAATACAGAGATAATCCAGTCGACGAAATAGTGGTTATAAGAATACGGCTGCAGGAGCTACCTGTGAAATTACCACCCATGTATGTGGATCCCGCTGAAGCCGAGGGAGGTATAATGGAGTTAGAGAAGGGAATAAAGTCGAGGAAAGTGGATAATGTGAGTCAAAAGAAAAATATAAGATGTTTAAATTGTAACAAAATTGGACATTTCGCCCAGGAGTGTAACACTCCCTGCAAACGTCGTCAACAAGGTTGTAATTTAACTGTGGGGAAAGTCAGAGGCGACAATCGGGTAAAAAAAAGGAAGAGTCAGATACAAAGGGAGCGAGATTAATGAGAATCCTAACTGAGGGAAAACTTTGGGCGTTTAAATGTTAGGGTATGGTAAGTTGAGAAGTTGGGTTGGTTTTACTTTGATGATTAGAATTCAAAACTGAACGCAATCTGAATAGGGAATATATATTTTCCAGAGGCAAACGACAAACGTGTCGTTTCACGTTGAACAACATCGTTCCTCAAATTTAAACAGAGAAAAGGGGTTGTGGCATTTAGAGGGAAATGCGTGCATTATAGCTTAGAGTTACTTTTCAAAAGCGGCTAAAAGTTCCAAATACATTTCTTTTAAAAAGGAGAAGTATCGTAAAGATAGTCTGATTTTTGGTTAGGTAACGCCAGTGAATTCGAACAAAAAGTAACGTATTCTAAACATGATCTGTTTTCCGTTTTCATTGCGGGCAAAAAAATAACATGTTTTATCTTAAAGGGACAGTGCACGGTTATCACAGTGGTTTGAGTGTATGGCAGTGTATAAAATATTTTGGGATGACAATTTGAAGATAGACTGAATGAGTTACATGAAACATCGAGAGATTTAAAACAAACGATGTGAAGGGATTATCAGAATTATTGGGTGTCGTTGTAGTAGTAAAAGTTTGGGTTAAGGGGATTTCCCTGTTCCCAGTGACAAGGTATTTTAAAGGAGTACACTCACATATGCTAGTATCAGTTTTAAGTAGACAAGTGAATAACGTATTGGGAATAGAGTCGTAATTAAAATTGAGAGATTGGTTGGGGTGATAAATTATAATTCAAGATTTGAACAGATTTGAACAGATGTGATAAATTAGGTTTGGTTTATCGAACAACAATTATTTACAATTAATTGAAAGTCGCTACGAATTGGGCTGAGGTTGAGGGCTTGATGATGACGTCAATAGCAAAGCACTTTTGGTCGCCACGGAAATTACGTTGTGAATGGGGGTAATGGAGAAAATTGTTTGTCTGTTAGAAGGAAAATGCGTGCATTAGTGTTTCGAGTCACTTTTCAGAAGTTGATAAAAATTACAAAATACATTTTTAACAGTAATTTGAGAGTTGCCAGGATAGTCAGGAAAGATGCTAAAAACTAGCAGCTGAGACGTGAGGTAGGCATCATAAGATTTGTGGCGTTTGTTTGGATTGAACTAGGCTATGGGAGAGAGAGACTGGATGTCTGAATCATAAAACATTGTGGTAATGGATTCCGATGGTTGTGATTCCAGATTTGATTGTTTATGTAACACCAGTGAATTTGAGCACTTTCCATTGTGTGGAACCATGTTAGGGTATTTAAAGTTTGAAAAGCAACCTCTATAGAAAAACATAACTACATATGTTTCGGGAAGTTAGCTAGGTTGAATTTGGTTATTCGAGCTTTTCCCCTGATACGTAGACATCCGTAACAGGGGCAAGTTGGGGTTTGTTTTTTTCTTGAGGAACTAACAGATGTGAGTCTCTGAGTAATTTTGCCATCTGAAGCATTATAAGTAGTGAGTTTTCGTATAGTTTGTTTTTAGCTGATAAAAGTGGTTTGTTTATTTGTTTGCTAGTTATGGCGTGTTTAAGTAGGATTCTTCATTCCGGGACGGATGGAAGTTATCTAAAATAAGTAAATTAAAGGAGCCATGGGAGAATGCGACTGCATTTTTACTAAATATCTGGGATTATATTACGGATTTCTTACACTGAGAAATGTACGACATTTGCGGCAGAGGGAAAAAGTAATACATTGGATGATAATGTTATCGGGTTAATTGTATCTACGGGTAGCATGTTCATTTAAGTAAACATATACGTAGACAATGTTTAAAATTTTATGCATTATTTGAGTCAAAGGGGAATTATCATTAGGTTTTAGTTATAGTTCACTTATTGAGTTTCTGAATCGAAGTAGCATAGTGAATGCTAGTTAGGCGTGTTGTGTCTCACTTTTAGAAGCCTCCTGGGATTATAATTTTGGGGAGAGAGTGGCCATAAACGACCGATTTAAAAAAAGGTCTGCAAGTATATACAGTGCCTTGCGAAAGTATTCGGCCCCCTTGAACTTTGCGACCTTTTGCCACATTTCAGGCTTCAAACATAAAGATATAAAACTGTATTTTTTTTGTGACGAATCAACAACAAGTGGGACACAATCATGAAGTGGAACGACATTTATTGGATATTTCAAACTTTTTTAACAAATCAAAAACTGAATCGTTTTGCTGTTGCTTCTTGCCAAGGCAATGCACAACGTTGATTGTATCACCAACTTTTTTCTTCTCTGCTGGCATAACTTCTTGGCAGATGCGGATAGCCTCTCCTCGTACATCTTCATTCTCCACCTCTGGCAAGCTGTAGAATCTCAGGTTCCATCTTCTTGTGTATTGTTCCAGATCAGTGAAACGTCTATGGTAGACATTGTTATTCTTTTCCACACTTTTTTCAACTTTTGCAAGTCATTTTCACATCCTTGATTTCACCACATGCAAACTCCAGTCTTTTTCAAGCCTTCGATAACCATGGTGTTCGCGCCTACCATTTTATCAATGGCGTCAGACCTGGAGTTGATGAGTAAGGAGAGGGTAGCCACGATGTCAGAGTTCATGTTGGGTGTTTTGGAGGGTGGAGGTTTGCACAGAGTAACCGGTAAGGAGGGTGAATTCGTCATCTTCAACAGCATTCGAAAGCATTTTATTATCCATAGGCCAAGAGTAGTTACGGCAGGTGTCTAAAGCACGTTTCTCTCTTGTTGATTAGCAATAGAACGGCTAACTTCTTCCTTTCTTTTTATGTCACGACTTTGCATGGACATGCCAAAATAAATTATCAAATTATTATTATTATTATTCCAGTCACAGGAAAGGTCTTATATCTTGAACAAATAAAAACAGTAATAGTAATGACTGTAAACGTGTTTTTGGTACGGAGCTCAATAAAAAAGCGTCTGTTCAAGCCGCCATCTTGGCACCTCACTTCCCCCACGATGGAGGTGTCATGATAGAGTACCACAGTATGAGTCATAATACCCATAAAACCCAGCGGTCAAACTGGGAAATGGTTCCAATCGTTTTCCACCATTTACTTTTCCCATAGGAGATTTTAGAAACACTTAAAATAAGGGCTGTGTTTAGTGTAGGCTGACCCTTGCGTGATGTTTTGATAAATGTGTAAATCTCTCTAGGGCAAGGTGCCTTTTACCAATATATTAAGCTCCATTTACCCCCCAAAAAGGAAATGCTAATAAGCTGCTAATGTTGTTATATTAACCCTTGTGTGGTGTTCATGTTTTTGTTATTCATGCATCTAGGGTGTGAATTTCCCATGTTCCTATGGCCTGGTTTTGGATGAGCAGGGCAGGGCGAGGGCAGGGGACTGGAAGATCCACAGGACTCCCCCATCAGGACAGCTGCCGAAAGGTTAATAAAAGCTGTGGCACCAGGAAGAGGGTGTTGAAGCCCACCATGTCGTACACAATGTACCTGTAAGGCAGCTCCACCTCCATGTGCTGTCAGGCCTTCCTCACGTCTCTACTTGGGATGCCTTAGATACTGCATGGCAGAGGAATGGTGATGGCCTTCATGAGGGCCCTGGTGGCCAGCAACACCAGCATGCATAGGCAGAACCTCGGCATTGCCACAGGCAGCAGGCAGGTCCTGAGGGCCGATGGGGACAGGGGCAGCAGGTCCAGCGGGGGGTCAGACATCAGGCCCAGTTGGTGGTTGAGGTGGGAGGCCAGGGTCACGCCAGCGCCGGTGCCCAGGATCTGAGCGGTGTCTCCCTGTGAAGTGCTCCAGGTGTCCAGAGTGAAGGAGAAGAGGACCATGCTCAAGTGCAGGGAGATGATGATGAGGGGGGCGTAGTGATACATCAGCTTGAAGTTGTCGATCAGGTTCAATTCCCGGCTGGAACACCACCAGCATCAGGTGGCTGTACAGGAAGCCAGCAATGATGTCCTAGGAACAACAACAACAATAGCTTAGAAACATATGAGTTATACAGACAGCACTCCCACATACATGCATATGATCTTAACAATACTTTAATCATTTGAGCAATGTAAGACAGACTTTTATCCCGTTGACAGATTTTAATTTCATAATAGAGGTACAAGTTTGTTGACAGAAAGTGGTGGGGTGACATGTGCAGAAACAGAATTGGCTAAGGAGAACAACCCATCAGGACAGTGAGCTCTTGCCTCTGAGCAGAATCAGGCCAAGGGTCATGAAGCAAGCTATAGTATTTAACAAGCAGAAAAATGACACAAATGCTGTCCTGCGCTCATGTATATTTGGGTGACGTTCCAGATCACTTCACCATTTGGTGTGAAATTCCTTGGAGGCCACAGAACAAGCCGTGTGTGACTCATGTCCAATAAAACCCCAGGTCATTCTCTACAGTGATTATTTTCTTGTGAAAGAATGAGAACGGTATGAACAGGATCCAACTACATGTTGGTTAAAGATAGAACTCTTAGTTGCTACTTCCATTTTTGGACTGATAAACTAATTATATATAGTGCCTTCGGAAAGTATTCAGACCCTGTATTCAGACCCCCCTTTTTTTCACATTTTGTTATGTTAGAGCCTTATTTTAAAATGGATTAAAACTTATTTTTTTATCAGCAATCTAGACACAATACCCCATAATGACAGAGCTAAAACAGGTTTTTAGACATTTTTGCAAATGTATTAAAAATAAAAAACATAACTTATTTACATAAGTAATCAGACCCTTTGCTTTGAGACTCTAAATTGAGCTCAAGTGCATCCTGTTTCCATTGATCATCCTTGAGATGTTTCTACAACTTGATTGAACATGATTTGGAAAGGCACACACCTGTCTATATAAGGTCCAACAGTTGACAGTGTATGTCAGAGGTCAAAGGAATTATCCGTAAAGCTCCGAGACATGATTGTGTCGAGGCACAGATCTGGGGAAGGGTACCAAAAAATGTCCCCAAGAACACAGTGTCCTCCATTCTTAAATGGAAGAAGTTTGGAACCACCAAGAGTCTTCCTAGAGCCGGCCGTCCGGCGAAACTGAACAGTCGGGGGAGACGGGCCTTGATCAGGGAGGAGACCAAGAACCCGGTGGTCATTCTGACAGAACTATAGAGTTCCTCTGTGGAGATGGGATAACCTTCTAGAAGGACAACCATCTCTGCAGCACTCCACCAATCAGGCCTTTATGGTAGAGTAGCCAGACGGAAGCCACTCCTCAGTAAAAGGCACATGACCGCACGCTTGGAATTTGCCAAAAGGTACCTAAAGACTCTCAGACCATGAGAAACAAGATTCTCTGGTCTAATGAAACCAAGATTGAACTCGTTGCCCTGAATGTCAAGCGTCACGTCTGGAGGAAACCTGGCACCATCCCTACGGTGAAGCATGGTGGTGGCAGCATCATGCTGTGAGGATGTATTTCAGCGGCAGGAACTGGGAGATTAGTCAGGATTGAGGCAAATATGAATGGAGCAAAGTACAAAGAGATCCTTGATGAAAACCTTATCATCACTGTCCTGTGAGGATCACAATGGGTCAGATCAGCTTGACAATGGCTGACAATAACCAGACCCTCTCCCACCCACTAAGGGGGGAGGAGGGAACTACCGGGTTGACAGCTCACACTTGGTTGTAAATTAAGCCGGCGATGGCTCTCTCTTGCTCTTCAGTATCAACCAAAGGAATGTCTTTGTTCACAGACACTTTGCCTGCCCAAAATTCTAATGTCCAAAAAGTGAATAATGGAACAATATTTCTAACGTAACGATGTGAGAAATGGTCAGTGGGGAACTATGGAAAATGAATGTAATATTGCTTTTCATTTTCTGATGTTATTAAAAGCTGTATGGACCAAATACTGTAACTTGGAAAGGATTTATCTGTCAAGTTTGCATCTAATTAGTTGTGCATAGGATATGATAAATGATGACCATACTTTTGTTAAGATATGGATGTGATTTTAAGAGTCACAACAACCTGCTCCAGAGCGCTCAGGACCTAAGACTGGTGTGAAGTTTCACCTTCCAACAGGACAATGACCCTAAGCACACAGCCAAAACAACGCAGGAGTGGTTTCAGGACAAGCACTGGTGTAAAGTACTTCGTTAAAGTAATTTAAAGTACTACTTAAGTAATTTATTTGGGTATCTGTACTTTACTATTTATATTTTTGACTACTTTTACTTTTACTTCACTACATATTGTACTTTCTACTCCATACATTTTCCTTGACACTAAAAAGTACTTGTTACATTGTGAATGCTTAACAGGACAGGCAAATATTCCAATTCACTCACTTATAAACCAAACATCCCTGGTCATCCCTACTGCCTCTGATCTGGTGGACTCACTAAATGTACATGCTTTGTTTGTAAATGATGTCTGAATGTTGGAGTGTGCCCCTGGCTTTCTGTAAATAAAAAAATGGTGCCATCCAGTTTACTGAATATAAGGCATTTTACTTTTACTTTTGATACTTAAGTATATTTTAAACCAAATACTTTTAGACTTTTACTCAAGTAGAATTTTACTGGGTGACTTTGACTTTTACTTGAGTCATTTTCTATGAAGGCATCTTTACTTTTACTCAAGTATGACAGTTGGATACTTTTTCCACAACTAAGAAAAAGTCTTTGAATGTACTTGAGTGGCCCAGCCAGAGCCTGGGCTTGAACCCAATCGAACATCTCTGAAGAGACCTGAAAATAGCTATGCAGCAACGCTCCCCATCCAACCCTACAGAGCTTGAGAGGATCTGCAGAGAAGCTTGTAGCATCATACCCAAGTAGACTCAAAGCTGTAATCACTGCCAAAGGTGCTTCAACAAAGTACTAAGTAAATGTTCTGAATACTTATGTAAATGTGATATTTTTGCTTTGTTATTATGGGGTATTTTTTGTAGATTGATGAGGGAATAAAAAAAAATATATATATTTTAGAATAAGGCTGTATCCTAACAAAATAGGGAAAAAGTCAAGGCGTCTGAATATTTTCTGAAGGCACTGTATACCCATTGATTCATGAAGAATTGTCCAAGACTCCAGCCACCCTAGTCATAGACTGTTCTCTCTGCTACCGCATGGCAAGCGTTACCGGAGCGCCAAGTCTAGTTCCAAGAGGCTTCTAAACAGCTTCTACCCCCAAGCCATAAGGCTCCTGAACATCTAATCAAATGGCTACCCAGACAAAATGCATTGCCCTCCCCCTTCTACGCTGCTGATACTCTCTGTTATTATAACCATGGAAAGAGGTCCAGAAATATGACTGAATTTAAACATTGTAGTTATTCTCTCCACAGGGCAATCAAACAAGCGATTTGCCGGTACAAGGACAAGGTGGAGTCGCAATTCAACGGCTCAGACACATGTGGCAGGGTCTACAGGAAATCACGGACTACAAAAGCAAAAACAGTCATGTCACGGACACCGACGTCACGCTTCCAGACAAACTAAACACCTTCTTTGCCCACTTTGTCACCCCCCTCTCCTTCTCCACTGTTGACGTGAGTAAAACATTTAAACTTGTTAACCCTCGCAAGGCTGCTGGCCCTGACGGCATCCCTAGCCACGTCCTCAGAGCATGCGCAGACCAGCTGGCTGGTATGTTTACGGATATATTCAATCGCTCCCTATCCCAGTCTGTTGTCCCCACATGCTTCAAGATGGTTACCATTGTTCCTGCACCCAAGAAGGCAAAGATAACTGAACTAAATGACTACTTCCCCGTAGCACTTACTTCTGTCATCATGAAGTGCTCAAAGCGGTAGTCATTTAGTTCAGTTATCATGAAGTGCTTTGAGAAAAAAATATATATATAATAAAATGAAGAGCTTTGAGAGGCTAGTCAAGGACCATATCACCTCCACCTTTCCGGCCCCCCTAGACCACTTTACCTCCCACCTTTTACCCCAACAGGTCCATAGATGAGGAACTTTCTGTAGCCATCACACTGCACACTGCCCTATCCCATCTGGACAAAAATAATACCTACTGTATGTAAGAATGCTGTTCATTGACTACAGCTCAGCATTCAACATCCTAGTACCCTCCAAGCTCATTATCAAGCTGGAGGCCCTGGGTCTCAACCCCTCCCTGTGCAACTGGGTCCTGGACTTTCTGACGGGCTGCCCCCAGGTGGTGAAGTTAGCAAAAAACATCTCCACTTCGCTGACCCTCAACAAGGAGGCCCCACAACGGTGTGTGCTAAGCCCTCTCCTGTACTCCCTGTTCACCCACGACTGCATGGCCATGCACGCCTCCAACTCAATCATCAAGTTTGCAGACGACATGACAGTAGTGGGCCTGATCACCAACAACGACGAGACAGCCTACAGGGAGGAGGTGAGGGCACTCGGAGAGTGGTGTCAGGAAAACAAACTGTCACTCAAAGTCAACAAAACAAAGGTGATGATCGTGGACTTCAGGAAACAGCAGAGGGAGTACCCCCCTATCCACATCGAAGGGACAGCAATGGAGAAGGTGGAAAGTTCCTCGGCGTACACATCACATACAAACTGAAATGGTCCACCCACACAGACAGTGTGGTGAAGAAGGCGAAATAGCACCTCTTCAACCTCAGGAGGCGTAAGAAATGTGTCTTGTCACCCAAAACCCTGACAAACTTTTACAGATGCACAATCGAGAGCATCCTGTCGAGCTGTATCACAGCCTGGTACGGCAACTGCAACTCCCTCAACCGCAACGCTCTCCAGAGGGTAGTGAGGTCTGCGCAACGCATCACCGGGGGCAAACTACCTGCCCTCCATGACACCTACAGCACCCGATGTCACAGGAATGCCAAAAAGGACAATAACCACCTGAGCCACTGCCTTTTCACACTGCTGTCATCCAGAAGGCGAGGTCAGTACAGATGCATCAAAGCTGGGACTGAGAGATTGAAAAACAGCTTCTATCTCAAGGCCATTCGACTGCTATACAGCAATCACTAACTCAGAGAGACTGTTGCCTACATTGAGACCCAATCACTGGAAACTAATAAATGGACCACTAGTCACTTTAAACAACGCCACTTTAAAAATGTTTACATATCTTACATTACTCATATCACATGTATATACTGTTCTATACCATCTACTGCACCTTGCCTATGCCGCTCGGCCATTGCTCATCCATATACTTATGTACATATTCTCATTCACCCCTTTAGATTGTGTGTATTAGGTAGTTGTTGGGGAATTGTTAGATTACTTGTTAGATATTACTGCACTGTCGAAACTAGAAGCACAAGCATTTCGCTACACTCGCAATAACATCTGCTAACCATGTGTTTGTGACCAATAACATTTGATTTGATTTATCTATGCATAGTCACTTTAATAACTCTACCTACATGTACATACAGTGCCTTGCGAAAGTATTCGGCCCCCTTGAACTTTGCGACCTTTTGCCACATTTCAGGCTTCAAACATAAAGATATAAAACTGTATTTTTTTGTGAAGAATCAACAACAAGTGGGACACAATCATGAAGTGGAACGACATTTATTGGATATTTCAAACTTTTTTAACAAATCAAAAACTGAAAAATTGGGCGTGCAAAATACAGTTCTATATCTTTAACACCATTTTAAAGATACACTTGTAGCCACAGTGGCCGATCTCAAAAAGGCTTTACGACAAAAGCAAACCAAACAATTGTGTTAGGTGAGTGCCTATTCACAGAATAACACAGCCATTTTTCCAGCCAAAGAGAGGATTCACAAAAAGCAGAAATATAGATCAAATTAATCACTAACCATTGATGATCTTCATCAGATAACACTCATAGGACTTCATGTTACACGATACATGTGTGTTTTGTTTGGTAAAGTTCATATTTATATCCAAAAATCTGAGTTTACATTGGCGCGTTGTGGTCAGAAATGCATTGTCTCAAACAAACATCCGGTGAAAGGGACATTTGACTAAGCCAGTGTTATTATCGATGTTTGACCTTCACTTTCACCATGGTGAAACACCTCTCATCTATCTACGGCTCAGTAACCAGGACAGTTAACTATTTATACTCCAACACACCAGAGATCACCCTACCTCTCCCCCTCTCTTCATGCTGTCAGTCATTAACCCACCCTAGCCTACATGTCTACCAAAGCCATGGACACTCCCTTCCATGGTCACAAGTGTGGCATCATGTAGTAGGATCACTGCAAGACCACATGTTACAATCTAAAGGATTTTCAGAGCTCCAGAGGTGAGATAGTCCAAGAGCTAAATGCCCTTGTAATGTTTTATCACCTTTCTCTTAGTCATTAAGAGTCTCTCATTGTGATTTCTATCGCTAGTCTGTCCCAACTGTTGTCTCACTTGGTCCAACTAGGCTTAACCGAGAGAACCTGAAATTGTAGCTTGTACTATGGCTACATTGGCATAATTTAGTGATAATCAGTACTCACTTTAACCCCTTACCACCAAACCAGGTCTCATAAAGCCATTAGAGAGAGACACTGAGAACTGTGGCATACAACCCACAGAATAAACTACGATATAGGCCCTATTAAATGGACTGCCATTACAGAAAGCATGGGAGGAGGATAGAGGATAGACAACTTCATGTCCTCCTTAGGGCCTAACGTTAATTTCCTGGTCTCTTGTTTTGCCATTAATGATTTAACAGGATCAGCTATCAGGCCTCATTAGTTATGATGACTGTATATTCCCAGCTTAACGAGAGAGGCCTGGACTGGAGGATCAGACTGTTAGCCTCTCAGATGGTAGAGAACATGAGGCTGGGCTATCTACGCAAACTCCTTTAGATACATTTCAAAGCGTTCCTGTGTAAAAAAAAAAGAGGGGGAAGCGTTTTCATTGAGCGTGATGAGATTTTAAGCTGATACAGAACACATTAAGCATTGAAGCCTGGCAGTGGTCTGAGACCACAAATGGATGTTCTACACTCCAGCAGCCCCCAGAAAACAGCAACTGATATAGTGTCTCCCAGACACAGCATTAAGCCCCTTCAGCATTAGCTCTGCTATTAAATTGTTATATGAGCTGGAAACAAGCCTGGGAGCCCCACAGATCAATGGTGTACAGGAGGGGGTCAGTGAGCCTATGGAGGGGGAGCAGAAGGAAGAGAGAGGCTACACAGGATCACTGCCTGGGGCTGGGTATCTACTAACTCCCTTGCCTGTGTTTGGTTGACTGCTCTGTGTCACTCCATCAGTCAACTCCCTGAGACATGATACAGGCATCACCATAGCAGCAGTTTCCCGGGCGACCGACAGTCAAACCCAAGACTGTAGCCAACCAGGCCAATCACATCATTCCAGTGAGAGACAACATAAATTACCACGTGGGACTTAATGGGAATTGTGGAAACAAGAGCACATGCTCTGAAAAACAGACACTCTGTCACTCACAAACAGGTGCAGAGTCAAACATGTACAGTTCTGTCTCTCTGGTGCACAGTTGTAGAAATGGAGGCCAAAAGGCAGGTCCATATTAGGACAGCTGAGATGTGTGGTCTGTTACAAAACAGAGAAAATACTAGAAATGACCTTTACTTTCTTCTTCAAATAACGTTTCAGGCTTAAAGTCGCATTCTCTCTTCTCATACCATCTTTCACGGTGGTGGGGATGACAGCATTGCTGCTTATAGGACGGATGGGTCTGCACTGTATACCTCAAGGCACTTCACAGAGGCAAATATAATTATGTGATGTTCTCATTTCCCGCAAGGATTCCCATGGAGCTGAGGCAAAGCAGGTTGTGTGGGAGATGACGCAAAATGGAGCAATGTTAATAAACTGTGCATGAATACAAATCCCAAGGTGAGCCAGTGATTCAATTCCAATGCATTTATTTAAACACCATTTAACATTTATTTTTGCTTCTTGTTATGGGGGATTTGTGATAAATTTGTGATTTCTATGATCATGGAGGAGTAAGTTATTACCAGCCCCGTCAAAGCCCCGTCAAAGCCATTCGTCTCCTCCCTGACTAAGGCCCTTCTCCCCTGATTGCTCAGTTTGGCCGGGCGGCCAACTCTAGGAAGAGTCTTGGTGGTTCGAAACCTTTTTCATTTAAGAATGATGGAGACCACTGTGTTCTTGGGGACCTTCAATGCTTCAGAAATGTTTTGGTACCCTTCCCCAGATCTGTGTCACGACACAATCCTGTCTCGGTGCTCTACGGACAATTTCTTTGGCCTCATGGCTTGGGTTTTGCTCTGACATGCACTGTCAACTATATACCTTATATGTGCCTTTCCAAATCATGTCCAATCAATTGAATTTACCACAGGTGGACTCCAATCAAGTTGTAGAAACATCTCAAGGATCATCAATGGAAACAGGGTGGACCTGAGATCAATTTTGAGTCTCATATCAAAGGGTCTGAATACTTGTGTAAAATGTCTAAAAACCTGTTTTTACTTTGTCATTATGGGATATTATGTGTAGATTGATGAGGGAAAAATGAATTTAATACATTTTAGAATAAGGCTGTAACGTTACAAAATCTCAAGGGGTCTGAATACTTTCCGAATGCACTGTATAACTAGGAATAAAGTGACAGATAGTAAACAGTAGCAGCAGCGTATGTGATAAGTCAAAAAAGTTAGTGCAAAAAGGGTCAATGCAGATAGTCTGGGTAGCTATTTGGTGAACTATTTAACTAACTATTTAGCATTATTATAGCTTCAGGGTAGGAACTGTTCAGGGTCCTGTTGGTTCCAGACTTGGTGCATCATATGACATGCAGTAGCAGAGAGAACAGTCTATGACTTGGGTGGCTGGAATCTTTTGAAAATTTTTAGGGCCTTTCTCTGACATCGCCTCATATAGAGGTCCTGGACGGCAGGGAGCTCGGCCCCAGTGATGTACTGGGCCGTATGCACTACCCTCTCATTACTTCCGGCGCCGACAGAGATGGCCGCCTCGCTTCGCGTTCCTAGGAAACTATGCAGTTTTTTGTTTTTTACGTGTTATTTCTTACATTAGTACCCCAGGTCATCTTAGGTTTCATTACATACAGTCGAGAAGAACTACTGAATATAAGATCAGCGTCAACTCACCATCAGTACGACCAAGAATATGTTTTTCGCGACGCGGATCCTGTGTTCTGCCTTACAAACAGGACAACGGAGTGGATCCCATGCATCGACCCCAAAAAAACGACTCAGAAAAAGAGGGAAACGAGGCGGTCTTCTGGTCAGACTCCGGAGACGGGCACACCGTGCACCACTCCCTAGCATTCTTCTTGCCAATGTCCAGTCTCTTGACAACAAGGTTGATGAAATCCGAGCAAGGGTAGCATTCCAGAGGGACATCAGAGACTGTAACGTTCTTTGCTTCACGGAAACATGGCTCACTGGAGAGACGCTATCCGAGGCGGTGCAGCCAACGGGTTTCTCCACGCATCGCGCCGACAGAAACAAACATCTTTCTGGTAAGAAGAGGGGCGGGGGCGTACAGGAACTCAAATCCTTCTGTTCACCTGATTTAGAATTCCTCACAATCAAATGTAGACCGCATTATCTACCAAGAGAATTATCTTCGATTATAATCACAGCCGTATATATCCCCCCCCAAGCAGACACATCGATGGCTCTGAACGAACTTTATTTAACTCTTTGCAAACTGGAAACCATTTATCCGGAGGCTGCATTCATTGTAGCTGGGGATTTTAACAAGGCTAATCTGAAAACAAGACTCCCTAAATTTGATCAGCATATCGATTGCGCAACCAGGGGTGGAAAGACCTTTGATCATTGTTACTCTAACTTCCGCGACGCATATAAGGCCCTGCCCCGCCCCCCTTTCGGAAAAGCTGACCACGACTCCATTTTGTTGATCCCTGCCTACAGACAGAAACTAAAACAGAAACTAAAAACACGCTGAGGTCTGTCCAACGCTGGTCCGACCAAGCTGACTCCACACTCCATGACTGCTTCCATCACGTGGACTGGGATATGTTTCGTATTGCGTCAGATAACAATATTGCTTACCGCCCAAATAGGTCCACAGACGATGCAATCTCAACCACACTGCACACTGCCCTAACCCATCTGGACAAGAGGAATACCTATGTGAGAATGCTGTTCATCGACTACAGCTCGGCATTCAACACCATAGTACCCTCCAAGCTCGTCATTAAGCTCGAGACCCTGGTTCTCGACCCCGCCCTGTGCAACTGGGTACTGGACTTCCTGACGGGCCGCCCCCAGGTGGTGAGGGTAGGCAACAACATCTCCTCCCCGCTGATCCTCAACACTGGGGCCCCACAAGGGTGCGTTCTGAGCCCTCTCCTGTACTCCCTGTTCACTCACGACTGCGTGGCCACGCACGCCTCCAACTCAATCATCAAGTTTGCGGACGACACAACAGTGGTAGGCTTGATTACCAACAACGACGAGACGGCCTACAGGGAGGAGGTGAGGGCCCTCGGAGTGTGGTGTCAGGAAAATAACCTCACACTCAACGTCAACAAAACTAAGGAGATGATTGTGGACTTCAGGAAACAGCAGAGGGAACACCCCCCTATCCACATCGATGGAACAGTAGTGGAGAGGGTAGCAAGTTTTAAGTTCCTCGGCATACACATCACAGACAAACTGAATTGGTCCACTCACACAGACAGCATCGTGAAGAAGGCGCAGCAGCGCCTCTTCAACCTCAGGAGGCTGAAGAAATTCGGCTTGTCACCAAAAGCACTCACAAACTTCTACAGATGCACAATCGAGAGCATCCTGGCGGGCTGTATCACCGCCTGGTACGGCAACTGCTCCGCACACAACCGTAAGGCTCTCCAGAGGGTAGTGAGGTCTGCACAACACATCACCGGGGGCAAACTACCTGCCCTCCAGGACACCTACACCACCCGATGTTACAGGAAGGCCATAAAGATCATCAAGAACATCAACCACCCAAACCACTGCCTGTTCACCCCGCTATCATCCAGAAGGCGACGTCAGTACAGGTACATCAAAGCTGGGACCGAGAGACTGAAAAACAGCTTCTATCTCAAGGCCATCAGACTGTTAAACAGCCACCACTAACATTGAGTGGCTGCTGCCAATACACTGACACTGACTCTACTCCATCCACTTTAATAATGGGAATTGATGGGAAATTATGTAAATATATCACTAGCCACTTTAAACAATGCTACCTTATATAATGTTACTTACCCTACATTATTCATCTCATATGCATATGTATATACTGTACTCTATATCATCGACTGCATCCTTATGTAATACATTTATCACTAGCCACTTTAACTATGCCACTTTGTTTACATACTCATCTCATATGTATATACTGTACTTCGATACCATCTACTGTATCTTGCCTATGCTGCTCTGTACCATCACTCATTCATATATCCTTATGTACATATTCTTTATCCCCTTACACTGTGTATAAGACAGTAGTTTTGGAATTGATAGTTAGATTACTTGTTGGTTATTACTGCATTGTCGGAACTAGAAGCACAAGCATTTCGCTACACTCGCATTAACATCTGCTAACCATGTGTATGTGACAAATAAAATTGGATTTGATTTGATTTGCCTTGCGGTCGGATAGCAAGCAGTTGCCATATCAAGCGGTGATCCAGCCAGTCAAGATGCTCTCAATGGTGCAGCTGTAGAATTTGTTGACGATCTGAGGGCCCATGCCAAATCTTTTCAGCCTCTTGAGGGTGAAGAGGTGTTGATGTGCTCTCTTCATGACTGTGTTGGTGTGTTTGGACTGTTCCGACCAACAAAATAAAGTTCTTAATCGTTTCGAACCGGGAAAAAAGTACTGGTTTATATCATTCCTTTCTGTTCCTTTTTTAACCTGTGAAATCAACAGTTTTTTACATTTAGCCAATTAAATTACTTCACCAATCAGTGCAGATAGAGCAGTCAAGCTAGTTGTTTAGATGCATGATGGACAGACAAGTGTAGCCTATGGCGCAAGATGCAACGGAAATTTTGCTGGTGGGAAGAGAGCTAGAGAGGGTTCAGGAGGTGGCTTGAAGCGCTGGGCATCTTGTTATGACATGCATTATCTGAATTAGGTCCACAGAATTATACCTACGGAAGGAGGAGCGGCTGCTTTGAATGTCCTTTGAGCTAGCTAGCTAACAAGCTTTAGCTAACAAGCTTGTTTGTGCAGAGCAGCACCAGATTTAAAAATACTTCTTACCTTTTTGTACTTAATAAATCCAGCGTGAAACATGTTAAGCTACAACTCTACACAGGCGGGTGGCGGGGACGTTCCAGTACAGTAGTTGACAGTAATGTACCATAACGTTGGATCCCAACCGACGATAAACCCCACAGAAGAAGAGGCGGGGCGATAATGGTAGTTGGCTAGCTGCAGTTGCAAACTATTGAAAAAAAGAGCAGAATCTTGTTTTCTCCACCTCAACTAAACAGCTTCCACGGGCATGAGCACTGCTGACCGCTCCGCCTGGTGTTCAACATACCCAAATTCTCTGCAACCTCCACTGGTTTCCAGTCGAAGCTCACATCCAATACAAGACCATGTTACTTGCCTACAGAGCAACAAGAGGATCTGGCCTTCCCTACCTTCAGGCTATGCTCAAACCCTACACCCCAACCCAAGCATTCTGTTCTGCCACCGCTGGTCTCTTGGCCCTCATACCCCTATGGGAGGGCAGCTCCTACTCAGCTCAGTCCAAGCTTTTCTCTGTCCTGGCACCACAATGGTGGAACCAGCTTCCCCCTGAAGCTAGGACAGAAAAGTCCCTGCCCATCTTCTGAAAACATTTGAAACCCTAAAGTAATAGCTATTTATTGAGGAAAAACATACTTACTATGACTGTGATATGTGGTTGACCCACATAGCTATCTTAAGATGAAAGCGCTAACTTTAAATCGCTCTGGATGAGAGCCTGTGCTAAATGACTAAAATGTAAAAATGAAAATCTTGCCCTCCTGCCTAGGCTTCTTTGAAAATGAGGGGGCTACCTAGTCCGCCACATTCTGTCTGAAAAGCGCCTATATACCGCGTTATTGGCTGGCAGTAAATCACATGTTGCTGTTTGCTTTTTCAATTAGGATGAGGAAGTATCAAAGTGCTTCCCCACTTGGCAGTGTTTTTATGGAACTGGCAGCTGTTGAGGACAATGGTGTCAACATGAAGTTTCATAGTAAGTTCGTGGTAGTCACTAGGGGTGTGGCGGTCATTACATTTTGTCAGACGGTAATTGTCAAGACAATAACTGCAGATCTAACCGTAATTGACCGTTAATTAACATTAACACATTTAGCATCTCCTGGCTTCCACACCTTCCACCCAATTTTTTATACATTTTAAGGCAGAATGATACGACTCAAAAAGTTGCATGAAAGGCATAAGCTCTGCTTGGTTGTTTTTGCGCAGCCTGCACACACTTCATCAGTCTCTCATTCACAATTTGAATTCAAATTTCCCTTAGGCATCCCCTTTGTGTGGCCATAATGCCCCTAAAAAATCCATGTCTTTTATAATGGCCAGTGGCAGTTGTGCCCTTGGGCTGAATATAATAATTATAATTCCCTTCTCTTGGCTGCATGCTACGAAGAACCTCTCACTTACATAGCTAGGATATCTAGGATATCTCAAGTCCATGTGTTGACACATGCCAGGCCAGAGAGGGCTTTCTTCCACCGCAAGACTAGTGGTTGCTCTCTGCTCCAACAGACACACTGACCTCAGGACAGTTTAGGGTGGCAGGCAGTAGGCCAGCAGGCTACTACTGTATGTGAATGTGTGTGGCCTGACTTTGTGTCTAATCTACACTCATAAAGTAGCTTCTCTCTCTCTCTCTCTCTCTCTCTCTCTCTCTCTCTCTCTCCTCTCTATCTTTGTCTCTGTTCCCCTTGTGTTTCTCAGTGTCTCGTATGTATTGCCTTTTGATCAATAAAAAACCCTTTCGCAATTATGTTAGCACAGCTGAAAACTGTTGTACTGATTTTTGAACCAATACAACTGGCCTTTAGACTCGGCCAGGATCCGCCAGAGCCGTCAGTCGGCCAGGAACTGCCAGAGCCGTCAGTCAGCCAGAAGCTGCCAGAGCCGCCAACCAGCCTGAGCTATCTCTCAGTCCTGAGCTACCTCTCGGTCCTGAGCTACCCCTCGGTCCTGAGCTACCCCTCGGTCCTGAGCTACCCCTCGGTCCTGAGCTACCCCTCGGGCATGAGCTACCACTCAGTCATGAGCTGTCCCTCAGTCCGGAGGAGTTTCCTCAGTCATGAGGCACCCCTCAGTCCAGAGGCGCTCCTCAGTCCAGTGGGACCCTTTGTTAGGGTTCCTAGGCCAAGGTCGGCGGCGAGGGTCGCCACTCAAAGGACGCTAAGGAGGTGGACAAAGACAATGGTGGAGTGGGGTCCACGTCCAGCGCCAGAGTCGCCACCGTGGACAGATGCCCACCCAGACCCTCCCCTATAGGTTTAGGTTGTGCGGTCGGAGTCCGCACCTTGGGGGGGTGGGGGTACTGTCACGTTCTGACCATAGTTATTTTGTGTTTTCCTTGTTTTAGTGTTGGTCAGGACGTGAGCTGGGTGGGCATTCTATGTTGTGTGTCTAATTTGTCCGTTTCTATGTATGGCCTGATATGGTTCTCAATCAGAGGCAGGTGTTAGTCATTGTCTCTGATTGGGAACCATATTTAGGTTTCTTGTTTTGTGTTGGGGTTTGTGGGTGGTTGTTTCCTGTCTTTGTGTTCTCTGCACCAGATAGGACTGTTTCAGGTTTTGCCACGAGGGTCGCCACTCAAAGGACGCTAAGGAGGTGGACAAAGACAATGGTGGAGTGGGGTCCACGTCCAGCGCCAGAGTCGCCACCGTGGACAGATGCCCACCCAGACCCTCCCCTATAGGTTTAGGTTGTGCGGTCGGAGTCCGCACCTTGGGGGGGTGGGGGTACTGTCACGTTCTGACCATAGTTATTTTGTGTTTTCCTTGTTTTAGTGTTGGTCAGGACGTGAGCTGGGTGGGCATTCTATGTTGTGTGTCTAATTTGTCCGTTTCTATGTATGGCCTGATATGGTTCTCAATCAGAGGCAGGTGTTAGTCATTGTCTCTGATTGGGAACCATATTTAGGTTTCTTGTTTTGTGTTGGGGTTTGTGGGTGGTTGTTTCCTGTCTTTGTGTTCTCTGCACCAGATAGGACTGTTTCAGGTTTTGCCACGATTGTTGTTTTGTAATTGTGTTCATGTTTAGTTTCTCATATTAAAAACCATGAACTCTAACCACGCTGCATTTTGGTCCTCCTCTCCTTCGATGGAAGAAAACCGTTGCACCACTAATTCCCTCCAGCCAATACCACTAGCTGGTCCTCCCCAATTAAGATGTTAACAACCTCCTGTGGTTTACAGTCACTTTTAACAATAAAAATCATTGTTTTCTGTAGTGTCTGTAGTGATGCCTCTGGCACTGAGATGCAGTGCCTTAGACCGTTGCGCCACTAGGGAGCCCAAATCATTAATAATTTATGTTTCATACGTTCTAGAGGGACAAGTGGTGTACTTGGCGAGATACTCTGCGATATTCCACTGGTCGTCTGAAAAACACTTAATGTTACCTCCCAACAGCTGTAGGTCAACAGGAACAGTGAGAAGGGTATGGCCGTGCCTGAAATATATAGAGGCAGTGGCGGATTTAGGTATAGGCGACATGTGCAGCCGCCCAGGGCGGCATCTCGCTGGGGTGGCACGGGGTGCCCGCAGCAAAAAAATTGGAATGGTGACATTTGCGTGATCGGTTTTCTATTGCTCATTTGCACGTCACGTCAATGATATCATGTCACCGTGTGGAACTGTGGGTCAATTAACCTTGTCGGAGTGGGCGCCCTGATTCTAGTTTGTGAACTAGGCAGGCTACTCTCTGGGAAGGTCTCCCACTCAGAAGTATGAGATGGGGAGGGGGCGGGGATAGGTTGACCCCACGGTCTCCCCACTGGAAGCCCGAGGTAGGGGGAGTGGGGGAATCTATCAAATAACGCATCTCTAACTTTGTACAGTACTAATGCAATTAGTAAAATCAGTCACACTACTAAATGCTTCCAAATAAACCATAATTCATTCATAATACTGTGAATATATAGTTTCACAGACATATTGTTGCATTTTTTCTGGTTTGTGCGAAATCATAAGAATAATATAAAACCAGTCTGCACACCACCAAGGTGAATTGGTTTAGTCTTGACTCTTGGTTGACAGTGTTGTGGGATTGGTAATGTATTGATGCTCGGGTGCCAAATCGACACACATTTTACATTTTTTGTCTTTGTTACTTATTTTTAATATTTTTGAGTCTTATTTTTGTTTATATTTTTATATTTACATATTTTTAAATGTTATGATAATTTATTTGTGTTATTCCAAATGTCTGAATAAAAATTACAGTTAGTGCAGAATGGTGCTTTATTTTAGGGGGTGGGGGCGTGGGGGTCGCCCAGGGAGCCATACAAGCTAGAACCGCCACTGCATAGAGGGCATAATGTACTTAATTAAGCAATAAGGCCAGAGGGGTTGTAATATATGGCCACAAACCCTTGACGTGCCTTATTGCTATTATAAACTGGTTACCAACTTAATTAGAGCAGTAAAAATACATGTTTTGTCATACCCATGGTCTGATATACCACGGCTGTCAGCCAACCAGCATTCACGGCTCGAATCACTCAGGTGATAATCAGAATTATAGAACATCTCCATCATGACCATGGGCGGTAAAAGTCTGAGGCTGGCCTGGACCAGCCAATGATATCCTTGCTCTGGCCCAGGTCCATGACCCAAACCCAGACCACGATCAGTCACCGGCTGACGTAAAGGTCCCCGTTCCAGATGAAGAACGGGAAAAAGGTGATGTAAAACAGCTCATTGCCCAGCTTGGTTCCGAAAGGTAGTACACAAACTTGGGTGTTGCCATCGTGACCAGTGAACTGAGATAAGGCGGAGCTTTACCTAGCATGGACTTGTAGATGACCTGGAGCCAGTGGGTCTGGCGACGAATATGTAGCGAGGGCCAGCCGACTAGAGCATACAAGTCACAGTGGTGGGTGGTATAAGGTGCTTTAGTGACAAAACGGATGGCACTGTGATAAACTGCATCCAGTTTGCTGAGTAGAGTGTTGGAAGCCATTTTGTAGATGACATCGCCGAAGTCGAGGATCGGTAGGATAGTCAGTTTTACTAGGGTAAGTTTGGCGGCGTGAGTGAAGGAGGCTTTGTTGCGGAATAGAAAGCCGACTCTTGATTTGATTTTCGATTGGAGATGTTTGATATGAGTCTGGAAGGAGAGTTTACAGTCTAGCCAGACACCTAGGTAATTATAGATGTCCACATATTCAAGGTCGGAACCATCCAGGGTGGTGATGCTGGTCAGGCGTGCGGGTGCAGGCAGCGAACGGTTGAAAAGCATGCATTTGGTTTTACTAGCGTTTAAGAGCAGTTGGAGGCCACGGAAGGAGTGTTGTATGGCATTGAAGCTCGTTTGGAGGTTAGATAGCACAGTGTCCAAGGACGGGCCGGAAGTATATGGAATGGTGTCGTCTGCGTAGAGGTGGATCAGGGAATCGCCCGCAGCAAGAGCAACATCATTGATATATACAGGGAAAAGAGTCGGCCCGAGGATTGAACCCTGTGGCACCCCCATAGAGACTGCCAGAGGACCGGACAGCATGCCCTCCGATTTGACACACTGAACTCTGTCTGCAAAGTAATTGGTGAACCAGGCAAGGCAGTCATCTGAAAAACCGAGGCTACTGAGTCTGCCGATAAGAATATGGTGATTGACAGAGTCGAAAGCCTTGGCAAGGTCGATGAAGACGGCTGCACAGTACTGTCTTTTATCGATGGCGGTCATGATATCGTTTAGTACCTTGAGCATGGCTGAGGTGCACCCGTGACCGGCTCGGAAACCAGATTGCACAGCGGAGAAGGTACGGTGTGATTCGAGATGGTCAGTGACCTGTTTGTTGACTTGGCTTTCGAAGACCTTAGATAGGCAGGGCAGGATGGATATAGGTCTGTAACAGTTTGTTATGTTGATTCTGATGTAGAGCACTGTGTATTTTCTATAAATTACCATTAACTAGCTAGTCAAGCAGCAGCTCATGCATCATGGCACCATTAACTAGTTAGTCAAGTAGTAGCTTGTGCATCATGGAAGTAACGTAACGTTAACTGCTCAGTTTAGCTGTATAGCCAGTTCCCAGAAAATAAACACTTTCAACAAGAGGAGCAAATAAATAAAAATAACAGGTTTTCCTGTCGAAGACAATAATAAGACCTGTTAAAACAATAGGCGATACGATACTGTACAAAACGCGGCAAATGCATTTTCCATGACAGAGGTTAGTTGTTGCTACTTGTCCGTAGCTAGTTGTTTGAAACCAATGCAATCTGCTTCTCTATCTCAAGTAGCTAGCTATCTGGTTACTGACAGATCTATGAAGTGCTCGGGAACACGAAGGCATGGGTGACGCACTCAGAAATTAAACGGGACTGTGTTTCTATTCGTGGTGCTGAGGACGAGCTTCACAATGTCTGAGTAAACCATAGAGAATGATAGAGGCCTCTAGTTAAGCAATAAGACCCGAGTGGGTGTGGTATATGGCCAATATACCACGGCTTCTTATATACAACGCAATGTGGAGTGCCTGGACACAGCCCTTATCTGTGGTAAATTGGTCATATATCACAAACCCCCGAGGTACGTTATTGCTATTATAAACTGGTTACCAATGTAATTTGAGCAGTAAAAATACATGTTTTGTTATACCTTTGGTATACTGATAGACCACTGCTGTCTGCCATTCAGCATTCTGGCTCGATCCACCCAGATTATAATGGCCGTTTTGCATTGAACTGAGGACTTTGAGGGCTTCCAACATTTTAATGTAGTCAACAGGGTTGGGGAGTAACAGATTACATGTAAGGGATTACAAAACAATGGCAACTGCAATCCATTATGTAACCAGCAAAAATGTTGTAATCAGATTACAGATACTTTTGAAAAACTAGATGATTACTTTTAAATTCAGAAAAGATGTTTGCGAAAATAAATCTTTGACACTTCTATGTTTTCTCATTGATATTCAAATCAGCATTGAAAAAAGGCACAAGTTTAAGTGTGTTCCACTTGAGCGAGTCTGACCACAAGTCAGAGACCACTATGATGACACACCAAATGTGTTTGATCAATCAAGGAAAAAGAGCGACAATAGGCTTTTGTAGGCTACAGTCCAAGGTATGTCTTCCATTACTGCGACTGCTGTCAGCATCCAAAGACTATTCAACTTGAATAAACGCATGGAGGTGGATGACAGCAGTGGTGTAGTCTATGAAGATACCGATATCACTTATTATTGATATCTACTGTACATAGCGCATTGATGTACATCACACTGCTGCTCTCTCATTTAGCTATTTGCGCCTTACGGATTGTGGTTGTTGTGGATGGCTGTTCACAAATCTAAAAGTGTATTTGAACCCAATAATGGCTGAATTCAAGAAGTTTAAGCTGCCTATCAATCATTGTTTTTGAAACCAGTGGACAGCTAGTGAAAAATGCACTCTTGCAACAGCTGCATAGTGCGGATCCCAGCCTATGGAATAAAAGTGGGGCTTTTACTGCTCAATCTCATTCATGCTAATAAAATAAATAAATACATAGGCCTACTGGAAAACATGCTCAAACTCACACTGTTAGACTTAGTTGTAGTTGCTACTGCTACATCCATTTCGTCAGCCACCAATTGTGCAAGTTCTCCCACTTAAAAAGATGAGAGGCCTGTAATTTTCATCATAGGTACACTTCAACTATGACAGACAAAATTAGGAAAAATAATCCAGAAAATCACATTGTAGGATTTTTATGAATTTATTAGCAAATTATGGTGGAAAATAAGTATTTGGTCAATAACAAAAGTTTATCTCAATACTTTGTTATATAACCTTTGTTGGCAATGACAGAGGTCAAACGTTTTCTGTAAGTCTTCACAAGGTTTTCACACACTGTTGCTGGTATTTTGGCCCATTCCTCCATGCAGATCTCCTCTAGAGCAGTGATGTTTTGGGGCTGTTGCTGGGCAACTCAAACTTTCAACTCCCTCCAAAGATTTTCTATGGGTTGAGATCTGGAGACTGGCTAGGCCACTCCAGGACCTTGAAATGCTTCTTACGAAGCCACTCCTTCGTTGCCCGGGCGGTGTGTTTGGGATCATTGTCATGCTGAAAGACCCAGCCACGTTTCATCTTCAATGCCCTTGCTGATGGAAGGAGGTTTTCACTCAAAATCTCACGATACATGGCCCCATTCATTCTTTCCTTTACACGGATCAGTCGTCCTGGTCCCTTTGCAGAAAAACAGCCCCAAAGCATGATGTTTCCACCCCCATGCTTCACAGTAGGTATGGTGTTCTTTGGATGCAACTGTTGATGTTCAAATACTGGAGAGTCGAGACCAAATCACGGACGCTGGACAGAATGGATTTCAGTTGTAACAAAAGGCAGTTTTAATGAGTCAAAGGATATCTTGTCCTGCAGTTTTACGTGCACGGACCTAGTTCATATATCTCATTAAGTGAGTCAGGTGAAAAAGGGACCTAGACATTGGTCACAGCAGATTGTATACATGGAATATGTAGGTGGAGTCTTGTCGTGTTGGTCTTCTGACTGGTCCCGAAGGGTTGGAGGCGGACCTGCTCTAGCCAGAGCAGGAGCCCCATTGGTGCACAGCAGAGTCTTGTTCTGAGCACCCGACCAGTAGAGGGGGGTGAGATGTGTGTTTATACAAGGAGATATTTGTGCCTCAGGAAATCTGATACTGGAGAGCAGAGGGGGTCGTGAAAGAAGAGAACAGAGGGGGTCCGTTTTATGGCTGGGTGTATGTGTTCTTGCGATGGAATGTCTTTGTTTCCTGGGGTGGTAAGACAACAGAGCTGAGGGGGGGTAGTTTTATTGCTGGGTGAGTGAGCTGGTTCCTGTTTTAGCAGGGGTACGTAAGATGATTGAGTCAGGCGGTTTGGCTTGGCGCTGTATAATATATGAGCTATGTGTATGAATGTTTACATATGTATATATGACACAACTCAGCATTCTTTGTCCTCCAAACACGACGAGTTGAGTTTTTACCAAAACGTTCTATTTTGGTTTCATCTGACATTCTCCCAATCTTCTTCTGGATCATCCAAATGCTCTCTAGCAAACTGCAGACGGGCCTGGACATGTACTGGCTTAAGCAGGGGAACACGTCTGGCACTGCAGGATTTGAGTCCCTGGCGGCGTAGTGTGTGGATGGTAGGCTTTGTTACTTTGGTCCCAGCTCTCTGCAGGTCATTCACTAGGTCCCCCCGTGTGGTTCTGGGATTTTTGCTCACCGTTCTTGTGATCATTTTGACCCTACGGGGTGAGATCTTGCATGGAGCCCCAGATCGAGGGAGATTATCAGTGGTCTGGTATGTCTTCCATTTCCTAATAATTGCTCCCATAGTTGATTTCTTCAAACCAAGCTGCTTACCTATTGCAGATTCAGTCTTCCCAGCCTGGTGCAGGTCTACAATTTTGTTTCTGGTGTCCTTTGACAGCTCTTTGGTCTTGGCCATAGTGGAGTTTGGAGTGTGACTGTTTGAGGTTGTGGACAGGTGTCTTTTATACTGATAACAAGTTCAAACAGGTGCCATTAATACAGGTAATGAGTGGAGGACAGAGGAGCCTCTTAAAGAAGAAGTTACAGGTCTTTGAGAGCCAGAAATATTGCTTGTTTGTAGGTGACCAAATACTTATTTTCCACCATAATTTGCAAATAAATTCATTAAAAATCCTACAATGTGATTTTCTGGATAATTTTTCCTCATTTTGTCTGTCATAGTTGAAGTGTACCTATGATGAAAATTACAGGCCTCTCATCTTTTTAAGTGGGAGAACTTGCACAATTGGTGGCTGACTAAATACTTTTTTGCCCCACTGTATATATATATATATATATATATATATATAGTAACAGTCAAAAGTTTAGACACACCTACTCATTCAAGGGTTTTTCTTTATTTTTACTATGTTCTACATTGTAGAATAGTAGTAAAGACATCAACACTATGAAATAACACATAGGAAATCATGTACTGTAGTAACCAAAAACAAATCAAAATATATTTTATATTTGAGATTCTTCAAAGTAGCCACCCTTTGACGGCATGAGAGAAGAAGCTGGTTGAGAGAAGGACAGGTTCATTGTAATGCCCGGAATGGAAGAAACGGAACTATATCAAGCACATCAAACGTATGGAAACCACGTTTGACTCTGTTCCATATTCCATTCCAGCCATTACAATGAGACAGTCCTCCTATAACAGTCCTCCTCCAACCTCCACTGTTCAAAATGGAGATTGCCTAAATGGCGCTGCCCATGCTGTCACAGACACTGATTCGGACTCTTGCTCCGTTGACCCTGTCAGAAATCACACATAAGAAGCTGTAGTCTCCCATTTTGCATGTAGATAGCATCAGAGTGCAAGATGCAGAAGGCAGCTCTGACTGAATAGGGGGTTCTGTCACCAAACCACTCCCTGCCAATTACTTCGATGTGCATAGTTCATCTCAAGTTCTACCCGTACTTTGGCAGCAATTCACTGAGTCACCCATTATCATCCAGTTTATAGAGCAGGACTTGTGCCCTGTTGAAGGGGAGAAGCTGGGACATGTGCCCAGTCCATAGAGGCATGTGGAGGAGGGGTAGGCCACCAGGTGGTAGTGGGGTATCTCCTTCAGTCCAAAGGACTGAGAGCAGCAGTCTGCCACCACCACCTTTACACGCTTCCTGTCTGGGTAGAGCAGCCGCTGGCTGCCTGGGCCCCTATCACAGGTCCCCTGCCTCTCTTCATCTTCTTCTTCCTCCCCCGTCTCACCCTCCTCCTCCTCATGGTGGATCTTTCTCAGCAGGTTGTTGATGAGCACTGAGCGTCGCAGGTAGGCTTCAGGGTCCTCTAAGAATCTCAGCTTCTCCAATGAGAGTTGGAGGATGCAGCTGCGGTCCTCCTGACGTATCAGGTGCTAAGGAAACAGAGGTCATGGTTATGAGACAGAAATCGAAGTCACATTTAAAGTGTCACGTCATAGGACAACAAATTGATGTCTGAACATGTAAACACAAACAAAGTAGTTCCTACTTTTGATAAACAACCATGTAGGTCTCCATGTAAATCCTCCTCTTCCGCATATTTCCTTTTGAAGTAGGCAACTTTCGACGTTGTTGAATAGTTGAATCTCTCTTAGAGGGAATCGACTGCTTGAAGCACAATAAGGAAAATTGCAATTACAACCTTGATACATCTCTACCTTTCAACACATTGGCAAGGACAGATTATGTGGTTAGTGGAGTGACACAGAATTATATAACAGCCCCAGCAGGAGTGGTCATATCCACGGTACATTACCTGATAGTAACAGCCCAGAGCCACAAATCCTCCTGATTGCTTGGGCTGCTCTCTGAGCCACACATATTGCTTTCAGGGGCCTCTAGTGGAGGAGAATGATAGATAAGGAGATAATTAGAGAGAGAGGTAGGAATAGAGACCGGAGAGAGACACCTGTTTTATTAAAAAGTCACACACAGAACATTTATTTGTATCTGTATTCCATAACTGTAAAACATGGACTAGATATGCTGCAACATTTTAAAATGTGGGCTATCTTTTCTTATATTTATTTTCACTGCATAGGTTATTTGTAATGGCCAGATTAGAAATATTACTTTTTTCAGCATGTGCCTTGTAGGCAGAGCTGAATTTTTTATTGCCATTGCCATCATCCCACACAAGGCTATTTATGAAGAAATTGGGTTGAGTATGTGCTTAGGGAGTCAGTGTGCGCGTGTGTGGTATGTGTGTGTGTGACAAAGAGAGATAGAGAACAGAGAGAGTTTCGGATATTGCACTAATTTGTGAATTTTCAGCTGAATGACACCTGCTATAAAACACATTTTACTCCCTCTGCAGTTAGGCATAGTGGGACTGTATTCACCTGATTGGATGTGAGACAAAAAACTTGTTTTTGACTGACTGATCTGATGATGATACTGATAATGCATGTCTTTAATGTTAATTATTTTATTCAGTTTATCCTATTGGAATCTCAGCTATTTGTGAGAATAACCCACACATTTGATCAAATATAACCTACATTCATTTATAAAATTACCTTATGATGTGAATCTTCAACAGTTCATAAAGCACTTCAGCAAATCCACAGTCCTTTCAGATGTAGGCAGCCTATGAAGTAATCAGTTCTTCTGAATCTGTCCAATGTGTGATCATCCGTTGCTGCGACATTTACTGTCTGTCCCAATTATCCCTGCTACAAGCTTTGCCTGAAGTTTGCACTCCACACGCAGTCACTGTAGCTTCATTTTAATACTCCGTTCAGAGTACCCAACACTTGGGATCTTAAAATATAATTTTCTGTGAAACAAGCAACAACACCATACCCTCTGCAACCTCATTGGTCCTCACAAAAGCAGATGTTTCTGTTGCTAGGAGATTCACTAGGCAATGATGACGCTTCATCATCAGGCTCCATTACTCTGGCATTGTGCTTCTTGGTTTCTCACTCTCTCTCTCCCTGGGTGTATGGGCAACCTATTGACTGGATGAGTAATTATTTGATGTTTGATTTAAAAGTAGGCCTAACCTTTCTATTGTAGCCTATGGCTGCTATTATAGCCCAGATATGAGACATAAACAGTAGTGGCCTATTAAACTTGGCTTATGTACAAAACATAGATCTCTTTTTTTCCCCCTAAACCCTGGAATTAACTAAATCAAGCATCCGCGGGATTTCATTGATCTCATCCAAAAACCACAATATTCTATTTTTAATCTAGTCTAATCCTGCCTCTGTGAGCTTGATGATTTCCGTAGTGTTCTGGGTAAGGAGGTATAAGGCATACAACGGAAAACCTTTCACACTATGACACAGTCCTTCTCAGAATTAAGGCATCTTAACAAACACGCAGCTCAGAAATATCACTCAAGAGCCAGATGGCAGCAAGTTTTACTTTAACAAGAACAAAAACTAATATGTACAGAAGTACTCTATGTCATTGTCATTCGTTGCATGAATGGTGCAGGCACTGTATAGGCACGAGAACAAATCAACAGCCCATGCATACAGCTTCATCTCACAGGAATGTCAAACATGGTTGACTATACACTCATGCTCAAATTATGCATTGATTATTATAATACATTTGTCCCATACAGGCATTAACTTTTACCTTTACGCTACAGGCACTTTATAAGAATCTCACTGTTTGGAAGCTGAAAACAAGCATGCTGTAACATACTGTATATACTTCAGAGGACATTTACACTTGACATTTTAGTCATTTAGCAGACGATCTTATCCAGAGCGACTTACAGTGAGTGCATCCATTTTCATATTTTTTTTTCATAGAGGACATCTCGAACATTAAACATTTCTAAGAGAGATTATGTACAGCAACTCTTGACATGCATAAAATACATTGTAATTGGTGCAGCGTGTACCGTAAACAACACATCTTATCCATTAAATACTAATTATGGGGATACAAGTGAACTGAATCATTGGTCAAGTCATTAACAATACAAACCTGTGTTATAAACATGACATTAACTATACCTGTCATATCAGATTAGGTTAGAGTTCATCCACAGAGCAGAGGACAATCTCTCCAACTGTATTCAACTGCATTCATTCTTACAGTTTGTCATCTAGTGATGAAAAGCTCATCATTGTTGGGTTCTGAGAATATGAAAATATACTTATTCATGTCACTGATGGAGTGCGGTTGAGGGTCTACACTAGAAGTTAAGGGTTATAGGAGGAAGGTATATAGGAAGGTGTATAGTGTGTGCAACTAAGCTTGGAATGTGTTGAGTGCAGGGAAGCGATTACATGCGGCAGGCATTGAGAAGGGGAGACGGGTGGAGATCTTGGAAACTAATGTCACTGAGGGAGAGAGGGTAATGTATAACGTTTACATTATGTCAGGATATGTTATTGTTGGCCATCAGGGATACTCTGGGAGAAGAGACACAGTCTGGTATCAATAACTATGACAGCCTTGAGTTGGGGAGGAGTGAGCACTTTGGGGTAGAGTTCAGGTTAGACGAAGTGAGGAAGAACAGATATCACTAAGGTTCTGTCTAGCAACAGAGATGCATTGACTGTTCAGTTGCAGAGGAGGAGACTCAACCTAGGAGAAATGATTAAATATCAGTGTTTTTTGTTGTTGTCTGAATACAGCTGTGTCGACCCTTTGGGAAGAATTCAACTTGGTTAAGCTTCTCTAGTGTCCGTGAGTTATTTACTCTGAAAAATTATAACCTATCATCATACCTTCTTCATATTAGTTACATTGACATCTTTGAATTAGACCATTTTCAAACACGAAACCCATTTTTCCCAGTATTCCTGACCTCTCTCTTCTTGAGTTCTTAAAGCAAAGGTCATACGCTCCATGTGGTGTATTTCTTCTACAATATCTATCCATTGTGTCACTGTGGGAGGGTCTTTTTGTAGCCATGTCCTAGTGATAGCCTTTTTACTGGCTGCCAGTAGGACCTTCAACAGGTACTTGTCTCTATTGTGTAAGTTATCAGGTATTTCACCCAAGTACAAAGAAATTCATGTTTGTTCTATGTCAAATCCCATTATTTTCCAATGTTAGATCGTATTTCTCCCCAGTAAGTTTAGATTGTGGGGCAGGTCCAAAAGATATGAGAGTGATCCACCCTCAATAGACCGCATTCTCTCCAACAAGGGTGTAGGGAGCCAGTCTGTTTTGATTTCAGTTTAGGTGTTATGAAGAGATGTATAACATTCCTCCAACAGAATACTCTCCATGACCTTGAGTTGGTGGAGCTTTGTTGAGTCTCTAATATGTTCAACCATGTTTCATAAGTCATTTCAATGTTAAGTTCCTCCTCCCATTTCTTTTTAATATAGTTTGTTTCTTTGAGGTTGAATACCCAAGTAAAGATTTGAAATCGTTTTTTTATTACCCCAAGTGAATACTTGGAATAATTTTTGAGGTGCTCGAGGGTCAAATCACTTTAATCTCCCTTAAGAAATAGTGTTGAACTTGTAGGTATCTGTAAAAATCTTGCTTTTCCAAGCCATGTTTTTTACTTAGGTCCTGGAAGTTATCTAGTTATTCCTTATAATTGTACTGAATGATGTGATGCCTTTCTGCGTCCATTGTTTAAGTCTGCTATCCTGAAATGCAGGGATGAAGCTGTGGTTGTATGCGGGCCAACTCAGCAGTTTGACCTCTCTGTCTAAATGATTTAGCATAACTACCATTAACCATGTCTTTCGAGAAAAATGTATCCACAGATTTTATCTATTGCATATTTATATTACCATGTCTTTCTTTCCCAAAACTGACTGTATGGGTATCTCTGTCAAAATAGTCTCCATGTCTTTCCATTTTGATTCATATTCTGAATTGCACCAACACACCAGAGGTCTCAATTGTGCTGACACATAGTAATCTTTTAGGTTTGGTGAGGCCACACCCCACAGTTGTTAGGTAATTGTAATGTTGTATATCTAATTGTTGGTCTCTTCCTGTTCCAGATAAACCTTGATATCCATTTATCCCTAAACTGTTTAGGTTGGATTTCTATGGGCAGTGATTGAAACAAATACAGTAGCCTCGGCAGGATGTTCATTTTAATTGTTTCAAATATACTACTAAGATCTAAGAGAAGTGAATTCCACCTGTCTAGGTCATCATATATTTTCTTGTTGATGTGATCGTGATTCATGCAATAATGTTTGGTTGTATCTTTTGGTAGATTTACTCCAAGATATTTAATGGATGAAGAGATGCAGTAGAAGATTTACCTACTCATCAGTTCTTTCTGTGGGGTATAATTATATACTAGGGCTTGGGTCTTGTGTATGTTAAGCACATAACCTGAATATGTTCCAAATGTTTGTAAAACATCCATCAATCTAGGTACACTTGAGCCTGGGTCTTTAAGGAACAACAGCACGTCATCAGCATACATGCATCTTTTTTTCACTGCCTCTTATTGTTATTCCCTCTAAAGTTGGGTCCTGTCTCATTGCCTGTGCTAATGGTTCGAGGTACAAGGAGAAGAGCATGGGTGAAAGATTGTCTTGCCCCTCGCTCTAATTTTATTGTTTGTGACAAATGTCCATTTATCTTTATTCTAGCAGTCAGATATGAATACAGTGATTTGATGCACTGTATCACTTCTTTGTTGAAACCAAATCTTTCCATAACTTGAAATAGGTAATCCCATCCCACTGAATCAAATGCTTTTTCTTCATCTAGACTTATTTATATTGCACTTATTCTGAGGTCCATGACATGTAGTGTTCTCCTTATATTGTCCTGTGTCTGCCTATTCTGTATGAAACCAGTTTGATCTCCATCAATCAATTCTGGGATTATGTTCTCCATTCTTTTGGCTATTATTGATGCATATAGTTTATAATCCGTGTTAAGAATTGCGATAGGTCTATATGAACTGCATTCCTTCTTTTCTTTACCCTCTTTTGGGATTACATATACGATGGCCTCTCTCGATGGTGGGAGACCCCCCTCCCACAGAGTCCAGTTAAAACAGGCCTTAAGTAGAGGTGTTAGTTGTTCTCTGAAGGTCTTGAACCATTCTGTTGGGATGCCATCAGTGCCTGGAGACTTGTTTACTTTTAGTTGAGATATTGTTTATTAATTTTTTCGGTGGATATTTCTAAAGTAAGTCTATCATTTTGCTCTGTCCCAATTGAGGGGAGATCAAGTGAGTTCAAAAAATGCTCTATTGTCTGTTCATCTGCCTTCTCTGGTTGCTTGTACAGATTTGTGTAATATGATTCAAATGCATTCTGTATTTCATCTCATTTGCATGTGATCTTCTTTGTTTTGGGGTCTTCTATTTTGAAAATGGTATTCTGTGCTTGTTGTTTCCTGAGTCTCCATGCTAGTAATTTGGTTGCCTTTGAGCTTGCTTCGTAATATTGTTGTTTCAGGAACCTGAGCTTTTTCTCTACACCTTCTCTATAAATCTGGTCAATTTCCTGTTTTACCTTTTGAATCTCTCGTAATATAAGACGGTATTTGTATTGACTATGAGAGCGTTCTAAGTTTCTTAGTGTTTCCTGTAATTTCAGCAGTTTCTGTGCTTTAATCTCTTTCTTGAGAGATGATCTTTCCTCTAATAACTGCCTCAGCTGCATCCCACAATGTAGCAGGAGATACTTCCCCGTTATCATTATTCTCCAGATATATGTTCAATTCTGTCTTTTTGATTCCTTGATTGCTGGACCATTCAGCATGCTTGTATTAAGTCTCCATATAGTATTTCTTGGTTTGCTATCAAGGTGTAGAGTAAGGTCAACTTCATTATGGTCTGATCAAATCAAATTTATTTATATAGCCCTTCGTACATCAGCTGATATCTCAAAGTGTTGTACAGAAACCCAGCCTAAAACCCCAAACAGCAAGCAATGCAGGTGTAGAAGCACGGTGGCTAGGAAAAACTCCCTAGAAAGGCCAAAACCTAGGAAGAAACCTAGAGAGGAACCAGGCTATGTGGGGTGGCCAGTCCTCTTCTGGCTGTGCTGGGTGGAGAATATAACAGAACATGGCCAAGATGTTCAAATGTTCATAAATGATCAGCATGTTCGAATAATAAGAAGGCAGAACAGTTGGGGACGGCCAGGTCTTGGTAGATTTGCAGTGGTCTGATACTCCTTCCATTTCAATATTATCGCTTGAACAGTGCTCCTTGGGATGTTTAAAGCTTGGGAAATCTTTTTGTATCCAAATCCGGCTTTAAACTTCTTCACAACAGTATCTCGGACCTGCCTGGTGTGTTCCTTGTTCTTCATGATGCTCTCTGCGCTTTTAACGGACCTCTGAGACTATCACAGTGCAGGTGCATTTATATGGAGACTTGATTACACACATGTGGATTGTATTTATCATCATTAGTCATTTAGGTCAACATTGGATCATTCAGAGATCCTCACTGAACTTCTGGAGAGAGTTTGCTGCACTGAAAGTAAAGGGGCTGAATAATTTTGCACTCCCAATTTTTCAGTTTTTGATTTGTTAAAAAAGTTTGAAATATCCAATAAATGTCGTTCCACTTCATGATTGTGTCCCACTTGTTGTTGATTCTTCACAAACAAATACAGTTTTATATCTTTATGTTTGAAGCCTGAAATGTGGCAAAAGGTCGCAAAGTTCAAGGGGGCCGAATACTTTCGCAAGGCACTGTAGGTGATCGCGTGCCAACTGGAGCCGTTTTTAGCTGATAAGAGTGGAACCCGGTGTGGTCATCTGCTGCAATAGCCCATCCGTGACAAGGGTCTACGAGTTGTGCGTTCTGCACAACACTGTTGTACTAAGCCGTTATTTGTCTGCTTGTGGCCCACCTGTTAGCTTGCACAATTCTTGCCATTCTCTGTCGGCCTCTATCATCAACAAGCTGTTTTTGCCCTCAAAGGACTGCCGCTGACTGGATGTTTTTGGTTTGCTGCACCAGTCTCTGTAAACCCTAGACACTGTTGTATGTGAAAAGCACAGGAGTGTGGCCAAATCTGAGATACCTCTAATTGGGGATCATATTTAGGTAGCCATTTTTCCACCTGTGTTGTTGGGATATTGGTTTATGTTTTTGCATGTGCACCATTACTTTCACGTTTCGTTATCGGTTTATTGTTTTTGTTTAAAGTTTCACAGTAATAAAGATCACGCTGCGCCTTGGTCCACTCATTAGGACGATCGTGACACGCACACCTCATGTAGCCTAGCCCATAGGCCTATACGTTTTGATTTGGTTTGTATCACAACTAAAGCGGCCAAATAACTGCAAACGATTAAGCACCTTAATCCGATTTACAAGTTGTGAAGAGCCTAACTGGTATACGTAATCAGCGCATGAGTTTGGGGAAGATAATTTTCCGTATAAAAATGCACCTTTATAATAAAACATTTACCGCAAATGCAATTATGCATGTACTTTTGACGATGGTATTTTCGCCAATGGAACATTTACGCTTATGTGTGCATTGCTGCGCTTATAATGTGAAGAAATATCCTAATAGTTTATCAACATTTTAAGCTAAACATTCTGATCTGTTGCATCAGCCACATTGCGTAAACACGTTTCTTTGATGCTAGTGGGTGTATTAATTTGGGATCTCAAATGTCAAAATTCAAATTACTTAAATTAATATACTGTATTTTGCTGTGTATCAGGCAATGGTAGAATTGACCCCAGCCAAGCAGCGCTTCAAACAGTCAGTAAGCACAGCATCAATTGTGTCACCATGTTGACAGAGCAGGTTGAATATTGGTGTTGACACGACAATCACGGATCACAGATAAGATCATTGTAGTGGCGGCTACAATATACTGCACAGATCATACGACATGTCCTTCCCCCGCACTCACTACATTCACTGACATGACAACCTGACTCAAGGTTAACCACAGCTCAAATGATCCAAAACAATATACAATTATGCTAACAATTTCCTTCCGTTCATGTGTATCTGCATGTGCTGTTCCATTCACAAATGGAACAAAGCCATACGTTTCCAAACCAGTAAAACTGAACGTTTTTTTTATGTTCTAATAACGGAAATGAAAATATTGCATGTTCTGGGAATGTTCATTTTTAGGTTGCAGGGAGGTTTTATGGTTTCCATGAAAGTCTTCCTGTGAGGTTTTATTAATGTTTCGAGAATGGAAATTATAGGTTATTTGAAGATAATTAAATAACGTTCCAAGAACACAAAATGTAAAGGTTATTTGGACATTTTTGAATAACTTCCTTAAAACATTCACTGAACGTTTCAATAAGACTTTTAACAACACTGCTAGCTTAGTTTAACTTTTTTGAACTCCAAGCATAGATAGAAATGCATTTGCTTAGGCTTTTTTTTTTTACTTATACAAAGCTGTTCATTTTAGCCTTTTCAAACAGATACTATAAAAAAAAGGAAACAAGCACTCATTAAGATCAGGTGTGCACAATTAGTGGAACAGCCAACATACCTGGGCCCGGATTCACAAAACATTACTTATGAAAAAACGTAAGAAGTTTAAGTTCAAAAAATGGAAGTTCATAAGATAGTTCGTAAATGCAATTCCTCAAAATGTTCTTAGGAACTTCGTAAATATCTTCTTATGTGGCATTGACATTAGTGACGTGCTTGAAACCAGTAAATAAGCCTGTGTGACAGGGATGTTCGGATTTGGTTATTTTTCACACATTATTGCCATCAGACTAGCTATATCAAAATCTAAAATTGATAACCAAGAAAAGAGATTGAAGTGATGAAGTGATGGTGGAGGAAATAGCAGCAGGAAAAGGTTGCTGTTGGGGAGACTTGATCACTGCAGAGACCAAAGAGAAAGGATGGGTGAGAGTGGCCGAGTGGTTCTACTATTTTTCTACTATTTTTTTTGTGGTGGAAAACTGAGCAGGTGGAGCATAACACGTCAATACTGTTACCCATAGATAGACGAGCAAGAAATGTTTCAGCAAAACAAATTATTGGTGTGAAGCTTTCATTCAATTGCCACTCCCTGTTGCGCACAAGCTTCCCTTCCCACTGTCACGAGGGGATTTGTGGCTGATTTAAGATAAAATCGTCAACCCTGTTACGGTCAACCCTATTAATCTATTTGGCACTTAATAGGCAATGACTATAGTAATTTTTTTATTTTACCTCAAGACAGGAAAACTAGTTTTTTATTAAGTTGAACATGTGGTCTCTATGACAGAAAGTTACTTCTCAAAAGGCTCCGAATTGGTGTAACAACCCACTACCATCCACATACCATGTTCTATGTGAGAAAGTGAGTGGGATAAAAGGAGAAAGAGGTGAGTAGGATACTCATGCACAGATTGCTCCCCATTTCACTGCATGATTTGGTTGCTAAGAGGCACATTCATGACAGACACGCATACACACACAGCGACAAGCTTTTGCAAAAGTCCATCTGGGCCTGGGTCTTGGCAGACAGTGAAATGGGCTGAAAGCCTGCAGTGATAGCCAGCATCACTCGCTATCACCTCACCCTAACTGAGGCCATAATCAATCATGACACATTAGTGTTTAGCAAAGTAACACACTAACACACGTGTATCCATTAGCAACACTTAGTAACGCTTTACAGCAACAGGTTGTGCCACATATTTAATGAACATTTATGAGGCATAGGGAAGGAGTTATTTACTCCTCCCAATGTGCTCCTGGGCCTCATGCCAGCCTTGTTTTGGTATCCCCCAAATTCATCTGACAGGAAAAGACTGTGGGACAAATGCAAAACCTTGTCAGATTTCCCATCAATATTGATACCATGGCATGATGGACATTGCTGCCTCTTACTGTCAACCAACATTTCCCTTGATAAGAAACTCTGATTCTCTGTATAGCAAAGATACTGTATGCTATTGGTAGGGCTAGGAGTGTTTCCATAACCTGATCAGGAAACCTCTGGGCCTTTAATATTGGTTCACCAGGCCCAAGGTGGCAGCGGGAGCTCGTTGGCTGCAGTACCTCTGGGCTTCATTGGGAGGAGCTGTCTATGGGGTCGTTGTTGTCATAACCTTGGTTGTCCACGGCAATCTCCAAACTCTCCTCAGTGGCTTGGTGGCTCATGAGCTGCCCCATGTCCAGCGAATCCTCCTATGGTGGACCGTCCAGACCCTCAGCCATTTCCTCAGACTCCAGAGAGCCCCGCTTCTCATCCCCATACGACAGGGGGTCCTGGTAACTCAGCCTGCTCATGTCTCCATCCACGTCTGGGGAGGATCATAGCAGCGCCTCATGAAGACACAATATCACATGGAAACACACCACACACACTCACACTGAGATATTTTGTGTGGTATGCAGTCTGCAACAGGACAGACTTAATAAAACATAACCGACAGAACAGACTTATGTTCTATAATAAAACATTATCATGAAACACATCCTTGGGATATAAGATACAAGCCATCCATGACTATGTGTATGACAAAGTCATTGAATGCATGTTAAAAACATAAGCAATCCCAAGATTCCTATTTGAACAGAAATGACATAACTTGTCAGAAACCTATTCCTTGAATGAAGATAGTTTGTACAGACGGTACCATAAACTGATCAACGGCAATTAACTCCACAGTATGACTCATCAGTGTGTATTGTGTGTTTCCAGGTTCGATCAGATCACTAGTTATATCATAACCCCACCAGTCACATGCTGGCTGGAACAAGGAAACGTGCTAAAGGAAACCAGGTAGTCATTAAGGTCACTGAGGCATTGTGAACCATAAAAATATAATGAATAGAAGGGGATTGGAAGCTCTAACCTTGGCAATTTGACTGGTAAACTCATGGGTACACTCGCAATGACCACCTGGTATTGATATCAAATCAAAGTTTATTTGTCACGAGCGCCGAATACAACAGGTGTACAACAGGTGTAAACCTTACAGTGAAATGCTTACTTGCTCTAACCAATGGTGCGGAAAAAAAAGAAAGTATGTGTGTGTAGGTAAGTAAAGAAATAAATAAAACAACAGTAAAAAGACATTTGAAAAAAGAGTTGCAAGGCTATATACAGACACCTGTTAGTCAGGCTTATTGAGGTAGTATGTACTATATGCAATAATAGTATAATAATATGCAATCATTTCCATGGTCATTTGGAATGTTCTATCAATTTATGCTGGATTGCCATGGTAAGTTCATTCAGAAAGTTCATTCAGAAAGTTCATTCAGATGATTCTAACTGTGGTAATGTCAGTTAAATTTACTCAACAAATCACAGCACAGATTGAAGGGAACACTTCCTGATTTTACTTCCTGGCATGGGTACACTCAAAATGGCTGCCAGTCCACCCATTATGACATCATTGACTTGAATAGGGACGTCCGTTCAATTCATTTTACTTCTATGTTGTGAACCTCTGTTCAATAAAACAATTGAATTCATTGACAAAATGAGGCATAGTCAGGGATTCATTATGCTAAGGGCCTCCAATGCATCTAACAGGGGCTCTGATGTCCACTTAGGCTTTATCTGTATTCTTTTTGTACCAATAACTAGTGGTGAAAGAGGGGGTTGGGCTGGGAAAATCCCCCCTTATCTTGCAGGGCCATGACATCTGTATAATGCCAGAGTCTGCTGTGACCACTTAGACACGCTATAAGAAGGATCGGTGTAAGACACCTGCCACCATTTGAGTCCAAACAAGTAATTAATTAATCTAAGGACACAGAGCGCTATCTGACTATCTCCGCATTGATCCCAACAGATTGGTCCAATCAAGCTTAGCCTGATCTCTTTACAGACAGTAATCTGTGATGAAATGTTATTTTTGGGAACTGGAGCAGTGGGTTGATTGATTTACATGCTGCTGGATTAGATGTTTAGAATGAATGTATATATGTATGTGTGTGTGTGTGTGTGTACCTTCACAGTCTGAGGGCTCTGTGCTGACTTCCTCCTGTTCAGAAAGTAGGCGGGTGAACTTGCAGCATTTTTCCAATGTAGCCTGGGCTACAATCTCAGTGGTCCCTGTAGAGTGGAAGCTCTGAGAGAGAGAGACAGAGATCTCAAATTGCCTCACAATCACCTCATCACTGTCTGACGAGCTGGACTAATCATCACCCCCATAGCTGTTCACTGGATAGACCAGAGATCACACACACAGGGGTTAGAGAGTTCACAAAGAGAAGGAGAGAATGTACAGGCAGGAGAGCTACTATGGAGCTGAATGAATGAGGGAAAGACAAATACAGGAATTAATTAGAGAAACATTTTACATAACAATCACAAGCACGACCACTATATCCAAATTACACTGAACAAAAATATAAACTCAACATGTAAAGTGTTGGTCCCATGTTTCATGAGCTGAAATAAAAGATCCCAGAAATATTCCATACGCACAAAAATATTATTTTTCTCAAATTTTGTGCACAAATTTGTTACCTGTTGAGCCTATGGGTTCCCCAACAGGAACTACACCCCCCCCCCCCTCCCGTTCAGCTGAAACGGTGGCGCAGGGAATGCAAAAATATTATTCGAAATATTTAACCTCCACACATTAACAAGTCCAATACCTCAAATGAAAGATGAACACCTTGTTCATCTACCCAGCGTGTCAGATTTTTTACATGTTTTACGGCGAAAACACAGCACATATTTATGTTAGACCACCACCAAAACAAAGACAAAAACGTAGCCATTTTGTACCACAAAAGATAAAATGACAAAAAGCAGGATTTAAAAATAAAAAAAATCACTAACCTCTTGAAAATCTTCATCAGATGACAGTCATATGACATGTTACACAGTACATTTGTTTTGTTCGATAATATGCATTTCCATAAATCTCGGTTTACATTGACACTGTCGCACTTTCCTCGCCATTAGGTCAAAGTTCACAGCAAATGCTCCATTACACTTTCTACTGAATGAGGACATCTAGTGGAAGACATAGGAAGTGTTTCCAGATCCATAACTTGTTGGGAAGGGAGGGGGCGATGACGTCAAAGTTGCCCCAACTTTCAGGATTCCAAAACTAGTTTGGATGATTGCCTGCCCTGTGAGTTCTGTTATACTCACAGACATAATTCAATCGGTTTTAGAAGCTTCAGAGTGTAATAATAATATGCATATATTAGCAATTTAGGACAGATTTTGATGCAGTTCACTATGGGCACGCAATTCATCCAAAGGGGAAATACTGCCCCCTATCCTTAACAAGTTTTAACATCCCTGTTAGTGAGCATTTCTCCTTTGCCAAGATAATCCATCTACCTGACAGGTGTGAAATATCAAGAAGCTGATTAAACAGCATTATCATTACACAGATGCACCTGATGCTGAGGAAAAGAAAAGGTCACTAAAATGTGCAGTTTTGTCACACAAAACAATGCCACAGATGTCTCAAGTTTTGAGGGAGCATGCAACTGTTCACCAGAGCTGGTGCCATAAGGCACCTCCAATGTCGTTTTAGAGAATTTGGTAGGATGTTCAACCAGCCTAACAATCGTAGACCACATGTAACCCCACCAGTCTATGACCTCCACATTCAGTTTCTTCACCTGCGAGATTGTCTGAGACCAATCACCCAGACAGCGGATCAAACTGTGGTTTGGGTGGTCACAACCAGGCAGCCAGCTCTAGGAAGGGTCTTGGTGGTTCTAAATGTCTTCCATTTAAGAATGACAGAGGCCACTGTGTTCTTGGGGATCTTCAATGCTGCGGAAATGTTTTGGTACCCTTCCCCAGATCTGTGCCTCGACACAATCCAGTCTCGGAGCTCGACGGACAATTCCTTAAAATCAAATCAAATTGTATGTCACATGCGCTGAATACAACAGGTGTAGACCTTTACAATGAATTGCTTACTTACAAGCCCTTAATTTTTTGTTTCTTAAAACTGAATTGTTGGTTAAGAAATAGGCTATATACAGGGGATACCAGTACAGAGACAATGTGCAGTGACACCGATTAGTCAAGGTAATTGAAGTAATATGTACTGTGGCAAATCTCTTCAAGATTAGGAACGTTTGTCACAAATTAAGTGGGAAACTGTCACCAAAATCACCCCAGAATGAGCGTGCTTTCAAACAGGACAGTATCTGTGTGTTTGTTTCTCCGTCCTGGTCCACCCAGGCTGCAGACAAGGTCAAGGATAGCAGGGTTCCGTACACAAATCGGGTTCTCGGTAGGTCCAAACAGTCCAGCTCATACACGGTAAATCCAGCCGATATATATCGTCTCTTTCTCTATGGTTCACATATCCTTCCAGCCCTTTCTTTCTCTCTTCCTGGTTTGTCTTGACCCTTTATCTGTGGGTCGGCCCCACCTTTTGAGGGTCCCCCTTGCTTCTGGGAATTGTAGTTTTGGCAGTCGGCCATCTTGTGATCTGTAGTTCTGATCCGGGTGGCATTTTTACTGATAGGGCAGAGCCCGTTTATTAGTCTCTCACATTTATTCGTCTCTCACATTATTAGTCTCTCACATATCTGCCATTTATCACTCGACCCCCTTCTTTGCCGCCTGGTGTAGAGGTCCTGGATATCAGGAAGCTTGGCCCCAGTGATGTACTGGGCCATACGCACTACCATCTGTAGTGCCTTGCGGTCAGAGACCGAGCAGTTGCCATGGCAGTGATGCACCCAGTGATGCACCCATGCTCTCGATGGTACAGCTGCAGAACTTTTTTAGGATCTGAGGACCCATGCAAAATCTTTTCAGTCTCCTGAGGGGGAATAGGTGTTGTCGTGCCCTCTTCACGACTGTCTTGGTGTGTTTGGACAGTGATAGTTTGTTGGTGATGTGGACACCAAAGAACTTGAAGCTCTCAACCTGCTCCACTACAGCCCCGTTGATGAGAATGGGGGCGGGCTCTGTCCTCCTTTTCATGTGGTCCACTATCATCTCCTTTGTCTTGATCACATTGAGGGAAAGGCTGTTATCCTGGCACCGCACTGCCAGGTCTCTGACCTCCTCCTTATAGGCTGTTTAATCATTGTCGGTGTTCAGGCCTACCACTTTTGTCTCGCCGGCAAACTTAATGATGGTGTTGGAGTTGTGCTTGGCCATGCAGTCATGGGTGAACAGGGAGTACAGGAGGGGACTGAGCACACAACCCTGAGGGTCCCCCGTGTTGAGGATCAGCGTGGCGGATGTGTTGTTACCTACCCTCACCACCTGTCCGTCAGAAAGTCCAGGATCCATAGGGAGGTGTTTAGTCCCAGGATCCTTAGCTTAGTGATGATCTTTGAGGGCACTATGGTGTTGAAAGCTGAGCTGTAGTCAATGAAAATCATTCTCACATTGGTGTTCCTTTTGTCCAGGTGGGAAAGGGCAGTGTGGAGTGAAATAGAGATTGCATCATCTGTGGATCTATTGAGGCGGTATGACATTGGACTGGGTGTAGGGTTTCTGGGATAATGGTTTTGATGTGAGCCATGACCAGCCAATCAAAGCACTTTATGGATACAGACATGAGTGCTATGGGTTGGTAGTCATTTAGGCAGGTTACCTTAAGTGTTCTTGGGCACAGGGACTGTGGGGGTCTGCTTGAAACATGTTGGTATTACAGAATTATGAGAATGAAGGGAAGAAGAGAAGGAAGGGGAGAAGGAAGGGGAGAAAGTGTGATAATGCTTCTAGCATGGCTTTTCTTACTGTACTCATGTGCCTTACAGCCAGACTATGGTGCTTTTACCTTATTCTTCGGTCAGGGACAGGATGAAAATGCCAGTGAAGAGGACATGTCCTGGTAATCCATCTGGCCCTGCGGCCTTGTGAATGTTGACCTGTTTAAAGGTCTTACTCACATCGGCTATGGAGAATGTGATCGCACAGTCATCCGGAACAGCTGATGCTCTCATGCATGCTTCAGCGTTGCTGGCCTCGAAGCGAGCATAGAAGTTATTTAGCTCTTCTGGTAGGCTCGTGTCACTGTGCAGCTCGCGGCTATGCTTCCCTTTGTAGTCCGTAATAGTTTGCAAGCCCTGCCACTTCCGAATAGCCTCAGAGCCGGTGTAGTATGATTCAATCTTAGTCCTGTATTGACGCATTGCTTGTTTGATGGTTCGTTGGAGGGCATAGCGGGATATCTTATAAGGGTCCGAGTTACAATGCCGCTCCTTGAAAGCAGCAGCTTTACCCTCTAGCTCAGTGAGGATGTTGCCTGTAATCCATGGTTTCTAGTTGGGGTATGTACGTACGGTCACTGTGGGAATGACGTCATCAATGCACTTATTGATGAAGCCGATGACTGAGGTGGTTTACTCCTTAATGCCATCGGAAGAATCCCGGAACATATTCCAGTCTGTGCTAGCAAAATAGTCCTGTAGCTTAGCATCTGCCTCATCTGACCACTTCCGTATTGAGCGAGTCACTGGTACTTCCTGCTTTAGTTTTTGCTTGTAAGCAGGAATCAGGAGATAGACTTATGGTCAGATTTGCCAAATGGAGGGTGAGGGAGAGGTTTGTACACATCTCTGTGTGTGGAGTAAAGGTGGTCTAGTGTTTTTTTCCCCTCTGGTTGCACATTTAACATGCTGGTAGAAATTAGGTCAAACAAATTTAAGTTTTCCTGCATTAAAGTCCACGGCCACTAGGAGCACCGCTTCTGGGTGATCATTATCTTGTTTGCTTATGGCCTTATAGAGCTCGCTGAGTGCCATCTTAGTTCCAGCATCGTTTTGTGGTGGTAAATAGACAGCTACGAAAAATATAGGTGAAAACTCTCCTGCTAAATAGTGTGGTCTACAGCTTATCGTGAGATACTCTACCTCAGGCGGGCAAAACCTCAAGACTTCCTTATTATTAGATTTTTGTGCACCAGCTGTTTTTTACAAATAGACACAGACATCTTGCAGATGGACCGAAAACCCAGCCAGCTGTATGTTATCCATGTCGTCTTTCAGCCACGTCTCGGTGAAACATAAGATATTACAGTTTTTAATGTCCCGTCTTGATCGGAGCTCATCCATTTTGATATCCAATGATTGCACGTTGGCTAATAGGACTGATGGTAGAGGGAGATTACTCACTCGCCATTGGCTGCTTACAATGCACCCCAATCCAAGTACCCAATATCTCCATCTCTTCTTCAAGGGGGAGTTGGGCCTTCTCGGGTGTCTGAAGTAAATCCTTCGCGTCCGACTTGCTAAATAAAAAATCTTCATCCAGTACTAGGTGATTAATCACTGTCCTGATATCCAGAAGCTTTTTTTGGTCATAAGAGACAGTGGCAGAAACATTATGTACAAAATAAGTTACAAATAACGCAACAAAACACACACAATAGCACAATTTGTTAGGAGCCCGTAAAACGGCAGCCATCTCCTCCGGCACCATCGACCTCATGGCTTGGTTTTTGCTCTGACATGCACGGTCAACTATGGGATCTTATATAGACAGATGTGTGCCTTTCCAAATCATGTCCAATCAGTTGAATTTACCACAGATGGACTCCAATCAAGTTGTAGAAACATCTCAATGATCAATGGAAACAGGATGCACCTGAGCTCAATTTCAAATCTCATAGCAAAGGGTCTGAATACTTATGTAAATAAGGTATCTGTTTTTTATTTGCAAACATTTCTTTGACATTAATGTGTATTGTGTGTAGATTGATGAATAAAATGCTTTATTTAATCCATTTTAGAATAAGGCTGTAACTTAACAAAATGTGGAAAAGGGGAAGGGGTCTGAATACTTGTATATACAAAAGTATGTGGACCCCTCCCTTCAAATGAGTGGATTTGACTATTTAAACACCTTTTGTTGACAGGTGTTTAAAATCGAGCATGTATTCTCCACAGACAAACATTGGCAGTAGAATGGCCTGTACTGAAGAGCTCAGTGATGTGGCATAAGATGCCACCTTTCCAAAAAGTCTGTTCGTCAAATTTTTTGCCCTGCTAGAGCGGCCTCGGTCAACTGTAAGTGCTGTTATTTTGAAGTGGAAACGTCTAGGAGCAACAACGGCTCAGCCGCACAAGCTCACGGAACAGGACCGTCGAGTGCTGAAGTGCGTAGTACTTAAAAATGTCCTTGGTTGCAACACCCACTACAGATTTCCAAACTGCTTCTGGAAGCAACGTCCACACAATAACTGTTCGTTGAGATCTTCGTGAAATGGGTTTCCATGGCCGAGCAGCCACACACAATCCTAATATCACTATGCGCAAAGTCTAGCGTCGCCTGGAGTGGTGTAAAGCTTGCCACCATTGGACTCTGGAAGAGTGAAAAAGCGTTCTCTGGAGAGATCAATCACGCTTCAGCATCTGGCAGTCCAACAGACACATCTTGGTTAGGAGGATGCCAGGAGACCTGCCTAAATTAATTGTGCCAATTTTTCAAGTTTGGTGGAGGAGGAATGATGGTCTGGGGCTGTTTTTCATGGTTTGGGCTAAACCCCTCAGTTCCAGTGAAGGGAAATCTTAACTCTACAGCATACAATGACATTGTAGAGGATTCTGTGCTTCCAACTTTGTTTCAGCATGACAATGCCCCCCGTGCTCAAAGCGAGGTCCTTACAGAAATGGTTTGTCGAGATCGGTATGGAAGAACTTGACTGGTCTGCACAGAGCCCTCACTTCAACCCCATCGAACACCTTTGGCATGAATTGGAACGCCGACTGCGAGCCAGGCCTAATTGCCCAACATCCATGCCCGACCTCACTAATGCTCTTGTGGCTGAATGGAAGCAAGTCCCTGCAGCAATGTTCCAGTATCTAGTGGAAAGCCTTCCCAGAAGAGTGGAGGCTGTTATAGCAGCAAAGGTGGGGGGGACCAACTCCATATTAATGCCCATGATTTTGGAATGAGATGTTTGATGAGCAGGTGACCACATACTTTTGGTCATGTAGTGTATCTGTGACGAACAGATGCATATCTGTATTCCCAGTCGTGTGAAATCCATAGATTAGGGCCTAATTTATTTATTTCAATTGACTGCTTTTCTTATATGAACTGTAACTGTGAAATCCTTGAAATAGTTGCATGTTGCATTTATATTTTTGTCCCTGGCAGATAAGACTAGTGAAGAACTAAGTGAGTGTTGGAGGCCTGAGACTTCAGTGTCAGTCAATGAATCTACCATGCTATGGAACCAGGATAAGGAAAGCAGGAGAGAAATGCCGGCTGTACATACCCATAGCATTAAAAATCACATAAGATGTTACCTTTTAGTCTGTCTTTCTGTCTCTCTCTAAAAACAAAGCATTTATCTGAACACCACTAGTTCCACCAGTGATGGACAGACAGATTTACAGTAACTTGGTTATTTAAGTGTCTGTTAACAGATTGATTGAGGCTGTAATGGAGATGTATCCCACCACTGTCCCCCACTGCCCCCATCTCCCTCATCAGTGTAGGTCAACCTGTCCCTCTTTAATGCAACCATCCATCTTCATGGAAACCCAGAATGGCCCCTGAATGGTTTCCTGTGGCCCTGCCCACCTCTCGTGTTCAACCCGTCTCCATGGCTGCAGTAGCAAGAGACGTCTAATCCTTAGCTTAATATGTATCACAAGTTATCACTATTAGAACGTTCTGACCACGCTCAGCACCACTCCAACCTTGGCACTCCACCATTACCTCAATCACTTATCAGTGCACTCGTTACTGCTCTCAGAACCATTATCACATCCTAATATTTATTCCTGCAGAGCCCTCATCACTTCTGGCTCCTGAGTGACGCAGTGGTCTAAGGCACTGCATCACAGTGCTAGAGGCGTCACTACAGACCCTGGTTCGATCCTGGGCTTTATCACAACCATCCGTGATCACGAGTCCCAAAGGGTGGCGCACAATTGGCCCAGCGTCGTCCTGGTTAGCGTTTGGCCGGCATTGTAAATAATAATTTGTTCTTTAACTGGCTTGCCTAGCTAAATAAAGGTTAAATAAAAATGTTTAACGAAAGCCTTCGTGACTGCACAGTAGAATCCTCAATGAAAGTTTCCATTAAAAAAATATTTGATTCTTGTTCTTTTGACTGCAATGCGAGAGGCGAAAACAATGGGAAAAGCTTAATCTCCACAATTATGAGAAGACTTGTGGGTACAGGCAGAGAGTTGCACAAACACAGCAATCAAGGTATACAAATGCTTATGGTGGGAGGGTCCCTCCTGAAGTAAATAACCTTGAGAGTATTTGTCAGTCCTTTCTATTGGAGAGCTCATTTAGATGGCCATTCTCAGAGACCACATCTAAAAACAGGCCACTCTCAAGCTTCTTAGCAAAGATCAATTTCTCAAGCAAAAATGCTAGGACTGTCTGGGAGTGGTCTGTGTGAGTAGCGGAAAGCTGAAAACGAACTGTTATTGGCAGAGAGATTTGGAATTCTTTCTTATTGGTCTATTACCTAATTGTCAATAGGGAATTAAAGATCAATGGAATTAGTTGGTTTTCAGTTCAACATCTGTTTAGAATCTGTGTAGGAATGTCAGTCCTGGACTCATAGCTACGTGTGGCACGTTTTCATTGGTCTGAATCGCCTGTACATTGAGCCTGAAACAGGATACTTGTTTTTTGGCCATTGGCCCAATTTTACTATAAGAAATTCTAATTGGTCAACCACAGCCTAGGGTTGGGGGTTATAAATTACATCCTGTCGCTTTGTTCTATGGAGAAAGTCACTGAGGACCGGGGAGAATGAACCATCTACTTCTCAGCATAACATCCATGATTTGTCCTATTTGAATAAACCTATTTTTCTCCCCCTGATTTGCTTTGGGGTCTGTGTTATTGAAGAATAACAGAAACGGATAACATTAGCTAAAGCCAACTTCATAAATCTGCTAGGTGGCTAGTATTACAGAGATACAACAAAATATGTTTATTTTATTTATTCATTCATCAAAAAGAAATCAATAGGCTACTGTACAAAGCTTCATTTACAAACATACCTCCTGCCCATTACCTGCAGCTAAAATCAAATCAAACGCTGTGTGTCACTCGACATTCTCTCTCCTCCTCCACTGACGATACTGTCTGCACACACTAGAGTATCTAGTATCCTACCAAGCATATCTTTGCTCCGTGGTGCACCTTGGAAGGAAGCACTTACTAGGGAGAACAGGGGAGGGGTACTCTTTGCCTTGTCCAGTCAGTGTGCCCCCTCTGCAAAATACTGCTGACAGATAGTTTAATAAATAATTATGATAAAATATGGGCTTGAAAATTAAGTTTAATAAAAAAATATATAAAATGTACATGTGCTCTTGTGCCCCTTATGGGTATGACGCCTGTGCCTACAGTAGAGCAGAGCTCCACAATTCTCACTCAACAGTGTGTGTGTGTGTGTGTGTGTGTGTGTGTGTGTGTGTGTGTGTGTGTGTGTGTGTGTGTGTGTGTGTGTGTGTGTGTTTGTGTGTGTGTGTGTGTGTGTGTGTGTGTGTGTGTGTGTGTGTGTGTGTGTGTACAGCCAGGGCCAAAAGTTTTGAGAATGACACAAATATTAATTTTCACAGTCTGCTGCCTCAGTTTGTATGATGGCAATTTGCATATACTCCAGAATGTTATGAAGAGTGATTAGATGAATTGCAATTAATTGCAAAGTCCCTCTTTGCCATGCAAATGAACTGAAAAAACATTTCCACTGCATTTCAGCCCTGACACAAAAGGACCAGCTAACATCATGTCAGTGATTCTCTCGTTAACACAAGTGTGAGTGTTGACAAGGCTGGAGATCACTCTGTCATGCTGATTGAGTTTGAATAACAGACTGGAAGCTTCAAAAGGAGGGTGGTGCTTGGAATCATTGTTCCTCCTTGGTTACCTGCAAGGAAACACGTGCCATCATCATTGCTTTGCACAAAACGGGCTTCACAGGCAAGGAAATTGCTGCAAGTAAGATTGCACCTAAAGCAACCATTTATCGGATCATCAAGAACTTCAAGGAGAGTGGTTCAATTGTTGTAAAGAAAGCGCCAGGACCGTCTCCTAAAGTTGATTCAGCTGCGGGATCGGGGCACCACCAGTACAGAGCTTGCTCAGGAAGGGCAGCAGGCAGGTGTGAGTGCCTCTGCACGCACAGTGAGGCAAAGACTTTTGGAGGATGGCCTGGTGTCAAGAAGGGCAGCAAAATAAGCCACTTCTCTCCAGGAAAAACATCAGGGACAGACTGATATTCTGCAAAAGGTTTAGGGATTGGACTGCTGAGGACTGGGGTAAAGTCATTTTCTCTGATGAATCCCCTTTCCCGTTTGGGGCATCCGGAAAAAGCTTGTCCGGAGAAGACAAGGTGAGCGTTACCATCAGTCCTGTGTCATGCCAACAGTAAAGCATCCTGAGACCATTCATGTGTGTGGTTGCTTCTCAGCCAAGGGAGTGGGCTCACTCACAATTTTGCCTAAGAACACAGCCATGAATAAAGAATGGTACCAACACATCCTCCGAGAGCAACTTCTCCCAACCATCCAGGAACAGTTTGGTGACAAACAATGCCTTTTCCAGCATGATGGAGCACCTTGCCATAAGGCAAAAGTGATAACTAAGTGGCTCGGGGGAAAAAAACATCGATATTTTATGGTCCATTGCCAGGAAACTCCCCAGACCTTAATCCCCATTGAGAACTTGTGGTCAATCCTCAAGAGGTGGGTGGACAAACAAAAACCCACAAATTCTGACAAACTCCAAGCATTGATTATGCAAGAATGGGCTGCCATCAGTCAGGATGTGGGCCAGAAGTTAATTGACAGCATGCCAGGGCGGATTGCAGAGGTCTTGGAAAAGAAGGGTCAACACTGCAAATATTGACTCTTTGCATCAACTTCCTGCAATTGTCAATAAAAGCCTTTGACACTTATGAAATGCTTATAATTATACTTCAGTATTCCATAGTAACATCTGACAAAAATATCTAAAGACACTGAGGCAGCAGACTTTGTGAAAATGTATATTTTGTACAGTTTGGCCACAACTGTACTATGCTGTTCCAATAGAGCAGGCAATCAGGACAAAGAGCAGGCAATCAGACGTATGTCAATACTCCTCTGAATGAAAGAGTCCCTATAGAGGACAGCACTTACTGTGAGAAGAAAGAAGGCCATTTAATTGGAATTCCAGTACTTCAGCTTAACATTTTCTGCAGGTTTCCTCATGGTTCAATTTAAAGTAATGTTCTCAGAAAATTAAGATATCTTTTCATAAAAAACACAAGAAAAAAATTGTAATGTTCAAAGAGCGTAAAAAAATGTATGTGTTTGCGTGATTAATGCCTAAGCAAATTCATTTCCATGTGTCCTATCTGTGCTTGGACTTCAAAACAGTTAACCAAAACTAGGCTAGCAGTGTTATTAAAGTCTTTTTGAAACATGTTCTCAGGACATTATTTAATTACCTTCAAATAACCTATACATTTCCATCCTGAGAACATTAATAAATTCTCCCAGGAAAACTTTCAGGGAACCATAGAAAAACATTCTCAGAACCTTCCATTGACCCAAACATGTACATTCCCAGAACAGGTGAAATCTTCACTTCTGTTCTTAGTACATTTAAAAAAACAATCAGTTCTAACGGTCAGGAAACGTATGGATTAGTTACCAGGACCAACAGGAAAGCAAAAACGTACGTTCCCACAACTTCCAAGGAACCAAATGTACTAGCTGGACTCAGACCTTCAGAGACAACACTACTGACATCATCATCTGAAACTGGAATCGGTAAACAAACCAATATCACTTCAAACGCTGCATTTGAAACAGCAGAGAGGAAAACTAATTATCCCTGCTAATGACTTTACACCAGAGTGAAAGAGAGCGTGAAGTCCCTTTGTTCAGGTCCACTATAAAGTAATCTAAACACCACTGTGATAATTCTCACACTAATAAGAAGCTCTATGGACTGATCTCCTGTAGTTGCGGTGGAATATTACCGTGCTTTCTCTCAGTCGTTGAATCTAACCCTGCGATCAAAGTGTTATCTCCTCTCATCTCTCTGGTTTCACTTCAAAGCTGGGTGGAAAAGTCAGCAGCATAATAATCAAGCTAATGTTTTAATATTCACACACAACCAGACACTCCAACAGGCATGCTCCTACTGAATAATCAAACAGGCTCATGCACAGACAGGCATGCAGTCTAGCAGTTAAGAGTGTTGGGCCAGTAACCAAAAGGTCGCTGGTTTGAATCCCCGCGCTGGCAAGTTGGAAAACTCTGCCGTTCTGCCCTTGAGCAAGGCAGTTGAGCCCAAACAACAACTGCTCCCAAATTGAAATCCAGGTTGAGCGGACGGGTGTTAAGAAGCACGGTTTGGCGGGTCATGTTTTGGAGGAAGCATTACTCGACCTGTGCCTCCCAAGCCCATTGGGGAGTTGCAGCCATGAGACAAGGTCGAACTTGGGGAGAAAAAGGCTGTTAAAATATATATATATCACTCCTCAGTTTCATCAGCTGTCCGGGGGGCTGGTCTCAGACAATCCCGCAGGTGAAGAAGCTGTATGTAGAGGTCCTGAGCTGGTGTGGTTGCACTTGGTCTGCGGTTGTGAGGCCGGTTGGACATACTGCCAAATTCTCCAAAACTACGTTGGAGGCTGCTTATGGTAGAGAAATTAACATTAAATTCTCTGGCTACAGCTCTGGTGGACATGATGTTTAATCAGCTTATTGATATGCCACACCTGTCAGGATTATCTTGGCAAATCTGAAATGTTCACGAACAGGGATGTAAATAAATTTGTCCACAACATTTTAGAGAAATAAACTTTTTGTGCGTATGGAACATTTTGGGGATCTTATATTTCACTTAACGTGTTGCGTTTATATTTTTGTTCGATGGGAACATTGATGTGGAGGTGAGGGGACCAACAGGTGTTTGTGGTACACTCATTGTTCCTCGGAGAGAGAGAATCAGCTTATTGGCAGGGGGTTAAGGAGGCCAAACACAACTCTTTTACATCACATTATGTTTTTCTTTCTATCCATTATATTTTCTCCTTACCTCAAACCCCATGCCTATCTCACAGCTCAGAAACACCTGAGCATAACAGGAGTGGTTGGTTTCCTTGGAAACAGCCCAATGGCTGATAAGTGTCTTTGCCCACACACAGAGAAAGGGCCTATGTTATCATGGTGCTGCCTGTCAGTTTTGCCATGATTGGTCAAAGGGGAGGGCCCAGAGTGGGGACCTGGAAACACACAAATGGTCAGGGGTCGTGATGGATAACAATTCATCATGAAGATGAATATAGCTTCTGTATTGTACACTACATGACCAAAAGTATGTGGACACGTGTGTCAATAATCTCATTCCAAAATCATGGGCATTGATATAGAGTTGGTCTTGCTTCCATTCAACCACAAGAGCATTAATGAGGTTGGGCACTGATGTTGGGTACTGATGTTGGGCGATTAGGCCTAGCTCGCAGTCGGCATTCCAATTCATCCCAAAGGTGTTTGATGGGGTTGAGGTCAGGGCTCTCTGCAGGCCAGTCAAGTTCTTCCAAACCAATCTCGACAAACCATTTCTGTATGGACCTCGCTTTGTGCACAGGGGCATTGTCATGCTGAAACAGGAAAGGGACTTCACCAAACTGTTGCCACAAAGTTAGAAGCACAGAATCCTATAGAATGTCATTGTATGCTGTAGCGTTAAGATTCCCTTAACTGGAACTAAGGGGCTTAGCCCAAACCATGTAAAACAGCCCCAGACCATTATTCCACATCCACCAAACTTTATAGTTGGCGCTATGCATTGGGGCAGGTAGCATTCTCCTGGCATCCGTCAAACCCAGATTCGTCTAGACAGATGGTGAACTGTGATTCATCACTCCAGAGAATGCGCTTCCACTGCTATGAGAATAATGTCCAACGGCGTCGAGCTTTACACCACTCCAGCCAACGCTTGGCATTGCGCATGGTGATGTAGACTTTTGTGCGGCTGCTTGGCCATGGAAACCCATTTCATGAAGCTCCCGACTAACAGTTCTTGTGCTGACGTTTCTTCCATAAGCAGTTTGGAACTCGTAGTGAGGGTTGCACTCGGCGGTCCCGTTCTCTGAGCTTGTGTGGCCTACCACTTTGTGGTTGAGCCGTTGTTGCTCCTAGATGTTTCCACTGCACAATAACAGGGCTGGGCAGAAATTTGGTGAACTGACTTGTTGGAAAGGTGGCATCCTATGACAGTGCTACATTGAAAGTCACTGAGCTTTTCAGTAAGGCCATTCTAGTGCCAATGTTTGTCTATGGCGATTGCATGGCTGTGTGCTCGATTTTATACACCCCTCTACCTGGCTGAAATAGTTGAATCCACTCATTTGAAGGGGTGTATACATACTTTTGTATATATAATGCATGTGCTGGGGCATTTGTTTATCTGTCTAATCATGCATATGAGAATAATGTAATACTAATGTCAACATAGAATAATCTTGAAGCAGGGAAAGAAGTAAAAGAATGGTCAAGGTCTTCCATCAAGGTTCAATAACCAATATCAAAGCACTGTCCCAATGTTGATGTGCAGATGCCCCCTGCTGGTTCCATGAAATTGTGCATGAATACTCTCGATACACTGAGCCATTTCACACGTTTCTTCCAAGCCACCCTCTGCGGGGTCAACAACTGGATGCATCTGGTTTTCAGGGAAATGGAAAGAGAACCTGCGACGCTGCTTCACATTTTGGATGTTAAAAACAAAGAGTACAGTATGAAGATTAGCAGAAACTGCTTCTTCAATAAAAATCCATGATCACACTTGTAGGCGATGTCATGGAGACCTTGGCTAGCTATACTTGTGCGCAACAGTCAACAGTCATCTCGAGACTAACTACGCCTGTGCAAGCCAGGTTGGAGTAATAATATGTTCAACTACTTTTAAGATACTGCCGCGAATATAGGTTGTGCCTTTATATTTCAAGAAAATGAAGGAAGATTTTTTTCTTCTCTTCATTGTCTTCTCAAACCCCAAACCCCGGCCTAGTCTGCTTCGAAACTGTGTTCCCGGAAAACTCGGGTTGTTGCAGCTCTGGGTGTTCCCGGAAATCTCCTTGTTGTAGCTCTGGGTTTACAAAGTCAAGGCGACACTTTCATCTTAACACCTCCTTCACATTTACTGGATTGGTTCAACAGTGCAGAAGAGAACCCCCCCAAAAAAGTTTTGGCATCAGGACCAAGAAGGAAAGAAACACAGTCCAGGCATTTCTTTTACGTCTGCTAAGTTAGATTACATCCACTTAGACGCAGCAACATCTTCAAAGACATACAATGCACAGTCAAAACAGACTCACACCTAGGAATGAGGTCAAAACAGACTCACACCTAGGAATGAGGTCAAAACAGACTCACACCTAGGAATGAGGTCAAAATCGAAGGAAATTCAAACAGAGGAAATACCCGTCTTCTCACACTGCTCTGCTTCTGATCTTCTAGAAAGAGAAAGATATGGGCCCATGCAACTGAAGATAATATTACCATCTGTTGGATATTTATGTATGACGATCAACAGTACAACCAATTTATCAAATAAAAAAATTACTCCCTGCAGTCAGCAGACATCAATCATTACAGGAACCTTTACTTAAGTTGCATTATATCATGGTAAGAATTAACATATAACAGTTTCCTCTGATGTAAACTGTAGCCGGGATCAAATTAGAGTAAATTACAACAAATATTTGTCTTCAAACATTTCAGAAAGAGTGGCCATGAGTTGAAACTGTTGTGTTGTTGAATTAAAGACGTAGTCCTGGTTCTCGTTTAACACGCTTTAAAAACAACTCATACTTTTCTAGGTTCCACAGTTAAAAGACATGTCCATTCTCTCGTTCTAGTCACGTCTTTATGACTAGAACAGGTACAGAAGGTAATCTCACGATAGTAACCCCTACGGCATCGGTGTCCCTATACTGGGACGGTTGTTGCTAAAGTGCGCTAATGTAACTAGAGTGACTTTGTAAGTAACATCCAACTGCACTGTCCAATTTACAGTAGCTATTACAATGAAAAACTGCCATGCTATTGTTTGAGGACAGTACACAACAACAAAAAACTTTTATCACGGCAACTGGCTTGATACATTCACCTCTGAAGGTAGATAATGTACATTCAGTAATCTTGTTCTGATTTGTCATCCTGTGGGTTCCAGAGATAAAATATAACATTGTTTTGTTAGATAAAATCTATTTTTATATTCAAATGTAGGAACTGGGTTCTGCAGTTGGATCCCCTGCCGTTTCTGAATTTAAGTGGGACCATTCTATTACTCTGCTCAAAACATTGTATTACGCTACTCTCATCACCCCACTGGGAACCATCGACATGGCTGGCTAGACTATCTTCTAAGCTGTTGTCAGGTTCACGTTAGGCCAATAGAATTTGCTTCTAAGGTACCGTTTTGTACGTACCACTCCTAGATGAGTTTCGTGTGCGATTTTCAACGCTTGCGTGAGTTTTGTTTTTGGTAACACAAACCTGTGTCCCCTTAGAATACGTCCATCATGTTGATAGCTCCACTGAGCATCTGTTGTTTGGTTGTAAATCCTAGGGAACTGAATTTTTGCCATTTTCCTGTTTCCACAGTTTGAATCAACCTTGTCAAGGTCTAATCCGGTTTGTTGCCTCATTCACATCCTCGATTGTCAATGCATGTAAGTCATGTGTGCTAACTGAAAGCACTCTCTGCACATTTTTTCAGTTTCAGTTAAGGAAAATCAAGATAAGGAATCTGCTATGTTTGTTTATCTTTGGATTCTCTCTGGACACAGGGTCGATTTCTTAGGATTTAACATATTCCGACCCCTTTCCTTTTTCCACATTTTGTTACGACATAGCATTTTTATAAAATGGTTAAACAAAAAAAACTATTTACACACAATACTCCATAATGACAAGCAAAAACTGCTTTTCTGAAATTTTTGCAAATGTATTAAAACAAAAAAAAACGGAAATATCACATTTACATAAGTATTCAGACCCTTTACTCAGTACTTTTGGCAGTAATTACAGTCTTGAGTCTTCTTGGGTATGATGCTACAAGCTTGGCACACCTTTATTTGGGGAGTTTCTCCCATTATTTTCTGCAGATCCTGTCAAGCTCTGTCAGGTTGGATGGGAAGCATCACTGCACAGCTATTTTCAGGTCTCTGGGCCACTCAAGGACATTCAGAGACTTGTCCCAAAGCCAATCCTGAGTTGTCTTGGCTGTGTGCTTAGGGTCGTTGTCCTGTTGGAATGTGAACCTTTGCCCCTGTCTGAGGTCCTGAGCGCTCTGGAGCAGGTTTTCATCAAGGATCTCTCTGTACTTTGCTCCGTTCATCTTTCCCTTGATCCTGACTAGTCTCCCAGTGCCTGCCGCTGAAAATCATCCCCACAGCATGATGCTGCCACCAACATGCTTCACCGTAGGGATGGTGACAGGTTTCCTCCAGACATGATGCTTGGCATTCAGGCCAAAGAGTTCAATCTTGTTTTCATCAGACCGGAGAATCTTGTTTCTCTTGGTCTGAGAGTCCTTTAAAACGTCTTAGGGCTGCAAACCCGTTAACGTGATGATATGACAACAGCCAGTGAAAGTGCAGGGCGCCAAATTCAAAACAACAGAAATCTCATAATTAAAATTCCTCAAACATACATCTTATACCGTTTTAATGGTAATCTTTCTGTTAATCCCACCAGTGTCCGATTTCAAATAGGCTTTACAGCGAAAGCACCACAAACGATTATGTTAGGTCACCACCAAGCCAAAGAAAAAAAAAGTCAAAGAAAAACTCTGCCATTTTTCCAACCAAAGAGAGGAGTCACAAAAAGCACAAATAGAGATAAAATTAAATCACTAACCTTTGATCTTCATCAGATGACACTCATAGGACTTCATGTTACACAATACATGTATGTTTGTTTGATAAAGTTCATAGTTATATATTTTTTAAATCTGAGTTTACTTTGGCGCGTTATGTTCACTAGTTCCAAAAACATCCAGTGATTTTGCATAGCCACATCGATTCAACATAAATACTCATCGTAAATGTAGATGCAAGATACAAGTTATACACATGGAATGAAAGATATACCTCTCCTTAATGCAACCGCTGTGTCAGATTTCAAAAAAACTTTATGGAAAAAGCAAACCATGCAATAATCTGAGACGGTGCTCAGAAATTATCAAATTAGCCGCCATGTTGGAGTCAACAGAAACCAGAAATCACATTACAAATATTCCCTTACCTTTGATCTTCATAAGAATGCACTCCCGGGAATCGCAGTTCCACAATAAATGCTTGATTTGTTCGCTAATGTCCGTTATTTATTAGCGTTAGGTACACATATCCAAACGCTCGTGCATTACTTCGGACAAAAACTTCAAAAAGTTATATTACAGGTCGAAGAAACATTTCAAACTAAGTATAGAATCAATCATTAGGATGTTTTTATCAAAAATCTTCAATGAAGTTCCAACCGGAGAATTCCTTCGATATCGTGTGGAATGCGTGTGACCAGGAAATGGCTCTCTGCCAGTAACCTGTGTTATTCAGTCCCACAACACAGTAGAAGCCTCATTCAAGTTTCTAAAGACAGTTAACATCTAGTGGAAGTCCTAGGAAGTGCAACTTCATTCATATCCCACTGTGAAGTCTGAGTTGAAAATCGACCAACCTCAGATTTCTCACTTCCTGTTTGGGTTTCCTCTCAGATTTTTGCCTGCCAAATGAGTTATGTTATACTCACAGACATCATTCAAACAGTTTTAGAAACCTCATAATGTTTTCTGTCCAATACTAATAATAATATGCATATATTAGCAACTGATGATAGCCAGACCCCCCTCTCTCCCACAAAAGGGGGGGGGGGCTGGGTCAGTTTTAAGACACCTCACGCCAATTGTAAATCTTATGCAGCAGAGAACCCTCTCCTGCTCTTTAGTGTCAAGATTGGAATGGCTTTGTTACAGAGACATTTTGGCGCCCAAAAACTCTAAGGTCCGAAAGGTGAACTTTGGAACAATAATTCTAACATAACGAATTTGGGAAATGGTCAGTGGGAATCTAAATAATATTCATGTCATATTGCTTTTCATTTTGTTTTGTCATTAAAAACTGTATAACAAACACTGTAAAGTAAAAGCACTGTTTGTCAGGTTTACATCCTTTATGTTGTGTAGGAAATATGAAGAACTAATAAACTATTTTTGTTAAGATATGAATCTGATTTTAGTTTTCTAACGAGATCATAGTTTTCCTGTCCTTTGCACATTAACTAAGCCATGCTCCGAATGAGGTCAGAAGAGCGTGTCAGTGTGATGGAACTGCCCTTTTCGACAAGAGCGCTCAAAAGGACTCACTAAGAATTAACACATCAGAATCGCAGACATGAAGCGTGAGCTAAACGTTACAAATGGTTGAAACTCCCAGACCAGAAAGCGTGCAGCAGTGGCTATACGTTGAAATGGTTGAAACTCCCAGACCAGAAAGCGTGCAGCAGTGGCTATACGTTGAAATGGTTGGAAACTCAAACTCAACACGAGGTGAAGAAGAAACTCTCTAGACCAGAACATTTGACAGTCTGCAGCTGTGCATGTAAAGGGATCTATAACTTTTACTATCTACCCGAAAAAATAGGCAAGAAGCTCACCTCAAACAATCACGGGTGCATCTAAGTAGCTGCTCTGAAGAAACTCCACTCCAAGCCAAGACAACTAAGAAGAAGGACATTGTGACCTCTGGTGGACAACCCATCGAGCTCTTCCCATAGAAGGGTTGATTGGTTTCAACAGAGAGACAACGAACAAAGAAATCTACACATAAATACATTGCAATTCTTACCCAAACAGGCGGTGGTTTGTGTGCAAGGCATATGATTAATGCTAGAATAGTTATAGAATGTATCCATGATAAATGTCCCTTATCTCTATTTTCCCCACCCCCTTCTCCATCTGTGTGTAATAAGCCATCATATCTCATCAGTCCACTAGGGACTTTTGTCTCATGTAAGTGTGCATGTGTATTCTGTGTTATTATTTAGTTAGTTAGTAAATAAATAATTAAATCAATTTGTGTAGAACTGAATAATCAAAAAGGCTGGGGTTCTTGCGGATTCAAGAAGGTCAGAATGAGACTGATATAAGGTAATGATTAATAAATTACTGTTATCGATATCTTATATATCATCTTGAGTTTAATTTGGGAGATGGTAACTCGTTAACTTCACTACGGTAGGGGGTAGCATTTGAAATTTTGGATGAAAAGCATGCCCAAATTAAACTGTCTGCTACTCAGTCCCAGAATATAGGATATGCATATATGCATATATTAGTAGATTTGGATAGAAAACACTCTAAAGTTTCCAAAACTGTTAAAATAATGTCTGTGAGTATAACACAACTGATATGGCAGGCGAAAACCAGAGAAAATCCAACCAGGAAGTACTATTATTTTGAAAGGCTGTTTTTCCATTGAAAGCCTATCCACCATACAAAGACTTAGGACCCAGTTCACAAGCTCTGTGCCTTCCTCTACATGTGACCAGTCTTTAGGCATTGTTTCAGGTGTTTACTCTGAAAAATGAGGGAGTACAGCACTTCCAATCAGTGGCCAGTGGAAATTTCCATTCATCAGCCATGCGCCCTGATCGTGAACTCGCCTTTCTTGTTTCTCCTTTCCTATTGACGAAGCTTTTGTCCAGTTGAAATATTATTGATTATTTATGACAAAAACAACCGGAGGATTGATTTTAAACATCGTTTGGCATGTTTCTACTAACTTTTATTGTACTTTTTAAAAACTTTTCGTCCTGGAATTAGTGCATGCGCCTTCTGCATTCAGATTACTGGACAAAACGCGCAAACAAAAATTTGGTTTTTGCTTATAAAGAGGGACATTATCGAACAAAACAAACATTTATTGTCCAACATGGAGACCTGGGAGTGCCACCAGATAAAGAACATTAAAGGTATGTGATTAATTTTAATTTCTGACTTTTGTGACACTCCTTGGCTGGAGAATGGCTGTATGCGTTTCTGTGGCTAGCTAACATAATCGCAAAGTGTGCTTTCGCCGTAAAGAGTTTTTGAAATCTGACACAGCGGTTGTATTAAGGAGAAGTTTATCTATATTTCCATGAAAACACTTGTTTATGATGATGTCACGCTCATCCTCTTCTTCTGACGAGGAGTAGAAGGATCGGACCAAAATGCAGCGTCGTACCTGTTCATGACGATATTTATTCAACTCAGAACACTACAACAAAAATAACAACGAGAATGATACGAAACGAAACAGTCCTGTCTGGTGACATAATCATAGCAAAACTAACATAGACAACCCACCCAACTCACGCCCTGACCATACTAAAACAAAGACATAATAAAAAATCTAAGGTCAGAACGTGACAGTACCCCCCCCCCCCCAAAGGTGCGGACTTCGGCGGAAAAACCTAAATCTATAGGGGAGGGTCTGGGTGGGTGTCTGTCCACGGTGGCGGCTCTGGCGCGGGACGTGGACCCCACTCCACCATCATCCTTCTCCGCCTCTTTACCCGCCTCAGAGGCCTCTTTAACGCGGCAACCCTCGCCGCCGACCTGGATGGGAGATTCCGGCAGCCCCGGAGAGGCGGGAGACTCCGGCAGCTCCGGAGTGAAAGGCGTTTCCGGCAGCGCCGGACAAGCGGGAGACTCCGGCAGCGCCGGACAGGCGGGAGACTCTGGCAGCGCCGGACAGGCAGGAGCACCTGTAGTGAGGAGATGGAGAGACAGCTTGGTGCGGGGGGCTGCCACTGGAGGGCTGGTGCGTGGAGGTGGCACCGGATCGACCGGACCGTGAAGGCGCACTGGAGGTCTCGATCACGGAGCCTGCCCAACCCTACCTGGCTGAATGCTCCCCGTAGCCAGGCCAGAGCGGTGAGGTGGAATAGCCCGCACTGGGCTGTGCTGGCAAACCGAGGACACCATGCGTAGGGCTGGTGCCATGTACCCGGCCCGGGGGACGCACTGGAGACCAGAGGCGCTGAGCCGGCTTCATGGCACCTGGCTCTATGCCCAACCTAGCCCGGCCGATACGAGGCGCTGCTATGTACCGCACCGGGCTATGCCTGCGCACCGGGGACACCGTGCACCTCACGGCATAACACGTGCCTGCCTGGTCCCTCTCTCTCCACGGTAAGCACGGGGAGTTGGCGCAGGTCTCCTACCTGACTTCGCCACACTCCCCGTGTTCCCCCCCCCAATACATTTTTGGGGCTGCCTCTCGGGCTTCCAGCCGCGCTGCTGTGCTGCCTCCTCATACCACCGCCTCTCAGCTTTCGCTGCCTCCAGCTCTGCCTTGGGGCGGTGATATACCCCAGCCTGTGCCCAGGGTCCTTTGCCGTCCAGGATCTCCTCCCATGTCCAGGAGTCCTGAGATCGCTGCTGCTGCTGCCAGTTACCACGCTGCTTGGTCCTTTGGTGGTGGGTGATTCTGTCACGCTCGTCCTCTTCTTCTGACGAGGAGTAGCAAGGATCGGACCAAAATGCAGCGTGGTACGTGTTCATGACGATATTTATTCAACTCAGAACACTCAACAAAAATAACAACGAGAATGATACGATACGAAACGAAACAGTCCTGTCTGGTGACATACACAAAGACAGAAAATAATCACCCACGAAACACAATAGAAAACAGGCTCCCTAAATATGGTTCTCAATCAGGGACAACGATTGACAGCTGCCTCTGATTGAGAACCATACCAGGCCAAACACAGAAATAGCAAATCATAGAAAAACTAACATAGACAACCCACCCAACTCACGCCCTGACCATACTAAAACAAAGACATAATAACAGAACTAAGGTCAGAACGTGACAGATGAGGATTTCTGTCATTTTATGTGGCTCTCGCACTTTCACCGGATGTTTGTTTGAGACAATGCATTTCTGACCACAACGCGCCAATGTAAACTCAGATTTTTGGATATAAATATGAACTTTACCAAACAAAACACACATGTATCGTGTAACATGAAGTCCTATGAGTGTTATCTGATGAAGATCATCAATGGTTAGTGATTAATTTGATCTATATTTCTGCTTTTTGTGAATCCTCTCTTTGGCTGGAAAAATGGCTGTGTTATTCTGTGAATAGGCACTCACCTAACACAATTGTTTGGTTTGCTTTTGTCGTAAAGCCTTTTTGAGATCGGACACTGTGGCTGGATTTACAACAAGTGTATCTTTAAAATGGTGTTAAATACATGTACAGTGCCTTGCGAAAGTATTCGGCCCCCTTGAACTTTGCGACCTTTTGCCACATATCAGACTTCAAACATAAAGATATAAAACTCTATTTTTTTGTGAAGAATCAACAACAAGTGGGACACAATCATGAAGTGGAACGACATTTATTGGATATTTCAAACTTTTTTAACAAATCAAAAACTGAAAAATTGGGCGTGCAAAATTATTCAGCCCCCTTAAGTTAATACTTTGTAGCGCCACCTTTTGCTGCGATTACAGCTGTAAGTCGCTTGGGGTATGTCTCTATCAGTTTTGCACATCGAGAGACTGAAATGTTTTCCCATTCCTCCTTGCAAAACAGCTCGAGCTCAGTGAGGTTGGATGGAGAGCATTTGTGAACAGCAGTTTTCAGTTCTTTCCACAGATTCTCGATTGGATTCAGGTCTGGACTTTGACTTGGCCATTCTAACACCTGGATATGTTTATTTTTGAACCATTCCATTGTAGATTTTGCTTTATGCTTTGGATCATTGTCTTGTTGGAAGACAAATCTCCGTCCCAGTCTCAGGTCTTTTGCAGACTCCATCAGGTTTTCTTCCAGAATGGTCCTGTATTTGGCTCCATCCATCTTCCCATCAATTTTAACCATCTTCCCTGTCCCTGCTGAAGAAAAGCAGGCCCAAACCATGATGCTGCCACCACCATGTTTGACAGTGGGGATGGTGTGTTCAGGGTGATGGGCTGTGTTGCTTTTACGCCAAACATAACGTTTTGCATTGTTGCCAAAAAGTTCAATTTTGGTTTCATCTGACCGGAGCACCTTCTTCCACATGTTTGGTGTGTCTCCCAGGTGGCTTGTGGCAAACTTTAAACGACACTTTTTATGGATATCTTTAAGAAATGGCTTTCTTCTTGCCACTCTTCCATAAAGGCCAGATTTGTGCAATATACGACTGATTGTTGTCCTATGGACAGAGTCTCCCACCTCAGCTGTAGATCTCTGCAGTTCATCCAGAGTGATCATGGGCCTCTTGGCTGCATCTCTGATCAGTCTTCTCCTTGTATGAGCTGAAAGTTTAGAGGGACGGCCAGGTCTTGGTAGATTTGCAGTGGTCTGATACTCCTTCCATTTCAATATTATCGCTTGCACAGTGCTCCTTGGGATGTTTAAAGTTTGGGAAATCTTTTTGTATCCAAATCCGGCTTTAAACTTCTTCACAACAGTATCTCGGACCTGCCTGGTGTGTTCCTTGTTCTTCATGATGCTCTCTGCGCTTTTAACGGACCTCTGAGACTATCACAGTGCAGGTGCATTTATACGGAGACTTGATTACACACAGGTGGATTGTATTCATCATCATTAGTCATTTAGGTCAACATTGGATCATTCAGAGATCCTCACTGAACTTCTGGAGAGAGTTTGCTGCACTGAAAGTAAAGGGGCTGAATAATTTTGCACGCCCAATTTTTCTGTTTTTGATTTGTTAAAAAGGTTTGAAATATCCAATAAATGTACATAACAGTCATCAGATTAATGAAAGCCACGTCACGACAGGCCTGATTGGTGGAGTGCTGCAGAGATTGTTGTCCTTCTGGAATGTTCTCCCATCTCCACAGAGGAACTCTGGAGCTCTGTCAGAGTGACCATCGGGTTCTTGGTCACCTCCCTGACCAAGGCCCTTCACCCCGATTGCTCAGTTTGGCCCGGGTGACCAGCTCTAGGAAGTCTTGGTGGTTCCAAACTTCTTACATTTAAGAATGATCGAGGCCACTGTGTTCTTGAGGACCTTCAATGCTGCAGACATTTTTTGGCACCCTTCCCCAGATCTGTGTCTTGACACAATCCTGTCTCGGCGCTCGACGGACAATTCCTTTGACCCCACAGGTGGACTCCAATCAAGTTGTAGAAACATCTCAGGGATGATCAATGGAAACAGGATGCACCTGAGCTCAATTTCGAGTTCCAGAGCAAGGGGTCTGAATACTTATGCAAATAAGTTATTTCGGTTTTCTATTTTTATATACATCATGTAAAATTTCCAGAAACCTTTTTTCGCTTTGTCATTATGGGGTATTGTGTGTAGATTGCTGAGGATTTTTTTTATTTAATCCATTTTATAATAAGTCTGTAACATAACATTTTATAAAAAGTCAAGGGGTCTGAATACTTTCCAAAAGTACTGTAGCTCCAAGTCCTACTGGGCTTGCATCACTAATCACTACTGTTGGTACATCTAGTTTGAGGTATGCTAGACACGGTTCACTAGTCAGGGCTCTTTTCAGTTCTCTAAATTATTTATGTTTTGATGTCCATTCCCACTTTTTTCCTTTTCTGATCAGTTTCTGTAGTGGTTCTGAGAAGTTTGGTATGAATTTCATGATTAATCCACATCCCCAGGAATGATCATAGTTCTCCTGCATTCTCTGGTCTTGGTGCTTTTCCTATGGCCTCAACTTTCTGTGGGTCTGGTTTTATCCTTTCTGCCGTGACTACATGTCCAAGGATTTCAATTTGCTTTAGTCCAAATATGCATTTTTCCTTGTTAAATGTCAGCCCTCTGTCTTGGAATCTTTGGAAGACTTTCCTCAGTTTCTGTTCAGCGAAGACAACAACATTGTCCATGTAGAAAACTACACCTTGTAATCCACGGAGCATAAAGTCTATGGCTTTCTGGTTTGCCTCAGGTATGCTTGATAATCCAAAAAGGAACTTTCTTGAATCTGTAGCATCCGCTGTGTGTGATGAATGTTGTCAGGTTTCTTGATTCTAAGGCTAGTTCAACTTCCCAAAATCTTTTTCCTGTGTCCAGTTTTGCAAACACTTTCGCTCCTTGCATTGCACTGTCTACTTTGGGAACTGGGTGTCGTTCGGTTCCCATAAATAAACTTATTTTGTGTCTTTTTTAGGAATTAGATAAATATTGGAAATCCATTCCAATATGGAAATCCATTCTGATCCTTCATTCATTTCTTCGATGATATCATCATCTAACATCATTTCCAGTTCTTGATTGACAGCTTTCAGTATTGGATAAGGAACATGTCTCACGCTTTGAGCTACAGGGGCTATTTGCTCATTCACCGTAACTTTGTGACTGAATCCATTGATATGTACAAGTCCTTGGAAAAGGGACTCATATTCCTGTGCTAGCTGCACGAACCTGCCTGGTGATTGCTCTACCAAATTGACAAACTCTTTAAGACAAAACATGTTTTTCTTCCCATCAATGCTTCAACATTTCCTCTGATCACAAAGATCTGGTATTTTCTTGCACCATTATTCCATACTAGCTCTGCTTCTAAGTAACCTACACACTGTAGTGGAGTAGTCTGAGCATAAGCACAGAACTTTTTCTTAGCCTCTTTGCACTCACAGGAATGGAATTTAAACACTCTCTTGAACATAGTTTCTTCAATGAAATTCCATCCACTGCCTGTATCAATTATAATGTTCAGCTTTTGTCCATTGACTTACACTGTTTCTTTTCCCTCATGATCGATTGAATACACAAACTCATCTGAGTCAAATTCAGATTGATTCACAGCTCTAACTGGTTTGTCAGTTTTAGCTTTGTCTGTCTTTATTTTTGTCACCTTGCTGTTGTTCTTTTGAATTGTATTTTTTTCCTACAGACCCCTGCATAGTGGCCTGTTTTCTTACAGTACAAGCATTTACCTGCTTTAGCGCCCCATTCATCTGCTTTGTGTGTTGTCAGTCCACATCTGAAACACTTGGTGTCGCTATTGCATTCCTCTGGATCAGCGCTTTTGTTTCCATTTCGTGCTCTGCCTCTCTGTTAATTAGTGTTTGCACGTCCTTCAGTAAAGTTAACATGACTGTCTTTAGCCTTGCCAAAATGATCAGAAAGCACTTTTGATTCTGATTCTTCAAATATTCGAACAACGCTGAGAGCTCATTGTAGTGTTAATCCTTCTTCCTGTAGCAATTAATTTGTCTTTTGTATGTACATTTTTCCACTAGCTGATCCCTCAACATGTCTGACTCCAGCGCAACAAACTCATGATTTAGCCAGTTCTCTTTATGCATTCACATAAGCATCAATAGTTTTGTCTTGAGCCTGTGCCTTGTCTAAGCTTGTGCCTTTCCCACACCACATTTCTCTGTGGTGTAATGTAGGCAACAAGCGTGGCTACAGTCTGCAAATGTACTTTTTTCTCCCAGTAGATTGGCGAAGATTCTCTGCACTCATGCTCCAATTCAATGAAGCAATGTAGCTGGTCTCACAGCGTTCGTGTACAAGTCTGCAGCTCTGAGATTGGCAGGGCTAACTGAGCATAAGAAAGAATAGGGGCGAGGGTTTGAACATGTATCCAGCTTCTTTCGTGTCCTTGAGGTACGCGTTTACAGTCCTTCATTCCTCGTGGCCATAAACGTTGTGTTGTTGAATAAAATAAGTAGTCCTGGTTCTCGTTTAATGCGCTTTATTAACAACTCATACTTTTCTAGGATTCACAGTTCAAGGTCATTTTAATTATCGTCCTAGTCACATCTTCATGATTATAACAGGTAGGTAATCTCTCGATAGTCCAATCATTATAATACAGAAACAATTAATTAACTTTAGAAAATAAATAACATTTAGATTGTTGTTATTTTTTTATTATATCTTTTTTGTTGTTGCCCTTTTTCTCCCCAATTTTGTGGTATCCAATTGGTAGTTAGTCCCATCGCTGCAACTCCCGTAGGAAGGTCAAGAGCCGTGCGTCTGTAACAGATGTATAATGTACTCTCCATGAGTTGTGTTTTCTCAAAATAAATCACTTCGGCCAGTGGTCCCAGTTGAGCATTTATTTCTGTTGTTAAATGGGAAACAGCACGTTAGTTGTGCAGGGCTTAACGGTATTGATGGCTGTCGATAGCAAAATCCCTTGCATCACATTTTCATACTGGGCGAACAAAATACAAAAATACAATACAAAATATAACATGTGTAAATACCTGTTGTTAAATGGGAAACAGCACGTTAGTTGTGCAGGGCTTAACGGTATTGATGGCTGTCGATGGCAAAATCTGTAGCATGAAGACAACTGTGTTAGCAGTGGCTTATGTGACCATTACATCGGTGTATGCTAGCTAACACACTTATTTACAGCAATCATATGCCAAAGCACATCCCGGAAAGCCCCTCAATCCCTAACAGGTACCATATACCCACACATGTATAAATAAGTAACTTACAGCAAACTTGTACACATTGTAAAATAGAAAACCGTATTCAGAACGTGACCTACCCCTTGCATCACATTTTCATACTGGGGAGACCTGATGTTCGCGATCTCGCCCTATCTGCAAGCGGGGACAATCACAACACACCTTATAGTCATCAGAGTTGAACTAACCAATAAGAATGCTTGAACATTAAATACACATTTCTTTAGAGGCAAGTGGAAACATAACCAACCCTGTTACACGTCCTCCGAAACACAACCTAGCAGAGCCGCACTGCTTCTTGACACAATGCCTGCTTAACTTCGGAAGCCAGCAACACCAATGTGTTGGAGGAAACACCATACATACACCTGGCGACCGTGTCAGTGTGCATTGCGCCCGGCCCACTGCAGGAGTTGCTAGAGCGCGATGGGACAAGAACATCCCTGCCGGCCAAACCCTCCCCTAACCTGGACGCTGCTGGGCCAATTGTGCGCTGCCTCATGGGTCTCCCGGTTGCGGCCGGCTGCAACAGAGCCTGGACTAGATTGTTGTTCTAATCAAACGACATACATGTTCATACATCTTCCTATCAACCGGAATGAACCACATTGAGGATATAGTGATCAAATGAAAGCAGTTTACTGGTCCTGGCTGAGTGGAGTAGAGCAGGTCCTATCTATGTAGAGGAGGACTGGGAGTCTGTACTGTAGGTCCTCTCTTAGACTTCAATCCAGTTCTGCTGCCCTCAGTCTCAATTCAGTTCTCCTCTTACCCTACCTCCTTCTCCCTTGTTCTGATTCTACAAAAATTTGCTCCATCTATCTTTCTTAATGTTCTTCTTGTCCCGCTCAAAAGTTTTTGCCAAAAGTTTTTGGGGATGGAGATCACAAAAATAAACTTTTATAACTTTTTCTTAGCCTCTAAATTCCATTCCTGTGTGTGCAAACACTCTTGCACATGATTTCTTCAATGAAATTTCATCCACTGCCTGTATCAATTATAATGTTCAGCTTTTATCCATTGACTTACACTGTTTCTTTTCCCTCGTTATCGATTGAATACACAAACTCATCTGAGTCAGATTCATTCACAGCTCTAACTGGTTTGTCAGTTTTAGCTTTGTCTCTGTCTTTATTTTTGTCACCTTGCTGCTGTGCTTTTGAATTGTCTTTCTTTTTTTCTACAGACTATACATTTTAATCTGCAATGTTCTGAGTAGAGTAAACCCTGCGAATACAGTAAACAGGAAATACTGTACATGAATAACCAACCTGATTAACTTTCCTGATTCAGCTAATCAGCTTTGTAGAGTAAAATTCACCTCCCCCTCTATCAAAAATCCTTCACATATTCAAACACACGCGCACACACACACACCAAACCAAGTCAGTTCCAGGCCAACCCTGCCTGCCCAACGTGGAGAGAGGAGAGGAATGTATGAATTAGCATGGCCCTGTAACTAGGCCACCATTAGCAACAGTAGCAGACACAGCAGAGGGCCCTCTACTTTACTTAACCATATTCTCCAGCGCAGAGGAGCTGCTGCACAACATAAAGCTCAGAAAAAAATACAATAATAAGAGATCAGAGAGAATCTCTTCAATCTCTCCCTCATGGGAACTGAGAGAGGAGGTTGCTTGAGGCTGTGTGAATATACTGTATGTCTAGGTTTTACCCGGGCTTTGTTATGTGGTGGTTCAGGGATAGTATCTCCACTGGAGAGTTGCATCCCAATGCACATTAGCCAGAAAAAGGATCCAAATACAACAAAAAGTATGACTATGTACAGTAGGCGACACACTTTCTAGTATCACAGTAAATCAGCATATTTACCTTAAAGGGTCTCTCGACTCCACCTTCACCTTTCTATGAGTTCATATGAACACCATTAGGCATTCTTAGTAGATATACTATAAGTGACAAAGCAGGCACACCCCTAATAAATATCCAGAAAACTGTGTGTTCAACTCCTGGTGAGTTACTCCAAAATGTACTACGATACTACAATGCAGGGCCATTCACAGCTCTGGTACAACAGGCTATTTAAATAATGTGATGGAATAATAAAGATAAGTCACTTGTTTCATAAAGTCTATTCATTGTGCACTATTACATGATGAAAATGCTCTCCCTTGAAGTGAAACTAAATGAGATTGTTCGCATAAGAATTCACTTCTATAAACTAATCTCGTGTCAGTACAATGGCAACAATTGGGTGTGCAGATAACTTTCCACATGTAATAAGGAGCTTATAGTTTGTGTGTGTGTACGTGTGTGTTTGTATTGGGTCAGTTAGGGGTTCCTGTCATTCAGCCTCGCAAGTAGTAGCCGACTAATGGCCTGATTTGTATTAACTAATGTTGTAGTCTGTCAAACATTAATCTAGAAAAAACGTTCCATAGGAGCTGACAGGCTATATCAGGCAAATATAACCTTTTTTATTTGTGTCTTAGTATTTTCATTAAAGGAAAAATCCATACAAAACCACCCATTCCTTTAATTTACAGTGTTAAATAACACTAATATGTGAGAACAATATTTTTTGTGAACAAATGTTCATTTTGGCGTTATAATGGCGCTGGTAGCAACATGGGAAATCGTTGTGGAAATCTGTTGCAGCTCAAGTCGACTAAAAAATCCACAATGCAGTGCTTTTTCTATTGGCTGGCTAGCTAGCAAACGTAGCTACACACAATAATACCAAAGACAATATAGTCACGTAATTTTTTTAACGAAACATTCTGCTTTTCAAAACAAACAACAAATCACGTAATGTAGCCAATTAGCTGTAAAAAATCGGCTAAACAAACTGCACTCAATATAGGAGCCTACAATCACCCGATGTTCAACCTGCAGATCGATGTGCTTCACAGAGTGGAGTCTAACATTCGCAACAGCAGATATACTTTTGAGGAGATGGGAAAAGTTGCCCATTCTACGTCAATGGGCCGTGCGGTGCATTTTCGGCGATTCTTGGACAAGGAGCGCTCTTCTTCAAGGAGTGAATGGGAGCCTATAGGGCGCGTCAACAAGAAGTACAACATTACAAATATTTTCCGAGATGTGAGATAATTAACTTGCTATCTGTTGTATCGTATAGCTTTAGAATCGTGACATTATAACTTTCATATACACCGACTTTGAGAAGGGGTTGCGTTATGATTATTTTAGCAACTGCATGATGCAGCATGACAATATGAACGCGATTGGTCGACAGTCTGCTGGGTGGGGCATTATACTTCCTTCATTCATTGGAATCCTATCCCTTTCTATAATATCTCTGGCAACGGCACCATGCAATGCACCTTGGCCTAAAGAGGCAGACAAATACGAACAAATGTGCTAGACCCTCCGTTAAATTACACATTTCTCGAGGTAGGAATATAGCAAAAATAAGATCAATGGCTCATTCGAGAGAAGACATCCTCAGGAGTTAGACGTTTTCGCGATCTAAAAGTCATATTCCTTTTAACTTCAGGTGTAGTGAGAGCGACTTTATCACGGTGCAACGTCAAACCGGACGGTTTTTGCCTGCTTGAAGGCCAATAACTCGAATACTCATGAAAACATGAAATGATCCAAAGAATCAATTGAACATCACTCAGTTGCACAAAAACATTATTATAACATTCAAAATGGGTGTACCTTTCCTAAGACCACAAAAAGATTAATGGTTGTAGCCTAAATAAAATTAAAGTATTGAACTGGACAAAGGCCTATCACTTACTGAATTGAGTTTGAATCATTTGTGTCCTAATTTAACACAATAAGCCATTGGACAAGTCAATAATAATGATGACAATGGCCAGGTCACCGCTTGCGGACTAAACTCCACAGTGAAGGAAGTTTCTGATCACTCCACCAATGGAGTGGAGCAGATACCAGGCTTTGTTTATTCCATCTCAGACTACATTGATTCGCCCCAAGGTCAAAATCAGACAGGCCAGGGCAAACTTTTTTATTAACATAATTGGTGAAGCAAAGGGAAATTCTAAATTGATATGGGAGAATATAAAAAAGTTAACAGGGAAAGACCATAGTAACACTGCAAAAAGACTAGAAATCATGGTGAATAACAATCTAACACAGGATGCAGTCGAAATAGCAATAGCCTTCAATTCCTACTTTATTGACTCTGTCAGGGTACTGACACAGAACCCCTCCACTTGTTTCTTGGGCTCAGTGCTAGTGAATGACACTCAACCTGTCTTCATCATAAGGGAGGTTTCTGAGTCAAAGGTGAACAAGGTGATTAGCTCACTAAAGAACTCTAAAGCCAAAGATGTGTTTGGGATGGACTCTACCTTTCTTAAAAACTAAAAGAGTCACTCATTGGCCCCATTACTAAGGTCACCAACACATCTATTGGTCTCGGTGTGTTTCCAAGGGTATGGAAGTCGGCCATAATAACGGCCATCTTTAAATCAGGCGACCCTGCTAACGTGAGTAACTACAGGCCCATTAGTATATTACCTGTGGTGTCAAAGGTTGTTGAAAAGTGTGTAGCAGAACAACTGATTGCCCACCTCAACAACAGCCCCTTCACATTACACTCCATGCAGTTTGGCTTCAGAGCGAAACACTCCACAGAAACGGCCAACTGCTTTCTTCTGGAAAATGTGAAGTCCAAGATGGACAAAGGGGGTGCTGTTGGGGCTGTGTTTCTGGACCTAAGGAAGGCTTTTGATACTGTTAACCATGAGATTCTCATCACAAAATAGTCCAAGTTCAACTTTTCCCCTGATGCCTTGAGATGGATGAAATCATACCTTGAAGGCAGAACTCAGTGTGTCAGAGTGAGCAATGAGCTGTCGCCCACTCGTAGCTATGATGTGGGCGTGCCCCAAGGGTCAATACTGGGGCCCCTCCTGTTCAGCCTGTACATTAATGATCTGCCTTCTGTCTGTACTGGGTCTGAAGTTCAAATGTATGCAGATGATACAGTGATATATGTGCATGCAAAGAGCAAACAACAAGCTGCACAAGAACTCACTACTGTAATGGTCCAGGTTACAAAGTGGCTCAGTGACTCGTGTTTGCATCTCAATGTGAAAAAAACTGTTTGCATGTTCTTCACAAAGAGGGCAACAGATGCTACTGAGCCAGATATATATGTGTCAGGGGAGAAGCTCCAGGTGGTATCCGATTTTAAGTACCTTGGCATCATACTTGATTCCAACCTCTCTTTTAAAAAGCATGTGAAAAAGGTAATTCAAATAACCAAATTCAACCTAGCTAATTTCCGATTTATACGAAATTGTTTGACTACAGAGGTAGCAAAACTGTACTTCAAATCTATGATACTCCCCCACTTAACATACTGCTTGACTAGTTGGGCCCAAGCTTGCTGTACAACATTAAAACCTATTCAGTCTGTCTACAAACAGGCTCTCAAAGTGCTTGATAGGAAGCCCAATAGCCATCATCATTGTCACATCCTTAGAAAGCATGAGCTCTTGAGTTGGGAAAATCTTGTGCAATACACCGACGCATGTCTTGTATTCAAGATCCTCAATGGCCTGGCTCCCCCTCCACTCAATATTTTTGTTAAACAGAAAACCCAGACATATGGCAGCAGATCCACAAGGTCTGCCATGAGAGGTGACTGTATAGTTCCCCTAAGGAAAAGCACCTTTAGTAAATCTGCATTCTCTGTGAGAGCTTCCCATGTCTGGAATACACTGCCATCAGACACACATAACTGCACCACATATCACACTTTCACAAAATGCTTGAAGACATGGCTAAAGGTCAATCAGATTTGTGAACATGGTCCCTAGCTGTGTGTTGCCACTCTCCAGGTTGTCTGTTGTCTGTAGCTTGTGAGGTGTGGAAACACTTTGTTGCTTTTATGAATTTTGTCTTGCTGCTTTTTGTTTTATGCTGCTCTGTCTGTATGCTACGTCTTGCTTGTCCTATGTTGCTCTGTCTGTATGCTATGTCTTGCTTGTCCTATGTTGCTATGTCTTGCTTGTTCTATGTTGCTATTGTCTATATTGTAATTGTTTTTAATAACCTGCCCAGGGACTGCGGTTGAAAATTAGCCGGTTGGCTAAAACCGGCACTTTTACTGAAATGTTGATTAATGTGCACTGTCCCTGTAAAAATAAAAATAAACTCAAACTCAAACTCAAAACGTCTACCTTGTACCCGTTTGTAGTTGCGTGCCTTTGTTTGCTAAAATCAGTAGGTGGTTGTATTTGATTCAAATTGATTGAAAAAGTATGTATTTCCGCAAACAAAGAAAGACACGCCACTACAGAGGACAAACAGGTAGGCCGACAAGGTAGGTAGGCATTTAATACTTTACATTTGTTTAAGTATTGACCTTGTGTAACAGTATAACTTTAGACCGTCCCCTCGCCCGAACCAGGGACCCTCTGCACACATCAAGAACAGTCACCCACGAAGCATCGTTACCCATCGCTCCACAAAAGCCGCGGCCCTTGCAGAGCAAGGGGAACCACTACTTCAAGGTCTCAGAGCAAGTGACGTCACCGCATCCGTTACACTTGGGCGAATCATGTAGTTGGAGCTGTTAGATTCCACAAAGCCTGGTCTCTGCTCCACTCCATTGGTGGAGTCATCAGAAACTTCCTCCACCATGCAGAGTACATCATGCGTTTTCCAAAGTCGTAGATGAAATAGCAGAATCATGTAGCCTATTATGCCAGCAGTAAGCAGCCAACACTGATATATAGTATCGCTGTATCAAGCAGTGTGGAAACATTGACCTGACGTTTCGGACCTAATTTTTTCACGATTTCCCAGTTGTCTTGAATGCACGGAAGTCGGAGATTTCCGAGTTCCCATTTGGTTTGAACGCGGCAACGGTTACGGACATTAAAACAGTGACGTGCTCACCTCCCTCTCGCATCTTCTCACATGAGTGGCCTTAGGATATATATATATCACCTGAGTTTGATCAACGGAACAGACAGGGACACATCCTGTAAAAAATAAATAATTTTGTGACACAGAGGTAGGCTACTTGGACCAGGTCGGTCTTGTTAAATACACTTATTTCAGTGAGTGACCTAGATTAAAGGTTTTATAAATAGATGTCTCGAAACGCGATAGGCTACTTACCGCAACTGGGAGTGACTCTGATCAAATGCTTTACATGCAACTAAACCCACAATCACTCTCATTGTGTCCCGGCTGTAATTAAGGCGTTTTCACACAGTTCTGAACTATATGTAATTCGGATCAGAGTTCGTCTATTTGTTACATTGTGTTTTGTTAATTTGGTTCGGTTTGTTTCACATTGCCAAATGTCAAACGAATTAAAATTCCCAAACAAAACCATGTGTCCATGCAAGTCATTTGTAAAGCAAAATAAGATTATCATGACGCATCACTTGTGCCCAAATCTTCATATTCCTTTAGCTTTGGTCTTCGAACAACATGCGGGAGGAAACAGCACAATAACCGTCCTAACTGCAACTTGAATAGTCTATGTTCAGTAGCCTATAGCCTATCCTCGGTATAGCTCCAGTCTCTCCTAATCTGCATCTGATGAGCTCATAAATGCGCTGCTACAGCGAACCGCACCACAGTACCGAATAGAATCAGACCAAGAGAGGAATGATGCCTAAATATCCTACAGGTAATGGAGATTGACACTGCCGTGAGGTTGGTAGCACATTGGCCAGCCAGGCATAGTGGTGGTGACATATCAGCGTGTAATGCAGAGATTGATAGCACAACTCTAGGGCTCTGAGAGACACTAAATGTAAATCTACTCTGGGGATTATATTAGTAGTTGACAACCTCATGACAAAGTACTAAAAACACACAAAAAAACATGACATTCACACACATCGCTTGACCCATGTATAGTAGTCAATCATGTATGTGCAAACATACGGGATCAGAGAGGAGAGAGCAGTCCATACTGACCTCAAATGTCTTTGCCAGCAGCATACAACTGCTGGCTTGCTTCTGAAGCTAAACAGGGTTGGTCCTGGTAAATTCCTGGATGGGAGACCAGATGCTGCTGGAAGTGGTGTTGGAGGGCCAGTAGGAGGCACTCTTTCTTCTGGTCTAAAAAAAAATCCCACTGCCCTGTGTAGGGTGCCATCTTTCGGATGAGACGTTAAACGGGTGTCCTGACTCTGAGGTCATTAAAGATCCCATGGCACTTATCGTAAGAGTAGGGGTGTTAACCCCGGTGTCCTGGCTAAATTCCTGATCTGGCCCTCAAACCATCATGGTCACCTAATAATCCCCAGTTTACAATTGGCTCATTCAACCCCCTCCTCTCCCCTGTAACTATTCCCCAGGTTGTTGCTGAAAATGAGATTGTGTTCTCAGTCAACTTACTTGGTAAAATAATGGCTAGATAAATAAAACTGCCAGAGTTATCCAGCCAAACTGCTGCCAGTTCAATCAAGTATGCACAAACACTCACACACAAAGTGGTGGGGAAGAGAATAAAGACTAGAATGCAGAAACCGACACAGCATACAAAGGAGAATCTATTAAGATTCTGTAAAAAGGCCTTTTCATCAAAAGAGAGGTCATAAACACAGAGACATCAGACAAATATCTGTGGAAACATTATGTTCTCTGAACTGGTTTTATTTTTTACTTTAAATCTATATTTTCAAGAATCAGGTAGAGAATAAAACGGTGTAAGTGATGGAAACAAAGTATCTATTTCATTAATTGATACCAGCATAACATTTTTTTGAATGTTTTACTGCGACATGAACTAAACTTTTGCATTCAGGCAGTTAGAAAAGCCAAGGCTAGCTTTTTCAAGCAGAAATTTGCTTCCTGCAACACTAACTCAAAAAAGTTCTGGGACACTGTAAAGTCCATGGAGAATAAGAACACCTCCTCCCAGCTGCCAACTGCACTGAAGATAGGAAACACTGTCACCACTGATAAATCCACCATAATTGAGAATTTCAATAAGCATTTTCTACGGCTGGCCATGCTTTCCACCTGGCTACTCCTACCCCGGACAACAGCACTGCACCCCCAACAGCAACTCGCCCAAGCCTTCCCCATTTCTCTTTCTCCCAAATCCATTCAGCTGATGTTCTGAAAGAGCTGCAAAATCTGGACCCCTACAAATCAGCCGGGCTAGACAATCTGGACCCTTTCTTTCTAAAATGATCTGCCGAAATTGTTGCCACCCCTATTACTAGCCTGTTCAACCTCTCTTTCGTGTCGTCTGAGATTCCCAAAGATTGGAAAGCAGCTGCGGTCATCCCCCTCTTGACACTCTTGACCCAAACTGCTACAGACCTATATCTATCCTACCGTGCCTTTCTAAGGTCTTCGAAAGCCAAGTCAACAAACAGATTACCGACCATTTCGAATCTCACCATACCTTCTCTGCTATGCAATCTGGTTTCAGAGCTGGTCATGGGTGCACCTCAGCCACGCTCAAGGTCCTAAACGATATCTTAACCGCCATCGATAAGAAACATTACTGTGCAGCCGTATTCATTGATCTGGCCAAGGCTTTCGACTCTGTCAATCACCACATCCTAATCGGCAGACTCGACAGCCTTGGTTTCTCAAATGATTGCCTCGCCTGGTTCTGCTAACCATGTGTATGTGACAAATAAATTTGATTTGAGTGAGCAGATGATGAGTGAGTGTTAAAAATAAACAGTCAATAAGGATACAAGGTTAACTCCAATAGTCTGTGTAGCTATTTTGTTAGCTATTTATCAGTCTTATTGCTTGGGGATAGAAGCTCTTCAAGAGCCTGTTGATGCCAGACTTGATGCACCGGTACCACTTGCCGTGTGGAAGCAGAGAGAATAGTCTATGGTTTGGGTGTTTGGAGTCTAACTATTTTCCAGGCCTTCCTTCCACACCACCTGATATGGATGGCAGGGAGCTCGGCCCCAGTGATGTACATGGCTGTCCTCACCACCCTCTGTAGCACAATGCCATCGGGGGGGGGGGGGGGGGGGGGGGGGGCTATTGCCATATAAGGCAGTGATGCAGCCAGTCAAAATTCTCTCAATGTTACAGCTGTAGATCTTTTGAGGATTTGAGGGGCCATGCCAAACTTTTTCAACCTCCTCCTGAGGGGGCAGAGGCACTGTTGTGCTTTCTTCACGACTGTGCGTGTGTAGTTGGACCATTTAGACCTAAGTCTTTAGTGATTTGGACACCGAAGAACTTGAAGCTCCACTGCAGCCCCGTCGTTGTGGACGTGCTCGCCCTCTCGTTTCCTGTAGTCCACGATCAGCTCCTTGGTCTTACTGACGTTGAGGGAGAGGTTGTTGTTCTGCCACCACACTGCGAGTTCACGGACCTCTCTGTAGGCTGACTCATCATCGCCGGTGATCAGGCCTACCACCGCTGTGTCGTCAGCAAACGTAGGGTTGGGAATCGTGCGTGGCCACGCAGTCGTGGCTGAAAAGGGGACTACAGGAGACTACGCAGACACCCCTGTGGAGCCCGTGTTGAGGGTCAGCGTAGCAGAGGTAACGTTGCCTACCCTCACCACCTGGGGTCGGCTCGTCAGAAAGTCCAGGATCCAGTTGCAGGAGGTGCTGTTGACGAGCTTGGAGGGGACAATGGTGTTGAACGCTTTGCTGTAGTCAATGAATAGTATTCTCACATAGGTATTGCTCTTATCTAGGTGGGTGAGGGCAGTGTGGAGAGCAATTGAGATTGCGTGATCTGTTGGGGCAGTATGCAAATTTAATTGGGTCTAGGCTAGGGTGTCTGGGATGGTGGAGTTAGTGTGTGCCATAACCAGCCTCTCAAAGCACTTCATGATTTCAGAATTGAGTGCTACAGGGTGGTAGTCAGTGGCATAAAGCCTAAGAGTTATTGGGGACAGTTATGATGGTGGTCATCTTAAAACATGTGGGGATTACAGACTGGGACAATGAGAGGTTGAAATTACTGTGAATATGCATGCTCTGGGAACACACCCAGGCCCCGCGGCTTTGCGGGTGTTGACCTGATTAAAGACCGTTTTCACGTCTGCCTCGGAGAGCGAGATCACCCAATCCTCTGGGTCGGTGATGGTCCTTACACCGGCACGATGTTGTCAAAGCGTGCATAAAATGCATTGAGTTTGTCTGTTAGAGAGGCATCATTGGGCAGATCACGGTTGGTTCTTCCTTTGTAATCCATAATGGACTGTAGCCCCTGCCACATGCGGCGGAGCCTGTGTAATAGGATTCAACCTTATTCCTATATTGTCCTTTTGCTTGTTTGGATGACTCTGCGGAGGTCATAGCGGGACTTCTTATTCCTGTCCTCTGCCGTGGCCTCAGGGTTGTCTACCGATAGCTCTGTCTGCGGTAGCCCTGTCCTTTAGATGATGCATTGTGGCTCTACACAGGGATTGATGGCTGCCTGACACTAATCATGTGAAAAACTGACCAATACTGGTAATTCTCTACACCTGATGTTGATCTGGAGACTTTTTAAACCAAACCAGCTCTTCTGTATATTTGTCCTCTTCTCTGACGTCACCATTTGAATTTCCTTTTCTTTTTTGTGGTTTCTAAATTAAACAAAACAAAAGCAACATTTATTTATACCACATCGACTTCTAGACTTATATTCCAATCATTCATATGAAATACATTAGTGTAATTGTAAATACATTACAGTGTAATTGTAAATACAATAAAATCCATCTCTTGAACTACCACTATCTGGATCAAAACTGTCTGAGCAGATACTGCAGTGTGTGGAGAGCTTGCCACATCCATTCACTCCCTGTGCCACAGCCCTTACAACTTGAGCTTCAAGTTGACTCATGGTCTTCAAAGCCTCCTCCCTCGCAGCACCTGTTGGACACACAGACTGTTAGTTGATCAGAACCATTTTAACGTGATGTAAGGAACAGATTTGAGGTGTATGCCTACCGGCAGGCGCGTACATAGGAACTTGCCTTGGGTCAGATGAGTGGTCCTTTGTTTGAGGGACCTGAGTCTCTTATGGTGTGAGGTCTCCTTAGCTGACCCCGCCTCATCCCTCTTAACCTGCCGGTGTCATCGTGCCTTGGAGGCCTATGGGGAGAAAAGCAAAGACGACCTCCATTTATATGAATTAAAAAATCTCTATAGGAGCACACCATACCAGTCACCACAGAGATTATAATTAACTTAAACCAATTCACTTGGCATGACACAAAAACTTTATATGCGAGTCGGTACATAGGAAACGCTTTACATAACTCCACTATCTGTCCATATGATCTAGACTTGATGGATGCAAGAAGCGGAGTTCGCTGCGAATGTAGCCGATGTGAAATGGCTAGCTAGTTAGCGGTGGTGCGTGCTAGTGGCGTTTCAATCGGTGATGTCACTTGCTCTGAGACCTTGAAGTAGTGGTTCCCCTTGCTCTGCAAGGGCTGCCGCTTTTGTGGAGCGATGGGTAACGATGCTTCGATGGTGACTGTTGACGTGTGCAGAGCGTCCCTGGTTCGCGCCCAGGTCGGGGCGAGGGGACGGGCGTAAAGTCTATACTGTTACATTGGTGCTGTTGACCCGGATCACTGGTTGCTGCGGAAAAGGAGGAGGTCAAAAGAGGGGTGAGTGTAACCGATGTGAAAAGGCTAGCTAGTTAGCGGTGGTGCGCGCTAAAGGATAACCGAGTCCAACGACCTTGCTGTAGCCCAGGCAAACCGAATCGCAGTTAAAAATGCCTCCTATAGCAAAGCTGTCGAGTCAGGCGGCGTTTATCTGTCCCAAGCCAACAGACATATGTTAAACTCAACTCTGCAGCCCATGGGAGACTGGACACTTGCAAGGCGTAGGAGATTGGGAAGGCAGTCTGGCCACCCTTCATCCAGATTGCATCACAACCATAGGGTGGCGCTCAATTTATTTCAAGTGTATTAGTCTATAAATAAATCTCTTTGCCAAAATTTGGGGGTCAATTTCAAGTGCTGGTTAAGTGGTTTTATTATTATTATTATTTTATTTTGGGGGAGGGGTCGAGGTGAGGAGGAGGATTATTTTAGATACTGTTTGAAGATGTAGGGTTTCAGATGTCTTTGGGAGATGGGCAGGGACTCTGTTCTAGCTTCAGGGGGAAGTTGGTTCCACCATTAGGGTGTGAGGACAAAGAACAGCTTGGACTGGGCTGAGCGGAAGCTGCCCTCCCATAGGGGTGGGAGGTCCAAGAGACCTAAGGTGGCATAACAGAGTGCTCGGGTTGGGGTGTAGGGTTTGAGCATTGCCTGAAGGTTGGGAGGGGAAGTTCCTCTCTCTGTTCTGTAGGTAAGCACCATGGTCTTGTAGTGGATGCGAGCTTCACCTGGAAGCCAGTGGAATGTGCGGGGGAGGGTCATGAGAGAACTTGGGAAGGTTGAAAACCAGGTGGGCTGCTGCGTTCCGGCTAAGTTGCAGGGGTGGCACAAGTGGGAAGCCCAGCCAACAGCGAGTTACAGTAGTCCAGATGGGAGAGGACATCTGCCTGGATTAGGACCTGGATTAGGACCTGCGCCACTTCCTGTGTGAGGTAGGGTCGTACTCTATGAATGTTGTAGAGCATGAACCTGCAGGAGCAGGTCACTGCTTTGATGTTTGCAGAGAACGACAGGATGTTGTCCAGGGTTATGCCAAGGTTCTTTACTCTGGGAGGGTGACACTGTGGAGTGTCTGTGGAGGGAGGAAGGAGGGGGGGGGATTAAGGAGGGAGGAGAAGGTGGAAAAGAGTTTCCTAGGGTTAGAGGCAGAAGCTTGAAATGTATAGTGATAGAAAGTGGCTTTAGCAGCAGATACAGAGGAAGAGAAGGTAGAGAGGAGGGAGTGAAAGAATGAAAGGTCCTCTGGAAGTTTCGTTTTCCTCCATTTTTGCTCAGCTGCCTGCATCCCAGTTTTGTAAGCTCGCAATGAGTCACTCAGCCAAGGAGCAGGAGGGAAGGGCCAAGCCGGCCGGGAGAAAAGGGGATATTGTAGAAATATTGGTCCAATAATTTCTCAGATACCAGACCTTGTTTCTTCAAAGTAGACTTTATTACAAAGTAAAAAGCCGAGCTGGACTATGGATCAACTGTTTTCCCAGCCTCGGCACACTTCTATTATACAGTTTTCATCCTTACGCCTCTTTATGTTAATGATCAACTCTTTTTGGCTTTGCGCCACTATTGTTTTCCCACCCTAAGTTCTTCTTTGAGGTGGGCTTCTTCCCACCTCTACAAATCATTTAACACTCTACAAAATCACTGAACCGATTATATTGGTGGAGCAACTGTGACAGTTTGGTTAAAAAAAAGAATAGGGGCCTCTACCAGGCTACAGTCACAAGTACATTCATTATATAGATTATATCAGCACCCACCAGGCTATAGTCATAAGTACATTCATTATATTGATTATGACATATCTTATCCAGGCATGCATCTGGATTACAATGTGTGTCTATTTCTTTTGTACATTGGCTTTTCTTATGCTATACAGGTGTGGTTACAGGTTCTTTTAAAGCTTTTAATGATTCTGTTTCATTACATTATTATTTAACAATATGCTAGTGAAAAATTATCATATATTCCCCCCTTTGGGACTTAATAAGTCCCAACCATTAAATTTGTTCCAGTACAAGTGAGAAGGAGAAGCACATTCTGTATTGTTATGGAGGCAATCTGCCTCCCTGTCTCCTTGTCAGTCTTTGCACCTCTTCCTCATTCATACTGGGGATTCAGGACAAACGTCTCATTTCACATATAGCTAGAAAGAAAGAAAAGATCCATCCTTAAGCCAATTGTCCTTTAACATACTGTGTATAAGCATGTGCATGCATTTCTTTGCCTTGCCCCAGGTTCTCAGTTATGTCAAATATAAGAACAATAAAAACATCAAAAATAATAAACTGAACCTCATAAACCCTTTTAACGTTGTTCTCAATATGACACCTAAACATATGGCCCTCCCTCACAGACACCTCTCCAACAACTGTTTGGTCATAAGTGAAAAAACCTGTTAAGAGGATTATGGGCATGGTCCGTGGACTCTTGTAACAGGAAAACCCTATGTCACATACAGTTCTAGGCAAACAGATATTCAGGTCTAACATCATTTATCATTCAGTAACTGTTACATTGAGTACATGGTTATATACTTTTAGCATTGATTACATGGTTATATCCCTTTAACAGTGACTATATGATTTTATTCTGTTATACTATGTGTATACTTTAAACACATTCCCTATCCCAACATAAGGGAACAGCATTGCTTGCTGTTTGGGGTTTTAGGCTGGGTTTCTGTACAGCACTTTGAGATATCAGCTGATGTACGAAGGGCTATATAAATACATTTGATTTGGTTTGATTTGAAAAGTTTCACATCATCTAGTTTGCACCATTTGCACAAATGCCGCAGGTTCAGGTACTATTAATATACCTGTCATGGGGGATTTGCTACACAGTATACAATTGTCCAGTCTATGTTTTTGGGCTGTATTCTGAGCCCACTTATACCAGCCATTTTTTTTGCTTTCCTCAATTTTGGGTCAATGTTTGTGTTACGAATCCATTTGGCTCTACAATCTAGGGGGGATGGCAACAAGACCCGTAACATAACTCATGCATATTATAACAGTGAAAAAGTAACAGTGAGAATAAAAACCACAGACAAATTAAATCTACAGTCAAACACTCAGGGTTTATTTTTAAACACACGGTAAAGGGGGTGGGAAGAGGGGCTGAGCTGGACCCAAGGAAATAAATAATAAATATCCTAAAACTCCCCTAAACTAGACTAGCCTGCTTTTAAGAACAGCTAGCTAACCAACCAAAAATACAGTGGGTGGTCCGCCCAGTTCTAACTAGGGTGTTTAGACAAAGTTTACCTACGGGTAGTGTATGCCCATGGGCGAATTGTCTTGGTACCCCCTTTTCCCACCAACAAACAAACAGTCATGAAGCACAACAATACATACTCACATAATTCCGGACAAATGTGACATGTAGGAACAAAAAACAAAAGCGAGCTCATTAAAAAGAGAGCGAGAGAGATAGCGAGAGATTGAAACACAGAGAGATCAAGCTCCAGAGAAAGCAACTGACTGAGTTTTTAAACCAAGGGAAAGGGGATGTGATAGTAGGGTAAGGGAAAAGGAGCAGGTGTCTTCTGATTAGCAACTGATTAGTGACTGATAATTGCCACCTGTGAGGGGAGAAGGAGAGAAAAGAAATACACACACAGGATACTTGTATCCGTAACAGTTTGATTCTGGGGTAGATTCTTCATTGTGGCTACCCCAACTGGTAACAGATGTCCAGATTTTCTGCAGCAACCCACTTTCTTGTGGTTTTGCCATTGTCTTAGTTGGTATACTAGAGCTAGTGGGAGGTGATTTTACCGATGTTGTAGCTCTTCTTGGTCTTTTTAAGGGCTCTAGGGTAGGGTCCATCTGGATAACCGTCACACTATTCCCTTCTGCCCCTTTTTTATTGTTCATTATTCTTATGACGTATTCCTCGCCCTCCTTTTGGTCAAATCCTTTCATAGTAATTTGCCAATCAACTTTTCCTTTGTATATTTTTAGGTCACATCCTTTGAATCCGAGATGGCTTCTCCCATCATTGGATGATGGGTCCATCCACAGAGCGCTATTTCTGGTAAAGGTTTACTTCTCCTGATTGAGAAGGATTTTCCGATTTCTGCTCCTGTCATTATTCATTACTCCTGTCATTATGTCAACACTAATCCTGTTCTTTTTCAAAGGAGATTTAGGAGAAACTTGTTTTGTTATTCTACTTCTGGTGTACTGTATGGTTGTAGGTAGATCTGTTACCATTTCTTCTAGGTTTGCCGCTGTTACTGTCAAGGCCATTCTACCGTTCTTCATCTGTCCTGGTTTCCACTGTCTGTTAGGAAGACCATGTGAGGGCAGAGAAGTCAATGGTAGGGAAGTTTCCTTCCCATTCTCCTGTCGTTGTTTCTCCGTCCCCTTGGACAACGCCTCCGTCAGGGGTATCTGCAAGAGTAGGTATGTCATCAGGAGCAACAAGCATGTCACTCCTCCCCATCCCTGGACTCTCTAGATATTCAGGAGAGTGTATCTGTTGACTGTTGGGAGTTGGACATTGGTCTTCTTCTCCTTCTGTTTCCTCCAGGCTCCTGCCTGGTGTATCAGCATCCTCTCCTTCTGTTCCCTCCAGGCTCCTGCCTGATGTATCAGTATCCTCTGCTTCCTCATCGATCCCACCCGGAACTCTGGTACAGTGGCTTAGATGGTACCACGTAGTGCTTCCTTTCAGCTGGACAGCTGTTGGTGTTGCTAGGACTTCTTTGTAGAGACCCTCTAGCCTTGGCTCGTTCCACTTCCTCCGGAACACTCGGATGTAGACCTGGTCCCCTGGGATCACCGGACAGGGAACCTCTAGTCCTGGTTCAGGTTTTCACCTTTTTTCTACCTTTGAACGGACAGCACTACGGGAAGGATGGCCAAGACAGAAGTGGGCCAGTCTGCTGGCCCCGTTCCTCTCTGGGAATTCCCAAAAGGCGTATTGAGACCTGAACGATGAACAGGTGGCTAACTACGACGGACTCAAACGGGAGATACTCAGCCGCTACGGGTACAGCCTGGCCCATCGGGCTCAACTCTTCCACAACTGGAGGTTCGTAGCCGACGCATCCCCCCGAGCCCAGATGAGCAACCTAATGCGCGTCACCAGGGGAAGGCTCCTAACCGTGGTATCCACCCTCTCCATCCAAGACAAAGTGGTCCTGGATCGCTTCCTACGGGCACTACCCCACAACATGAAGAGGTCAGCGAGTCTATGCGCACCCCAGACATTGGAGGGCCTCCTGGAAGCAGTGGAGACGCATCTGAACACTCAGGCCCTGCTGAGTGGGAGCCGGGCCGAGTCGGTGACCTGTTCGAGGAGTCGGAAGGACAACCCCCTGTTGTGTATCCCTAACCGACAGTCGACAGGGCCAAAGGACAGCAAACCCCTGGAGAGACGGCTGGGGTAGGGCCGACCCGCCACCGACGACCCCAGGTGGATGGAGACCAAAGGAGGTGTTTTGAGTGTGGCGCCCGGGGGCACATTGCCTGGAATTGCGGAAGCTCCATTAGACTCCAGAAGTATGGTTACCCTCGTAACTATGAGCCTGCTGAACCAGGAGATGGAACGTGGTAGGGAGATGTCCATTTCCTGTGTTCACAGGGACACAAAGCGGTATCTAACCGCATGGGTCAACATCGCGATGCCACAAGGGAGCTGCCAGATGATGGTGGGTGCAGTAGCAGAGTTGCTGGTACCTCTCCTAGTGGGACGAGATTGTCCCAGATACACGATGGAGGAGCACCCCATCATGTACATCAGCCAAAAGCTGATACCCAGAGAGAAAAAATACTCTATTGTTGAGAAAGAGTGTCTAGCGGTGAAGTGGGCACAAGTATTACCTGTTAGGTACTCACTTCACCCTGGTGACGGACCATGCTCCCCTGGTCTGGATGGCCAGAGGAAGGGACACAAACGATCGTGTCACCAGGTGGTGACAATGTGATTTTCTGGATTTTTTTCCCTCCTTTTGTCTAACATAGTTGACGTGTACCTATGATGAAAATTACAGGCCTCTCTCATCTTTTTAAGTGGGAGAACTTGCACAATTGGTGGCTGACTAAATACTTTTTTGCCCCACTGTATGTCAAGACTCCCGTAGAGTGGCAGGCTATGCGGTGGATTTTGCACGTTGGTGGCTGAGAGTCCCTGGAACCCGGAAGCATTGTTCGTCATGTTCCTTCACAGATTATCGGAGGTGATCAAAGAGGAGCTTGCAGCCCGGGAGCTGCCCATAGACCTTGACTCCCTCATAGCCTTGACCATCCAGATCGATGGGCTGCTTCGAGAATGTAGGAGGGAAAGGGAATCTGTGCCCTGTCGCCCTCGCTCGTTTGGGTCAATTTAACATATGTGACTCAAGCTGTCTGCATCTGGGTCTTATCCTGAGTTCTGATAGTACCGAGTCAATGTGTGGGGGTACAGATTAGCTGAGGTAATTTGTACATGTAGGTAGGCCTTGGAGGACCTCTTGGGAGCCGTGGAGATGCACCAGAATACAGAGGCCCTGTTGAAGGGGACGCAGGCCGAGTCCAGGAGCCGTTGGAGGGGACGGAAAGACGACCCCACCACCGTACTCCCCAATCCGACAGTCAGCCGGGCTAGAGGACTGCTGACCCACGGAGAAACACCCGGGGGAGAGTTGACCTGCCGACGACAACCCCAGGTGGATGAAGACCAAAGGAGTAGTTTTGAGTGTGGAGCCCGGGGACACCTCGCATGGAAGTTCCCAGGTCGAGAGTAGTCGATGCCATCAGCGGGCCCAAATACGAGGCGTGCCACCAACCTCGTGTTGGGCACACAGCGAACCACAGCGAATGTCAAGAAATGCAAACTAAGGTTTGAGGAAGTGGAGTATTTGATTGGACAGGGGAACGTCAAGCCCCAGGGGAGGAAGGTCCAGGCGGTTTGTGACCAGTGGTGGAAAAAGTACCCAATTGTCATACTTGAGTAAAAGTAAAGATACCTTCATAGATAAGAATTGGAGTAAAAGTCACCCAGTGACTTTTTGATGCAAAAGTTTTAAATATACTTTCGCATCAAAAGTAAATGCAATTCCCTAAAATATACTTAAGTATTAAAATTCCTTATATTAAGACATTTTTAATTAACACTCAGACATCATTTACAAACTAAGCATTTGTGTTTCTTGAGTCCACCAGATAAGAGGCAGTAAGGATAGCCAGGGATGTTCTCTAAGTGCGTGAATTGGACAGTTTTCCTGTCCTGCTAAACATTAAAATTGTACTTTTGGGTGTCAGAGAATATGTATGGAGTAAAAAGTACATAGTTTACTTTAGGAATGTATTGAAGTTGACAAAAATATAAATAATAAAGTACAGATACCCCCAAAAAACGACTTAAGTAGTACTTTAAAGTATTTTTACCAATTCTTGTGACGCCCGTTTTCCAGGTACCGATGCTGGTGCAGACAGATGCCTGCAACACGGGGCTAGGGGTCGTCCTGTCCCAGGTACACGATGGGGAGAAACACCCCATCATGTACATAAGCCGGAGGTTGATACCCCTGAGAAAATAAGCACTCGATTGTCGAGAAAGAGTGTCTAGCGGTGAAGTGGGTGCTGACACTCTTAAGTATTACCTGTTGGGCATGCACTTCACGCACTTCACCCTGGTCTAGATGGCCCCTGGCATACCGCAGACAAGCCATCAGCGGGAGACTCGTCGAGGCCTGGTGACAGACGGAGTCTGCATCACGCGGTGATGGCTCCCTCTGCTGGACGTGCCACATCTCAACTGTTCCTCTGGCCAGGCCTAATTGGGGCTGATTTAGGCTGGTGAGTAATCAAGGGGCTGATTGCTCACCAACTGTATAGCAATAAAACTGCCAGGAGGGCAGCACAAAGGAGGGTTGGAGGTAGTGAGAGGTCGCTAGACGTCTTCACGGTCTGCTAGAACCTAGGAGCTCTGTGTTCTACCCCAGAGGAGACAGCATTCCCTTGAGCACAGATGGCAGTAACCTGGAAGAGGTCTCCTGGAGAAGACCTGTTTCTTTTCTTTATTGGCTTAAGTAAAAACCCTTAAAACAGAGGTATCACCCTTCTGTCCATGTCTGATCTGTGTAAACGTCTAGATCAACCCCCCCTGGTCTGCCACATTAGATGGCTGCCTCGACTAATTTAACAATCTAAAAATTGTTACTGAAATTACTAATTGAGTGACAGTCAGTGACAGACATAACAAGAGACATTTCTGATGCACAACCATATTTCTAACTTGCACCTTGTGTATTCTACAGTAAGTTGAGACCCTGACTTGAGTTCCTAAATTTGTTTTTGTTTTGGGGGGCCCCCTAGCAGCCCCCTAGCAGCCTAGGGCCCTAAGCAACCGCTTATGTCGCTTATGCCTGGAGCCGGCCCTGGGTAATTTTGTGAAAATTCTATTTATGTGGAAGTTACAATTGTCCCAGTGTGTACAGTAGGTTAATTACTTTGCATTCTCTATCTTCTGACATGAACATATTTCAAATTCAATCGTTTTTTGTAGATCTAAATATACAATAAGTTATAGATATGAGCCACCTCACCTGTAGCTATTTTCTCCCCTGTAGGTCGAGACAAGGAGTTTCCCCGTGACATCATAATTATGGATGTAGCAGGCAGACCTCTAATGCTGATACTTGGTTTAACGTCTGCTTCTTCTGTGGAACTCAGATCAGATACACAGAATACTGAGCAACATTAAAGACTCACAACCTGGAAGAATCACATGATTGAGAAGATAAAATACTGTAACCTGTCCAATCAACATTTATTGTTATAAAAAAAGTTAATACTTGGTCCAAGGACGGAGTGATATGATCATACAAACTGTACGTTATGGTATAGTATGGTACTGTACGATATGGACCATGGTATGAAAAGCATCAGGATTGTATAGCACATTTTAGAGTGTTGAAGTCACACAGGGAAAGTCTAAGTGTGTATTAGTAAATACAAAAGCATGCTTAAAATGTAACAATACCATTAACCACATTACAGTACAGTTTGTGTAATTAAAAACTTTAAGTAATTTGTAATACCCTATCAGTAAATATACATAATATGACTGTTGCAAGTAATAGCACATGTTTGCCACTTATGTTCTTTCTCCATTGTTATACTCCAAGTCCAGAACAGTCATTCTATCCTAATTTTGGCTCTAGTTTTAGAGCGTGTATTGACCTCAGACAAGAGAGGAAGGGTGGATGGAGGAACAAGAAGAGGTAGAAGGGCAGGAGAAGGAGGGTTGGAGGGTGGGGGCAATGTAGGTTTGACATCCTCCTCCTCTTCCTCCTCCTGCCCCTGGTCCATGTCCCCGTTCCTCCTCAGGTGTTTGTCACAGTGTCTCTGGAAGGTGGTCATCTTAGCAAAAGTCTTGTTGCAGACCCTGCAGTGGTAGGGCCTCTGTCCTCTGTGGAGCCTCATGTACAGCTGCAGGTAGGAGGAGCGGACGAAGGACCGGCAGCAGACCCCACAGCAGAGGTCCTCCATGGTGCTGCTGTGTGTCTTAACATGCTGTCTGAGGGACGAGGCTGACCTGAAACTCTGATCACACCTGTCACAGGTGAAGCTCTGTTTGGCTGACTCCAGGGCCTGATGGGCCAGCAGGTGTGTGGAGGAGCGGAAGGCTTTACCACAGTGATCACACCTGTAGGGCCTCTCTCCAGTGTGCAGGCGGTGGTGCATGATCAGCCCAGCCTTCTGGGTGAAAGCTTTGTCACAGACAGAGCACTGGAATGGCTTCTCCCCTGTGTGGAGGCGTCGGTGTGTCTTCAGGTGAGAAGCGCGACCGAAGCCCTTTCCACAGTCTGGACACTTAAAGGGCCTGTCCCCTGTGTGGGTGGTCTTATGGCGCATCAGGTGGGCTGACTGTAGGAAGAGCTTCCCACACACGCCACACTTATACTTCCTCTCCCCGCTGTGGGAGCGCAGGTGTAAGGCCAGGTGAGAGGAGGAGATGAACGTTTTGGAACAGAGAGGACAGGTGTGAGGCTGCTTGTCTGTTCTGCTGCTGCGGCGGTGGCTGTGACGCGCCCGGCCGGAGGAGAGAGAGCGGCACTGGGGCTGACGGGGCCTGCTGATTGGTCCAGACCCGTCCTCCACTCCGTCTCCATCCAGCACACTGTTGTTATTGTCAGGCCTCATGGTTGGTGAGTGTCTACTTGACATGGAATTGACACTAACACCTGTATCTACTCCTGGGCATGCGTTTGGCAGTGGCACTAACACCTGTATCTACTCCTGGGCATGCGTTTGGCAGTGGCACTAACCCCTGGCTTTGTGTTTGGATGAAACACACATTAACCCTGCTGACGGTTAGTCAAAGGTTTCATCATGACAAGGCGTTTCTCTTCCTCTTCAAACCTGAAAGTAAAAACATATAGGGATGCATTAGTGATAGTTCTCGCTATCAAGTGAAGCAACAATGTTAACCTTTATTGAACTTTCTATGGGAACTCGGTTATAATAATGCTCTGACAACCAAATATTCTGATAAAAATGATAAAACTGCACAGTGTAGCATCAAATAGTCTCTTTTGACCAATAATTGGTTGCCAATCACGACAGTAGCCTACTGGGTAAAGTCTGTGAAGGACTATAGTGCCATCTAACCACTGACATTGTTAGCCTATATGAGGTAGCTGTTGCCAGTGGTGGAAAGAGTACAATTGTCATACTTGAGTAAAAGTAAAAATACATGAATAGAAAATGACTCAAGTAAAAGTGAATGTTGCCCAGTAAAACACTACTTGAGTAAAAGTATTTGGTTTTAAATATAGTTTTAAATATAGTATCAAAAGTAAATGTAATTTCCAAATTATACTTAAGTATCAAAAGTAAAGTATGAAATCATTTCACATTCCTTATTAAGCAAACCAGAAGACACTTTTATTTTATTTATAGATAGCCAGGGGCACACTCCAACACTCAGCCATAACAAACCAAGCATTTGTGTTTAGGGAGTTTGCCAGATCAGAGGTAGTAGGGGTGACCAGGGATGTTCTCTTGATAAGTGTGTGACTTGGACCATTTTCCTGTCTTGCTAGCATTCAAAATGTAACGATTACTTGTGGGTGTCATGGAAAATGTATGGAGTAAAAAAGTATTTGATTTTCTTTAGGAATGTAGTGAAGTAAAAGTAAAAGCAGTCAAACATATAAATAGTAAATTACAGATACCAAAAAAAACTACTTAAGTAGTACTTTAATGTATGTTTCCTTAAGTACTTTTCACCACTGGCTGTTGCACTATTATTTAAATGATTATGCACTTCATTCTCGGTTTTAGGCTCTATCTAGCACAGCAGTCAGACAAGAACTGACTTGCCTAGTTAAATAAAAATAAAATGCATGCCAATCACTGGCAGGCATGGAATCACATTTTCCGCACACGTTCATGAAATCGCGCCATGTAGCCTTGATACAACAAGCATCTCTGTACAACAACATGCATCTGTCCTTATATTTGTTCAATTTTTTTTTGCCTGGATGATGAGAAGTGGCCAACATGGCGGGTGTAGCCAGAGATAGTGTAGATTATAACGAGACGGTCTGTCTCCGCCATTACAAAGGGACTCGTTGTCCCAAAGGCGGGAAGGTAGAAGGTCTGTTTATCGCTGTATTTTCGCCAGGACAGATTTTGACCCTCTCGCTTCGCATCTTCCTCTCTGGTGTAGACTACCAGTCCCTGCGCTGATTATTCTATAAACGGAACATTTTCACCGACAATCATATAGTAACCTATATGCCTTTGTAATGTTGAGTTCGGCATATTACACTGTCTTATGTGTGCGCCTTCTGTTTCCTGGATTTAAGTGGACATCATAAATGGTCGTGTAGCGAGAAGGAAAATAGACCCTGCCTTTCTGATGCTGCTTAATACAGCGACTGCTACAAATAAACCATGCTGAATACATATTCTGTAGTGGGCTATATTATTAGCATAGGCTACTTACGACGCACCTTCCCTGGCGACTCCCATAATTAGGGTAATGACCGCAATCAGAGAAAAGGCGACAGCGGGATTGTGCCTGCTGCTGCTCCAAAGGTTGGCTAAAATCTGTGTTGTTGTTTTTTTTTAACCAAAGATGGTGGATAAATGAAGATCGTTTACTCAGGCCGTTTACGATAACAAAAAAATATTTTATAAAAAGTCAGTTCCAGTCTGCTCATAACATGGTGTCTCTCCTATTGACACCAATGCGATAGCAGCTGGGTCTGGTCTGCTTAGTTCATTGACTATTTGAACCAGAAAAAAATTGCGAGTGAGATGCATAGTCCCATACGAGTCCGCATACATAGACTCGGTTTGCTTCTAGCAGATTTCGGCTCGGCGAAATGAACGTCTGCGGTCGCATGGTTAGCGCTAATCTGGATCCTTGGGACGTCACTATCCTTACCCTTAAAATACCTACTTCCTAAACCTAACCACCTAGGTAGGATGTGTAACATACTGAATAATTTGTTTAGCAAATTAGTCATTTATAGTACGTTTGCAAATTCGTAACACATAATACGAATTGTAATTCGTAATTTCGTAACATTTACGAAATGGGTGATGGACATTTATAAATTAATACATACCATATTACACTTAACATATAATACGAAATGGAGTGTCTCGGATTTACATAGTGAATAATATGAAATGCTCTGCGACCAGGTTGAAGAGGAGGGTCATGTGAAAAATATTTTTTCTATTGGGGACTCTAACCAAGTTGATTATTTACATTTAGGCTCCCTACTGGTATAAATTAAAACTTAATTAGATATAACTTTTTCTAAACTACAAATTGTTTGCCCAATGTAGGCCTAACTCAAAATATTTTGGGAGTAACCTAACTTAAAATGTTGAGATGAGACATTATATTTTTAGTTGAGCAAGACTAGCGGCCTCCAGGAGAAATGTGTAAATGTTTTTAGGTGACAAAGTGCATATTATAGCAGGGAGGGGGGCTTTTAACTCCAAACCAGCACGTCATAATTTTGGGCACCTGCGGCATTATTTATGAAACGTACATAAATGTCTTACTAAATTCCATCAAGTGAAGATTCTAGGATTTGCTTGCCACACAAATGATTGGGATTTCTGAAACTATCGCACACAACATAAGCATGTTTTCATTGATAAATCAGAACCATATTATAAATGTGTACTAGTGAATGAGCGCTACCCTGCCTGGAAAACGCCCATAATTCTAATTGTATGGTTATAAAACGTCCTAATTTGCTATATGATTTGGAAAGGTTGGAATTGGGTGTATCTTAATTAATTAAATTCTAGCACATTTCTGTAGAGGTGTTGGTAGGATGTTTTAATCTTTTTGCAATTGACTTTTTCAAACAAAAAATACATTTCGCCTATAGCAAGTGCCAAACACTGGCCTGGCATTCTGCATGATTGATTATATATAGAAACAATTTAAAAGTAAATGCTACAGCCCATACTGTGCAAAATATTAATTGTTGTTCAATATTTTGTTTGTCAATAGATGTTTGTTTCGATCTCCTGTCATGGTATAGGCTCTGAGAATAAATAAACCTTGAACTATCGCACAGCAATACTGGAGCCTACCGATACTGTCTAGGCTACCGGTCTATTTACTTTCGAGCATGCTTAGCTGAATGAGCGATGGATAGATAAATTGTAGCCTGATATTTGTTGTGTAGTGAGAATATAACAGTCATGTCAGAAAATATGATTTTGATGTAGGCCCTTAACAATAAAACTCAAAGAAACACATTAGGATACAAACTGCTATGCGATCTCCTTACCAATGGCAAATGCATGTTTTATCATAAGGCCAATGTTCAAATGTTTATATTAACCATTATTATAATTCCTGTCCACCAAACGTCTCAATTTCCCTCAAAATAACAATATTTGCTTGCAATACAATTCATCACTAGAAGTTGTGCATATCTGAGATTTGCGTCACGAAAAGTCACATGTATCGAAGTGGCGTGTTTTTACGGAGTCGCCGCGCTATAGGCTTTCACAGGCTCCCTTGTTTGAATTACATTCACATCCTGATCAAAGTTTCGTTTCATACACGGAAATGCATGAAAACGAAACAACTTTGATATTCAGATTGTGACCGGACAGAACAGGATAAATGGGCTGTAAAGTTTCATTTCACCACTGTGGAGGAAATGTTGATAAACTGAAACTGTTGAACAGTCTGGTAGGGATGGGTAATGGGGAGAGGCTCATACGTATAGACGCTGGGCATATAAAACCGTTAGCCTACTAAGAACATTTAGTCTGACGACATAGGTGGCTTCGGATGAATTCTTCACACTCCATGAAATGATTGAGGTAAATTGATCAATTTATGTATCTTAAATAGAACAAATCTCTTATGATAATTTTCATTTACTTTTAGGTTATAATTATGACTAGGATACTTGAACATTGATTATTACATTTCTGAACTATAGTGACATTTTAGTTTTCTGTCTGATTAGTACAGTTATATTTGTCCTGCCATATTATAACCCCGATTATTATAATTAATTCATTGGTTTCTGTAGAATCCTATGATGTGGAAGGATGAGTTTGAGTAAGAGAAAAACACGGTAAGAAGAATACTTTTACAAGTGTAATTATTTTAAACCAGTTGAAGTAGTTGCTTGGTGTGTGTGGAAATGTCAGTTATATTTTACGAGTTTATAGAATTAAAATCATTTATTCCGAATTTTAGTAGATAGAAGGTAGAGATGTAGAAGAATGAGTTTACATTTTCAACAATACTGTAAACACTAAAATATCCAACTATTTCACTTCAACCTGTTTCTATTAAGACATTCATTTGGTGCAACAGCTCCCCCTTTCATTGATTACCTGAAGGACATCCTGCGGAGGTACCCTGATGGAGGACAGATATTAAAGGTGAGTTTGATTAATCAATCATCATCATGTCATCTGATCGCTCTGGAAAAGAGTGTCTGCTAAATCACCAACATGTAAACCTAACTTAAATATCATCACAGTCACCACATTTAAAGGAGAGGTGTGACTATCTTGTTTTGTATAAGTCGGCCATAGACCAATTTACTATGCAAACGTTAGTTAAAGGCACCTATGTAAACATCTCTATCCTTATCTGTACTGTGACTATAGGAGCTGATCCAGAATGCGGATGATGCCGGGGCGTCGGATGTTGTGTTCCTCCATGATGAGAGATGCTACGGCAGACAGAGCCTCAAGACTGAAGGCCTGGGGAAGTACCAAGGTACCGTTCTTTCATATTTGCAAAGATTGAAAATAAATAACATTGATGTTTGACAGTGGGTTTATGAAAGTGTTGTGATTTCATTTTAATTACCCCACATTAGACAGTAAATGTAGAAAGGGTTTATACCACAACATCTGGAAAAAAAGGCTTAAAACAGAAGGCAACATGCCCAGATTAATATCAAGTGCAGAACTGATTAGGATCCTGATCATCATGCTGGAATGCAAAAATACAAGTGGTCACAGTATCAGGAAACATGCTTGCCCTGGCTCATGCAGTGCCACCAGCAAACGTGTGGTGAGCTGGCATTTTTCCAAAAACGTTAAAACCGGTGTGGCAATGCCCCATCACTTTTGATTTGGTTTCAAAACAAATATTGAAGCAAAAGCGTTGAAAAGAGGGATAAACTTTGACTGTTGTCCTGTTTGAGAGCAGGTCCTGATCTGAATGAATGTTGTCGTGTCTGAGAGCAGGTCCTGATGATTTACTCTGATAATCAGGCTGTGATACACAATTAATTGGTATTTACCGCCAGAAGCTAATGCTCGCAAAATCATGTAAATGTACAAGCCAGAATAACCAGGTTTCCATCCATTCCATTTAATTCGGATGAATGACCTGGCGCATAAAAAAAGTCACTACAGACCTTATGGAAACATCAGATTTGTTGACAAAATGTCTCAATGTTGACTAAATAAATACGTTAGACATGGTGGGATATTTTTGGGGGTCTGTGAAATACATGATGCAACAATTGCGGTGGGAATGCTTTCATGCGCAAATATTGGAGTCAAGCAATGATGTTGTAGCCATTGAGATAGATAGAGGACTAATCTTTATATCTGTGCCATCATGGCTTCTGTGACAGCATGGGAAATGTCATTGAAGCTATAAACCATAGGAATCCCCACCCAGTTGACTACTTTAATGGTGAAAGCATGGTGGAAGCCCTCAAGAGTCCCACAGTGGAGGTGTCATAATACCCATAAAACCTAGCGATTAAACAGGGAAATAGTTTAAATCATTTTTGATCCATTAACTTTTACAATAGGGGATTTTAGAAATACTTCAAATAAGGACTGTTTCGTGTAGGCTTGCCCTGAAGTGACGTTTTGATAACCGTGTAAATCTCTCTAGAACATGGTGACCTTTATCAATATATTCACTGTATTTACCCCCCCAAAATGAAATGCTAATTAGCTGCTAATGTGGCTATCATGAAGAACTGCAAATGCCATGATGATCTGGACGAGATTGCCGAATCGAGGCAAAGGTAAGAATCAATGGATTAACTATCTAATGTTAGCTAAATGTAGTAATGAATAAATTGGCTACATTTCTTTAAATTGACAATTCTGTAAACTGTCTTGTGCAACTTTTAAACTGACAATTGACCAATTCGGCACATTTTGGCAAACTCCTGGCAGACTTGATACAAAATATTGTGTAGTAATGTCAATGCTTCACTGGATCACTCTGAAACTTTGCACAGACACTGCTGCTATCTGGTGGCCAAAGTCTAAATTACACCTAAACTCCTATCTGATTGTAGATGGAACAAAAAAATATATAGAAAACGCATGTTTTTTTGTTCGTATTATCTTTTACCAGATCTAATGTGCTATATTCTCCTACATTAATTTCACATTTCCACAAACTTCAAAGTGTTTCCTTTCAAATGGTATCAAAAATATGCATATCCTTGCTTCTGGTCCTGAGCTACAGGCAGTTAGATTTGGGTATGTCATTTTAGGTGGAAATTGAAAATAAAGGTTGGATCCATTTAACAACAGCTGTTGCGCGATCTGTAATATTAAGGAAGTCTCAGGGTTTTGCTTGCCTGAGGTAGAGTACCTCATGATAAGCTGTAGATGACACTATTTACCAAGAGAGTGTTCAACTATATTTCTTGTAGCTGTCTATTTACTGCAACAAACCGATGCAGACACTTAGGCCGCACTCAACGAGCTGTATAAAGCCATAAGCAAACAAGAGAATGATCACCCAGAAGCGGTGCTCCTAGTGGCTGGGGACTTTAATGCAGGAAAACTGAAATCTGTTTTACCTGTTTTACCTAATTTCTATGTGCAACCATAGGGGGGGGGGGGAACTCTAGACCACCTTTACTACAAAACAGAGATGCGTACAAAGCTCTCATACTCCCTCCATTTGGCAAATCTGGCCATAAATTCTATCCTCCTGATTCCTGCTTACAAGCAAAAATTCAAGCAGGATGTACCAGTTACTCGTTCAATACGGAAGTAGTCTGATGATGCTAAGCTACAGGACTGTTTTGCTAGCACAGACTACAATATTTTCCCGGGATTCATCCGATGGCATTGATGAGTATACCACATCAGTCAACGGCTTCAAGATTTTGAGCATCGACGACGTAGTCCCCACAGTGACCGTAAACGTACATATCCCAACCAGAAGCCATGGATTACAGGCAACATCCGAACTGAACTAAAGGCTAGAGCTGCCACTTTCAAGGAGCAGGACGTTAATCCAGATGCTTATAAGAAATCCCGCTATGCCCTCTGACGAACCACCAAACAGGCAAAAGCGCCAATACAGGATTAAGATTAAAAACTACTACACCAGAAATGACGCTCGTCGGATGTGGCAGGGCTTGCAAATGTTAAACTATTAAATTATTAGATGAAGATCAGATCAAATGTTATGACCAATTTATGCAGAAAGCCAAGTAATTACAAAGGGTTCACATACTTTTTCTTGCCACTGTAGGTCCAAAAAGTTCCATAAGACTGCTAAACAGTTAATCAAATGGCTGCGTGGACTATTTGCATTGACCCCCTTTTCTATGCTGCTGCTACTTGCTGTTTATTGTCTATGCATATTCACTTTACCCCTACCTACATGTACATATTACTTCAATTACCTCAAATAACCTGTACCCCCACACATTGACTCTGTACTGGTACCCCCTGTATAATGCCTCATTATTGTTATTTTATTGTGTTACTTTTTTTAGCAAATATTTTCTTTCTTTCTTAAAAAAAACATCTGCATTGTTGGTTAAAGGCTTGTTAGTAAGCATTTCATGGTAAGGTCCACACCTGTTGTATTTGGCGCATGTGACAAATACTATTTCATTTTCAAATCTGATAGTTAATAGAGCTGAATATATTGAGAAAAGTCACCTTGTCCGAGAGACATTCACATGGTTATCAAAATGTCACGCCAGGGTAAACTTACACGAAACACAGCCCTTATTTGAAGTGTTTCTAAAACCCCCTATGTGAAAAATGGTGGGGAAACGATTGGAACCATACCCCTGTTGACCTCTAGGTTTTATGGGTATAATGACACCTCCACTGTGGGGCTCTATGGCACTGCCCATGCTAAAACTGCCTTTTGGCCACTAGAGGCCTCTATTATTCTCTATGGTTGTAGCCTACTACCACCAAGACATGGAAAAGCATACAGAGTTCATATGCATATGGAATAAGTTATCATGAACAAAGCTTATTTAGAACTTAACTTATGGTGGGTAACTGCACGGTGACGAGCTTCATGCAAATTTCCCAAAAATATTGAGGGTAGGCTAGGCCCTATCAAATGAATGATGCTGGTGACATGATGATCGGTTCTTGGCTGCCAATTAATTAAATTATCTTTATCCGTATCTCATCATATAAGCAAGTATGTTATTTATCACAAGTTTTTGTCCTTCAACTGCTCAAAAGCCACCAAGGTAAAGTTTGAATATTCAAGATTGCCTTGACAATGAATGCATGACAATGGTATTTTTTGAATCAGGGGAGGATGGAGAACAATCTACACTTGTTTATTTTTAGAATTTTCAACGTTTTAAAATGATTAAATCTAAAAATTGTGTTAATTTTTTTATTTTTTATAAATGTTTATTCAGGAGCACATAAAGAACATGTGCCATACATACACAACATATCTTTTCTGTCTTTAATAGTCTGAATAAGAATACAATTTGGATAAAGCCACAGAAAAACAACAGAAACAAACAAAAATAAATTACAGAATAAGACCAGTAAGATATGTCTGGAACTCTGACCAGACACCTTCATACCTATACTGTCTATGTTGCAAAATTTATGTAATTCTCTCCATGTCAGCAAGTTCCCTACATAGACCTAACCACATATCTTTTGAGGGTGCATGTTCATTTTTCCAGCATTTTGTTTCACATTTCCTTGCTGCTGCTAAAAGATAAGCTATCAATTAAAGTGGAGAGGATTGGAGTGTATTCCTAGGAACAATACCTAGAAGGAGATGACATGGGTCTGGTTGAATAATAATACCTGTGATGTCCTGTATAACATGGAGAATTTCAGACCAAAAATACAGGATTTTTGGACATTGCCAAAATAAGTAATAAAGTACCTATTCGTCCACACTGCCTCCAACACATAGCGGATATTCCTTTTTTAATTTTATTAAGTTTATCAGGGCTCATAAAAAACAATGTAGTACTTTGAATTGAATCTCCCTTGTTCGGTTACAAAACATACATGTATTGTGTAACATAAAGTCCTATGAGTGCCATCTGATAAAGATCATCAAAGGTTAGTGATTAATTTTATCTCTTTCTGCTTTTTGTTACTCCTCTCTCTGGCTGGAAAATGTCTGTAAAATCTTTTGTGACTAGGCGCTGACCTAACATAATCGTATGGTGTGCTTTTGCTGTAAAGCCTTTTTGAAATCGGACATGATGGCTAGATTAACAAGAAGTTAAGCTTTAATTTGGTGTATTGCACTTGTGAATGTATGAAAGTTAAATATTTCGGAAATATTTTTGAATTTCGCGCTCTGCCATTTCAGCGGATGTTGCGGATGTTGTTTGGCATACAATGAATTCCTCCTGGATTTCTTGAAATTATTTAAAAATTGAGCCTTTGAATAGTTGAGAGACTACAAAGACATCTCTTTTCCCAGTCCCTAAATCCTTGGGACATAGTAGCAGGAAGAAAGGCTGGGTTGTGGAATATAGGTGAGTCATTACTCATTTAATATTGGTGTTGAACCTCCCTCCATGTCTTCAATGTAAGAGTAATACTTGGGTTTTGTTTATCCCTGTCAATAGAAATAGGGTCTGCTATAAAGAGAATACAATGTAAAGGCATATCACAATATTGACTCTCAATTTCAAGCCATGACAAATCCTTTGGTTGTTGAATCCATGATGCTATATGATTAAGTTGCACCGCCCAGTAATATGATTTAAGGTTAGGGAGGCCAAGCCCACCCAATTTTTTTAACAACTGTAGTTTTTTTTTATAACTAATAGGAGCCTTCTTATTTTGACATTAAAATTTGCCTATTGCTGCATTTAGGCTAGTTAAGGTTTTAGCGGGAGTTTTAAGAGGAAGCATTGAAAACAGATAAAGCAGTCTTGGTAAGACATTCATTTTCACTGAAGCAACCCGACCTGCTAGAGATATATAGAGGGGCATCCAACGGTCTAGATCTTCAGTGATTTTACTAATCACAGTGTAGTTGAAAGCATATAGTTTCAAATTTCTCTCAACTATTCAAAGGTGCCAATTTGTACTTACTGATCAATGGGAACCACAGTCTAGTCGGTCCTTACCTGGCTTCTTTAACAGGGAACGGTTGCTTCCAACTCAAATAATATTAGGCTATAAGAAAACAGAACGCAAAATAAATTAATTCAAGCATATGCGGGCAGGCATAGTAATTGTCTCTCGTTCCAAAGCAGACTGTCCTAAACAGTAAGGGTTAAATGCTGGAAATGAAATGTAATCCAAAAGCATTGTCTAAATCAATAAATAATCAGCAAATTTTAGGCTAATATTTTCAGTAACCTACACTTTGGTAGCCTATATGGAATTGCCATAAAACGTTTTAAAAAATGAATACAAATAAATAATCTTTACCCTATAGCCTACTAAAAGAGAAGGTGGGAATGAGGAAAGCAGGCTATTCTGTTTTTTCCAGATTAAATAATACTCATCCTGACACACTGTACGTCAAAGATTGATGAATTATTCCAGCATTAAACTCCCAATTATGAGCATAAATTCAAATAGTTTCAAGTCCTTAAGAAGAAGGGGTCGCTTCAATAGTCAGTGTGGACTGGACAATGTTCTGTGGTAGATTTGAGCTACTTCTTTGGCCTTGAGTTCTTCTGGGAGTTTTCCACATAGTGGGCATATTTTTTCAGACCCTGTCCTCGGTCTGGAAGGTGGTATAATCCCAATGAGGTGCAGGAAAGACTCGGCATCTGGTACAGAATCAAAGATGTGGGTTGCTCTCATGGGTGAGGTGCAGCTTCGCAGGGAACATCAGAGAGTATGTGATGTTCTTTTAGAGAGATAGATATGTGCTTGTCCTTGTAGAATAGTTCTCCGTTGGTTCTCAACAGCTGCATTATCTCCTGTTTCATTTCGAAGTTGAGAAGGCGCACGATGATAGAGCTGGGCCTCTGTATGTCCTTCGCTCCAGGCCTACTCTGGGCTGCAGGTGCCGTTCTGTGGACTCTCTCCATGACCAAAGGTGTAGCAGTATCAATTTCCAAGACCTCCCTCAGCATCTTGTCCACAAATGTAGAAATTGTCTGCCCCTTTTCTGCATTGGTTTCGAGCCCAAACATTTGAATATTATTCCAACTGTTCTTTTTTTTTTTTACAATACCTCTACTTGGCCCATCAGGTAGTTAATAGCCTGGTTTTGTTGTATTAGCTTTTTGTCATGTTCCTCCTTTTTTTTCAATGTGGGTCATCCGTTTATCATTTTTCTCTAGAGTAGTCTTCATGCAATCAATAAAGGTTTGCATCTTGTCAAGTGAGGTGGCTGTTTCTCATTGAAATAACTTCAGTTTTGCCATGAGAGATGAACCTCCGCCATCTCTGTTTCGGCTGTGATGGCAGCCTCTACCAACTCGTGGAGTTGGGCTCAGTTAGCGACTTAAACACGGTGAACATAGCGGAGTATCTTCTCTTTGATGCCGTCTTTCATTTAAATACTTATCCTGACTCATTGCCAGTCTGATTTTGAAGGTCAAATATGTACTTTTAACTTGTGAAGTTCAATAAAGGCCAAAATTGTCACAGAGCTTGATCAGCAAACAGCCTTTCCCCAAAATTCCATGCAGGATTCTCCCAAAAATATTTTTTATAAAAAGATGAACACAACATTTTTTCTTTATTGTTCTCCACCCTCCTGATTCAGAATATACATTTTGTCATTGTCATGGCATGCTTGGTTCAATAGCAAGAGAAACCCAAATATCCAATATAATTTGACCTCTGTGCCAAACCAAACTATATACCTTTATTCAGATTCAGATGCAAATTTTGAGCAGCTGAAGGACAAACCACACAGATAAATCGGTAGAGTAAGTGTAAATGTAATTTTATTTAACATTCTGGCTTGTAAGGAACATTTACATGATTTATCAGGCATTAGCTTCAGGCTGTGTATACCAATGAATTGTATATTACAGCCTGAATAATTATACTACTGATGTGTATGAACGTTGTTGTGTCTGTGAGCAGGTCCTGCTCTGTATGCCTTCAACAATGCAGAGTTCACAGCAGAGGACTGGCAGGGGATCCAGACCACCGGCCGGAGCGTCAAACGCAATGACCCAAATAAAGTTGGCAGGTTTGGGATCGGATTCAACTCTGTCTACCACATAACAGGTGAACCTCAGAGTATTATTATCACAATGAAAGAATCTAACCATGAACATGCGCTAGCTATATCACAAGGTCTGCTTGATATGCCAAAATCCATATCACAGCACATGGATCTATACCGGTATACTGTAAATGTAGTCATACCGCCCATTGCTACGTTTTAATTTATCTTCATAGCCAGCTTTTCATTACATTACAGCATTTTATTCACACTCAGTAATATTGATCATTTCTAGATGTGCCATCCATATTCAGTTCCAAGTACTTGGGCTTCCTGGACCCCCAAGAGAAGCTCTTTGGGGAGGGAATTGGAGGCTTCCGGTGGTCTCTGGAGGAAGAGGAAGACAAGGAAACTCTACTGAATCTGCAAGATCAGTTCCAACCATTCAGAGACGTTGTCAAACTAGTCAGTGGCCAAAGGTGGAAGGATATCATCCAGGAGGAGAAGCACTTTAAAGGGACACTCTTTAGGTTTCCTTTACGCAGTGAGGCCTCAGAGATCTCAGACAACCTGTATGACTCCAATAAAGTAGTTCAGCTTTTCGACAGCTTCCTTGCGGATGCAGACATAAGCACTCTGTTCCTGAGGAATGTGTCATCAGTCTCCCTGCAGCACATCAACACCAAAGGGTTCGTTAATGTCCGGCTTACAGTGACCTCAAGTCCCACAGTTGATCTGAGTCTGAAGACAAGGAACGAGTCAAACATTGATGGATCAACCTGCTTCAAAACCATCACCTCTACTTCCGAAGGCAAGAAGCAGACAAAGACCAAGTGGCTTGTGACAACATGCTGCATGAAAGAGGGAAATGTTCCAGAGCTAGATTTACTGGCCAAGAAGCTGAGTTTCCGCCCTCAAGTTGACTTGGCATTCCAGTGTAGCCAGGCGAGTGTCCTGACTGATGGCAGACTGAGTGTCTTCCTGCCCCTCCCAAACAATGACTCCAACAAGACTGGCTACCCGGTCCATGTGAACGCCTGCTTTGGCCTCACTGACAACAGGAGACACATCAAATGGCAGGAGGAAGACCAGAAGTATGATGAAGCTGCGAAGTGGAATGAGCTGCTGGTGAAGGAGGTCCTCCCTCACACATACCTCCTGATGCTGCAGGATGCCACCAACCTAGCCAAGAGCTCCACACTCCCCGTCTCATATGTGTACAACATCTGGCCAGACCTCAGTCAGACCAAACACAAAGACAAGTGGCATGGAATTGCTGAAGACATTCTACAATGTCTACTCAAACAGAATACTGCCATCTTCTCTCTAGCTGAAGACGAAAGACAGTTTGTTTCTCCCGCCATGGCTGTGTGCCCATCCGACGATACCATGCCGCCTGAAATGATGGCTGCCGTGACCAGGGCCTTGATTGCAGGTGGAGAAAAACTTGTCACCTTCCCAGATCATGTCTCCAGAGCTGTCCAGCTGGCCTTCCCAGACCCGGACACACTGAAATGGGTGACTCCAGCTCTTGTAAGGGGTGTTCTCCGCAGAGGTGTTGTGTCTAATCTCTCCAACAATGACAAACTGTCTCTGCTGCAGTACATCTTGACTGATGAGAATTACCACGACCTCAGGGGTCTGAAGATGCTGCCTCTCAGTGACGGGACTTTCAAGACATTCACAAATGAAGAGAAGGACATCACTCTCATTGACAATGACACATTTCCAAGGTAAGTTCTTAATTGTCTTAGTCAGGTATGGAAATAAAGCTAGACAGGGCTAGTAGAAAATATGCCAGAAATGTGTCTTCTTAAATATCACACGGCATAGATTTTGGACCCTTCGCTCTCCGTCTGGGCTATTAGACATTGTAGTCTTCAATCCATTCCCTTTCTCCATTAATAATTTACAAGTAAGTATTCTCTTCATACAGAGTATTGCTGCCAGGTTGCAAAGACCTGTTTCTGCCTGATGATCTCAGCACCACTAGCATCCAACATTTGAAGCAACTAGCTGCAACAAGTAAGAGAATACATTGTACAATTATATTTAACAATGAAAGGTTTTGGATATCATGTAGAATTGCAAATACCTGCATGTTTGTCACATGGCTATTATTTTCATATCTCCATCTTTTTAGATATATTCAAAGTATTCAATGTAGATGTGGAAATTGTGGCTACATTTGCCAAGAAGACTCTCCCAAAGGACTGGAAACAGACAGGTCATGTCACCTGGGAGGTAGGGAGTGCTCAGCACCCACCATTGAAATGGCTCAGAGAGTTCTGGAAATGTCTCAACACTCACTGCATAGATCTGAGACGTTTTGAAGGCATGCCACTGATACCCATCGAACCACTACACGATACTAGCCATTCTGTCATACTTGCAAGACTACAACAGAATCCAACCATGATTTTTCAGAAAAGCACGCAATCCATCTTACCAGACAAAATAAAGGAAGTCATGAAGAAGGTTGGGGGAACAGTCGTTAACAGAGACAAATGCCTGAAACACCAAGATCTTGACTCGTACGTACTACCACCATCGCCACAGAACACTCTACAAGTGTTCATGAACTTAGCTGCTAGTCAGGTCATCAGTGGAATCAGGTCTGCTCCTTACCATGAGAAAGAGGAACTCAAAACCTACCTCTCTACTCTGGATTCTCTCACAGTCCATGAGAGAGACCTGCTCTCAAAGATGCCTCTCTTCCAATCAATGGCCGGAGAATATGTTCCCACCCAATACAAGCAGGCAGTGGATTTGGGTTCCACCCCAGCTCTCCCCACAGAGCTCCCAATGCCTGATTCCATTGTCCGGTGTGCAACTGAGGCTGATCGCAGGCTCCTATTGTTGCTCAAGATTGATCTCTTGAATACTGCTCAGGTGGCCGTTCATTTGATTGATGGAGTTGAGAAGAAGTATTTCAAGAAACAAGAGAGAGAGGGAATTATGACCTGGATATTACAGCATGGCAGTATCCTCTTCTCACAGAATGGGACCTTGTACAAAAAATGCCAAGATTTGAGCTTTATCGAAATAGATGGAGAGCTGAAGAAGACCTCCAGTATTTTTGATCCAAACAATGAAGCCTTCAAAGTTCTTTTTGAAAGAGAATTCTTTCCTCCAGCAGTGTTCACAAATACTCCAGAGAAGCTTGACAGCTTAATACGTCTTGGATTGCAGACAAAGGAAACTGACGTTTCAGCAGACAACGTGTTGCATGTTGGCACCCATATTGATAAATCAAATGTTCATTCACAAAAGGCTTTCAAAAAAGCAGAAGCACTTCAAAGACTATTGAATGGCAATGACCTGCTTTCCCAATTCTCACATCAGCAGCTGCAGCACCTATCACAGCTGCAGTGGGTCCCTTGTGAGAATCCTTACATCACGAAAGAAAATAAGGGGGAAAGGGGGAAAGGTTTCTACAAGCTAGAGGAGATACGACATTCAGAGTACGCTGGCATTGTAGGGCATGTCATGCCTCTTACAGGAGACTTTAGTCAGAAAGTAAGCCGCAAACTTGGTCTGTTACGCCTACCTCCTGCTGAGAAGGTTGTGGAGAATCTGTCAGCATTGGCAGCTGTGGCCAAGGCAATGACCGATCCAGATAAAGACGTGCAGTTTAAAACCAAGCTGCATAGCATTTACAAATACATGCAAGATCACATCTGTGAGGTCAGGGAAGTGATGAAGAAAAGAGTCATACCTTGGCTGTGGATACACAATCATTTTGTTTTTCCTCACGATGTAGTCTTGGACTACCCACCTGATTTGGATCTGAGCTCGTACATTGAGAAGGTGCTAGACGAATTTCTTCCATACAAAAAGTTGCTGACAGAGTTTGGAGTGAAGACATCACTCTCAGAGAAAGAAATAGAGGACATCCTTCATGACATCAAACAGACCATTGAAAAAAGGCCCCAATCTTTTGGAAAATCCTCAGAGCTGAAAGTGTCAATAGCCATTCTGAACTGGATGTGGAGAGAGAAGAAAAGAGTCAGGGACAATATCCCAGTGCCGGTCATGGCAGGGAGTCAGAGATTTACCCTGCAATCATTGTCAAAGACAGTGTTTTGTGATATAAGCAGGGATTGTCTGGAGGATCTACAGAATGACCAGGATGAGATTTATGTCATCCACGAGGAGATTCCACCGGCGACGGCACAGTGGCTGAACATCCCTTTCCTCAGCACCCGGATCCTGCGCCCAGAGTTCATTGGAATAGAACAGTGTGGGCAGTCGGAGCCCATAACTCTGAGGATTAAGAACATTCTGAAGGAGTATGATGAAGAAAATGACATCTTCAAAGAGCTAATTCAGAATGCAGAAGATGCTGGGGCAAACACCTGTAAGTTCATGGTGGATTTCAGGAAACACAAAGACCCTGCTGACAGCCTCATAGACCAAGGCATGGTTCTCTGTCAGGGACCGTGTCTCTGGGCCTTCAATAACGGGCTGTTCACAGAGGATGACTGGAAAAACATTGTCAAACTCGGATCTGCCTCAAAGGAAAACCAGGTTGAAAAAATAGGGAAATTTGGACTTGGATTTAATGCGGTGTACCATGTGACTGATATTCCCTCAATCCTCAGTGGCAACAAGCTTCTGATACTTGATCCAAATGTTACACACCTGCAAAAGCACATACAAAACAAAGCAACTCCTGGTATCAAGCTCAACTTGTCTCGGGAGCAGCTTCTGCACAGGTTTCCTGGTCAATTCAGACCATATGAGCGGATTTTTAATTGCAATCTTTCAAGAGACAGCACTCAGAAATTCTACCCGGGCACGCTCATTAAACTCCCTTTCAGAACACAAGAGGAGGCTGTCAAGTCAGAAATCAGCAGAAATGTGTATGACAGAGATGACATAGTGACATTTCAACAAGACCTGACAAACAACTCACAAACTCACCTCCTCTTTCTGAAGAACATCAACACGGTATCTCTTCAAAACCTTCCGGTTGATGCTTCCACTCCTCCTCAAGATGACCAGATAGAGAATATTTTCACTGCCACCAGAAAGGTTGTGAGCACAATCAAGATTCCAGAGGACACTCCTCTAGGAATATTACAGAATGATGCTCTGAAATGTCTGATGAAGCGTGATGCGAAATGCCAAGAGGTCATTGACTGCCATAGAGCCAACATAGCTGAACTAACGCAACAACATTGTGATGGATCTGATGTCCAGTTCTGGCTCCTATACAATTGCTTTGGGACAAAGAATTCTTTACAAATGGTCCAGAGAGATAATAAGCAGGCAGTGCTCTCCATGCCAATCGGAGGTGTTGCTGTACCTTTAAACAAAGAACCAAAGACAGGGAAATGGGTCCCTGGAGAAACCAACCTGGTTGGCCAGGCGTTCTGCTTCCTCCCTCTCTCTGTTGCCACAGGGCTCCCAGTGAACCTGAACGGATCCTTTGCTGTGACCTCTAATCGGAGAGGTCTGTGGGAGAGTGGAGTGAAATACGACTGGAATAGAGCTCTCCTTCAGGATGCTGTTACAACCGCATATGTCAGTACACTGCTAGTGTTGAAGAACATGTCAAGAAATGGAACCCTTCAACGTTATCAGTACTATACCTTTTGGCCTAATGGAGAGAACGTGAACAAACCCTTCAAACCCTTGGTTGATACATTTTACTTGGTCGTCAGTCAGCACTTCTCTGGCAAACCTCTGAAGCTCTTCAGTGATGGGGAAAACTGGTGCTCAATGGACAAAGCCAGATTTCTGCACCCAAATATTCAAGAGGACAAAGCTGTTGGAGAGCTTGCAATGAAGGTGTGTAAAAGCAATTCAAACACATCTTATCTTGTTGTTCCTCTGCCTTTGTGGGTGAGACAGAGTTTCATACAGACCGGTTTAGATGAGATTCTCCAGCAGAGAACATTTGACTGGGAAGCATTTTACCAAGAAGTGGTATTCAACAACCTGAACAATATGGACCAGAAGAGTAGGAATGCTCTTGTGTTGCATGCTATTGACCTGAAGGACGATGCCATTGACAATCTACTAAGGAGCTACCCATGCATTCCTACAAAGAAAAGTGGAAAACTTCAGTACATCAAAAAACTTGTGAATACTTCTGGAAAAGTGGCACACTTGTTTGAGCAAGAGGAAGGACGGTTCCTCGGTGGAACCAAAAATGACTTTCATTCCCCTAAAAGGATTCAACGTCTGTCAGAACTGGGGATGCTGAGTGACCAGCTCCCTTTGGAGGACATCATAGAAAGAGCAGAGACCATTGACAAAATCTGGCAAAAAGACAAAGGCAAAGCATACAAGCATGTCCAGTGCATCCTGGAGCTGATGAGGGACTCCCTAAAGGATGAAGCCTCGCCTCACTGGGAGACTCTGAGAAACACCGTGTTCATTCCAGCATGTCCTCCAGTTAATACATACGCAGGGAAGGGTGGAGCAGTGAAGGATGGAATAGTCAGACTTCAAAAGCCTACTGACATTTACAGTGACAGATGTCGCCATCTAGTTGACATGACACAGTCTGTGGTAGACTCTTTAAATCTGAAAATACACAGTGACGATGCAGTGCTATGCATACTGGGAGTTTGTGAAAGCCCATCACTCGAGACAGTGCTTCAGCAGCTACAGGAATCATCCAAGCACTCGGAAACATGTGACAAACAGACGCTCTTCAACACAGCCCATAATTGCTACAGCTTTTTGAACAGATGGCTGTATGATGAGAAGGAATTGACTGCCATTTTTGAGAGGGCACACTCATTCCCCTTTATCCTTGTTGAAGACAGGTTTGTGGATGTAAAGTCTGTGGCTAAAAATGAGGAATTTGATGCTAAACCTTATCTTCATGTGCTTCCAACTGCCTTCTCCAGTTTCAAGAATCTCTGGAAATGTCTATGCATCCAAAAGCAATTCACACCAGAACAGTTTCATGGTGTACTGAAGAAACTCAGCCAAGCCTATGGCATCAGCCCACTTTCCAATAATGATCTAGAAATTTGTCTGACAATAGTCCAAAGGGGATTATATGAGGCCAAAGATGAAAAACAGGATGACTGTCTCATACCTGATGAAATGTGTGTTTTGCAGCCATCTAACCAGCTGTATTTCAATGACAGCCCCTGGATGGAAGTGTCAGAAGATGTCACTTTGTGCCATGCAAAAATATCTCGTGCCATTGCACTTCATTTTGGGGTGATCACAACAAGACATCACACACTGCTAAAGCATTCAGTAGAGAACTTCTCACCATTTGCCGAAGAGTTTGGACAACGTGAGAAACTGACAGTTCGCATTAAAAACATAATCTCAGCTTATCCCTCGAAGAAGGACATCCTGAAAGAACTCATCCAAAATGCTGATGATGCAGAGGCCACAGAAATTCACTTTGTTTGGGACAAAAGACAGCACAGCACAGAGAAAACATTTGGACAGAGATGGAATCCACTTCAGGGCCCGGCACTGTGTGTGTACAACAACCAGGTGTTTTCTCCTGCTGATCTGCAAGGTATTCAGCAGCTGGGAGAAGGTGGAAAGCACAACATTCCAGGGAAAACCGGAAAATATGGACTTGGGTTTAACTCAGTCTACCACCTGACTGACTGTCCTTCGATCCTAACCGGTGACAAATGGCTCTGCATATCTGATCCCAATCTGAAGTATGTTGAAGCATCACGAGAATCACCAGGTGTCAAAATCTTATGGGAAGAGGAATGTAAGAACACCTTCATTGATGTTTACAATACATTTCTCCCAAAAGAATTCTCTCTTAAAGAAGGCACCATGTTTAGGTTGCCTATCAGGACTGGTGCCATGGCAAAAACCTCCGAAATATCCGGCAATGGGGTCAATGTCGAAGATATGGCAGAACTGTCCTCAGCTCTCTGTGAAGACCCTGAGGGATTGATAATGTTCTTGAAGAACATCAGGAAAATCCAGTTTCATGAAATCAACCCAGGCACAGGAAAGCTCAAGACTACTTTCTCGATTGAAAAAAGTATACATGAGAAGAGCATTGCAGAATGGGTTTCTTTTCAAAACCACGTACAACAGTCGCTGCTGTCCCACGGACAAACACCACAGGAAGCCATTTACAGTGTCAAGATTTCATCATCTGGTAAACGGCCAAGCCAATGGATCATTGCAGAGCAGTTTGGCTCTTTTAAAGTAAACACTGATATGGAAGGACAGACTGGCAGAGTTCCCCAGGCAGCTTTGGCAGCATGTGTAAGCTCTCAGCCTAGAGAAAGAGAAAGAATTGTCAGCACAAGCTCTCTGCTTAAACAGGATGACTTCATTGGACAAGCATTCTGCTCCCTGCCCTTGCCTGGTAAAACTGGACTTCCAGTCCATGTCAACGGGAACTTTGAGGTAGATTCCTCCAGACGGGGTTTCTGGAAAGAAGATGGGAAAAGTCTGAAGATAGATTGGAATGAGTCCCTGAAATTGAATGTCATCGCCCCATTGTATGCTGACCTTCTCAATTACATCCGTTGTGACCTAAAGAAAGTGAAAGTCAATTCCATACATATTGATTCAGTCCTTGATAGCTCATACTTGTGTTTCTTCCCCACCATCTCCAAAGACACTGGCCAAGATTGGCATGAAATGATTCATGAAGTGTACAGGTCAGTCAATGACAGAAAACTTGACCTTATTCCAGTGCTACACGGCTCAACTCGACAAGTTCAACACAGGTCAATAACAGAGTACACTGTTGAGTGGTCTAGTGTGAGCAAGACGGAACCAAGTGATGCACCTCATTTGAGCAAAGAAAATAGATCTATTGTTTCTATTTTAGATGATCTTGGAATGCAGTTGGTTCCTTCATCCAGAAAAATGGTGGAAATATGGACCAGCTTCAAATCGGCTGGGATTGAAGTGAGAAAAGTCAGTCCTTTGACAGTGGGTAACTACCTGAGGAAGAAACCACTGAATGATCCAACTCACACTGAAATGGATTTACCTCTACCCATTGGCCAGACTTTGATCAGAGACAAAAAGAGATGCTCCATTCTCTTGGAGTACTGTATCAAAAATGTTGTAGTTAGTGAGGACAGGTCCAGTTCTGACAGTAGACTTAAAAAAGATGCTAACAGGAAGAGTTCCAGTTCAGTCACCGGACTTCCACTGCTTCTCACTCAAGATCAGATTCTTAGAGTGTTTGACCCTGACTCTCCCAAGCTTCTGTCACCATTTTACAGTATGTTCCATGGACATCATGAGGATTTTGCTGATTTAATAATCAACACCAAACATTTTCAGGTTCTACAAGATGGGAACTTTCTTAAAGAATTGACAATTCCAGTCGCAGCAAAGTATTTGAAACCTATACTTCTGCACCTCCTTCAAAACTGTGAAACCGATCCACACTGTGGGCTACATGTACCAAACCAGATAATACACTCATGGCTGAAAGAACTATGGGAATTCTTTAGTTATCACATACATGCTACAGCTTCAACAAATGGAGATGGTAACCAGGCTCTGATAGCCATCAAGGAGCTGTTCTCTGACTGCCCTATGTTGCCTGTTGTGTGCCCAAGACTAAACAACAAATATGTTCTACAAACAATGAGGAAGATGTCCAGTGTGATTCTGTTTTCAGAAGAAGAAATTATATTAATTCTCATGAAACTTGGTCTCATGAAACTGGACCTTACATTCTTCCAAGATGTGAACAGGCATCTGCATCAATATCTACTCCCTGAGCTCTTGAGGACAAGCGACAGCAGTGCTGTGTTAGACCAAGTCCACCAGCTGGAACATTCAGAATTTCAGCATCTTTCAGATTACGAGTTGAAGAGACTTCAAAATGTCCTACAGTCTGGGATATCCTCATCTAAAAACAAACAGGACTACCAGAGAAAGCTCAAGTCATTGCCACTATTTGAAACCATACAGGGTGGACGGCAGCGTATTGATGGACCCAGAAATGTATACATCCTCAACACAGAGTTCAGGGAAAGATTTCCAGACGTGTACATGGCAGATGACAACAACATTTTCCTGAAATACCACATTGTAAATGAGAGCTTGTCAAAATACCTGAGCATTAAGATATTAAGTGATTTGGAGTACTATGTCCAGTTCATTCTGCCTTTCCTGCACAAGCTAAACAACAACCAAATGATCCACTCTGTCCAGCTGTTGTTGTCACTACAACTCAAACAGGACTATCAGCAGTACCATGACAAAATCATCTCTATAATGAAAAATGTGAAATTCATTCGGGACATCCATGGGAATCTGCAGATGGCCTCCTACTTCTTTGATGAGAATCAGACGTTGTACAAGGTGATGCTGCCGCAAGAAAGATTTGTGCCAGAAAGCTTCTGGAATGAATTTCATAATAGAGCGAACATCATTTTCAAGAGTGAAGCAAGGCAACTGCTCAAAGAACTTGGAATGAAGTGCACTGTGTCAGATGAGGAAATAATTGAATTTGCTCATCAAATTGAATTGGATGCCAAAGGCACTGCCAGCCTCAAAGGGTTGAAACTGATGTCGTCTACATTGTTTGAAACTATTTTCAAAAGAAATGTCAAAAAGCTAGCACCAGACTTTCTGAAAACGATTGCTGACATCAAGTTTGTTTTTCCTGTGGAAATTCAAAAGAGGTTGTGCAACTACCACCAGTCATTTGCAGGAAAGAGGACTGTAGTTTCAATCAGAGGTTGTCTGATTGAAAAAGATGTCCTCCACCCATGCCTAATTTGGACATCCATGCCAATACTGCACGTAGGAAACTGCGATGAAAAGCATATTCAAATGATTAGAGAAGCAGGTGCAGTTGACCAACCCCCTTCTGAACGTGTGACAGAGAACCTCAGAAACATCTGTCAGTCACCATGCCAAACTGCTGACTTGGTTGGAACACGAGCTGAAGTGTTCCGGACATCTTACACCTATCTACAAACAATAGAGTTTGACCCCAAGCCGTTGACTGATCTCCCTGTGGTGCTTGTGGAGGAAGATTCTGCACTTGTAAAGAGCAAGCAAACAGCTCTGATACTGCTTCATTGTATGGAGTTCAGGCCGTACTTGTACTGCATTCCTCCAAAGGATGTCAGGTTTGCAGAATTCTTCAAGAAAATTGGCGTCAAAGACGAGCCTACTGCAGAGCAGTACTGCAATGTTCTACAAGAAATCCATGCAGATTCCACCGACAAGCAGACCCTTCAGCCAAATCAGGAGAAAACTGTCAAGCGAGCTGTGGAGCAGCTTTTTCATCTGATCATCAAATTGCAAGAAAATCAGTTGACCTCAGAAATTCCCAAGACCTTGTATCTACCTTCAACCGATGGCAGACTGTACCCTTCAGCCTCACTGTATTTCAATGACACAGTCTTCAAGGTTAGCAGATTGGAGGATGCCATTAAAGACAAATTGAAACTCCTGGAGAAACTGAGCAATTGCCATTTAGAGAACGACATGTATGAACATTGTAAAATGATGCAGTTGTTGCCCCTGGAGATACAACCCAAAATGCTCTCTCAGATTACAGTAGAGAATGTGGCGGAATCCAACATGCAACTGTGTGAGTACGGGGAGGGCTGCGAGTTCAGCGGATGGTTTGGGGCACACCTATCCTCAGCTCCCTTCATGCATGGTCTAGTGTGTCTCATCAGAGAGCAGTGTCAGGGCAAGATATCACAAGGCGATGCTGCCACCATGTGTCAGAAAACCTTTGGCAGCATTGAGATCACCTGCTGCAACAGCCTTGAAACAGTGCTTCAACTTGGCCAGGAGGTACTGAGTGACACCACTGCTGTCACACAGGTGTACGTAAAAAAGGGCCAGCAAGGTTGTACCTTCTACCTGAAACACAATGACGACCAGGCCCACAAAGTGAAGAGTGAGATCATCATGAGACTGACTAAAGAGATTAATGCCCTTCTTAATAACATTCTTGGCTCAAATCTCCTGCTAGTTCTAGGACACCTTCTTTCGTGTGATAGCATGAAGGACGTCAAGACAACTCTAGAACAGAATGGAATCCATGACAGTGCTGATACTGAGGACTCCATGAAAGGGCCACCAGAACCAGGAAGTCCTGTTCCTGAAGAGTGGCATGATGCCCTGGACATGAGCTTCCTCAACAACTATGAATCTGGGGAATATGTTGGCTTTAAGAATACGGCAGAGGAGGAGCATTGTTGCTATGCAGTTATAGTGGAACAGCTGTGTGTGCCATCTGGCCAATCAGGACAGAGTCCCTACAGATACAAAATACAGATTGGGAAAGATGAAGTCATAGAAGTCAGTGCCCTTGATCTCTACCAATTTAAACGGGAAAAGAAGCCATTCTCATACTCTTCCACTGGAGCAACGTGCATGGAACTGGTACAACTGGGAGAATCTGTGCAGCGGTCTTCATCCACAAAGACCTCACCACAGTCTCTGGAAGAAGCCAAAATGGAAATAGACAAATGTCTGGCAGAGATTTGGATTCTGTCTGCAGAGGAGCGGTTCAAGGCCATCAGACGCCTCTACCTGAGGTGGCACCCTGACAAAAACCCAGACTGCCAACAGCTAGCCACGGAGGCATTCAAGTATCTGAAAAACAGAATTGAGGATCTTGAAAACGGCAGGACGGGGAAACCATCCTCACACAGGACGGGGAACCCATCCTCACAGCAGTGGAACACAAATTTCAGAAACTTCTACAACCAATGGAACCAAGAAGCTCATCGCCACCAGTGTGGGAGAGAGAGGTTCTACAGGGGACACAATACTAGATACAACTTCTGGACACATCATGGAAATGTACCACAACCCAACCGAGCAGAGGCTGAGCGCTGGCTGAGACAAGCACAGTGTGACCTAGCCGCTGCTGACAACGACACAGGAGGCAAGACCACAGAGTGGACTCTGTTCAAGGTACATCAGGCTGTGGAGAAGGCTCTGGTGGCAGCAGAATACAAAAGACATGGAAATCATTGCAAAGACAGCTCCATCTCCAGCCTAGCTGAGCGGGTGTCTAGCTACAGCCCCCAGTTAGACACTCTACCCAACATTGTGAGCAAACTGAAACAGCTGGGAGTCGACCCCAAGACCACTCAATACCCAAACTACCACCCATCACCACACATTCCCAATAAGATGTTCAAGTATGAGAACGAATCAGAGGTGCTGGACATGGCATCAAAGCTTCTGTGCAAAATAGAAATATATATTCATTGATTAAAGACATCGCTTACATATTGCAATTGGGCATTGATAGAAAACAAAAACATGACACCCAGTTCATTTAGAAATGCTAAAGGCTATTTCACTTGATTTAGAAATGCTACATGTAACTTTCATGTTGTGATCTTATGCTTTACTGAGAGTATGTTATACACATAGTGGTTCAATAATTCCTTTGAAGAATCAATTAAAAAGATAACCATATTATTGTTAAATGCTCACAAAAATACAGTAACATGTTTTTCCACTTTTTTATGTTGAAGATATTGTTGTAATAAATGTCAAAAATAAACATGATTTAATAAAGATAGATCATTCTCTCTCTGCATCCTCTCTGACACATGACAATATTAGAGTTCAAGTACCTCAGAGATCATGCATTTCCAATTACAAGTAGTTTAAGGTTCAAAATAAAAAATTACATTTGGATTTCACTTTACTTGAGGGATATTGGTGAATTGCTGAGACGGTATTGACATCGTTAATACATTGTGGCAGACTGGGAGGTTTGGTCCAGACATTTACACAGATCAGACACAATTGTATTAGCTCTGTTTCAAGGGTGTTCATTAAATAACAAACAAAGAGAAAATAAAAGGTCTCCTAAAACTCAAAATGTTACAAGGCATCTTTTCATTTGTTTGCTCCATTGTCTTCAGGCAGAAACATGTTAGTCTGAAAAGTTCATTTTAATCATCTTCACTCTCTTAACACACATCTTCACCAAGATCCAACGGCTGGAACATCTTACATTAACTCTGTACAAACAGCAGGTGGCTGCCTGGGCCCACACGGTGCACTAAGGGCTGGATTCAGACGGGAGATAAGTAGAGGAAGATAAGTAAACTAGACTCGATTCAAGCCATATCGCTGAAGTTCGGCACTATAGCGCGATTGAAATGTGTAGGCAATGTTCCCGCGTGTGTGGAAACTGCATTCACAATAATCGCTGCATATGTCGGCTCAATTGGAAAACACCTGAAAATTTCAATCATGCTATAATGTTGAACTTCAGCGATACGTATTGAGTTGAGCACTAAACATGGACTTCAGTCAAAAAACATTACCTTTAAATTTCAATCACACTGTAACGCGGAACTTCCAGTACAGATTGGATAAAGGTCTACTTATCTCAAGTTTGAATAGCACACTAAGGAAACAGAGTGGTCTTTACATAGCAGGTATGGTGGATGATGGTGCCATAGGGGAACAAAATACAATTAATGTAGTCTCATACATTCAACACATGATATGACTGCAGCCACTCACTCATAGAGAAGTCTTCTCAGGGAATCATGTACACTGAACAAAAATATAAACCAACAAATGTTGGTTTCATGAGCTGAAATAAAAGGTCCCAAAAATTTTGCAGACGTACAAAAAGTGTATTTCTCTAAAATCTGTACATCCCTGTTAGTGAGCATTTCTCCTTTGCCAAGATAATCCATCCACTGACAGGTGTGGCATATCAAGAAGCTGATTAAACAGCATGATCATTACAGAGGTGCACCTTGTGCTGGGGACAATAAAAGGTCACTTTAAAATGAGCAGTTTTGTCACACAACACAATGCCACTGATGTCTGAAGTTTTGAGGGAGTGTGGAATTAGCATGCTGACTGCAGGAATGTCCATCAGAGCTGTTGCCAGAGAATTGAATGCTAATTTTTCTACCATAAGCTGCCTCCAATGTTGTTTTAGAGAATTTGGCAGTACATCCAGGCCTTGCAAACCGCAGACCATATGTAACCATGCCGACCCAGGACCTCCACATCAGGCTTCTTCACCTGCGGGATCGTCTGAGACCAGCCAACTGGACATCTGATGAAACTTTGGATTTGCATACTGAAAAGTTTGGGGGGGGGGGGGGGGGGGGGGGTTAATCCTAACTTCTACATCGTTTAGCAGTAACATCGGAAACTATGAAGTCGGCGCGCAAAACCCCCACGTCTGCATCACCTGATCTCGGTAAGTAATTAAGAGAATGTGAAACTTGGTTGCCAGTACTTAATATACAAGACATGCACATGATTTTATTATATTATGTTATTCACATAGGAACGGGGGAAGCTGCTCTGCAGCCCGTGCGCCAGATGAACATGTCCCCTCCACCAAGGGAAGCTGCGTTGCAGCCCGTGCACCCTCCACACAGGGATAAAGTGCATGAGGCTCCCAAATCAGCAGGTGCCAGGAATGCTATCCAGGTTTGGCTACAGGTGTCGATGGCCCATCCATGTCTGCGTCCACATTTCGCATTGCTGACCACCTCAGTCCTGCAAAACCAGAACGGGTTGGGCAGATTGTGACTGAACTCGGAAGAATATGAAGGGGTTTGATTAATTTACATAATGCAATTGTTGAACGTTTCCCACAACGTGAATAAAAAACCTATGCTTTGTATATTGTCTAGCATTCTGTTTCTTACCACCAATCTCTGTATGAGCTGCCGCCTCCTTACTGCATCACCCGGGGCAGGTGCTCCATTAGATGATGGGTTAGGAGGCTCATATCATATCATATCATGCCCAACGTTCTTGTCAAATAAACTTGCACTTCAGTTAATGAGAAGTCCCCTTGAAATCTGTTCGCATTTTGTTGCAATGCCAGTGGAAATGATAGGAATCAACTGATTCCATTCGTTTACACCAGCATTGCTTCAAAATTAACAAGTTTCAAGGTGACATCTCTGTAACCGAAATTAACTGTTTTCAGCTATTTGGCCAAAACCTTTTGGGTGTGCAATTTCGATAAAATGTTGGTATATGTTGCTTTAAGTTAACCCATTTTAAATTAAACTTTTGTATTTCTATTAAGTTATGGTGCGCTCCACAACCGACCTTGTTCTGCCATGCGCCAGAATGTAGCGCATTTCCTGTGCTGTTCAGGGATCGACAAAGGGAGTGAGAAGCCACGTTTTCAGTGGACAGCTCCGGTCACCTAATAGCGTAAACCATTATTACATTATTTTGCAAGGTTAATAGGAAACACACTGAAAAAAAAAACTCACCGAGAAGCCACCTGCCTCCACTCACCAGCTTCTAGACGCGTAGACCTTGGCCACTTAGAGCATACATTGAGTATGTTTCTAATGCTAAATTAAAATGATATTCCTTGTCACTATATGAGTTCAGATAAATACACGAACATTGTGCAGGTCACAGAAACTAGTCCTTTCATATTGCATTTTTATCTGTTGGAATAAAATATGTAAATATGTCTCATATTCCATACATATATGAAAACAAATTCATTTAGAACAGAACAAGATGACAATATAAACATTTAAAATGTTTTCAGTTAGTGACAGTTTCAACAGTTACCATTGGAATGGAGTGCTGAGACCAAGGACATGAAATGTGTCCTTATACTCTTTATGCCATAAAGTAGTAATAACAGTACTGCATGGTACCCTTGGTCCTGTGTATAAACATGGGAGTTTTGTATTTTGGTTATTTTATTAGGATCCCCATTAGCTGTTGCGAAACCAGCAGCTACTCTTCATGGGGTCCACTCAAAACATGAAGCATAACATAATACAGAATATTAATAGACAAGAACAGCTCAAGGACAGAACTACATCCAAAAGAAAATGTAAAGGCACATATAGCCTACATATCAATACATACACACAAACTATCTAGATCAAATAGGGAAGAGGCGTTGTGACGTGAGGTGTTGCTTTATCTGTTTTTTGAAACCAGGTTTGCTTTTCATTTGCGCAATATGAGATGGGAGTTTCATGCAATGATGTCTCTATATAATACTGTACACTTTCTTGAATTTGTTTGGGGACTGTAAAAAGACTCCTGGTGTAATAAGTGTCTGTGTATGTTTCTTATAGTGTCTGTGTATGTTTCTTAGCCAAGAGAGACTGACATGCATATTAATTACAGTGGCAAGAAAAAGTATGTGAACCCTTTGAAAATACCAGGATTTCTGCATAAATTGGTCATAAAATGTGATCTGTTCTTCATCTAGGTCACAACAATAGACAAACAGTCTGCTTAAACTAATAACACAAACAATTATACATTTTCATGTCTTTATTGAACACACCGTGTAAACATTCACAGTGCCGGGTGGAAAAGGTATGTGAACCCTTGGATTTAATAACTGGTTAACCCTTCTTTGGCAGCAGTAACCTCAACCAAACATTTTCTGTAGTTGCCGATCAGAAATGCACAATGGTCAGGAGGAATTTTGGACCATTCCTCTTTATTGCTGAAATGAAACAGTTTTGTATTCTTGTGGTGTCTGGTGTGAACCGTTCTCTTGAGGTCATGCCACAGCATCTCAAATCGGGTTGAGGTCAGGACTCTGACTGGGCCACTCCAGAAGGTGTATTTTCTTCTGTTGTTGATTTACGTCTGTGTTTTGGGACGTTGTCCTGTTGCGTCACCCAACTTCTGTTGAGCTTCAATTGGCGGACAGACAGCCTAACATTCTCCTGCAAAATGTCCTGTCCAGGCCCTGAGGCAGCAAAGCAGCCCCAAACCATGATGCTCCCTTCACCATACTTTACAGTTGTGATGAGGTTTTGATGTTGGTGTGCTGTGCCTTTTCTTCTCCACACAGTGTTGTGTGTTTCTTCCAAACAACTCAACTGTAGTTTCATCTGTTCCACAGAATATTCTGCCAGTAGTGCTGTGGAACACCAGGTGCACTTTTGCTAACGTCAGACGTGCAGCAATGTTTTTTAGGCACAGCAGTGGCTTCTTCCGTGGTGTCTTCCCATGAACACCATTCTGGTTTAGTGTTTTACATATTGTAGACTCGTCAACAGAGATGTTAGCATGTTCCAGAGATTTCTGTAAGTCTTTGGCTGACACTCTAGGATTCTTCTTAACCTCTGAGCATTCTGCACTGTGCTCTTGCAGTCATCTTTGCAGGAAGGCCATTCCTAGGGAGAGTAGCAACAGTGCTGAACTTTCTCCATTTATAGACAATTTGTTTTACCGTGGACTGATGAACATCAAGACTTTTAGAGATACTTTTGTAACTCTTTCCAGCTTAAACAATTCTTAATCTTAGGTCTTCTGAGATTTCTTTTGTTCGAGGCATGGTTCACATCAGGCAATGCTTAGATTTTGGAGAAGTCATTACCCTAGGGGTTCACATACGTTTTCCAACCTACACTGTGAATGTTTAAATTATGTATTCAATATAGACAAAAAAATACAATAAATGTGTGTTTTTAGTTTAAGCATACTATTTTTGTCTATTGTTGTGACTTAGATGAAAATCTGATCAAATTTGATGACCAATCCAGTTATCCAATTTATGCACAAATCCAGGTAATCCCAAAGGGTTCACATACTTTTTCTTGACACTGTACAGTGGGGCAAAAAAGTATTTAGTCAGCCACCAATTGTGCAAGTTCTCCCACTTAAAAAGATGAGAGAGGCCTGTAATTTTCATCATAGGTACACTTCAACTATGACAGACAAAATGAGGAATAAAAATCCAGAAAATCACATTGTATGATTTTTTATGAATTTATTTGCAAATTATGGTGGAAAATAAGTATTTGGTCACCTACAAACAAGCAAGATTTCTGGCTCTCACAGACCTTTAAGAGGCTACTCTGTCCTCCACTCGTTACCTGTATTAATGGCACCTGTTTGAACTTGTTATCAGTATAAAAGACACCTGTCCACAACCTCAAACAGTCACACTCCAAACTCCACTATGGCCAAGACCAAAGAGCTGTCAAAGGACACCAGAAACAAAATTGTAGACCTGCACCAGGTTGGGAAGACTGAATCTGCAATAGGTAAGCACCTTGGTTTGAAGAAATCAACTGTGGGAGAAATGATTAGGAAATGGAAGACATACAAGACCACTGATAATCTCCCTCGTTCTGGGGCTCCACACAAGATCTCACCCCATAGGGTCAAAATTATCACAAGAACGGTGAGCAAAAATCCCAGAACCACACGGGGGGACCTAGTGAATGACCTGCAGAGAGCTGGGACCAAAGTAACAAAGCCTACCATCAGTAACACATTACGCCGCCAGGGACTGCTTAAGCCAGAACATGTCCAGGCCCGTCTGAAGTTTGCTAGAGAGCATTTGGATGATCCAGAAGAAGATTGGGAGAATGCCATATGGTCAGAAGAAACCAAAATAGAAAGTTTTGGTAAAAACTCAACTCGTCGTGTTTGGAGGACAAAGAATGCTGAGTTGCATCCAAAGAACACCATACCTACTGTGAAGCATGGGGGTGGAAACATGCTTTGGGGCTGTTTTTCTGCAAAGGGACCAGGAAGACTGATCCGTATAAAGGAAAGAATGAATGGGACCACGTATCGTGAGATTTTGAGTGAAAACCTCCTTCCATCAGCAAGGGCATTGAAGATGAAACGTGGCTGGGTCTTTCAGCATGACAATGATCCCAAACACACCGCCCGGGCAACGAAGGAGTGGCTTCGTAAGAAGCATTTCCAGGTCCTGGAGTGGCCTAGCCAGTCTCCAGATCTCAACCCCATAGAAAATCTTTGGAGGGAGTTGAAAGTCCGTGTTGCCCAGCAACAGCCCCAAAACATCACTGCTCTAGAGGAGGTCTGCATGGAGGAATGGGCCAAAATACCAGCAACAGTGTGTGAAAACCTTGTGAAGACTTACAGAAAACGTGTCAACATTTGTGTATGTACCAATCAAATAGAGTTTTGTCCTTGTTATCTAATGTGTATCTAATTTTTATTTGACTGCAGGATTCTTCTGTTGGAGTGAATAATTCATGTTTATATTGATACCACAATATTCCATGACATGACACAGAATATACACTGCTCAAAAAAATTAAGGGAACACTTAAACAACACAATGTAACTCCAAGTCATTCACACTTCTGTGAAATCAAGCTGTCCACTTAGGAAGCAACACTGATTGACAATACATTTCACATGCTGTTGTGCAAATGGAATAGACAACAGGTGGAAATTATAGGCAATTAGCAAGACACCCCCAATAAAGGAGTGGTTCAGCAGGTGATAACCACAGACCACTTCTCAGTTCCTATGCTTCCTGGCTGATGTTTTGGTCACTTTTGAATGCTGGCGGTGCTTTCACTCTAGTGGTAGCATGAGATGGAGTCTACAACCCACACAAGTGGCTCAGGTAGTGAAGCTCATCCAGGATGGGACATCAATGCGAGCTGTGGCAAGGTTTGCTGTGTCTGTCAGCGTAGTGTCCAGAGCATGGAGGCGCTACCAGGAGACAGGCCAGTACATCAGGAGACGTGGAGGAGGCCGTAGGAGGGAAACAACCCAGCAGCAGGACCGCTACCTCCGCCTTTGTGCAAGGAGGAGCAGGAGGTGCACTGCCAGAGCCCTGCAAAATGAAATCCAGCAGGCCACAAATGTGCATGTGTCTGCTCAAACGGGTGGTATGAGGGCCCAACGTTCACAGGTGGGGGTTGTGCGTACAGCCCAACACCGTGCAGGACGTTTGGCATTTGCCAGAGAACACCAAGATTGGCAAATTCGCCACTGGCGCCCTGTGCTCTTCACAGATGAAAGCAGGTTCACACTGAGCACATGTGACAGACGTGACAATCTGGAGACGCCGTGGAGAACGTTCTGCTGCCTGCAACATCCTCCAGTATGACCGGTTTGGCAGTGGGTCTATCATGGTGTGGGGTGGCAATTCTTTGGGGGGCCGCACAGCCCTCCATGTGCTCGCCAGAGGTAGCCTGACTGCCATTAGGTACCGAGATGACCCCTTGTGAGACCATATGCTGGTGCGGTTGGCCCTGGGTTCCTCCTAATGCAAGACAATGCTAGACCTCATGTGGCTGGAGTGTGTCAGCAGCTCCTGCAAGAAGAAGGCATTGATGCTATGGACTGGCCCGCCCGTTCCCCAGACCTGAATCCAATTGAGCACATCTGGGACATCTTGTCTCGCTCCATCCACCAACAGTCTGTTGCACCACAGACTGTCCAGAAGTTGGCAGATGCTTTAGTCCAGGTCTGGGAGGAGATCCCTCAGGAGACCATCCGCCACCTCATCAGGAGCATGCCCAGGCGTTGTAGGGAGGTCATACAGGCACGTGGAGGCCACACACACTACTGAGCCTCATTTTGACTTGTTTTAAGGACATTACATCAAAGTTGGATTAGCCTGAAGTGTGGTTTTCCACTTTAATTTTGATAAATTTGATTTCCATTGATAATTTTTGCGTGATTTTGTTGTCAGCACATTCAACTATGTAAAGAAAAAAGTATTTAATACGAATATTTCATTCAGATCTAGGATGTGTTATTTTAGTGTTCCCTTTATTTTTTTGAGCAGTGTATATATGTTTTAAACAAGGCAAAAAAATAATAATTCAGTTTTATTTTACACAGCAACAGGAAGCATGACAACACTACAGTATGTGGACCAATGCCATAAAACAGACAAAAAAAGAGAGAAAACATGCAAGCATAACACTTGCTTGCTACTAATGATGAGATAACTATACTGGTAAAATGATGATCATATGACACACGTCACTAAATTCTAAATGAAGTGTTTGAGTCTCGACTAAAAATATGAAATACATGATCAAGCTGAGTGACGAATCCTCCATTGTTAAAAACAAACACTGGATTTAGTTCCAATTATATCTTTCCACATGTATTTTATTACTCATGACAAGGCTTTAAGACATCTCGGAAAGTTCCCAAGGTCAATGCACAGTAACAAACACACACTTATGCCTAAAATACTGGTAACCAGTAATGGGGATATAACATCCAATGAAACAATGAACTCAGCCTTCTGGACCATATACTATCGTTGTACACAACATAAGAATACAGAGGGAAAAGTTCAATAAAATGGTTGAAATTCCAATTGAATGACTTTTAAAAAGCCGTAATATATATATTGCTGGTAATCGGAATTATTATGATTATTTTTTCAAATAGAAACTGTGCGATTAAAGCTTACAATACACTGCTGGCAGTAGCGCCGCCGGTTTCCATGGAGACCAGGCAACAGAGCCATCCATGGAGGTGCCATATGTGTGCTGTTAGACTCCCGAGAAAGAAACAATTACGTGCCTCTACCTGCTAACACTACCACATCCCTTACACCAACTCTGTATGACGTTCATCAAGGTGGAACGCTGCAGAGATCACTTGGTGGATGCAGACGGCAGCCAAAGCATAATATCAAACTCACACAGAGACAAATAAAGTGGCAGTGGGTGGGAACAGGGAGTGAGAAGTTGTAGTGTCTAGTCTGGTCCAGCAGGGGGCAGGCTAAGCGTTGACTCAGTTGACTTGGTCCAGGGCACACAGCAGATCCTCGCCCTGCAGCAGGTGCTGGCGACCCACCACGGGGGCATTAACCTCACAGTCATACCGGGTCAGCTGTGGAAGGGTGAAGGGTGAGCCGCTGCCCTCCGAGGAGATGCCAAGCAGGCAGCTTGCCAGGTCTAAGAGAAACAAGAGAATATAAGGGACACTAGTGTCATTGTTTCATGTAAATTATATGGAAAACATACAGTGCCTTCGGAAAGAATTCAAACCTCTTAACTTTTTCCACATTTTGTTAGGTAACAGACGCATTCTAAAATTGATTAAATCGTTTCCCCCCCCCTCAATATACACACACAATACCCCATAATGACAAAGCAAAAACATTTCAAACGTATTTTTTGGGGCTAATAAAATTTAAAAAACTGAAATATCACATTTACATAAGTATTCAGACCCTTTACTCAGTACTTGGTTGAAGCACCTTTGGCAGCGATTACAGAGTTTTTCCCATTATTCTCGGCAGATCCTCTCAAGCCTTGTCAGGTTGGATGGGGAGCGTTGCTGCACAGCTATTGTCAAGTCTCTCCAGAGATGTTCGATCGGGTTCAAGTCTAGGCTCTGGCTGGGCCACTCAAAGACATTCAGAGACTTGTCCCAGAAGCCACTCCTGTGCTGTCTTGGCGGTGTGCTTAGGGTCTTTGTCCTGCTGGAAGGTGAACCTTCGCCCAAGTCTGAGGTCCTGAGCACTCTGGAGCAGGTTTTCTTCAAAGACCTCTCTGTACTATGCTCCGTTCATCTTCCTCTCAATCCTGATGAGTCTCCCAGTCCCTGCCGCTGAAAAACATCCCCACAGCATGATGCTGCCACCACCATGCTTCACCGTAGGGAATGTTGCCAGGTTTACTCCAGACGTGACGCTTGGTATTCAGGCCAAAGAGCTCAATCTTGGTTTCATCAGACCAGAGAATCTTATTTCTCATCATCGGAGTCCTGAAGGTGGCAAATTCCAAGCTGGCTGTCATGTGTCTTTTACTGAGGAGTGGGTCCCGTCTGACCACACTACCATAAAGGCCTGATCGGCAGAGTGCTGCAAAGATGGTTGTCCTTCTGGAAGTGACCATCGGGTTCTTCATCACTTCCCTGACCAAGGCCCTTCTGCCCAGATTGCTCAGTTTGGGCGGACTGCCAGCTCTAGGAAGAGTCTTGGTCGTTCCAAACTACTTCCATTTAAGAATGATGAGGCCACTGTGTTCTTGAGGAATTTCAATGCTGCAGAAATGTTTTGGTACCTTTCCCCAGATCTTTGCCTCGTCACAATCCTGTCTTGGCGCTCTATGGACAATTGCTTCGATCTCATGGCTTGGTTTTTGCTTTGACATGTACTGTCAACTGTGGGACCTTATATAGACAGGTGTGTGCCTTGCCAAATCATGTTAAATCAATGGAATTTACCATAGGTGGACTCCATTCAAGTTGTAGAAACATCTCAATGTCGAGTCTCAAAGTAAAGGGTCTGAATACTTGTGTAAATAAGGTATTTCTGTTTCTGCAAACATTTCTAAAAACCTGTTTTTGCTTTGTCATTATGGGGTATTGTGAGTAGATTGCGGAGTATTTTTATTTGATTTCATCCATTTTAGATTAAGGCTGTAACGTAACAAAATGTGGAAAAGGTCAAGGGGTCTGAATTCTTTCCGAATGCACTGTACATACGTTTAATATCAGGCCGTGGCTATTGTGTATTCCAGGAGTAACTACCTGTAGGTAGGAGCAGTATGGTCCTGTTGGAGGGAGCCTCAGAGCTGCCCAGCTCAGACACCTTGAGCTGTTTACCTGCCCCAGGAGGGTCCTGGAGCAATGCCCCGTAAGAAAAACAACATGTTCAAATTAGCCCTCAACATGCCAGATGTTATCAAACAGAATATCTCTGCTAAATGTTTTTTTTCATATGTATAATGTGATAAAAAAAACATTTCTAAAGGTCCTACACACATTTACTATTCCGACAGCCTGAGACAGAGACAACTTTCTCTTGCGCTGTGAGTTCTGGGTGGCCAGTGTCCTGATGGACATCTCTCTGTCCATCTGAGGCGCCCTAGAGCACAGAGAGTCACACACCATGTCAGCAGTCAGAAAACACTGATATGCTTTAGTTTTGAGGAAAGGGTAAGTTGGAAGGAGTGTGTGTATGTGGTGGGACTTACCTCATGGTGAGTAAGGAGGCAGGGCAAGGGCTAGCTGCCAGCTCCGGGGCTGGGGAAGCTGTCCGGCTTCTTGGGGCACTAAAGGGGGAATCAGTGTAGCTGTGGACATCCTGGGTGAGGTGCAGAGGAGAGCACAGAGGAGAGTTCTCCAGGGGCTGGGCTGGGCCACACGATGGGGGCTCCTCTGGGGACAGGGTGCGCAGCTGGAAGTCATCATCCATGGGGATGTATGGAGCCAACATCTCCAGGTCCAGATCCTCCATGCCCTACAGGGGGAAACAAGAACATATGTCAGATCATACTTTACCTGAATCAAGTCATATCCTTTAAAAGAAGTTTAGAATCCACGCAAGTTCAGGGAAGTGGTGGAATGGAATCACAGTAATTACATCTCAGCCTACAGTATTTCAACCACACAACAGCTGATTCTCATTTCAATTAGGTTCACCATTGTACCAAGATGGACGCGTCCCACTGCCACCCCAGTCTCTTCCTTATATTGTTCACTACCTCCTCCAGCTACTGATAGTGTGTAACCCAAGCTCGTGACATTTTTCTGGTGACCACACGCTTTTTCAGTTCTGGCCACAAATTCTCTATAGGATTGAGGTCAGGGCTTTGTGATGGCTACTCCAATACCTTGACTGTTGTCCTTAAGCCATTTTGCCACAACTTTGGAAGTATGCTTAGGGTCATTGTCCATTTGGAAGACCCATTTACGACCAAGCTTTAACTTCCTGACTGATGTCTTGAGATGTTGCTTCAATATATCCACATTATTTTCCTCCCTCATGATGCCATCTATTTTGTGAAGTGCACCAGTCCCTCCTGCAGCAAAGCACCTCCACAACACGATGCTGCCACCCCTGTGCTTCACGGTTGGGATGGTGTTCGGCTTGCCAGCCTCCCCCTTTTCCCTCCAAACATAATGATGGTCATTGTAGTCAAACGGTTCTATTTTTGTTTCATCAGACCAGAGGACATTTCTCCAAAAAGTACTATCTTTGTCCCCATGTTGCAAACTGTAGTCTGGCTTTTTTATGGCGGATTTGGAGCAGTGGCTTCTTCCTTGCTGAGCGGCCTTTCAGGTTATGTTGATATAGTACTCGTTTTACTGTGGATTTTAGAGGGTCTTTTGTACCTGTTTCCTGTCTAAAAAACTGTTTTCACTTTGTCATTGTGGGCTATTCTGTGTAGATTGATGAGGAAAATATTTTATGTAATCCATTTTAAAATAAGACTCATGTAACAAAATGTGGGAAATTTCAAGGGGTCTCTGAATACTTTTCGAATGCACTGTAGGTACCATACCTGTGAGGTGAAAGGTGTCTTGGGTTCTGTGTCGATGGCAAACAGTCTTTCCACCAGGTCCAGTTTCAGCGCAGCACTGATGTCAGAGTCCATTGGAAAACAGAAGTTCAGCGGGCTGTCAGGCTGCAGAGGACATTACATTGGTTAAAGACTAGTATTTGTGAAAATAAGTATTTTTGACATAGCAACTTTCCATTGATTTCCTGACTGGCAGTTTTAAAAGCGGTCCATCTGCACGTGGTATCCCTGGTCACCTCAGTTGAGCTGTGGCTGCCTGGGGTGCTGAAGGAGTCTGGACCTGCCTTGGTGTCCACCGAGGCACTGGGGATCAGGGGCTGCTCATTGGGGGGCAGCATAGAGTGAGGCAGGGCCAGCTTGTCACTGGTGGAGGGCAGCATCACATCGTTGTAGAGAGGCACCTCCTCCAGCAGGATGTCAGAGTCTGCAGGGACAGTAAAGAGGAGGTCAGAATGAGTTTGGGATAGTAAAGTAAAGCATGACTTTATCACTAATTATAAAGTTAGTCTCCCATTAAAAAGTAATTATCACCCAAAGCTCCAGGCAGGGCAGGGTACTGACCGGGGCTGCTGAAGTCCAGGGAGATGATGGTGTCTCCTGCGGCCGGGGCCAGAAGGGTGAGGGCCTCTGGTTCCTCCTTCAATCTGTCATACAGGCTCGCCTGCGGCTGGGCCTCCATTGCCTGGGTGAACAGCTTAATCACATCCACCTTCTCCTCCTTCAGGAGCACAGGGGACACCTCTGCCTCTGAGCCCTCGTCCTCTTCCTCCTCCACCAGCTCCTTCTTTACAGACCTCATGTCCTCAGTCTGCTCTAGAGACAGCACCATCTTCTCCTCCTCAATGCCACTGGAGCAAGAAGGAGACAAAAACAGTTACATATCATGTCTTACTCCACCTTACAAAAGGGAAAATCTGATTGATTGGTTGAGTCAGAACCCAGTGGAGTCAGTCCACCAGACAGTTTAAACCCCTGATCAAACTAGCCTCTAACACACTATGTAGACCATGACGGTACCTGAGCACAAAGTTGACAGAGACAACACACTGGGGCTGGGAGTTCTTGTTGTTGTAGATAACAGTGGCCTGAGTCTCCACCCACACAAAGCCACCTATCTTAGCCAGCATGCGGTACTGGCCTGTGCTCACCTGGCCCTTAACAAACACTGGAGAGCCAAAGAAAGAAGAAAAGGGTGAGAGAAGAGGAAAGAGAGACTGCAAGTAGCTACCTAGTACTTCAACAATATATTACGTACTTATTTATGTGGGGATGCTTACAGTTGTGATGGGTCTTAGTGAGGTAGTCTGCGTCCAAGGCATGGTAGTACTCATACACAGAGCGATTTATCAGGTCCTCTGGATCATAGCCCATCAGCTCAGTGATCCTGGACAACACAGAGTTAGGGGACAGGTTAATCCTGCTGCTTACTGGAGTGACATTCAATCTATTGGACACAAGGTGGATCTGTGGCACTACATTCAGGAGCTACCTATTATTTTAAATCACATCTTTGTGTGAATACAAGTCATTTAACTTTTCAAGGAAAAAATCTAACGCAACATATATTCTTACAACAATAGCCCTTATTCTTATATTGAGTAAAGCTTTGTGTTAGATTCAGTATTCTTCTACTACATTATTCATGCTGGTGCTGCAGTCAGTGGAATGGTAGGTCTCAGTTTCACCTCTCGTCACAATAGGTGAACTTCATGTCCAGTGTGTGGCGGCTGAGGAAGGTCTTGGTGTCCAATGGCGCCTCGATGTTGGAGGGGTGGGGGATGGGGTCACAGACTAGCACCAGGTAGGAGACGGGCTGCTCCTTGTGCCCAATGGGGCTCTGCTCAGTTGGGGCTTCATGGACTCGCACATGGCCTGAGCAGTGGAGAACCTTCCAAGTGGATGATTTGACATTGACAGTGCGCCCCCTGCTGGTGAGGGTACATTTCATCCGCAGGAAGAAGCTGCGCTCTGTGTTTGGTCCCTTGGACTTTTTAGAGGTCCCTGACCAGGCAGAGGAGAGAGAGAGAAGGTTAAGGTTACTAAATAAACAATTACATTTAGTGTTGGTGCGATGTGCAAAAAAGGAATGGTGCCAGTGAAGCAGAGTGAATACCAAGGGAAAAGACAGTAGCCCACTAATCACCCTGACCTCAGGGCTGGAGTGGGAAATGATAACTACTTCTACAGGCTCCAACTTTTGCTTGGAGCTGCTAAATTGAGCCCCACACTACTTGTTACACTGATATTCCAGAGTGCTGTGTGTAGCAGAGTCTATTCTCAGTAGGAACCTTTAGTTTGAGTGTGTATTCACATTTGTGGGTCTCACCTGTTCTGTGTACCAGGATCTCCCTTAGCTCCTCGTGGTCACAGGGGTGTGTGTACTCAAACACACTAAGTCCTGTCAGGTCAAACTGCACATGGACAGAAGAGGAAGGATGTTTAGAAATAACATATTCATGTCAAGGAAAGAACAGCAAATGTGACTAATTTCAGGAAACTAGGCATATGTCATCCATTACTACTTCACAGGAGAGCCATTTGAAAGTAAACTTTTTTTTTGTTGCAGAAATGCCATCTCGAACATGTGGACTTTCATGTGCCTTAATAACAAACTTGTATGCCATCTGTAAATACAAATGATATTGTTATATGTTACGAGCCTAGTTGGTTTAGCCACAGAAAGACAGGAACCTTCCCACTAGCCAATATTGGCTGAGATAATGGGTGGGCTGGACAAGACGAGAGATGAGTTCGGCTTGGTCTGCCATATACCATGCTTCTGTATATGAGCTGGTCAGTACGTGTTGGTAATCCTTTCTAAGGCGCAACTTTTTTTAAAGATATCATGTAGTAGAACTGCAAAGGTGTTGTTCTCCACTTTCCAAAGGATCGAGTTTTGAAATTAGTGGGATGCACGGTGGAATTTGAGTATGACAACAACGCGTTTGACTGCAAATATGCAGACAGAGTCGAAAAGAAAACATACGGCTGTTGTATAAAACACCTGTCTCCAGATTTATCAAACAGAAATTTGCATCCTGTAGCGCAAACTCCAAAAGGTTCTGGGACACTAAAGTCCATGGAGAATAAGAGCACCTCCTCCCAGCTGCCCACTGCACTGAGGCTAGGGAACACGGTCACCACTGATAAATCTACAATAACTGAGCATTTCAATAAGCATTTCTCTACAGCTGGCCATGCTTTCCACCTGGCTACCCCTACCCCTGTCAACAGCACCGCACCCCCCACAGAAACTTGCCAGAGCCTCCCCCATTTCTCCTTCACCCAAACCCAGATAGCTGATGTTCTGAAAGAGCTGCGAAATCTGGACCGCTACAAATCAGCTGGGCTAGACAATCTGGACAATCTGCAGCTTGGTGAGAAGGCAACAACTGTTGGCGCAATTATTAGAAAATGGAAGAAGTTCAAGATGACGGTCAATCACCCTCGGTCTGGGGCTCCATGCAAGATCTCACCTCGTGGGGCACCAATGATCATGAGGAAGGTGAGGGATCAGCCCAGAACTACACGGCAGGACCTGGTCAATGACCTGAAGAGAGCTGGGACCACAGTCTCAAAGAAAACCATTAGTAACACACTACACCGTCATGGATTAAAATCCTGCTGCACACGCAAGGTCCCCCTGCTCAAGCCAGCACATGTCCAGGCCCGTCTGAAGTTTGCCAATGACCATCTGGATGATCCAGATGAGGAATGAGAGAAGGTCATGTGGTCTGATGAGACAAAAATAGAGCTTTTTGGTCTAAACTCCACTCGCCGTGTTTGGAGGAAGAAGAAGGATGAGTACAACCCCAAGAACACCATCCCAACCATGAAGCATGGAGGTGGAAACAGCATTCTTTGGGGATGCTTTTCTGCAAAGGGGACAGGACGACTGCACTGTATTGAGGGGAGGATGGGATGGATGGGGCCATGTATCACGAGATCTTGGCCAACAACCTCCTTCCCTCAGTAAGAGCATTGAAGATGGGTCGTGGCTGGGTCTTCCAGCATGACAACGACCCGAAACACACAGCCAGGGCAACTAAGGAGTGGCTCCGCAAGAAGCATCTCAAGGCCCTGGAGTGGCCTAGCCAGTCTCCAGACCTGAACCCAATAGAAAATCTTTGGTAGGGAGCTGAAAGTCCATATTGCCCAGCAACAGCCCCGAAACCTGAAGGATCTGGAGAAGGTCTGTATGGAGGAGAGGGACAAAATCCCTGCTGCAGTGTGTGAAAAGCTGGTCAAGAACTACAGGAAACGTATGATCTCTGTAATTGCAAACAACATTTTCTGTACCAAATATTTGGTTCTGCTTTTCTGATGTATCAAATACTTATGTCATGCAATAAAATGCAAATTAATTAGTTAAAAATCATACAATGTGATTTTCTGGATTTTTGTTTTGTTCTGGATTTCCGTCTCTCACAGTTAAAGTGTACCTATGATAAAAATTGCAGACCTCTACATGCTTTGTAAGTAGGAAAACCTGCAAAATCAGCAGTGTATCAAATACTTGTTCTGCCCACTGTAAATGTTGATGAAAATTCAAGTGTTATGCATGGAACTTTAGATACACTTCTCCTTAATGCAACCGCGGTGTCAGATTTTAAAACATCTTTATGCAAAAAGCATAATCTGAGAACGGCGCTCAGAGCCCAAACCAGCCAGAGAAATATCCGCCATGTTGGGTAGTCAACATTAGTCATAAATAGCATTATAAATATTCACTTACCTTTGATGATCTTCATCAGAATGCACTCCCAGGAATCACAGTTCCACAATAAATTCTTGTTTTGTTCGATAATGTCCATTTATGTCCAAATAGCTTCTTTTGTTAGGGCTTTTGGTAAACTAATCCAAAAGCGTGATCTGGTCCAGTCGGGCGAAATGTTCAATAAGTTATATTACAGGTCGAAGAAACTTGTCAAACTAAGTATAGAATCAATCTTTAGGATGTTTTTATCATAAATGTTCAATAATGTTCCAACCGGAAAATTCCATTGCCTGTAGAAAAGCAATGGAACGAGAGATACCTCTCATGTGAAATGCGCGTGACTGAGAACGAGGCTGCTGGCAGACCCCTGAGTCAAACAGCTCTCATCTGGCCCCCCTTCACAGGAGCAGCCTGAAACAATGTTCTAAAGAAGGTTGACATCTAGTGGAAGCCTTAGGAAGTGCAAAATAACCCATATCCCACTGTGTATTCGATAGGGGCTGAGTTCAAAAACTACAAACCTCAGATTTCCCACTTCCTGTTTGGATTTTTTTCCAGTTTTTTGCCTGCCATATGAGTTCTGTTATACTCACAGACATCAGTTTTAGAAACAGTTTTAGAAACTTCAGAGTGTTTTCTATCCAATACTACTAATAATATGCATATATTAGCATCTGGGACTGAGTAGGAGGCAGTTCAGTCTGGGCACGCTATTCATCCAAAAGTGAAAATGCTGCCCCCTATCCCAAAGAAGTTAAGCATCTCCAATCCAAATTTAAATCTAGAAGAATCGGCTTCCTATTTCGCAACAAAGCATCCTTCACTCATGCTGCCAAACATACCCTCGTAAAACTGACTATCCTACCGATCCTCGACTTCGGCGATGTCATTTACAAAATAGCCTCCAACACACTACTCAGCAAATTGGATGCAGTCTATCACGGTGCCATCCGTTTTGTCACCAACACCCCATATACACTACCCACCACTGCGACCTGTATGCTCTCGTTGGCTGGCCCTCGCTTCAGATTTGTCGCCAAACCCACTGGGTCCAGGTCATCTATAAGTCTTTGCTAGGTAAAGCCCCACCTTATCTCAGCTCACTGGTAACCATAGCAGCACACGCTCCAGCAGGTATATTTCACTGGTCAACCCCAAAACCAATTACTCATTTGGCCACCTTTCCTTCCATTTCTCTGCTTTCAATGACTGGAACAAACTGCAAAAATCACTGAAGCTGGAGACTCATATCTCCCTCACTAACTTTAAGCACCAGCTGTCAGAGAAGCTCACAGATCACTGCACTTATAAATAGCCCATCCAACTACCTCATCCCCATACTGTTATTTATTTTGCTCCTCACCCAGTATCTCTACTTGCACATTCATCTTCTGCACATCTATCACTCCAGTGTTCAATTGCTAGATGGTAATTATTTCACCACTATGGCCTATTTATTGCCTACCTCCCTTATCCTACCTCATTTGCACACACTGCATATATACTTTTTCTATTGTATTATTGACTGTATGTTTATTTATTCCATGTGTAACTCTGTGTTGTTGTTTGTGTTGCCCTGCTTTGCTTTATCTTGGCCAGGTTGCAGTTGTAAATGAGAACTTGTTCTCAATTAGCCTATCTGGTTAAATAAAGGTGAAATAAAAATAATTGCATTGTTAGTTATAGCTAGCTAACATTGAACCTGGCTGGTTAGCTACCTGCAGATTCATGCAGGGTAGTAACGTCATGAGTTGGGATTAAATCAAATCAAATTTATTTTTTAGCCCTTCTTACATCAGCTGATATCTCAAAGTGCTGTACAGAAACCCAACCTAAAACCCCAAACAGCAAGCAATGCAGGTGTAGAAGCACAGTGGCTAGGAAAAACTCCCTAGAAAGGACAAAACCTAGGACAAAACCTAGAGAGGAACCAGGCTATGAGGGGTGGCCAGTCCTCTTCTGGCTGTGCCGGGTGGAGATTATAACAAAACATGGCCAAGATGTTCAAATGTTCATAAATGACCAGCATGGTCAAATAATAATAATCACAGTAGTTGTCGAGGGTGCAAAAAGTCAGTACCTCAGTAGTAAATGTCAGTTGGCTTTTCATAGCCGATCATTAAGAGTATCTCTACCGCTCCTGCTGTCTCTAGAAAGTTGAAAACAGCAGGTCTGGGACAGGTAGCACAGGTGTTCGGGAACATGCTATATAGCTAATTATCACAAGTGGTCTCTCTGTCTTCCATAAACACGTGCAGTAACATGGAGATATGGCCGTTTGGGAACATTAACCCTATTCAGTATATAATATATACACTACCGTTCAAAAGTTTGGGGTCACATAGAAATGATTTTTTCCCCCATTAAAATAACATCACATTTATCATAAATACAGTGAACACATTGTTAATGTTGTAAATGACTATTGTAGCTGGAAACGGACAATGTTTTATGGAATATCTACATAGGCGTACAGAGACCGATTATCAGCAATCATAACTCCTGTGTTCCAATGGCACACTATGTTCGCTAATCCAAGTTTATAATTTTAAAAAGGCTAATTGATCATTAGAAAACCCTTTTGCAATTATGTTAGAACAGCTGAAAACTGATGTGCTGATTAAAGCAGCAATAAACTGACCTTCTTCAGACTAGTTGAGTATCTGGAACATCAGCATTTGTGGGTTTGATTACAGGCTCAAAATGGCCAGAAACAAAGACCTTTCTTCTGAAACTCGTCAGTCTATTCTTGTTCTGAGAAACGAAGTCTCTTCCATGCGAGAAATTGCCAAAACACTGAAGATCTCGTACAACGCTGTGTACTACTCCCTTCACAGAACAGCGCAAACTGGCTCTAACCAGAATAGAAAGAGGAGTGGGAGGCCCGGGTGCACAACTGAGCAAGAGGACAAGTACATCAGAGTGTCTAGTTTAAGAAACAGACACCTCACAAGTCCTAAACCAAAACCAAAAAAACAATCTTCACATAATCACTAGTTAACTACACATGGTTGATGATATTACTAGGGTAACTAGCTTGTCCTGCATTGCATATAATCAATGTGGTGCCTGTTAATTTATCATCGAATCACAGCCTACTTCAACTTCGCCAAACGGGTGATGATTTAACAAAAGCACATTCGCGAAAATGCACAATCGTTGCACAAATGTACCTAACCAAAAACATCAATGCCTTTCTTAAAATCAATACACAAGTATATATTTTTAAACCTGCATATGAAGTTAAAAGAAAGTTAATATTGCCTGCTAACATTAATATGGAAATTGTGTCCCTTCTCTTGCGTTCAGTGCAAGCAGAGTCAGGGTATATGCAGCAGTTTGGGCCGCCTGGCTCGTTGTGAACTGTGTGAAGACCATTTCTTCCTAACAAACCGTAATTAAATTGCCAGAGTTTTACATAATTATGACATAACATTGAAGGTTGTGCAATGTAACAGCAATATTTAGACTTAGGGTTGCCACCCGTTCGATAAAATACGGAACGGTTCCGTTTTTCACTGAAAGAATAAACGTTTTGTTTTTTCGAAATGATAGTTTCTGGATTTGACCATATTTCTGGAAAGTTTCTGGATATGACCATTGGCTCGTATTTCTGTGTGATTATTATATTATAATTAAGTCTATGATTTGATAGAGCAGTCTGACTGAGCGGTGGTAGGCAGCAGCAGACTCGTAAGAATTCATTCAAACAGCACTTTACTGCGTTTGCCAGCAGCTCTTAGCAATGCTTGAAGCACAGCGCCATTTATGACTTCAAGCCAATCAACTCCCGAGATTAGGCTGGCAATACTAAAATGCCTATAAGAACATCCAATAGTCAAAGCTATATGAAATACAAATGGTATAGAGAGAAATAGTCCTATAATAACTACAACCTAAAACTTATTAACTGGGAATATTGAAGACTCATGTTAAAAGGAACCACCAGCTTTCATATGTTCTCATGTTCTGAGCAAGGAACTTAAATGTTAGCTTTTTTACATGGCACATATTGCACTTTTACTTTCTTCTCAAACACTGTGTTTTTGCATTATTTAAACCAAATTGAACGTTTCATTATTTATTTGAGACTAAATTTATATATTATATTAAGTTAAAATAGAAGTGTTCAGTGTTCATTCAGTATTGTTGTAATTGTCATTATTACAAATATCTATAAATAAATGGCCCGATTAAATTGGTATCGACTTTTTTGGTCCTCCAATAAATCAGTATCAGCGTTGAAAAATCATAATCGGTCGACCTCTAGTCTAAACCAAAGACTCCACTATGAAATTAACCATTTAAATTTTCATCATGTCACTGTGATAACTGTTGATAGACGTAGCTGGTAAATTCACTCTGGCTATCTACTCGGATTTCAGAGCACTCGTCTGACTGTGCCAGAGCGCAGAATAAATGACGAATTTATGAACGCTAAACACCCGTTGAATATGGCCGGTGTCATTAAACGTTGAGGAATAAAAGCGTAAGAAAAAAGCGTAATTAAATTGTTGCCAGCAGCAGTCAGCAACGCTCTGGATAACATAAAGACAGCCTAACCAGCTCTGCTAGAGCAAGTAAAATGGTCAGAGAAAGCAGTTCCCTCATTTGTGTATGGAAGTAGCTAGCAAGCTAGCCAACATTAGCTTGGGTTCTTGACTGTGGTTAGGTCAGAATGCTCGGATCAACCCTACTCCTCGGCCAGAGGGAACATCCAGTGTGCTCTCTGAACGCTCCGAGAGCAAAACGCTCTAAATTTACATAACTGACAATGCTCTGAGTTTCAGTTTACGAACGCCCAGAGCACACACTGAGCACACTTTGGCACTTCAGATTGAATTTACAAACACACCCATTCTATAAACCAGGCATTAGTCTTGACATTTTTGGTTGTTTAGTACATGGCCTCACATGTGCATCCTTAAAAGAGCTGGGTGGGGCTAAAGCTTAAGAGGGTGTGAACGATGCTGAATGGGTGTAGACAAAGAAGAGCTCTCCATTAGGTGTACCAAAACATTCAAAGACCATTTTCTCAAAAGTGAGGTTACAAGTTATTCAACTTTCAAAGCAGAATTACTTTCCCATTGTTCCTCAACTGTAGTGAATGATATACCACTTTGTAGCTCTGAGTCTCTACTTTTATACAATGTAAAAAACACAATTTCACATTTTGCTACATAAGACCGAATCGAGCTGGTCAGTCACAAATACAGGTAAGTTCCAAAATAAAGGAAATACCAACATAAAAAAGTGTCTTAAAGGGATAATCCAGCCCCAAATCACTAATTCCAATGATTAACAGTGTTAAATGACACTAATATGTGAAAACAAGTTTTGGGAACAAATGTTTAATTTTGTAGTTATAACAAGGTTGGTAGAAACATGTGAAAATCTATTTTGGAAATCTGTTGCATCTCAAATCTACTACAAAGCACACAATGCAATGCTCTCTCTCTCTCTCTGGGCTGGCTGGCTAACTAGAACACATAGCTACTAAAGTCAATATCAGCATGTCAAATAGCTAGCTAGCTGTCAAAATCGGCTAAATAAAACTGTACTATCAATTTAGGAGTCTTACCTACAGAGTTCAACTTGAAGTTAGTCTCGGTCACTGAGCTATAAATGGCATCTCTGCCCAGAGGGAGAGCAGAGTAACGTTGATTTCCCACAGATACTTTTGAGGAGATGGGGAAACTCCATTAGAATCGTGTTAACAAGTTTCCCATAAGTCATCAATGGGCCGCGCAGGGCATTCTGGGTGATTCTGGGAAAAGGACACCTCTCCTTCAAGGAGTGAATGCGAGTTAATAGGTCGTGAAAAATGCATTTTGTGAGATGATTAACTTGTTCTCTGAAATATCGTATAACTTTACGTACATTTGAGGAAAATAGGCAGGTTTCTCAACACATACCCTGACTTTGGGAAGGTTACGTTTAGCAACCGCGTGACACAGCATGACAACATGAATGCAATGGGTTGACAGTCAGTGGGTGGGGAGTTTCTTCATTCATTGCCCAATTGGATTCCAATCGCCTCCTTTCTGTAATATATCTCTCCATTTCCCACAGACACAGGGCACATTGCGACATGGTACTTGAAGGAGAAACGGAGTTGAACAATTTGGTACACCATTTAGAGTGAGCACACCTCACGAAATATATATACTTTGTCATGACAATATAAACGGATGGATGTATTCAAGAAGGTATTCTCATACCATCTATTGGCTGATTTGGCGATCTGGAGTGCAGGTAATTGTTTAAAATATTGTGGGTTATCCCCATCTAGTGATGAGAATGATGTAGCTATGACTCAATACTACACAATATCCAGATTTTCACAGATGGACCACTTAGAAGTTAAATCATGGGTATTTGTATTTATTTTACCCACTGACAGAACATAGGCTTTCACCAAATTGACAGGAATATCATAATTGTATTTCTGCATTGTCATCCTATGGGGACATAGCCATGGTAGCCAAAATAATAGCCTGTCCAGCATTTTTATACATGACCCTAAGCATGATGGGATGTTAACTGCTTAATTAACTCACAAACCATCCCTGTGTGGAAGCACCTGCTTTCAATATACTTCGTATCCCTCTTTTACTCAAGTCTTTCCATTTTTGGGGCATTCTTTATCGATCTATCCTAGTCAGTTCTGTCTCTAACGGGACACCAGACCTACCTGTGCCAGACCCAAGCACTTGTTGACATTTTCAGAGAGATAGATCATGTCCCCGTCTTTAGACAGCACCATGAGGAAGCCCTCCAGAGCCTTCAGATAGGAGCCATTCAGCTGGGAGTCCATCTCACTCTCCTCCTGCTCCTTCTCTACTGCCTTATCTTCTGGAAAAAGAGAGCGAGAGAGAGGGGTGAGGGGATGAGAAAGAGAATAAGAGAGAGGGAGGTAGCAGAAGGGACCGTGTGGCAGACATGGGGACATGAATAAAGCAGGATATATGATTACTAGCCAACACACATGCTTGTGTGGCAGGGTACTGCAACATACACAGAAACACTAAAAGGTTCTGTTCACATAGGCAGCCCAATTCTGATATTTGTTCCACTAATTGGTCTTTTGACCAATCACATCAGATATTTTTCAGAGCTGATCTGATTGGTCAAAAGACGAATTAGTGAATAATAAAAAGAAGAATTGGGCTGCCTGTCTAAACGCAGTCAAAAAGTGCCCAATTATTGATACCCTTGATAGAGATGAGCAAAAATTACTGTATAAAATAAATAATTTTAACCATTATTTTACCAGGTAAGTTGACTGAGAACACATTTTCATTTACAGCAATGACCTGGGGAATAGTTACAGGGGAGAGGAGGTCGATGAATGAGCCAATTTTAAGCTGGGGATGATTAGGTGGCCATGATGGGTTGAGGGCCAGATTGGGAATTTAGCCAGGACATGATAAGTGCCATGGGATCTTTAATGACCTCAGAGAGTCAGGACACCCGTTTAACGTCCCATCCGAAAGATGGCACCCTACACAGGGCAATGTCCCCAATCACGTCCCTGGGGAATTTGAATATTTTTAGACCAGAGGAAAGAGTGCCTCCTACTGGCCCCCCAACACCACTTCCAGCAGCATCTGGTCTCCCATCCAGGTACCAACTAGGACCAACCCTGCTTTGCTTCAGAAGCAAGCCAGCAGTGGGATGCAGGGTGGTATGCTGCTGGCAATTAATTGGCCCAGTGTCATCCGGGTTTGGCCAGGGTACGCCGTCATTGTAAATAAGAATTTGTTCTTAACTGACTTGCCAAGTTAAATCAAATAAATAAAATACTGCATGCTCAAAAAATGTGGAAATCATATTATTTTACAGTTGCTTAGAGAAAGAGATTGTTTAACAAGTAATAAAATTGACATCTGTTTTTAATACAGCACCTCACCTTAAGACTATTCATCCATACAGAATCCTTCCAGATCCATGACATCCTACGTCTGCGCTTATGGACTGCCCACTTCAAATCAAACCACAGGTATTCAATTGGTTTCAAGCCCTGAGACGGCAATTGCAAAATGCTGATTTTGTGGCCAATTAACCATGTCTTTGTGGATTGTGATATGTGCTTGGTGTTACCGTCTGATAGATCTATAAGTGGCTAAGTTTCAGCCTCCAAGCAACCAGGTTTTTGGCTAAAATGTCCTGGTACTGGGTAAAAATCATGATGCCTTTGACCTCAACAAGGCACCAGGAGGACCAGTGGAAGCAAAATAGCCCCATAATATCAAAGATCCACCACCATATTTGACTGTAGGTATGAGGTTCTTTTCTGCATGTTTCAATGCCAAACCCACCACTGGTGTGCGTGGCCAATGTGCTCTATTTTCATGTCATTTGTCTAAAGCACACCCTGGACTTTGCTAAACGGCATTGGCACTTGGATTGGAAAAGGTGCCCTCGTCAGATGACATGCAAATAGAGCTCTTTGGCCACACATACCAGCAGTGGGTTTGGCATTGAAATGAGAATACATACGCAGAAAAGAACTCCATACCTACTGTTACGGATACAGGTATCCTGTGTCTGTGTGTGTGTGTGTATCCTGTGTTCTTTTCTCTCCTTCTCCCCTCACAGGTGAAAATCATCACTCCCCAATCAGTCAACAATCCAATCATCAATCAGAAGACACACCTCCTCCTGTTTCCTACCCTATCACAGTTCCTTTCCCTTGGTTTAAAAACCCTGTCAGTTGTTTGCTCTAGAGCTCAATCTCTCTGTAAATGCCATGTCTGTAGGACTCTGTGTTTCACCCTCGCTTTGTGTATTAACTGCTCTTTTGTTTGAGCACCTCCATAGCACTTTGTCATCACCTGTGAGTATTGTTTCTGGTTATGGTGTTTGTTTGATTGCTGGTGGGAAAAGGGGAAACCAAGACAAGTTGCCCATGGGCATACACTACCCGTAGGTAGACTTTTAAATACACTAGTTAGAACTGGGCGGACCACCCACTGTATTTTTGGTTAGTTAGTTAGCTGTTGTTAAAGTAGGCTAGTCTAGCTTAGTTTTTTTTTAATACTTATTGTTTCTTTCCTTGGGTCCAGCTCAGCCCCTTTTCCTGCTCCCCCCATTACCGTGTTTACAAAAACCTTGAGTTGTCCTGGTTGTCCTAGTTATTTCATTCACACTTTGTCACTATTATAATTTGCATGAGTTATGTTACGGGTACTCATTACCATCCCCCCTAGACTGTCGGGCCAAAAGGGATTTGTAACACCTACCGTAAAATATGGTGGTGGATCTTTGATGTTATGGGGTTATTTTGCTTCCACTGGTCCTGGGCCCGTGTTAACCCTTTAGACTTGTAGGGATGGGCGATATGGCCAAAATATCACATCACTGTATTTTTCCAAATTTTCACTGTCGGTATTTGATGCTTTTGAATAATACAAATTGTAAATTTGCTTTGAGTAGTGCGTGACCCTAGGTTGGCAACACATACATTTCTAAATGATTTAAATGGGTATTTCTCTAATTTTTTTACGTTTGTTTTTAAAATGTCATCAATTGCTGCAATTCCACATAGTTCTGCAGGATATTGTCCCCAAAAAATTTGAAGCCTTATTTTTAACCAAATCTTGCAATTGCAATTTGACTTGCGATTTAGATCAAAACACAAATTATTATTATTATTATAATTCTATAGTTAGAATATAAATAGTAGGCACTTTGAATACATTGTCATTTGACATGAGAACCCAATGGGGAAAAAGAAAGGAGAGGGTACTGCAACATACACAGAAACACTAAAGGCTCTGTTAGGCACTTTGGTTTCCCTTTGTCATCAAGGCTTCAAGATCTGCCAACTGCTCATGTGGACAGGAGAATGGTATCTGCCTGAAGGCTGTCCCAACAATGTTGTGAAGCTCTAGTTTACAGTGAGTGTCTGTGAATCCCATCAGAATCCCATCAGCACAGTCTTCTCATTTCCCCTGTTCACCTTCATCCCCAGAAGGGAGGAGCAGCAGTGTATTGTGTTTTCTGCTGGTCAGACCCTGCCAGACAAACCTTCTGTACAGGATCATTGGGAGGCTGTTTCTTTGTCCACCAGGTAGAAGCAATAACCTCCTGGGGCCTCAGCCAGATAGAGGCCCTTTCAAACCTCAGTGAGGGGCCAACCAAGACGCTTAGCATTGCTGACAGCCTGGCAAGACTGCAAAGTCAAACCGAGGAAGTCATTACCTTGGCGATATTCTCCCACTAATTGTAGATGAGTTCAGTCACGATGTCATCATCCTCTGGCCCCAAGCCGACCATTGTCTTGCTCCATTTTCCATCATTAGGGACCTTACAAGTTGCCTTACATCCTCCTTCAAACTCTTTGTGAAGCACAATCTTCATGCCGAGCATATCTCTGTGAAAGGCGGTCGTTTTGCTTCTGTCTCCCACTTTGAAAACTAAATGCAAGGCTCGCCTCAAAGCCACTGAGCCAAGTGAGTTTGCTACATACTATACGATTATATATATCTCACGCTCAGTTTGTCTACGTTGATTAAGGATCCTTGCAATTGATTGCCATATAGAAAAGAGAAAGTATAAACAGAAGAAACAAGACAAACACCCTGAGGCATGATCATTGTCATTATTTTAATTATCTCTTAACGTGGTAAGGTTTCCCATTACCTTCTGCTGCCGTAACAGCAGTAACAAATTAACCAAGCGGAAACACTTCACACTCAACTGATCTTCACACTCAACCTTTAAGTCTTTATTGAAGACTCATCTCTTCAGTTGGTCCTATGATTGAGTGTCGTCTGGCCCAGGAGTGTGAATGTGAATGGAAAGGCACTGGAGCAACAAACCGCCCTTGCTGTCTCGCCGGTTCCCCTCTCTTCCCTGGGATTCTCTGCCTCTAACCCTATTACAGGGGCTGAGTCACTGGCTTACTGGTACTCTTCCATGCCGTCCCTAGGAGGGGTGCATCACTTGAGTGGGTTGAGTCACTGACGAGATCTTCCTGTCCGGGTTGGCGCTCCCCCTTGGGTAGTGCCGTGTCTCAGGATGGTAAGTTGGTGGTTGAAGAAAATCCTCTAGTGGTGTGGGGGCTGTGCTTTGGCAAAGTGGGTGGGGTTATATCCTTCCTGTTTGGCCCTGTCCGGGGGTATCGTCGGATGGGGCCAGTGTCTCACAACCCCTCCTGTCTCAGCCTCCAGTATTTATGCTGCATTAGTTTGTGTGTCGGGGGCTAGGGTCAGTCTATTATATCTGGAGTATTTCTCCTGCACCCTCAACAACCACTGTGATTATTATTTCACCCTGCTGGTCATCTACGAACATTTGAACATCTTGGCCATGTTCCGTTATAATCTCCACCCGGCACAGCCAGAAGAGGACTGGCCACCCCTCATAGCCTGGTTCCTCTCTAGGTTTCTTCCTAGGTTCTGGCCATTCTAGGGAGTTTTTCCTAGCCACCGTGCTTCTACACCTGCATTGCTTGTTTGGGGTTTTAGGCTGGGTTTCTGTAAGGCACTTTGAGATAACAGCTGATGTAAGAAGGACTTTATAAATAAATTTGATTTGAACACATCTTCTGTAACACCACAGCTGACCTTACAAACTTATCAACATCAAAGAAATCTGCCAATTTGACAGATTTACCACCTCTAAATTGTATATATATACATCATATAGTCATCACCAGTTGCTATCATATCAAAAGAGATCCTTCTCCTGATCCTCCTCAACTGAGGCTACATACCACCGACTCCCCTCAGCCACATTGTGTAGCTGGGACCCTTGGGGTTGCAAACAGAGGAAGATCTTCAAAGGTAAGTGATTTATTTTATCGCTATTTCTGACTTTTGTGACACCTCTGCTGGTTTGGAAAATGTTTAATGCTTTTGTGTGTGGGGTGCCGTCCTCAGTCACCGTAAAGCCTTTTTGAAATCTGACAACGTGGTTGGATTAACAAGTTATGCTTTTAAACAATGTATGACACTTGTTTGTTCATGAATGTTTAATATTACGATTTTTGTATTTTTCACTGGATGTTGTCGAGGTGGGACACTATCCCAAAGAAGTTCTTTAACTTCTCTAGGGTAGGGGGCAGCATTTGGAATTTTTGATGAAAAGCATGCCAAAATTAAACTGCCTTCTACTCAGGCCCAGAAGATAGGACATGCGTATAATTAGTAGATTTGGATAGAAAATACTAAAGTTTCAAAACATTTTAAAATAATGAGTATAACAGAACTGATTTGGCAGGCAAACCTGAGAAATCCATTCAGGAAGTAGGATTTTTTTGTAGTTTTCTATTCAATGCCATTACAGTATCCATTGACTCAGGACTCAAATTGCATTCCACTAGATGTCAACAGTCTTTAGAAATTGTTTCAGGCTTGTATTCTGAAAAATGAGGGAATAAGAGCAGTCTGAATGAGTGGACCCTGCCGTGTCACAGAGCTTTTTCATGCGCGAGAGAGTGCCTTTATTGTTTACCTTTTTATATTGACGTTAATGTCCGGTTTAAATATTATCGAATATCGATTATTTTGGCTAAAAACAACCGGAAGATTGAATAAACTTCGTTTGACATGTTTCTATGAACTTTACGGATACAATTTTGATTTTTTTTTTGTCTGCCTGTTGTGACTGCGTTTGAGCCTGTGGATTACTGAAGAAAACACGCAAACAAAACGGAGGTTTTCGGATATAAGAGAGACTTTATCGAACAAAAGGAACATTTATGGAATAAATGAATATCTGAGTGCAATCATAAGAAGATCAAAGGTAAGTGATTAATTTCTCTATTTCTGACTTGTGTAACTCTTCTACTTGGCTGGTTACTGTTTGTAATGATTTGTCTGCTGGGCTATGTTCTCAAATAATTGTAAGGTATGCTTTCGCCGTAAAGCATTTTTTAAAATCTGACACCATGGTTGGATTCACAAGAAGTTCATCTTTAAACCAATGTAAAATAGTTGTATCTTTTCTGAATTTTTATAATGAGTATTTCTGTATTTGAATTTGGCGCTCTGCAATCTCACTGGATGTTGGCCAGGTGGGACGCTAGCATCCCACATACCCTAGAGAGGTTAAGAAACAACACCACTGTTGAATTCATCCGCGATGCATAAGCAACATTTTTCATAGCCTACCTTCTCTCCAACAGCGATCAGAAACTCCTCAATAGTGACAGTGGCTTCAGAAGTGCACCTAAAGCTGTGCCAATGTGACAGGGACCGTGTCCGCATGTGGGTCGCCATCCCCGCCAAAACCAACAAGAAATACAATATACTTAATTCTACCACAAGAAGAAAAATTATGAACCTTAATCATGCATAGAAAAACAAAGAAAACACAAACGATGTAACTCCAGATAGCAGCCGGTAAGACAGCTAACGGTGTTATCTGAATAGACAATCGGACAATTTTTTTAAATTATTTTTTATTATTATTATTATGTTTTCTTCTTGGGCCTCTAACTATATCTATTGTTTTTATTTTTGTTGTGTGATTTGGATTAATCCCCTCTACCACACGGAACCCCACTAATCTACTGACGGAACGTAAGGGGTGGCTAACAACAGACCTCCATCCTATGCTAGCTTGCTACCGATGCCCTGGCTAGCTGTCTAAATCACCAACCAACCTCTCCACTCACCGGACCCTTTTGATCACTCGACTAAGCATGCCTATCCTTAATGTCAATATGTCTTGTCCATTTCTGTTCTGGTTAGTGTTTATTGGCTTATTTCACTGTAGAGCCTCTAGTCCTGCTCACTATACCTTATCCAACCTATTAGTTCCACCACCCACACATGCAATGACATCTCCTGGTTTCAACGATGTTTCTAGAGACAATATCTCTCTCTTCATCACTCAATACCTAGGTTTACCTCCACTGTATTCACATCCTACCATACATTTGTCTGTACATTATACCTTGATGCTATTTTATCGCCCCCAGAAACCTCCTTTTACTCTGTTCCAGACGTTCTAGACGACCAATTCTCATAGCTTTTAGCCGTACCCTTATTCTACTCCTCCTATGTTCCTCTGGCGATGTAGAGGTGAATCCAGGCCCTGCAGTGCCTATCTCCACTCCTATTCCCCAGGCGCTCTCTTTTGATGACTTCTGTAACCGTAATAGCCTTGGTTTCATGCATGTTAACATTAGAAGCCTCCTCCCTAAGTTTGTTCTATTCACTGCTTTAGCACACTCTGCCAACCCGGATGTTCTAGCTGTGTCTGAATCCTGGCTTAGGAAGACCACCAAAAATTCAGACATTTTAATTCCAAACTACAACATTTTCAGACAAGATAGAACTGCCAAAGGGGGCGGTGTTGCAATCTACTGCAAAGATGGCCTGCAGAGTTCTGTCCTACTATCCAGGTCTGTACCCAAACAATTTGAACTTCTACTTTTAAAAATCCACCTCTCTAAAAACAAGTCTCTCACTGTTGCCGCCTGCTATAGACCACTCTCTGCCCCCAGCTGTGCTCTGGACACCATATGTGAACTGATTGCCCCCCATCTATCTTCAGAGCTCGTGCTGCTAGGCAACCTAAACTGGAACATGCTTAACACCCCAGCCATCCTACAATCTAAACTTGATGCCCTCAATCTCACACAAATTATCAATGAACCTACCAGGTACCTCCCCAAAGCCTTAAACACGGGCACCCTCATAGATATCATCCTAACCAACTTCCCCTCTAAATACACCTCTGCTGTCTTCAACCAAGATCTCAGCGATCACTGCCTCATTGCCTGCACCCGTAATGGGTCAGCGGTCAAACGACCTCCACTCATCACTGTAAAACGCTCCCTGAAACACTTCTGCGAGCAGGCCTTTCTAATCGACCTGGCCGGGGTATCCTGGAAGGATATTGATCTCATCCCGTCAGTAGAGGATGCCTGGATATTTTTTTAAAATGCCTTCCTAACCATCTTAAATAAACATGCCCCATTCAAGAAATTTAGAACCAGGAACAGATATAGCCCTTGGTTCTCCCCAGACCTGACTGCCCTTAACCAACACAAAAACATCCTATGGCGTTCTGCATTAGCATCGAACAGCCCCCGTGATATGCAGCTGTTCAGGGAAGCTAGAAACCATTATACACAGGCAGTTAGAAAAGCCAAGGCTAGCTTTTTCAAGCAGAAATTTGCTTCCTGCAACACTAACTCAAAAAAATTCTGGGACACTGTAAAGTCCATGGAGAATAAGAACACCTCCTCCCAGCTGCCCACTGCACTGAAGATAGGAAACACTGTCACCACTGATAAATCCACCATAATTGAGAATTTCAATAAGCATTTTTCTACGGCTGGCCATGCTTTCCACCTGGCTACTCCTACCCCGGACAACAGCACTGCACCCCCAACAGCAACTCGCCCAAGCCTTCCCCATTTCTCTTTCTCCCAAATCCATTTAGCTGATGTTCTGAAAGAGCTGCAAAATCTGGACCCCTACAAATCAGCCGGGCTAGACAATCTGGACCCTTTCTTTCTAAAATTATCTGCCGAAATTGTTGCCACCCCTATTACTAGCCTGTTCAACCTCTCTTTCGTGTTGTCTGAGATTCCCAAAGATTGGAAAGCAGCTGCGGTCATCCCCCTCTTCAAAGGGGGGGACACTCTTGACCCAAACTGCTACAGACATATCTATCCTACCGTGCCTTTCTAAGGTCTTCGAAAGCCAAGTCAACAAACAGATTACCGACCATTTTGAATCTCACCATACCTTCTCTGCTATGCAATCTGGTTTCAGAGCTGGTCATGGGTGCACCTCAGCCACGCTCAAGGTCCTAAACGATATCTTAACCGCCATCGATAAGAAACATTACTGAGCAGCCGTATTCATTGATCTGGCCAAGGCTTTCGACTCTGTCAATCACCACATCCTCATCGGCAGACTCGACAGCCTTGGTTTCTCAAATGATTGCCTCGCCTGGTTCACCAACTACTTCTCTGATCGAGTTCAGTGTGTCAAATCGGAGGGTCTGCTGTCCGGACCTCTGGCAGTCTCTATGGGGGTGACACAGGGTTCAATTCTTGGACCGACTCTCTTCTCTGTATACATCAATGAGGTCGCTCTTGCTGCTGGTGAGTCCCTGATCCACCTCTACGCAGACGACACCATTCTGTATACTTCCGGCCCTTCTTTGGACACTGTTGACAACCCTCCAGGCAAGCTTCAATGCCATACAACTCTCCTTCCGTGGCCTCCAATTGCTCTTAAATACAAGTAAAACTAAATGCATGCTCTTCAACCGATCGCTACCTGCACCTACCCGCCTGTCCAACATCACTACTCTGGACGGCTCTGACTTAGAATACGTGGACAACTACAAATACTTAGGTGTCTGGTTAGACTGTAAACTCTCCTTCCAGACCCATATCAAACATCTCCAATCCAAAGTTAAATCTAGAATTTGGCTTCCTATTTCGCAACAAAGCATCCTTCACACATGCTGTAAAACTGACCATCCTACCAATCCTCGACTTTGGCGATGTCATTTACAAAATAGCCTCCAATACCCTACTCAACAAATTGGATACAGTCTATCACAGTGCAATCCATTTTATCACCAAAGCCCCATATGCTACCCACCATTGCGACCTGTACGCTCTCGTTGGCTGGCCCTCGCTTCATACTCGTCGCCAGACCCACTGGCTCCATGTCATCTACAAGACCCTGCTAGGTAAAGTCCCCCCTTATCTCAGCTCGCTGGTCACCATAGCATCTCCCACCTGTAGCACACGCTCCAGCAGGTATATCTCTCTAGTCACCCCCAAAACCAATTATTTCTTTGGCCGCCTCTCCTTCCAGTTCTCTGCTGCCAATGACTGGAACGAACTACAAAAATCTCTGAAACTGGAAACACTTATTTCCCTCACTAGCTTTAAGCACCAACTGTCAGAGCAGCTCACAGGTTACTGCACCTGTACATAGCCCACCTATAATTTAGCCCAAACAACTACCTCTTTCCCAACTGGATTTAATTTTTATTTATTTATTTTGCTCCTTTGCACCCCATTATTTTTATTTCTACTTTGCACATTCTTCCATTGCAAAACTACCATTCCAGTATTTTACTTGCTATATTGTATTTACTTTGCCATCATGGCCTTTTTTGCCTTTACCTCCCTTCTCACCTCATTTGCTCACATTGTATATAGACTTGTTTATACTGCATTATTGACTGTATGTTTGTTTTTACTCCATGTGTAACTCTGTGTCGTTTTATCTGTCGAACTGCTTTGCTTTATCTTGGCCAGGTCGCAATTGTAAATGAGAACTTGTTCTCAACTTGCCTACCTGGTTAAATAAAAAGGTAAAATAAATTAAATAAATAAATAAAATTGAAATGTTTCTTAAAGAAGAAATATGAAAAAACGCATCTGCATAACCAAGGTAGCAATTGAAAGGGAACAGTTAACTGGAAAAGTATTAGACCAAAAGGAGAGGACACAACAGTTCACCTGACAAGACTGAATCCAAACATCACACTGTTGATCTTATGTCCATTTGACATTTACTGTACTTTTTTCCTCATTTGTTGATCTGAAAACACTCTACATTTAGTAACATAAGACTATTCCTGGAAAATGGTGCAACATAATACAAAAAAATGAAGGGTTTGAGTGAGAGGACTAACTGGTGTTTCCAAGTGGCCCCACACAAACACCTCTCCATATTGCCTCTTGCAATATGGATATTGTGAATGCCAATATCACAATTCCGATTAAAATGATGTTACTGTACAGCCACTACGTTCCAATTGAGGCTCTTATTGGTGCCCAAATCTGCCACTTTCAACCAATATACATACGGGTACGAGTGTAAAGGCATAATGAACTTTACACAGTACCAGGACATTTTAGCCAAAAACCTGGTTGCCTCTGCCAGGAGGCTGAAATTTGTCAACAAGTGTAACTTCCAGCTAGACAATAACCCCAAGCACAGATCAAAATCCACAAAGAAATTTCAACATTTTGCAATGGCCATCACAATCTCCGGACTTGAAACCCATTAAATACCTGTGCTTTGAATTGAAGAGGACAGTCCTTAAGCGCAGATGAAGGATATCAAGGATCTGGAAGGATTCTGTATGGAGGAATGGTCTAAGATCCCTCACAATGTGTTCTCCAACTCATAAAACATTTTGGTTGTTATCCTCACAAGGTGAGGTATTGAAAACAGGGTGTCAATTTTGACCCCTATATTTTAAACAAAATCTTTCTATGTGCAATTGTGTTAATATAAAATATAAATATAGCTCAGTATTTGAATTATTTATTTCATACGGTCATTTTATGCTTAAATTGAATTTTTGTTCCTCTTTATCAAGGGAGTAAATCATTTCAGACCCCACTGTATATCCTCCTGTCTGCAAGTTTCTAGATCTTCCAGGTCGCCCACGCTGCTCACCTCAACGCTTTTTCTCACCTCAAACTTCTCTCCTCACCCCCACCCCTTAACCCCCAAGACACTTTTGACACTATCCGCACCACAGCTGTGTCCCTCTAATTTGGACACTACCATATTCCTCTTCCTCACTCCCCCCAGGGTACTGACCTGTGCTCAGCAGTTTCCTCATGTGCAGGTAGCTGATGGCCAGTCTCATGATAGAAGCCTTGTCTAGGTTGGAGGTGACACTGTGGGGCAGGGGCAGCTCCTGGGCCAGCTCGTAGAACACCTCCGACTCCTTCCCCCTCCGGTATCGCGCTGCATCCCGGGACTTCTCCTTCCTCCGCTCCGAGCTCACCCTGCTGTGGGAGACAGGCCGATCAACAAGATGCAAGTCAGAGTCCGGGCCTAACACACACACCACCAGGGATTGCATCATTGTTGTCTGCCTGCCTGCTCTGCGCACTGTTCACTAAGCCACTGGCCAGACAATGGGAAAGGCTGCAGCAGCTGGGGTCTGCAACAAGCTCCAAGTCCAACCGTCTCACCCTAGCAGGCTCCTTTTCGGATGCTGGCCCAGCCTGCCGTCTTATTGGCTGCAAACCAAAGGAAGCACAGTGAGCCCCCCATGGCACCATTGGCTGGGAGTGGGGACTTGGTTGTGTGTGATACGCAGTAGATTCTCCACTCTACCTGCTTGGTGCACTGCCAAGCCTCTCCACCAATCATCCTGACATTTACTGCCAATAGTACAATACGCCACTATTGAGGGACAGTGAGGGGGGGACAGACGGTCCTCGTTAAGGACACACATTTATATAAAAAAACACAGGCTGCTGAACGAATGACAGCCTCTTTAAAAATTGGTCCACTTCATGCAACAAGAACCATAAGAGGAACAAAAAGGAGCCCGTTTTGAAAACTATGCAGGCTAGGTGTCCGCTAAGATCAGTCCCTCAAAAAGGTAAAAAAAAAAAATTACAAATATAGTATGTACAAATATAGGCCACGATGCAATTCTCCATTGAGTGAGAGAATGTTAAAATATGTAGGCTAAAATAAGGTCTTAACTAAACAGTAAAAAAATATCCTGTGGGAAAAAACGACAAGGAGAACTTTTAATTCCGTAGAAGAAAGGTCTGCCGAAAACAAAGGTGACAATAAAACATATTTAATTCTCCTTCAGAGTTTCTTGTAAAGAAATAAACTGCTCAAAAAAATAAAGGGAACACTTAAACAACACAATGTAACTCCAAGTCAATCACACTTCTGTGAAATCAAGCTGTCCACTTAGGAAGCAACACTGATTGACAATAAATTCCACATGCTGTTGTGCAAATGGAATAGATAACAGGTGGAAATTATAGGCAATTAGCAAGACACCCCCAATAAAGGAGTGGTTCTGCTTACAGCCCAACACCGTGCAGGACGTTTGGCATTTGCCAGAGAACACCTGCAAGAGGAAGGCATTGATGCTATGAACTGGCCCGCCCGTTCCCCAGACCTGAATCCAATTGAGCACATCTGGGACATCATGTCTCGCTCCATCCTCCAACGCCACATTGCACCACAGACTGTCCAGGAGTTGGCGGATGCTTTAGTCCAGGTCTGGGAGGAGATCCCTTAGGAGACCATCCGCCACCTCATCAGGAGCATGCCCAGGCATTGTAGGGAGGTCATACAGGCACGTGGAGGCCACACACACTACTGAGCCTCATTTTGACTTGTTTTAAGGACACTACATCAAAGTTGGATCAGCCTGTAGTGTGGTTTTCCACTTTAATTTTGAGTGTGAGTCCAAATCCAGACCTCCATGGGTTGATAAATTTGATTTCCATTGATAATTTGTGATTTTGTTGTCAGCACATTCAACTATGTAAAGAAAAAAGTATTTTAATAAGAATATTTCATTCAATCAGATCTAGGATGTGTTATTTTAGTGTTCCCTTCATTTTTTAGAGCAGTGTATATACACACAGTACCAGTCAAAAGTTTGGACACACCTACTCATTCAAGGGTTTTCCTTTATTTTTACATTGTAGAATAATAGTGAGGACATCAAAACTATAAAATAACACATATGGAATCATGTAGTAACCCAAAAAGTGATAAACATTTCTTCAAAGTAGCCACCCTTTGCCTTGATGACAGCTTCGCACACTCGTCATTCTTTCAACCAGCTTCACCTGGGATGCTTTCCAACAGTCTTGAAGGAGTTCCCACACAAGCTGAGAACTTGTTGGCTGCTTTTCCTTCATTCTGCAGTCCAACTCATCCCAAACGATCTCAGTTGGGTTGAGGTCAGGTAATATGATGCAGCACTCCATCACTCTCCTTCTTGGTCAAATAGCCCTTACACAGCCAGGAGGTGTGTTGGGTCATTGTCCTGTTAAAAAACAAATGATAGTCCCACTAAGCGCATACCAGATGGGATGGCATATCGCTGTAGAATTCTGTAGTAGCCATGAAGTGTGCCTTGAATTCTAAAGAAATCACAGACAGTGTCACCAGCAAAGCACCCCCACACCTGCTTCATGGTGGGAACCACACATGAGATCATCCGTTCACCTACTCTGCGTCTCACAAAGACATGGCGGTTGGAACCAAAAATCTCACATTTTGGATCATCAAACTCTGGGTCTTCCATTCCTGTGGCGTGGAGAGCCAGCTTCATTATGGTTTTTGCGACTGCACTTGAAGAAACTTTCAAAGTTCTTGACATTTTCCGTATTGACTGACCTTCATGACCCTAAGTAATGATGGACTGTCATTTCTCTTTGCTTATTTGAGCCGTTCTTGCCATAATATGGACTTGGTCTTTTACCACAGAGGGCTATCTTCTGTGTACCACCCCTACCTTGTCACAACACAACTGATTGGCTCAAACGTATTAAGAAAATAAATTCTACAAATAAACAAGGCACACCTGTTAATTGAAATGCATTCCAGGTGACTACCTCATGAAGCTGGTTGAGAGAATGCCAAGACTTTGCAAAGCTTTCATCAAGGCAAAGGGTGGCTACTTTGAACAATCTGAAATATATTTTATTCGTTTAACACTTTAATGGTTACTACATGTGTTATTTAATAGTTTTGATGTCTCCACTATTAATCTACAATGTAGAAAATAGTAAAAAATAAAGAAAAACCTTGGAATGAGGTGGTGTCCAAACTTTTGACTGGTAATGTTTATATAGCTCCCACGTGATGTGAACACATGCATGGCTTATTGTCGGTCTTGTCCATATGTATTGAAGCATGTAGAGATTGTAGACAAGTCAAGGCAATGACACCAATGCATACCAGAGGCTGCTGCTGAGTTGTGGTCTTAACCCTACAGACAACAGCGTAAATCCAAAAAGTGTGCAACGCTCACCATGAAAATAGACGTCAGTAAAAATAAATCCCCCCCGAAACATTATTGCAATTTATCTGTTATGGAGTTAGTCACATAATTATATTATGAGACTGTCTGTAAAAATCAGGAAAATGCTTCAGCTAGCTAATTGAACGTAATTTAAAAATATATAAATGTACTACTAGCCTATATAGATTGGCACATTTCCTAACATTTTGTGAGTACAGAAAGTCCCTCCTAACAGTTAATGACAGAAACTGATCCACCTCAATGTACATCATGTCCACACACAAATGAGTAGCCTAGATGGTCAGTTTTGCAACCCAAATATTTTGCATGCTCAGTGAATGTGTCTGCAGGTTTTCCATCACGTGCATGCATGATGAGAATAACCAATGTAATACCTCAACCTGAAGTCAAACTGACAGACAGGCAGTCAGTAGGTAGCAGTCTGTGTCTCTTTACCAAGCTGACAGACTGACTGTGCAGGTCAGGAGCTCAGTCAGCAGGGGCCAAATATTTACACTATCCTCAGTCAGATCTCCCAGACCACATGAGGTCTGCCTCTCTGGGGTCTGAGTTTGTGGTCCTCTGGTCCTCTGTGTAATGCAACCAGTTCTGCATAGTGCCATCACACTTCTCACCCTCCGCTACAGAGACCTTCCTGGTCACTTGCCCTAGCCCAGAGCAATATCTTTCAATAATCATTGCTTTCAACCAACCAACCACTGCTAAGTGAAGCAGATAAAAATAAATGAATATCTAGGTCTTCACCCGTGGAAAATCTGGCCACATGAAGGTAAAATAAAATCTAAGCGTATCTCTGTGCTATGTATTGGAATCTATTGTGATGTGACAGACAAGTATGGCTTATGCACAGAGAATACAGGGAATGTCTGGAAACCCTTTACCTGAAAAGTCCTGGTTTAGGCTGGACTACAAACTCTACAAAGTGAGTTATGTGCAGTCCAAACAAAGGCAGCTACAGAAGACAGGATTCTCGTGCTGCTGTCTTAATGGTGCGTCAGCCCCTCCACACTACAGATGGGAGGTGGGTGTCCTGCAAGACAGGAATGTCAGTGTTCTGCCATGGCCAGCGAAGAGCCCGGATCTCAATCCCATTGAGCACGTCTGGGACCTGTTGGTGAGGGCTAGGGTCATTCCCCCCCCAGAAATGTCCAGGAACTTGCAGGTGCATTGGTGGAAGAGTGGGGTAACATCTCACAGCAAGAACTGGTAAATCTGGTGCAGTCCATGAGGAGGAGATGCACTGCAGTACTTAATGCAGCTGGAGGCCACACCAGATACTGACTGTTACTTTTGACCCCCATTTTGTTCATGGACACATTATTCCATTTCTGTTCTGTGGAACTTGTTCAGTTTGTCTCAGTTGTTGAATCTTATGTTCATACAAATATTTGCACGTCAACTTTTCTGAAAATAAACGCAGTTTACAGTGAGAGGACATTTCTTTTTTTGCTGAGTTTATATCCAAGATATCAAGTTCAACAAGTGAACATCCATATCAGTGAACCTCCCCACACACTCCCTCTTGTTTGGGGATGGTTTGGTGCCATCGTTGATACTGCTTGGCCAACTTGGCTTTGGTTTGTTGATTGGGTTTGTTGTCCTTAACAGTGCTTGAATCCCCCGAAACCAGAAATCTGTTTCTTTGAGCTCATAAGTATCTCTCGTCAATTAATCGTTCAAGCTCTTCAATGGATTCTGAATCATCCAGCGTGTTTGCAGGCAGAGTAAAACAAAAATTAGATGTATCTTTCCGGACCTGTACAGGCTGTCAGTAGATACCCGCAATACATTTTTTTTTTACTATGTGTGTAGTAATGGGTATTTCATCCCTCACTGTATGTAATGGGACAAGCTTATAGGTCCTTATGGAAAACTTCTTCCTCATGAAGAGATGCATATACAAAATGTCACAACATAGTATGAGGAAAACCATGAATTGAATACATTTTAGAATAAGGCTGTAATGTAACAAAATGTGGAAAAAGTCAAAGGGGTCTGAATACTTTCCCAATGAACATAAAAATATTTAAAAAGCACATACACATGTTTAAAAAGTGTGTGTATATACACACACACTTTTTAAACATGTGTATGTGCTTTTTAAATAATTTTATGTGCATTGGGAAAGTATTCAGACCCCTTGACTATCTATCTATCTATCTATCTATCTATCTATATATATATATATATATATATATATATATATATATATATATATAAGCACAACGTGACTAAGAGACAAGTCGGAATGTTTGACTAACAAGTCTAACACCCTGTCGCCGCTAGCTGTCTGTCAGTGCCTTGAATCTAGCCCTATGCCAGAAAATATATTTAAGACCACAGCTGTGCAAAAAGCCCATGGATCATGAAGGACCCATAGTTGCACACAAAAATGCTACCTTAAATAGATGTTTTGTTCAGTGGACAGGCTTTTTACTTAAATTTGGCCTATGCACAAAGAAAGTGTCAATTAAAGGCCTTTCCTGGCAACTAGTGAATTGCCACACACACACTTTATGCCAGGAACTCCCACTGACGTCAGGCTCTCAGTGATTAAGACGTGATACAGAAATAACAAGGTCACAGCAATCCATGGAATGGCAAACACTATAACATTAAAATAAGCTTGATACTTTTTGCAATGGTTTTGATTTCTGTTTTGGTTTTAGAACCTGCGGACAAAGCAGTGTGAAATAGTTGTGAAAGTAGGCATAGAGCGCAAAGCACTACGTTAGATTCATTTCAGCAGTTTTAAGTAAGGTATTTGGTAACAAATAAAAGCTCCATCACTGAGGCAAACCACAACCTACATTAGTATAAATGTCTAAATTCTGCCCACATAGTCCCATAGAATGTTACACTAACAACAAAAGTAGCAGCCTCCCATAGAACAGCCTACCTTGGTTCACACTGATACCACTACATTGGCCTATGGCAACTAAACCATCTCAATTATAGAGGCGCCAAACAGTTTTAATTCAATTCTGAGTATTATACGAGCAACCACTAACAATACATTTCAACACCTTTACAATGAAGGCCAGAAAATGGGAGACAAGAGAATAGAGTTGACATACCAGGCTTTCTTCCCTGTTCTTGCCTCAACATTTGACAACCTCAAAGACACGTTTCAACAATTCCTCAAAACGTTCATAATCTGTATTCAGCACCTCAAAACAAGCTCTCACTATCATTCGGGCAAGTCAAGTGACAGCAACCTTTTTTTTTTCGCGACCTTTTAACACACTGGCTGTCAGTGCCACTTATTTACGGTAGCCTTATTGAAACAGTTAGCTAGCTATGTAGTTAGTTTAGTAGTTAGCCGCCTAGCTAGCTAATGTTAGTTCTAGAAATTAAAATATCGAGTCGTCTCTAACATTTACTGTAGCTGGCTAGGCTAGCTAACTAGTTACGCAAACACGTCAAAATCTAAACCAAGCCGAACGAAACAACACATTACAGCTAGCTAATCGGCTAGATTACTAGAGGCGAACGTACCTTTTCTTTTCTGGGACAACTGTGTTCATTTTAATGACGACGGACTTATTTTGAGCCTCAGCCAAGAAGATAAACTGTGTTTCGGGCCCGTACAAAAACAAGCGACAATTCACGTAGCTAATTCAAATTAAATCCGTGAATGTGTTTCCAGAAATTGTTGATAAATGCAAATCAGGAGAGGTCAAGCCTCCATCGCTGAAGTCAAAAAATGAGTACAGAAGAATGTGTTTTAATTCCTTCGAAATGGCATGAGGTGCCACGCTAGCGGTTGCTTGGAACAACGTTACATCTAGTTAGCTGAGCAGCTAGGTCAAACACCGTACAGTAAGATAGGTAGAAACTGCTTCTCCAAAAGAAATCCCCGATCACACTTGTTGGCAAGGTAAATTCATGCGTAGAAACATGTCATTACGGGTCTTAATGGTCGTCTCGCGCCCAAATGCGCATGTGCAGGCCGTCAATTCATTTTGACGAAAATGAAAACGTGGCTGTTTGTCACTATCACGAGGTTGGAGTAATAACATGTTTAATTAAGACATTGTCTCGAATCTAGGTTGTGCCTTTAGATTTCGAGAAAACGGACAACTAACGAATAATTTTTCACTTCTTTCATTGACTTCTCAAACCCCGGCCTGGTTACTGAAAGTCTCACGATGTCGCTCCTCTGGGTTTAGAAACTCTGTGGCTAGGTGATCAGCTGCTTATCAATTCAATTTCAATTACATTTAAGGGATTTATTGACATGGGAAACATGTGTTAACATTGCCAAAGCAAGTGAAGTAGATAAAAGTTAAATAAAACAATAAAAATTAGCATTACACTCACAGAAGTTCCAAAAGAATAAAGACATTTCAAATGTCATTATGTCTATATACAGTGTTGTAACGATGTGCAAATAGATAAAGTATAAAAGGGAAAACAAATTAACATAAATATGGGTTGCATTTGCTTATCTCCCCCAGGGAGATGAGCAATTACTACAGGTCTGGAATCAGCTAACATTTTATACTTGTTGTTTACTCCATGTGTAACTCTGTGTTGTTGCCTGTTCACACTGCTATGCTTTATCTTGGCCAGGTCGCAGTTGTAAATGAGAACTTGTTCTCAACTAGCCTACCTGGTTAAATAAAGGTGAAATAAAAAAAGAGAATCTGTCCCCTCTCATTACCTCTTTGTCTTTTCGGGAGCGCGCTCAATCACATGCCTATCCACCGGCGGCGCGCACGAGCTCTATGGTACTGTATATTCCATTTGTTTGGTTTCCCTCCTTTACACCAACTTGACTGAACTGCTATCATTAAAATGTAAGCATGACACATTTACCAGGCCAAACGTCAGTTCCCTTACAAATTCAATAAAATACTAACATCAAACAATCTCAGTTCAATCTACACAAAATAATAAAACATGAGCATTTACCTTTTACAATGAGAAGTGAGGCATTTTTTTAACCAAAAATGTAGGCCAATGGTTCAAGAGTGGGGGGTTATGGCAGTATTACCATTCCAAACTCAAACTCTTTCCCAGTAAATATTACCTTTTAATGTGCCATGACACAACCAGTCATGATGTTTTTATCTGATTGTCAAAAAAGTAGGTTTCCTTCACACGTTCATCCAAAATAATTCCAGCATCTGCACAGTGCACTGTGCACCCGCCAACTTTCCGACAATATGCAAGTGGCTACAACTATCTCACCGGAGAAAGCATCCGAGCTAGGCAAAACAGCGCCCCTCTGCCTTACATTATGTGGCCCAAGTGGCTTGCGAAATATTCAACCCCCTTGGCATTTTTCCTATTTTTTTGCCTTACAACCTGGAACTAAAATAGATTTTTGGGGGGTTTGTATAATTTTATTTACACAACATGCCTACCACTTTGAAGATGCTAAATATTTTTTCTTGTGAAACAGACCCCCAAAAAACTGAACTTGAGCTTGCATAACTATTCACCCCCCAAAGTCAATACTTTGTAGAGCGACCTTTTGCAGCAATTACAGCTGCAAGTCTCTTGGGGCATGTCTCTATAAGCTTGGCACATCTAGCCACTGGAATTTTTGCCCACTCTTCAAGGCAAACTGCTCCAGCTCCTTCAAGTTGGATGGGTTCCACTGGTGTACAGCAATCTTTAATTCATACCACAGATTCTCAATTGGATTCTGTCTGGGCTTTGACTAGGCCATTCCAAGACATTTAAAATGTTTCCCCTTAAACCACTCGAGTGTTGCTTTAGCAGTATGCTTAGGGTCATTGTCCTGCCGGAAGGTGAACCTCCGTCTCAGTCTCAAATCTCTAGAAGACTGAAACAGGCTTCCCTCAAGAATTTCCCTGTATTTAGTGCCATCCATCATTCCTTCCATTCTGACCAGTTTCCCAGTCCCTGCCGATGAAAAACATCGGTACTCTCAGGCTAATGAGAAGTGTTGGGCCAGACATAGCATTTTCCTTGATGGCCAAAAAGCTACATTTTAGTCTCATCTGACCAGAGTACCTTCTTCCATATGTTTGGGGAGTCTACTACATGCCTTTTGACAAACAACAAATGTGTTTGCTTATTTTTTTCTTTAAGCAATGGCTTTTTTCTGGCCATAAAGCCCAGCTCTGTGGAGTGTATGGCTTAAAGTGGTCCTATGGACAGATACTCCAATCTCTGCTGTGGAGCTTTGCCGCTCCTTCAGCGTTATCTTTGGTCTCTTTGTTGCCTCTCTGATTAATGCCCTCCTTGCCTGGTCTGTGCGTTTTGGTGGGCGTCCCTCTCTTGGCAGGTTTGTTGTGGTGCCATATTCTTTCATTTTTTAAATAATGGATTTAATGGTGCTCCGTGGGATGTTCAAAGTTTCCGATTTTTTTTTTTTATAACCCAACCCTGATCTGTACTTCACCACAACCTTGTCCCTGACCTGTTTTGAGAGCTCCTAGATCTTCATGGTGCCGCTTGCTTGGTGGTGCCGCTTGCTTGGTGGTGCCGCTTGCTTGGTGGTGCCGCTTGCTTGGTGGTGCCGCTTGCTTGGTGGTGCCGCTTGCTTGGTGGTGCCGCTTGCTTGGTGGTGCCGCTTGCTTGGTGGTGCCGCTTGCTTGGTGGTGCCGCTTGCTTGGTGGTGCCGCTTGCTTGGTGGTGCCGCTTGCTTGGTGGTGCCGCTTGCTTGGTGGTGCCACTTGCTTGGTGGTGCCGCTTGCTTAGACTCTGGGGCCTTTCAGAATAGATGTGTATATATACTGAGATCATGTGACAGATCATGTGACACTTAGATTGCACACAGGTGGACTTTATTTAACTAATTATGTGACTTCTGAAGGTAATTGGTTGCACTAGATCTTGTTTAGTGGCTTCAAATCAAAAGGGGTGAATACATATACACGTACCACTTCGTTTTTAATCAAATTAAATTGCATTTTAAACAAGTTATTTTTTAAATTTCACTTCACCAATTTGGACTATTCTGTGTATGTCCATTACATGAAATCCAAATAAAAATCCATTTAAATTACAGGTTGTAATGCAACAAAATAGGAAAAACGCCAAGGGGGATGAATACTTTTGCAAGTCACTGTATCTGATGCTGGCTAGTCAAAAGGAGTATGACATGCCATACTCTTTTAGGCCAGACATGATCAGATACATGGGTAACACATGAATGTCCTCTGCCTCAAGGATAAATAAATCCCCTGCCAGTATTATCAGCAGCACCTGTCTTTTTACTAAAGAAATTAGTTAAATTAGGTACTTTTTCTGTTCAAATGAAATCTTCTTTCTTTTTCTCTGCCCCACTCTGAAAGCTCCTCTTTGTTGGAGCTTAATTTCAATGACAGTCACGTTTGCAACCATATTGAGTGGAACAATGCACAGGAATGAATCAGTCTGTGGGTGATTAATGACACTCGTTTCTACTATTATGAGAAAAACTGTAGGTATGGAAATAAATTATGGTCTATTATGAGTTATTATTCAGCTGTATGGATTCATTTACTTTTTTTGAGGCCTGTTTAGTAAACAATGTCCTGGGATAAACCCCACTCCCTCCCCATTTACTTTGCAAATTTCAAGCTTTCTGCAGGTTTTGCTGCTGCTGAACCAAAACATAATTGGAGTGATGAGCTGAGCAGCCCACGACAGCGGGTCGTTTGTCGGGGGGGCTCAAATAGAGAACTTTATTTTTTTAAAACTATTACTCATATATTTTTATTATGCTCAGCTCACTAGGCCCCTTAATGAGGCCTGCGGCATTGCACAGGGGTTGAATTTTTGCAAGGTCTGATTAAACCAGATTAGTAGCCTGCACTGGTGCCTCCCGAGATCAATGCTCTTGATCTTAAACCTTGAGCTAAACTGATGCTCCAGTAAGTCATAGAATAAAGAAGATAGAGGTGGGATTTTGTTAGTTTAGTGCTGGCAAGGTTTTACTGGGATATTGAGAAGGGATTGAAAGTTCGCATTAATCCAAATATTTCAGCAACTTTAAATTTAGAGCCGTGTGAGGCATCCTCTTTCAATTGAATAAAGTTCACATAAGGTCTATGTGTCCTTGTAGCACAGGCTAGTGGGACATTACTTGTGCTCTGATTCGACGGGAGCTATTTCCTGCCATTGATTTCAAACAATGCTAATTTTATATCTTAGGAATTTCTTCCAGCAGGATAAATCAGTGACTCTGGTACTGTCTGAAGACTTCCAGTGCTAAATGACAGGAAGTTCCCATCCTATCTGAACATATCAGTGCACATCTCCGGGTCAAGAACATCGAGCTCTGAGCAGGTTCAACACAGGGCAGCAAATTGTTTCTTCTGACTGCTGGGATTTCCTTCAGCGTCAGAGAAGGGTTGTTTTCAAATTTATCTTCCATCTCCTAGACCAGCTGCTTATTAGCAGAATGCTTGGCCAACATCTAAGTCTCCCTTTCAACGAACAGTAACCACACCTTCCTGTAACTATCAGAGGCGACAGTCATGACACTGTAGTTTCCTGTTTATCCATTTATTGTCTGTGACGACAGTAAGAATGTAAGATATACAGTACATGATGGCTCAAACAGAGGATGGATCTTTATAGTTAGGGTTGCAACTGCATTTCCCTTCTCTCTCTCAAGAGATCCATAAAGCAACATATAAATAATAATCTGATGCAGTCTCTTATAGTCTCTTGTTGCTATCCTGTACCTGTCCCACAGGTGTGATGTTAGGATGTAGCGATCCTGTGCAGGTTGTTACACGTGGTCTGCCACTGCGAGGACGATCAGCTGTCCGTCCTGTCTCCCTGTAGCGCTGTCTTAGGCGTCTCACAGTGCGGACTTTGCAATTTATTGTCCTGGCCACATCTGCAGTCCTCATGCCTCCTTGCAGCATGCCTAAGGCACGTTCACGCAGATGAGCAGGGACCCAGGGAATCTTTATTTTTGTGTTTTTCAGAGTCAGTAGAATAGTGTCCTAAGTTTGCATAACTGTGACCTGTTTATGGTTCATTGAACAAGCATGGGGAACAGTGTTTAAAACCCTTTACAGTGAAGATCTGTGAAGTTATTTGGATTTTTATGAATTATCTTTGAGACAGGGTCCTGAAAAGGGATGTTTTCTCTTTTTGCTGAGTTTACATATCTACCTCAATTACCTCATACCCATGCACATCGACTCGATACATCGAGCATAGCTGTGCTGCAATCCCAGCTTCAGATGCAATCGTTAGGCAAGGGTAATTTCAGTGTAGGAAAGGATGAGACAGTGTCTGTGCCACAAGTAAGTACAGATAGTAGTATAAATCCCCTCGCACAGTCTCTGCAGCCGGACAACTTTCTCATGGCTTCTGGAGGGAAATGCTTTAGGAATGCTCAACCGGTGTCGCTCATTCAGCCGACAGAACCTTTCAACAGGTTCTCCTCATTAAGCAGCGAGTCTGAGTCAGAGGCTGAGCCTTCTCTGGTCTCTACTCCTCCCGTTAAGGGGTCTGAGACGCCGAAGCCTCCCACCATTAGCTCTGACAAATTGAAAACCCTAGTCATTGGCGACTCCATTACCCGTAGTACTAGACTTAAAACGAATCATCCAGCGATCATACACGGTTTACCAGGGGGCAGGGCTACCGACGTTAAGGCTAATCTGAAGATGGTGCTGGCTAAAGCTAAAACTGGCGAGTGTAGAGAGTATAGGGATATTGTTATCCACGTCGGCACCAACGATGTTAGGATGAAACAGTCAGAGGTCACCAAGCGCAACATAGCTTCAGTGTGTAAATCAGCTAGAAAGATGTGTCGGCATCGAGTAATTGTCTCTGGCCTCCTCCCAGTTAGGGGGAGTGATGAGCTCTACAGCAGTATCTCACAACTCAATCGCTGGTTGAAAACTGTTTTCTGCCCCTCCCAAAAGATAGAATTTGTAGATAATTGGCCCGCTTTCTGGGACTAACCCACAAACAGGACCAAGCTTGGCATGTTGAGGAGTGATGGACTCCATCCTAGCTGGAGGGGTGCTCTCATCTTATCTACGAACATAGACAGGGCTCTAACTCCCCTAGCTCCACAATGAGAGGGTGCAGGCCAGGCAGCAGAATGTTAGCCAGCCTGCCAGCTTAGTGGAGTCTGCCACTAGCACAGTCAGTGTAGTCAGCTCAGCTATCCCCACTGAGACCGTGTCTGTGTCTCGACCTAGGTTGGGCAAAACTAAACATGGCGGTGTTCGCCTTAGCAATCTCACTGGAATAAAGGCCTCCTCCATTCCTGCCATTATTGAAAGAGATTGTGATACCTTACATCTCAAAATAGGGCTACTTAATGTTAGATCCCTCACTTCCAAGGCAGTTATAGTCAATGAACTAATCACTGATCATAATCTTGATGTGATTGGCCTGACTGAAACATGGCTTAAGCCTGATGAATTTACTGTGTTAAATGAGGCCTCACCTCCTGGTTACACTAGTGACCATAACCCCCGTGCATCCCGCAAAGACAGAGGTGTTGCTAACATTTACGATAGCAAATTTCAATTTACAAAAAAAAAAAAAAACAATGTTTTCGTCTTTTGAGCTTCTAGTCATGAAATCTATGCAGCCTAATCAATCATCAATTATTATGTTTGCAATCACAACAAATAATCTGCTCAGACCCCAACCAAGGATCATCAAAAGCCGTGCTATAAATTCTCGCACAACCCAAAGATTCCTAGATGCCCTTCCAGACTCCCTCCGCCTACCCAAGGATGTCAGAGTACAAAAATCAATTAACCACCTAACTGAGGAACTCAGTTTAACCTTGCGCAATACCCTAGATGCAGTCGCACCCCTAAAAACCAAAAACATTTGTCATAAGAAACTATCTCCCTGGTATACAGAAAATACCCGAGCTCTGAAGCAAGCTTCTAGAAAATTGGAACTGAAATGGCGCCACACTAAACTGGAAGACTTCCGACAAGCTTGGAAAGACAGTACCGTGCAGTATCGAAGAGCCCTCACTGCTGCTCGATCAATCTATTTTTCCAACTTAATTGAGGAAAATAAGAACAATCCAAAATGTATTTTTGATACTGTCGCAAAGCTAACTAAAAAGCAGCATCCCGAAGAGAGGATGGCTTTCACTTCAGCAGTGATAAATTCATGAACTTTGAGGAAAAGATCATGATCATTAGAAAGCAAATTACAGACTCCTCTTTAAATCTGCGTATTCCTCCAAAGCTCAGTTGTCCTGAGTCTGCACAACTCTGCCAGGACCTAGGAAGAAGGGAGACACTCAAGTGTTTTAGCACTATATCTCTTGACACAATGATGAAAATAATCATGGCCTCTAAACCGTCAAGCTGCATACCCTATTCCAACTAAACTACTGAAAGAGCTGCTTCCTGTGCTTGGCCCTCCTATGTTGAACATAATAAACGGCTCTCTATCCACCGGATGTGTACCAAACTCACACAAAGTGGCAGTAATAAAGCCTCTCTTGAAAAGCCAAACCTTGACCCAGAAAATATTTTAAAAACTATTGGCCTATATCGATTCTCCCATTCCTCTCAAATTGTTTAGAAAAAGCTGTTGCGAAGCAACTCACTGCCTTCCTGAAGACAAACAATGTATACGAAATGCTTCAGTCTGGTTTTAGACCCCATCATAGCACTGAGACTGCACTTGTGAAGGTGGTAAATGACCTTTTAATGGTGTCAGACCGAGGCTCTGCATCTGTCCTCGTGCTCCTAGACCTTAGTGCTGCTTTTGATACCATCGATCACCACATTCTTTTGGAGAGATTGGAAACCCAAATTGGTCTACACGGACAAGTTCTGGCCTGGTTTAGATATTATCTGTCAGAAAGATATCAGTTTGTCTCTGAGGATGGTTTGTCCTCTGAGAAATCAACTGTAAATTTCGGTGTTCCGTTTTACGACTACTATTGTTTTCACTATATATTTGACCTCTTAGTGACGTCAATCAGAAACATAATGTTAACTTTCACTGCTATACAGATGACACACAGCTGTACATTTCGATGAAACATGGTGAAGCCCCAAAATTGTCCTCGCTGGAAGCCTGTGTTTCAGACATAAGGAAGTGGATGGCTGCAAATGTTCTACTTTTAAACTCGGACAAAACAGAGATGCTTGTTCTAGGTCCCAAGAAACAAAGAGATCTTCTGTTGAATCTGACAATTAATCTTGATGGTTGTACAGTCATCTCAAACAGAACTGTGAAAGGACCTCGGCGTTACTCTGGACCCTGATCTCTCTTTTGACGAACATATCAAGACTTTCATGGACAGCTTTTTTCCATTTACGTAACATTGCAAAAATCAGAAACGTTCTATCCAAAAATGATGCAGAAAAAATGTATCAATGCTTTTGTCACTTCTAGGTTAGACTACTGCAATGCTCCACTTTCCGGCTACTCGGATAAAGCACTAAATAAACTTCAGTTGGTGCTAAATACGGCTGCTAGAATCCTGACTAGAACCAAATAAAATGATCATATTACTCCAGTGCTAGCCTCTCTACACTGGCTTCCTGTTAAGGCAAGGGCTGATTTCAAGGTTTTACTGCTAACCTACAAAGCATTACATGGGCTTGCTCTTACCTATGGTTCCGATTTGGTCCTGCCCTACATACCTACACTGTCACGTTCTGACCTTAGTTCTGTTATTATATCTTTGTTTTAGTATGGTCAGGGCGTGAGTTGGGTGGGTTGTCTATGTTCGTTTTTCTATAATTTGGGATTTCTGTGTTCGGCCTAGTATGGTTCTCAATCAGAGGCAGCTATCAATCGTTGTCCCTGATTGAGAATCAAACTTAGGTAGCCTGGTTTCACTTTTGAGTTGTGGGTGTTTATTTTTCCGTTTCAGTGTTTGCACCATTCAGGACTGTTTCGGTTTTCATTTTGGATTCTCTTGTTCTTTTGTATTTTGTATTCATTAAATCATTAAATCATTATGGATACATACCACGCTGCATTTTCGTCCGATCATTGATACTCTTCGTCAGAAGAGGAGGACGAAAACCCTTACATACACGTATGCTACGGTCACAAGACGCAGGCCTCCTAACTGTCCCTAGAATTTCTAAGCAAACAGCTGGAGGCAGGGCTTTCTCCTATAGAGCTCCATTTTTATGGAATGGTCTGCCTACCCATGTGAGAGATGCAGACTCGGTTTCAACTTTGAAGTCTTTATTGAAGACTTATCTCTTCAGTAGGTCCTATGATTGAGTGTAGTCTTGCCCAGGAGTGTGAAGTTGAACGGAATGGCACTGGAGCAAAGAACCGCCCTTGCTGTCTCTGCCTGGCCGGTTCCCCTCTTTCCACTGGGATTCTCTGCCTCTAACCCTATTAAAGGGGCTGAGTCACTGGCTTACTGGTGCTCTTCGATGCCATCCCTAGGAGGGGTGCGTCACTTGAGTGGTTTGAGTCACTGACGTGATCTTCCTGTCTGGGTTGGTGCCCCACCTTGGGTAGTGCCGCGGCGGAGATCTTTGTGGGCCCCTCTGTCTCAGCCTCCAGTATTTATGCTGCAGTAGTTTGTGTCGGGGGGCTAGGGTCAGTCTATTATATCTGGAGTATTTATCCTGTCTTATCCGGTGTCCTGTGTGAATTTAAGTATGCTCTCTGTAATTCTTTCTTTCTCTCTCTTGGAGGGCCTGAGCCCTAGGACCATGCCTCAGGACTACCTGGCCTGATGACTCCTTGCTGTCCCCAGTCCACCTGTCCGTGCTGCTGCTCCAGCTTCAACTGTTCTGCCTGCGGCTATGGAACCCTAACCTGTTCACCGGACATGTCCCAGACCTGCTGTTTTCAACTCTCTAGAGACAGCAGGAGCGGTAGATATACTCAATGATCGGCTATGAAAAGCCAACTGACATTTACACCTGAGGTGCTGACCTGTTGCACCCTCGACAACCACTGTGATTATTATTATTTGACCCTGCTGGTCATCTATGAACATTTGAACATCTCAGCCATGTTCTGTTATAATCTCCACCCGGCACAGCCAGAAGAGGACTGGCCACCCCTCATAGCCTGGTTCCTCTCTAGGTTTCTTCCTAGGTTGTCTTTCTAAGGAGTTTTTCCTAGCCACTGTGCTTCTACACCTGCATTGTTTGCTGTTTGGGGTTTTAGGCTGGGTTTCTGTACAGCACTTTGAGATATCAGCTGATGTAAGAAGGGCTTTATAAATCTATTTGATTTGATTTTGATTTGACTCAGTACTGGTAACCCGTGTTTATAGCCAAGTTATCGTTACTCATTGTGTATTTATTTCTTGTGTTATTATTCTTCTATTTCTTTTTTTTCTCTCTGCATTGTAAGCATTTCACTGTTAGTCTACACCTGTTGCTAACGAGGCCTGTGACAAATAAAATTGGATTTAATTTGACAGCGCACAGGATGAGATTTATTCCTGAAAAACAGGGACAAAACAAGAGGTGTGAGACCCCCTTCCCTCTTCTCAGACCACATCCCTGTGTCTGATATGAAAGGTGAAAATGACTGACATTTATCTCCATTGTGTTTGAATTACTATTCTCGTGGGTACGGGAAATCCCCCAAAGTCCCCACAAGGATAGTAAAACAAGGAAAATTCTCCCTCGTCCTCATGAGGACAAAGGCTATTTTAAGCTTAGAGGTTAGGTTTATGGTTGCAATTAGGGCTAGAATTAGGGATAGGTTTAGGGGTTAGGTTTAGGAGTTAGGGTTAAGTTAAGGGTTAGGTAAAAAGGATGTTTTTTAGGTCCCCACAAGGATAGTAAAACATACTGTATGCTGTTTGTGTTTGTGTTTTCCGGGAAGGACAGAGAAACCTTTTCACATGGACCCCTCAGCAGTCATTCCAGTATTTAATAGAGCAGATCAGCCGTTCTGGTTACATTACCATTTTCCCTGCTATCGTCTATGTGCTGGAGTCAGTCAGTTATCTTGACTAATGGTCACAGCCAGTGGCGACACGTCATTCAGCCCAACCTGTCTTGAGCCCCACCTGTTTAGCCCATTTCATTTTCTTGTGCCTCTCTTGCATGTTATTCTGGCTTTAATATTCTATCACATATCAGTTTGCAAACAATGTTTAAAAAAAAAAGTTTATAAAGCTGCATGCAGACATGGTCTCTTTTTAACTAGCGCAGTACTTTCTGTGGTGCTGGGACAGCCAGCAGAAAATACAGCGCCTCGGGGTTGGTAATGTTCTCAGTGTTCTGTCACTCATGGGGACACTACGTCACCGCAAAATCTACGGGTAGAGCTTGAATATTTATTAATATTATTATAATTTATTTTTTACCCCTTTTTCTCCCCAATTTCATGGTATCCAATTGTTTTAGTAGCTACTATCTTGTCTCATCGCTACAACTCCCGTACGGGCTCGGGAGAGACGAAGGTTGAAAGTCATGCGTCCTCCGATACACAACCCAACCAAGCCGCCCTGCATCTTAACACAGCGCGCAACCAACCCGGAAGCCAGCCGCACCAATGTGTCGGAGGAAACACTGTGCACCTGGCAACCTTGGTTAGCGCACACTGCGCCCGGGCCCACCACAGGAGTCGCTGGTGCGCGATGAGACAAGGATATCCCTACCGGCCAAACCCTCCCTAACCCGGACGACGCTAGGCCAATTGTGCGTCGTCCCACGGACCTCCCAGTCGCGGCCGGTTACGACAGAGCCTGGGCGCGAACCCAGAGTCTCTGGTAGTACAGCGCCCTTAACCACTGTGCCACCCAGGAGGCATAGCTCAAATATTGAAGCCCCTTGGGTGCTGCTATAGACTTACATTAGAAGTGCCCATCAAAGAAGGCTCAAAGTCATTGGCCACATATCTACAGTAGCTTTGATTGGACTGATCTTGTCAACATCATACTTTCAAAATCTTAGCTAGCTAGCCAGACAAGCAGTCATCATCATAAATCAAGTCGACAATCTACTAGCAAATCCTTTTCATCCTTGCCACATTAAAATAAATTATAGATAAAACATATCGGTGCTCATCGGCCATAAACATTACTCAAATTCAAAAATGAGTGCTGAGGCACGACTGCAGCCTCGGGTTCTATCCCCAGCTGTGACCTGGAGAACCATTGGATGGCGCACAATTGGCTCAGTGTTGTCCGGGTTAGGGGAGGGTTTAGCCAGACAGAATTTCCTTTTCTCATTGTGCTCTAGCAACTACTTGTGGCGGGCCGGGCACCGGAATTCCAAGTGTGTCAAGAAGCAATGTGGCTCGGCTTTCGACCTTCGCCGAGTCTGTAGGGGAGTTGCAGCGATGAGACAAGATTGTAACTTCTGGCCCATGACGTTATATGTGAATGTTCATCCTTTAAAATGTTTGAACCCCTTTTTCCCCCAATTACGTGATATCCAATTGGTAAGGAACTAAATTTTTTCCCCCCTCTGACTGGGTAAATACAGAAAATAATTTAGACTCGGAATTCCAAGCCGGGAACTCGGGCCCACAAGAAAGACCACCGTGCCACTTTCCTGTTCAAGTGAGCACAGCACAACAAGGTGAGTCCAAAAATGTCTTGTATGCTGCTGCATAAATGATGCAATATGCCAGGGAGATATGTATACTGAAAGTATGTTGTGTAGTAAGCAGTTAGTAGCCCATGTGCCTCACCCTAATAATTTGGTCCCTTTCCCCCCCTCATAACTTAGCCTACTGTTCTGACTTGGTGGTGCACATGTAGCCTATAGCCTGTTTTAGAGAACTGTAATCATCGAGTATTGTAAGAGCTTTCATTGTCAGTCTATATTTATCCTACGGTTCTGACTTGGTGTACAGGGAAAATACTGTAAGAACGGCCCATGTCCTGAATTCTGTTGCTGTACATTTCTAAAGTGCTGAACAAAGTTATATTGACTACGCCCGTCCTAGCTAGCTAATTAATGTCTTCATTGAAATAACGGATTGCCTCTTATCCGCTCATCATTCCCTTCTGCCATAGTTTGTAGATCTCAATTGTCAGTAGAAACCACATTTGTTTAAGCAAGTCAGAAATATCAGCTATGTTTTTTTAAAGGCAGTAAATGAGGCTGAATGAACTGTTTCACTGCTAGACAAGGCTCTGTTGATAGCCAGGTGTAGCAGCGGTAAGGATTCACTCCATGGTGCTGAAAAGTTCAGCTCTGCTGTTGGGACAGCTTTATGTAGGCCTAAGAGTTTGTGGGCACTGTTCGTCACCGTTATAGTGCAATTAATGTATTGTTTAGTGTTGTGTAGTGGTTTTGCTGGCATGCATAAAAATGTTTGCCCACCAGGATTTACATGCTAAAATCACCAATGGTCACAGCATTGAACAAGAAGTATGTCGAGTTAATAAAGACACAGATACACAATTCTCATTAGTTTAAAAAATGCTTGTATTTATCTTGAAGTAACTGTAGGGGAATTCATATTTCTGTATCAGTGGACAAATTGCCATTAACATTGCTTTGCATTTCAGTCAACTAGTCTGAAAGATCAGTAAAACACTTTGAGCAAGATTACAAGTCAGAACTGTCCCATGTTTTCCAAAGGTGACAGGAATGAGCATGGAAAAATAAAGAATCTCTGATTAAAATCTGGCCTCATTGAGAAACCTCTGTCTCAACACAGAACCAGTCAGTCATGTCTCACAGTGACGAGACAGTGATGTCATATCCCACAGTGCCAAGAAGCAATTACGCAACAATCCTGCTGCAAGAATTTAATTGAGAATGTCAGAAGCTGGAGATGTTTTTCAGGGCTACAGTAAGAGTCCATATGAGTCCTCATGTATCTGGAAGTCAGCCTCTTCCACTCAAACTGCCTCCTCATTGGGCAGAAGTAGAAGTCAGTAGGGGCAGAGAAAAAGGGGTGAACAGTGAAAGGGGGAGGTATGACAGAAGTCTGGGGGTGCTGGGGTGTCACACACAGCCCCTTAATCGTCCAGCAGCTCAGGAGCAGTGAAGGAGAAGTTGTGAAACTCGTCTTGGTTGACAGAGGGAAGGAGGTCCTCAATCGGCGTCAGGATGGGCTCCTCCTGGGTGAAGTCTGGGTCAAAATTGTTCACGTCCTCTGCAGTTTTCTGAAAGTGAAGTATTGGTTAGACAGGAAAGGAGGCACAATAACAAAATATCAGTGAGATGTCCTGGAAATACTTTTGGGTAACTGCCAACAAATACCACCTTGCATGTCTTTCATAACCCAGGCCACTACCTACCATACTGTAATTCAATGATAAGAGAATAAAACTGGGTGTGTATTAAAAATGGTAAGATAGGAAGGTATTACAACTCTACCGTAATATCTACTGTAAACAGTTTGTAATGACATCAATCATGTGTATCAGGTGTGTGTGTGCGCGCCTCACGATGCGGGGTTTGAAAGGCGGCTCCAGCTCCCTGCGGTTCAGCTTGTCCCAGTCGATTCCAATGAAGAAGGCGTGGCTAGTCACAGCATTCTCCCCGCCCTCTTCCGCCATGCAGCCTAGACGCCGGGCTGGGTTCTTTGTCAGGAACTGTGGAGAGAACAGAAATATAATTGCATATGAGAAGTGAATAAAAGTAAAATAATGTGTGTTAATGAAGTAAATCATTTGAATGTGGCTTATAATATGACTGTTGAGATTAGCATCAGCTTTGGTTCGACCTTGAATGCCATCCCATCCACCCCCCTGACTTGCAGAAACACACACCCCGAGGCCCAGTAGCACCTCCTTTCCGGCTCAGCTTGGCGTCTGGAGAGACACAGATGTGTTTTGTAAATTCTATTTATCTGAACTGTGTCAACAAAACAAAGCAACCATTTCCTGGACTAAATACTGTATGTGGACCTTACATTTTTCTCAACAACATCTGACGTTGGTGGGTTTGAGCAGCCAAGGGGAAGAGTCAAAACACAACAAAACTAAATTAAACACAGTCTCTCAAATTTCCTTGAGGAGTGATTCCAGAGGAACAAATTAATGTACTGGACCACTGTGTTGGCTGAGGAGTCTAGGGGGCTAGCAGTGACATTCCCAATCAGCCAAAACTAATGAGAAATAGGACCAGATTCACCTCCAGTCCACCCCAAGATTAATAGGTCTTGCCACACCAGACCCAAACACAGTTAACAGAACATTAATACTCTCCCTTCCGTGACGGCTACAAATCCCTCCCCCACCCAGGACTACGTTTTTGGCTAGAAAGTCCAAGCTGCTTAATAAGGACTCCATGAGAGTGCTAGCCACTGCCCACATTCAATGCCATTTTGAATACGCTAGTACTCCAGATAGCCTAGAATTAGCTGATCAGGGCAGTATTGAAGGGGAGTCCACGTACTCACATAGGCAGGAGCTGCTTTCAGGAACTCAACTGGTTGCCTGTTGAAGTTAGGGTGTCCCAGATTAGACTTGGTTTGGTTTACAGGACTATTCATGGTTCTGCGCCCAGATATCTAACTGATTACTTTCCCCATGTTAGGGATGCACATAACAGCATCAGATCAGGTGTTGATAATGTGTACTTATACAGGTTCAGGAGTAATGCTGGGAAAGCTACTTTCTTGTATACTGGGTCCTCGGAGTGGAATGAGTTGCTTCTGCCCATAAAAACAACCTCACTGGACAGTTTAAGTAAAAAAAAAAACTGTCTTCTGTGCCCATTTGAATGTACCTTGTGATGTAACTGAGATGAGATAGATGTTCTTATTATTTGTTTTTATGTTTTATTATCTCGCTGTCATACTGTGTTGCAACTGTTGGATTTTGCCTAGCCATCTTGTCTCAAGAGGACCACAATGGAAATAAGTCCTAGACTTTGTGTTATCCTCGATGATTTTACTAATATGCACTTTTGGATTTAAGTTATGGTCAATTTAATAAACAAAACATTTTTTTAAAATCAGCTCACACCTCCATTCTGCTCCTCCCACCTATAGGTCAAATTTAAATAGGAAGCTACCATGGTAAGGACCGTTCAACATTGGTCTGACCAAACAAAATCTATGCTTCAAGATTGTTTTGATCACACGAACTGGGAAATGTTCCAGGTTGCCTCTGAGAATAGCATTGATGTATACACTGACTTGGTGACAGGAAATGCATAGAGGATGTTGTTCCCACTGTGACGATTAGAACTTATCCAAACCAACCATTGTTCTTGCCATAATACAGACTTCGTCTTTTACCAAATAGGGCTCTCTTCTGTATACCACCCCTACTTTGTAACACAACTGATAGGCTCAAACGCATTAAGAAGGAAAGAAATACTACAAATTAACTTTTAACAAGGCACACCTGTTCACTGAAATGCATTCCATGTGACTACCCATGAAGCTGGTTGAGAGAATGACAAGAGCGTGGAAAGCTGCCATCAAGGCAAAGTGTGGCTACTTTGAAGAATCTCAAATATAAAATATATTTTGATGTGTTTAACACTTTTTTGGTTACTACATGATTCCATATGTGGTATTTCATAGTTTTGATCTCTTCACTATTATTCTACAATGTCAAAAATAGTAAAAAATAAAGAAAAACACTGGAATGAGTAGGTGTGTCCAAACTTTTGACTGGTACTGTATGTAAGAATGTTGTTCATCGACTACAGCTCAGCTTTCAACTCCATTAGTGCCCTCATGACTAAGCTCAGGGCCCTGGGTCTGAACTCCTCCCCATGCAACTGGGTCCTGGTGGGTTGACCCCAAGTGGTGAAGGTAGGCAACAACACCTCTGCCACACTGATCCTCAACACCGGCCCTACAAGGGTGTGTGCTCAGTCCCCTCCGGTACTCCCTGTTCACCCATGACTGCTTGGCCACGCACGTCTCCAACTCAATCATAAAGTTTGCTCACAACCCAACAGTGGTAGGCCTGATAGCCTACAGGGAGGAGATTAGAGCCCTGGCAGAGTGGTGCTTCAAGTTCCTCGGTGTGCACATCACCGACAACCTGAAAAGTGGTCCATTCACACAGACAGGATGGTGAAGAAAATGCATCTGCGCCTCTTCAACCTCAGGAGGCTGAATAAATTTGGTTTGGCCCCTAGGACCTTCACGAACTTCCACAGATGCACCATTGAGAGCATCCTGTCAGGCTGCATCACCGGCTGGTACGGCAATTGCACCCTCCGCAACCGCAGGGCTCTCCAGAGAGTGGTGCAGTCAGCCCAACGCATCACCGGTGGCACACTGCCTGCCCTTCAGGACATCTGTAGCACCTAATGTCACAGGAAGGCCAAGAAAATCATCAAGGACCTCAGCCACCCGAGCCACGGCCTGTTCACCCCGCTACCATCTAGAAGTCGGAGACAGTACAGGTGCATCAAAGACGGGACCGAGAGACGGAGAAACAGCTTCAATCTTCAGGCCATCAAACTGTTAAACAGTCACCACTAACTGGCCTCTGCCCAGTACCCTGCCCTGAACCTCAGAGACTGCTGCCCTATGTACAGTGCCTTGCGAAAGTATTCGGCCCCCTTGAACTTTGAGACCTTTTGCCACATTTCAGGCTTCAAACAAAGATATAAAACGGTATTTTTTTGTGAAGAATCAACAACAAGTGGGACACAATCATGAAGTGGAACGACATTTATTGGATATTTCAAACTTTTTTAACAAATCAAAAACTGAAAAATTGGGCGTGCAAAATTATTCAGCCCCCTTAAGTTAATACTTTGTAGCGCCACCTTTTGCTGCGATTACAGCTGTAAGTCGCTTGGGGTATGTCTCTATCAGTTTTGCACATCGAAGAGAAATGTTTTCCCATTCCTCCTTGCAAAAACAGCTCGAGCTCAGTGAGGTTGGATGGAGAGCATTTGTGAACAGCAGTTTTCAGTTATTTCCACAGATTCTCGATTGGATTCAGGTCTGGACTTTGACTTGGCCATTCTAACACCTGGATATGTTTCTTTTTGAACCATTCCATTGTAGATTTTGCTTTATGTTTTGGATCATTGTCTTGTTGGAAGACAAATCTCCGTCCCAGTCTCAGATCTTTTGCAGACTCCATCAGGTTTTCTTCCAGAATGGTCCTGTATTTGGCTCCATCCATCTTCCCATCAATTTGAACCATCTTCCCTGTCCCTGCTGAAGAAAAGCAGGCCCAAACCATGATGCTGCCACCACCATGTTTGACAGTGGGGATGGTGTATTCAGGGTGATGAGCTGTGTTGCTTTTACGCCAAACATAACGTTTTGCATTGTTGACAAAAAGTTAAATTTTGGTTTCATCTGACCAGAGCACCTTCTTCCACATGTTTGGTGTGTCTCCCAGGTGGCTTGTGGCAAACTTTAAACAACACTTTTTATGGATATCTTTAAGAAATGGCTTTCTTCTTGCCACTCTTCCATAAAGGCCAGATTTGTGCAATATACGACTGATTGTTGTCCTATGGACAGAGTCTCCCACCTCAGCTGTAGATCTCTGCAGTTCATCCAGAGTGATCATGGGCCTCTTGGCTGCATCTCTGATCAGTCTTCTCCTTGTATGAGCTGAAAGTTTAGAGGGACGGCCAGGTCTTGGTAGATTTGCAGTGGTCTGATACTCCTTCCATTTCAATATTATCGCTTGCACAGTGCTCCTTGGGATGTTTAAAGCTTGGGAAATCTTTTTTGTATCCAAATCCGGCTTTAAACTTCTTCACAACAGTATCTCGGACCTGCCTGGTGTGTTCCTTGTTCTTCATGATGCTCTCTGCGCTTTTAACGGACCTGTGAGACTATCACAGGATATGTGCATTTATACGGAGACTTGATTACACACAGGTGGATTGTATTTATCATCATTAGTCATTTAGGTCAACATTGGATCATTCAGAGATCCTCACTGAACTTCTGGAGAGAGTTTGCTGCACTGAAAGTAAAGGGGCTGAATAATTTTGCACGCCAAATTTTTCAGTTTTTGATTTGTTCAAAAAGTTTGAAATATCCAATAAATGTTGTTCCACTTCATGATTGTGCCCCACTTGTTGTTGATTCTTCACAAAAAATATAGTTTTATATCTTTATGTTTGAAGCCTGAAATGTGGCAAAAGGTCGCAAAGTTCAAGGGGGCCGAATACTTTCGCAAGGCACTGTATATAGATTAACTGAACACTGGTCACTTTAATAATGTTTAGATACTGTTTCACCCACTTTATATGTATATACTGTAGTCTAGTCACGGCTCATCCTATATAAAACTTAATCCATAAAAATAAAAATATCATGTGTGTATTTCTTTGTTGTTGATATTACTGCACTGCCGAAGCTAGAAACACAAGCATTGTGTACACATCTACAAATCTGTGTACGCAACCAATACACTTTGCTTTGAGACCAGACCACAATTAAACTGAGATTTAATCTAAGCCACTCTTTAACACCCCAGAGCCATTGCATTTTTTATAACAAAACAGTTCACAAGGAGAGGAGAGGAGAAAGTAGAGCTGATGTAGAGAAAGGAAGACACAAGCAGAGACAAGAAGACAAGACGAGGCCAGGAGAGAAGAGTAGAGGAGCAGAGGAAATTGGTTAGTCAGTTCATGATGGGACAGAGAAATGCACTATGTAATTCCCTCCTCCTCAACTGACCACAAAATGGAAATAGGGAAATCCTACTTGAGTCTATCATATTTTCCACTGGCTACACCGGGCCTGTGCCATCCACTCTGCCAGGCCTGAGAACTAAACTCTGCAGACAGACAACAAGCCTACTATATCAGAGACATGCAAAGAAATAGGACACAGGCACATTTACCCCGCTCTTATGTCCCAGTCAAATATGAGGTGGGATAATGTTCACCTTAGCATCTCAACTGTCAAACACCAAACAATGTGCGCTCTCTGTTTGAATAACCAGTCTCAGGGCTCAAACACACGGGATGTTGCTTGCAGGAAGTAGAACCCTGGTGAGCGAGCAGCTTTCAGTATAAATAAAGCAGCGAGTTAAATCCACTCAACTGTTGAAAGCCTCTGGATATGATGACACGAGCTTGCCTTTACATAACATGTGTCGCTGGGGGGGGGGGGGGGGGCAGAGGGGACGAGGCAGCGTTATTTATAGTGGTGGGGTAGTGGACTGTGCCTTAATGTAGTTATGTAAGACAGAGGGAGCACTGTGAGGCTAGTGTCATACACGAGGACCCAGATTATTTATTATCCACCCCGATGCGCTGACCAAAAATCCGTCCCCAAAACCCTGTCCTGTATGTTCTCTCCTATCTGAGAGCTTATATTATTTTTTAACCCTGTGATCACTTGTGGCAACAGATGGGTGCCAGATGGGTGCCAGTTCTGCTTGCATGGAAGTGTTGCCACTGCTTCTCTCTACATGGTGGTCTGTAATGTTGATATTCTATTATGCAAACCGCTGGTGGTAGGCTAATTGGACTTATCATTTTTCCTCACAAGGCTCTATATACACAACTGTGTGGAGATCGATTTTCTTGCCCTTTGGTTCAGAGACAAAATGTACTCTGACAGAGTTGGGCCCGAAATGATTGACACCTTCCTGATAAACATGAGCAATAATGACTGTGTACAATAATTCAAATCTGAGCTATATTGTATGCAACAAAAAAAGGGGGACATTTTCTATTTATTCATACTAATACAATTGCTGAGAGAAATAGAAATGAAAAATTATTGACACCCCTAAAGATTTGTAGAAATAAAGTAGTCTAAAGTTAAGTATTTGGTCCCATATTCCTAGCACACATTGACTACATCAAGCTTGTGAGTCTATACTGAACAAAACTATAAACGCAACATGTAAAGTGTTGGTCTCATGTTTAATGAGCTGAAATAAAAGGTCACAGAAATGTTCCATATGCACAAAAAGCTTATTTCTCTCAAATTATGTGCACAAACGTGTTTACATCCCTGTCAGTGAGCATTTCTCTTTTGCCAAGACAATCCATCCACCTGACAGGTGTGGCATATCAAGAAGCTGATTAAACTGCATGATCATTACACAGGTGCACCTTGTGCTGGGGACAATAAAAGGCCACTCTAAAATGTGAAGTTTTGTCACACATCACAATGCCACAGACATCTCAAGATGAGGGAGCGTGCAATTGGCATGCAGACTGTAGGAATATCCACCAGAGCTGTAGCCAGAGAATTTAATGTTCATTTCTCTACCATAAGCCGCCTCCAACGACAGGATAGTCTGAGACCAGCCACCCGGAAAGCTGATGAAACTGAGGAGTATTTCTGTCTGTAATAAAGCCCTTGTGGGGAAAAACAAATTCTCATTGGCTGGGCTTGGCTCCCTAACAATTTTGTCCAGTCCCAAACTTGATGTAACGTCCCAAACTTGGTCCTCGTCTTGTCGTGTCCTGTATATATATATATATTTACAACTTTTTCACATACATTTTATTTTTATTTTCCATCAACTCATCTTCAAAACACTCTCCTGCAACCCGCCTCACCAATGTATATTTATAAAAAAGTATTATTTACCTCAGATCTGTAATCCTCCAAGAAGCTAGCCAGAAACTCCAAGAAGCTAGCCTGAAACTAGCCAGAAGCTAATCCAGAAGCTAGTTAGCTCCTTTACTGGCAAATCGTTAGTATTCAGCTAACCACGGTTTGTGGTCATCAGCTATCCTTTAGCTCGAAAATCTATCGCCAGTTCTGTACGGCGCAGCGCGGCTCGGAACGGAACATACCGGACCAATTTTTCTCTCCATGTCCCTGGATTTCGACTGCTCTCTGGACATTCATACCCGGATCTCACAGCTAGCTAGCTGCTATCCGTGTGACTATCGGCCTTCGTCGATTCCGGAGCAAACATCAATTATTCCGGAGCTAGCAAGCTCCGTCAATCACTCCTGAGTTCCATCAATCACACCTGGGCTGCAGTCACCTATCCGGACCCGTTTTACTGCCTTCGCGGAGCCCCACCGGGCCTTCACAACTGGACTGCCGACGTTATCTACCCGAAGGACTTATTCGGCTGGCTCCTCCGTCGCGACGTTACCTGAACGCCCATCTGCGGCCTGCTAACCGTTAGCTGTCTTACCGGCTGCTATCTGAATAGACAATTTTTTTATTTTTTATTATTATTATTATTATGTTTTCTTCTTGGGCCTCTATAACTATATCTATTGTTTTTATTTTTGTTGTTGTTGTGTGATTTGGATTAATCCCCTCTACCACACGGAACCCCACTAATCTACTGACGGAACGCAAGAGGTGGCTAACAACAGACCTCCATCCTATGCTAGCTTGCTACCGATGCCCTGGCTAGCTGTCTAAATCACCAACCAACCTCTCCACTCACCGGACCCTTTTGATCACTCGACTAAGCATGCCTATCCTTAATGTCAATATGTCTTGTCCATTGCTGTTCTGGTTAGTGTTTATTGGCTTATTTCACTGTAGAGCCTCTAGTCCTGCTCACTATACCTTATCCAACCTATTAGTTCCACCACCCACACATGCAATGACATCTCCTGGTTTCAACGATGTTTCTAGAGACAATATCTCTCTCTTCATCACTCAATACCTAGGTTTACCTCCACTGTATTCACATCCTACCATACATTTGTCTGTACATTATACCTTGATGCTATTTTATCGCCCCCAGAAACCTCCTTTTACTCTATGTTCCAGACGTTCTAGACGACCAATTCTCATAGCTTTTAGCCGTACCCTTATTCTACTCCTCCTATGTTCCTCTGGCGATGTAGAGGTGAATCCAGGCCCTGCAGTGCCTAGCTCCACTCCTATTCCCCAGGCGCTCTCTTTTGACGACTTCTGTAACCGTAATAGCCTTGGTTTCATGCATGTTAACATTAGAAGCCTCCTCCCTAAGTTTGTTCTATTCACTGCTTTAGCACACTCTGCCAACCCGGATGTTCTAGCTGTGTCTGAATCCTGGCTTAGGAAGACCACCAAAAATTCAGACATTTTAATTCCAAACTACAACATTTTCAGACAAGATAGAACTGCCAAAGGGGGCGGTGTTGCAATCTACTGCAAAGATGGCCTGCAGAGTTCTGTCCTACTATCCAGGTCTGTACCCAAACAATTTGAACTTCTACTTTTAAAAATCCACCTCTCTAAAAACAAGTCTCTCACCGTTGCCGCCTGCTATAGACCACCCTCTGCCCCCAGCTGTGCTCTGGACACCATATGTGAACTGATTGCCCCCCATCTATCTTCAGAGTTCGTGCTGCTAGGCGACCTAAACTGGAACATGCTTAACACCCCAGCCATCCTACAATCTAAACTTGATGCCCTCAATCTCACACAAATTATCAATGAACCTACCAGGTACCTCCCCAAAGCCTTAAACACGGGCACCCTCATAGATATCATCCTAACCAACTTCCCCTCTAAATACACCTCTGCTGTCTTCAACCAAGATCTCAGCGATCACTGCCTCATTGCCTGCATCCGTAATGGGTCAGCGGTCAAACGACCTCCACTCATCACTGTAAAACGCTCCCTGAAACACTTCTGCGAGCAGGCCTTTCTAATCGACCTGGCCGGGGTATCCTGGAAGGATATTGATCTCATCCCGTCAGTAGAGGATGCCTGGATATTTAAAAAAAATGCCTTCCTAACCATCTTAAATAAACATGCCCCATTCAAGAAATTTAGAACCAGGAACAGATATAGCCCTTGGTTCTCCCCAGACCTGACTGCCCTTAACCAACACAAAAACATCCTATGGCGTTCTGCATTAGCTTCGAACAGCCCCCGTGATATGCAGCTGTTCAGGGAAGCTAGAAACCATTATACACAGGCAGTTAGAAAAGCCAAGGCTAGCTTTTTCAAGCAGAAATTTGCTTCCTGCAACACTAACTCAAAAAAGTTCTGGGACACTGTAAAGTCCATGGAGAATAAGAACACCTCCTCCCAGCTGCCCACTGCACTGAAGATAGGAAACACTGTCACCACTGATAAATCCACCATAATTGAGAATTTCAATAAGCATTTTTCTACGGCTGGCCATGCTTTCCACCTGGCTACTCCTACCCCGGACAACAGCACTGCACCCCCAACAGCAACTCACCCAAGCCTTCCCCATTTCTCCTTCTCCCAAATCCATTCAGCTGATGTTCTGAAAGAGCTGCAAAATCTGGACCCCTACAAATCAGCCGGGCTAGACAATCTGGACCCTTTCTTTCTAAAATTATCTGCCGAAATTGTTGCCACCCCTATTACTAGCCTGTTCAACCTCTCTTTCGTGTCGTCTGAGATTCCCAAAGATTGGAAAGCAGCTGCAGTCATCCCCCTCTTCAAAGGGGGGGACACTCTTGACCCAAACTGCTACAGACCTATATCTATCCTACCGTGCCTTTCTAAGGTCTTCGAAAGCCAAGTCAACAAACAGATTACCGACCATTTCAAATCTCACCATACCTTCTCTGCTATGCAATCTGGTTTCAGAGCTGGTCATGGGTGCACCTCAGCCACGCTCAAGGTCCTAAACGATATCTTAACCGCCATCGATAAGAAACATTACTGTGCAGCCGTATTCATTGATCTGGCCAAGGCTTTCGACTCTGTCAATCACCATATCCTCATCGGCAGACTCGACACTCTTGGTTTCTCAAATGATTGCCTCGCCTGGTTCACCAACTACTTCTCTGATAGAGTTCAGTGTGTCAAATCGGAGGGTCTGCTGTCCGGACCTCTGGCAGTCTCTATGGGGGTGCCACAGGGTTCAATTCTTGGACCGACTCTCTTCTCTGTATACATCAATGAGGTCGCTCTTGCTGCTGGTGAGTCCCTGATCCACCTCTACGCAGACGACACCATTCTGTATACTTCCGGCCCTTCTTTGGACACTGTGTTAACAACCCTCCAGGCAAGCTTCAATGCCATACAACTCTCCTTCCGTGGCCTCCAATTGCTCTTAAATACAAGTCAAACTAAATGCATGCTCTTCAACCGATCGCTACCTGCACCTACCCGCCTGTCCAACATCACTACTCTGGACGGCTCTGACTTAGAATACGTGGACAACTACAAATACTTAGGTGTCTGGTTAGACTGCAAACTCTCCTTCCAGACCCATATCAAACATCTCCAATCCAAAGTTAAATCTAGAATTGGCTTCCTATTTCGCAACAAAGCATCCTTCACTCATGCTGCCAAACATACCCTTGTAAAACTGACCATCCTACCAATCCTCGACTTTGGCGATGTCATTTACAAAATAGCCTCCAATACCCTACTCAACAAATTGGATGCAGTCTATCACAGTGCAATCCGTTTTATCACCAAAGCCCCATATACTACCCACCATTGCGACCTGTACGCTCTCGTTGGCTGGCCCTCGCTTCATACTCGTCGCCAAACCCACTGGCTCCATGTCATCTACAAGACCCTGCTAGGTAAAGTCCCCCCTTATCTCAGCTCGCTGGTCACCATAGCATCTCCCACCTGTAGCACACGCTCCAGCAGGTATATCTCTCTAGTCACCCCCAAAACCAATTATTTCTTTGGCCGCCTCTCCTTCCAGTTCTCTGCTGCCAATGACTGGAACGAACTACAAAAATCTCTGAAACTGGAAACACTTATCTCCCTCACTAGCTTTAAGCACCAACTGTCAGAGCAGCTCACAGATTACTGCACCTGTACATAGACCACCTATAATTTAGCCCAAACAACTACCTCTTTCCCAACTGTATTTAATTTTTATTTATTTATTTATTTTGCTCCTTTGCACCCCATTATTTTTATTTCTACTTTGCACATTCTTCCATTGCAAAACTACCATTCCAGTATTTTACTTGCTATATTGTATTTACTTTGCCATCATGGCCTTTTTTGCCTTTACCTCCCTTCTCACCTCATTTGCTCACATTGTATATAGACTTGTTTATACTGCATTATTGACTGTATGTTTGTTTTTACTCCATGTGTAACTCTGTGTCGTTTTATCTGTCGAACTGCTTTGCTTTATCTTGGCCAGGTCGCAATTGTAAATGAGAACTTGTTCTCAACTTGCCTACCTGGTTAAATAAAGGTAAAATAAAAATAAAATAAATAAAAATGTAGTCATTGCGTGCTAGGAATATGGGACCAAATCCTAAGCTTTTGACTAGTTTATTTATACAAATCCTTAGGTGTGTCAATAATTTCAGACTCCACTGTATATTCTCTCATGTAAACAATATAAAGGCCTCTGTAACATGAACAGCATTGAGTGTTATTGACATGACTAACTGTGGTCATTTAGGACAGATAGATGAGCTCCGCATTAAGGATGGACTTTAAAAATTTTTTAGGATGGATTTACAGCTTTCAGGATATTGACTGCATCAGCACTCAGCCAGGATGCATAGATAATCTCCTCATTCAGGATGGACTCAAACAGGTCGTCCTCGTTCTCTGCCTCGAAGGGGGCGTGGCCAGACAGCATCTCGTAGAGCAGCACCCCGAGAGCCCACCAGTCCACAGACGGCCCATACAGCATCTCCTGAAGAATCTGGGTACCCAAAACACATGACATTTAACAACATTACACAACATAGTAGAGACCTTCTAAAGTACATCAACTGGAGTTTTACTAAATGTAACACCAAACTCCAGAGCCAAGACAGTTCCTTGGGTCTCGCTGCTCTTCACTGGGATACACTAAGGACTGAGTGTTGGGGGTGGCAATGAAGCCATTCATCAAAATCAGACTAAATGCTTTACGTACAAACACATGCATACTCCACATTCATAAACTCACTCATTCGTAACCAAGGACCCCTCTTTTGGTGAATTTTGTGGTGGGGATTTAAAGAGTGTTGGCAAACAGAGCCTGTGAGAGGCAGATGGGGCTCTCCTAACAGAACTGAAGTGGTTTCAGGGGTCCAACCCAACACAGGTGTGTTACCTAGCTGCTAACCACCAGGGAGACTGGACTAGAGGACCAGTGTTAACAGTACTGGGTATTCTGAGTGGTGGGGTGACATAGTGGGGCTGGCTCCTAAATAATGTGAACTCCAATGTCCTTCGAAAGATAGATGGGAGACCGATACTTAATGATTCCCATTGGTGTAAAGAATGCAATCTTAGAGCAGATGAAGGTGTATATGAGTGGAGGGGGGTAAACTGACCTCTGGGGCGATGTAGTCAGGCGTCCCACAGAAGGTGCCCGTGGCCACACCTTCAAACATGCCCTCCTTACACATGCCAAAATCAGCCAGCTTACAGTGTCCATCCTTATCAAGGAGCACATTGTCCAGTTTAAGATCCCTGGAAAACATAACACCTCATTACAGACATCTCTAGACCTGTAGACTCCTAAACGCATTCATTTTGGGGGGGAAACTATTCAACTATTACTTCAGTATGTTCCCCATTTGGGCGGCAGGGTAGCCTAGTGGTTAGAGCGTTGGACTCATAACTGGAAGGTTGCAAGTTCAAATCCCTGAGCTGACAAATCTGTCGTTCTGCCCCTGAACAGGCAGTTAACCCACTGTTCCTAGGCCGTCATTGAAAATAAGAATTTGTTCTTAACTGACTTGCCTAGTTAAATAAAGGTCAAATAAAAAATTACCAGTGAGTCAGCAAATACTGCTATATTTAATTTTGTGACGGCTAAACTATCCTAGTCTAACCCCTTCGAGAGTTGTTGCTAAAATATGTCTGTGAGGTGAGAGAATATGGTGAGGTAGACCGTGACCAACTGTAGGACCAGGAGACACAGAGGAGAACTGAACAGAGAGCTACTGTTGGCCAGGACACTGACCAATGACTGACAGCAGAGAAGAGTCTGTCACAGTCATACGACAGAGCCTAATGGGGAAGGGGGATGAGCAGGGGAATGGCTGGGCTGCAGTGTCAATATTGATCTGTCCCCCCAAAAAATGTGGAGAACTTCAAACACAGACATTAACAAAATGTTTTGGCGTTGGGCTCTTGTCGCTCTGGTATCTTTGAAGTTTGTCTAGCGTCTTTGAATTAGCACTGTAACGAGGAGAAGCAATATTCAGGAGAAGCAGTAAGGTAGGAGCAGAGCAGAGTCATTAGTAATTTCCTTCATAATGAATCATCCCCCATAACAATAAATTGTCTGGTCTCTGTCTCCATCTCTATTGGAGGCCCCTCCTCCTCCCCACTAAGGCCGTTGGAGCCTTGGCTATCTGAGAAACAGATTAACCCAGCCAATAGCGCTAATCTGAGATCAGGTGACACAGCAGTGATGTGTCACCAAGGTGTTAGACGGGCATGGCTGAGTCTACAGGTAAAGGTGAGGTAATGACTTAATGTGTAGGTTGTGTGTGTATGTGTGAGAGGGAGGGAGTGAAGAAAAAGAAATAGAGTGAAGCCACACAGACACATATTAATGGAAGTATAGTGTGGTTGGTTTAATCTGGTGTTTCCTGTCCTGACTGACTCAGTTCCTCATGGTGCCTCTGGCTCACTGCAAAACAAACACAGGGCAAAAAAAGACTTGTAGAAATAAAGCAGTCTAAAGTATAATATTTGCTCCCATACTCCTAGCACGCATTTACTACATGAAGCTTGTGATTCTATACTGAACAAAAATATAAATGCAACATGTAAAGTGTTGGTCCCATGTTTAATGAGCTGAAATAAAAGATCACAGAAATGTTCCATACACACAAAAAGCTTATTTCTCTCATATTGTGCACAAATTTGTTTACATCCCTGTTAGTGAGAATGTCTCCTTTGCCAAGATAATAAACATGGACAGGTGACTAGGAATATGGCTGAATACAAACAGTGTAGTTATTCCCTCCACAAGGGAATCAAACAAGCAAAATGTCAGTATAGAAACAAAGTGGAGTCGCAATTCAAGGACTCAGACACGAGACGTATGTGTATAGTCCTTAGCACGGGTACATCCTGTTTTAGTTTCTGCCTATAGGAAGGGAGGAGCAAAATGGAGCCATGGTCAGATTTGCCGAAAGGAGGGCGGGGGAGGGAGGGCCTTGTATTATGGATGGAGGGCCTTGTATAATTTGCAAATAAATTCATAAAAAATCCAACAATGTGATTTTCTGGATTTTTTCCCCTCATTTTGTCTGTCATAGTTGAAGTGTACCTATGATGAAAATTACAGGCCTCTCATATTTTTAAGTGGGAGACCTTGCACAATTGGTGGCTGACTAAATACTTTTTTGTCCCACTGTATATATATTTTTAAATACTGCAAAGTTTCCTAAGGACTAGAAGTGAGGCAGCCCTCTCTATCGGCACCATTACTTTAAGAAGCCGATTAAACAGCATGATCATTACACAGGTGCACCTTTTGTAAAATGTGCAGTTTTGTCGTACAACACAATGCCAGAGATGTCGACAATTTTGAGGGGGCGTGCAATTGGCATGTTGACAAAAGGATTAGCCACCAGTGCAGTTGCCAGATAATTAAATGTTAATTTATAAACCACCTCCAACGTAATTTTTGGCAGTACATCCAACCGGCCTCACAACCGCAGACCACGTGTATGGCGTAGTGTGGGTGAGCGGTTTGCTGATGTCAACGTGGTGAATAGAGTGCCGGGGTTATGGTATGGGTATAAGCTACAAACAATGAACACAATTGCATTTAAATCGAGGGCAATTTTAATGCACAAAAATATCGTAACAAGATCCTGAGGCCCATTTGTTTAAGGTATCTGTGACCAACAGTCATGTGAAATGCATAGATTAGGTCCCAATGAATTTATTTCAATTGACTGAGTTCCTCATATGAACTGTAACTCAGTAAAAATCTATGAAATTGTTGCATGTTGCATTTATATTTTTGTTCAGTATAAAAGCACAACCAAATTACAGTAGAAAAACAATATGTTTGATTTTTGGTTTAGTTGTCATCTAAATGTGTTATTACTGCACTGTCAACCATTTAAAAGCATAAAGTTCAAATGGGAATACAATGTCAGATATTTGTATTTATACAACAACTTAACGTGTTATGAGCTTCATCTAATAGAACAACCAAATGTCCTGGGTTGCAGTTGAGATTACATTAAAAGTACATCGTGCAAGTGATCAATGCTGTTCAAGATTCTGCACAGATTATGAAAGCAACTGAAGATCTCCACAGACCTGCAACCTTTGAATGCTATCTTGAACATGCACGCTTGATTACGTAAGAGATTTAGAGTTACAGTAGGCTAACCTCAAAATGTGGCCATAGATGTGTTACTAATTTTAAGGTTGAATAAATACTGTTACATATGAAAGATTATTGAATTGTGTTTGATTGACCACGCAACCAAATATCAACATTTAAAGGATATCTAATGCTTGGATAGTTTCATCTGAGCCACTGGCATAATCTTATTCTTTACATTTTTGTTGTTGAAGTTAGAGATGTGAATTCAACACGTAATTTGTTAACAAGTTAATAGGGAATTTACTGTATTGCAAAAGTGATATTAAATTGTGTTTGGTTGTCAAATTCCAGTTTGTCTACAATTTAATAAAATGTAATATCCCACTGGGCACAAATTGGTTGAATCAACATTGTTTCAATGTAATTTTTCAACATATTGAATGTGAAATTGTTGTTTTAAGCGTGAAATTTGAATCACAGGATTATGTCATCATGGTTACACATTTTCAACATAGATAAACCTTATATAAAATATGTTGAATTTGCATCTTTTGAAATACCGTTATATCCACTATCAGAAAAAAACAATCGGAGAGTTTATATATCTACAGCTATGCATTTGGTCTCCCAAACCCAGCCCTGCTCAGCTTTAATATTTGTCACTGACTACTATCAATGTGCTATAGTGAGAATGATTGAGAGATCTCTTAGTAACTAAATATATTCACTGTTGCTATCAGCCATTCCAAAGCAACATTTTAACAAAGCAAATTAAATGTAAGCATACTTTATAAGTCATAGAGTATTTCAATGATACTTTTTAGGCCTAAAAAGCATTTGCAAAGTCATCAACGACTTTTGTTTCAATTCAAACAAACTAGGGTAAAAAAATAAAAATAAAAGACAATACAGTTGAAGTCGGAGGTTTACATACAGTCGTGGCCAAAAGTTGAGAATGACACAAATATTAATTCCCACTAAGTTTGCTGCTTCAGTGTCTTTAGATATTTTTGTCAGATGTTACTATGGAATACTGAAGTATAATTACAAGCATTTCATAAGTGTCAAAGGCTTCTATTGACCCTTCTTTTTCAAGACCTCTGCAATCTGCCATGGCATGCTGTCAATTAACTTCTGGGTCACATCCTGACTGATGGCAGCCCATTCTTGCATAATCAATGCTTGGGGTTTGTCAGAATTTGTGGGTTTTTGTTTGTCCACCTGCCTCTTGAGGATTGACCACAAGTTCTCAATGGGATTAACGTCTGGGGAGTTTCCTGGCCATAGACCCAAAATATCAATGTTTTGTTCCCTGCTTTTGCCTTATGGCAAACTGTTCCATCATGCTGGAAAAGGCATTGTTCGTCACCAAACTGTTCCTGGATGGTTGGGATAAGTTGGTTTCGGAGGATGTGTTGGTACCATTCTTTATTCATGGCTGTGTTCTTAGGCAAAATTGTGAGTGAGCCCACTCCCTTGGCAGAGAAGCAACCCCACACATGAATGGTCTCAGGATGCTTTACTGTTGGCATGACACAGGACTGATGGTAGCGCTCACCTTGTCTTCTCTGGATATAGGATATATCGATATATGGTTTACTGTGGATATATGTACTTTTGTACCCATTTCCTCCAGCATCTTCACAAGGTCCTTTGCTGTTGTTCTGGGATTGATTTGCACTTTTCACGCCAAAGTACGTTAATCTCTCAAATTAGGTTGAAACAACGTTGATTCAAACAGTTTGTGACCAGTGGGTGGTGGGGTTTTCAGGCTTGAGTCCAATGACACCGTTTTACTAAAGAATTACCCTCCACTTAATCACAAACCCTGCCTGCTTCCTGTCCTCTGGTTTATCTCAGTTTTTGTTTGGCTCTCTACTCCAACCTCAGTCTCTACCTCATCCACCTAATTCCTCTTCATCACTTCCTGTGAGAGGCATGGCTGGGCAGTGAATCTAGCGTCGATATTAGAGACATTAGACCTTTGTCTATGAGATGTAGGTCATAGTCACAGTGTGTTCATGACCTTGGGGTCAAACTGCCATGCTGGAAACATCTCAGTGCATTCTGAACGTCTGCCGCATGCTGACTTGATCTGCTGTGAATCACATCTCCAACTGGTGATTGGGAAACAGCTGCAGCCATAGAGAGAGGAACCAAGTGCTTCCCAATCATACAGTGAGCGGAAAGTACTAGTAGAGGGAGTAGTTGGTGACTTACTGACTTACTAACCCAAACCATTTACCTTATCTGGACTTCAAATATGTAAGAATGACCAACAGCACAGTGAGCAAACCTAAAAAGATTAAGGACTAGTCAAGGAGGGGACCTTGTGGTCTGTAACATTTTGACATTGGGTACTATTAGCTCTGGTCTTTGATTTAAGATTATATTAATGGTCTAAAATCGAGATTAAAGCACTTTTGCAAAAAGAATTTTGTTGCTCCATTTTATGGCCCCTGATTGGCTGATAATGAGCCCTTTACCTTGAGGTGAAAGAGCACGAGGAAGAGATACAGTAGTTAAGACAAGAAGGTGATTAGGTTACATAATACACTTGGGCTACATCTGGGACCATATGTTGAGAAGTCAGCACAGGGTCTTTAGTACTGTTATAGAGCAAGACCTGGTGTTCTAGGGTTAGGGTATTTCCAGGAAAAGTCATTAGCTCGTCACATCAATCTAGCAGTCATACTATGTGGCGCTGACATGGAGGGCTACCTAAATATAAACTCAACATATAGCGTAGCCGCTCAGATGCTGCTGCCACCTTTATCAACGTGAGGTTTGGCAGAGAGATCGTTGTGTTGGCCATCACGGTAAGTGGACAACAACCATGTAAAAAGACTATTAAAAGACCACACACAAATCTAGATGGATTAGAACCAGTCACCTTGGCATCACTTCAATGAAAAGGTTAGCTGTCTCTATATAAGAGCGTGTGTGTGTGTGTGTGTGTGTGTGTGTGTGTGTGTGTGTGTGTGTGTGTGTGTGTGTATTGGACCTGTAGAGGATGCCCTTGCTGTGCAGGAACATGAGTGCAGAGGTGATCTCGGCAGTGTAGAAGCAAGCGCGGCCCTCCTCAAACTTCCTGGACTTCTGGATGTGGAACATGAGGTCGCCCCCGTTGACAAACTCCATCACAAAGAACAGGCGGTCCTGCAACACAGGGACAATGGTTCAGTTTGTACATACACAATAACGAATCCCAACTTTCTCCACAACAGCTCTACATGTTTGAGGACATACCAAGTTCCTTATGTCAAGGAGGAAGAGACGTCAAACTCTTGTCTATTACCCTACTATACAAAATGGCGCCGACAGATGGTCGCCTCGCTTCGAGTCCTTGTATTATTTCTTACATTGTTACCCCAGGAAATCTTAAGTTTATTACATACAGCCGGGAAGAACTATTGGATATAAGAGCGACATCAACTTACCAACATTACGACCAGGAATAGGACATACCCGAAGCGGGTCCTCTGTTTGGACCAGGACAATGGATCTAATCCCAGAAGCCGAACCAAAACAACTGTGCCTCGGCAGACGGAGCGGCCTCTTGGTCAGGCTCCGTAGACGTGCACATCGCCCACTGCTCCAAAGTATACTACTCACCAATGTCCAGTCTCTTTACAACAAGGTAGACGATATTCGAACAAGGGTTGCCTTCCAGAGAGACATCAGAGATTGTAACATTCTCTGTTTCACGGAAACATGTCTCTCTCGGGATATGTTGTTGGAATCGGTTCAGCCACCGGGCTTCTCCATGCATCGCACCGACAGAGATAAACACCCCTCTGTGAAGAGGGGGTGTGTATGCCTCATGATTAACGACTCATGGTGTAATCATAACATATAGGAACTCAAGTCCTTCTGCTCACCAGACCTAGAATTCCTTACAATCAAATGCCGGCCATATTACCTCCAAGTGAATTCTCGTCAGTTATCGTCACAGCTGTGTACATTCCCCCTCAAGCAGACACCACGACGGCCCTCAAGGAACTTCACTGGACTCTATGTAAACTGGAAACCATATATCCTGAGGCTGCATTAAATTGTAGCTGGGGATTTTAACAAGGATACCTAAATTCAATCAGCATATTGATTGCAGTACTCGCGGGGGTAATACACTCGATCACTTATACTCTAACTTCCAGGACACATACAAAGCCCTCCCCCGACCTCACTTCATCAAGTCCGACCACGACGCCATCTTGCTCCTACCATCTTATAGGCAGAAACTCAAACAGGATGTACCAGTGACTAGAACCATTCAATGCTGGTCTGACCAATCGGAATCCACGCTTCAAGATTGTTTTGATCACGCGGACTGGGATATGGTCCAGTCAGCCTCAGAGAATAACACCGATCTATACGCTGACTCGGTGAGTGAGTATATAAGGAAGTGCATTGGCGATGTCACACCCACTGTGACTATTAAAACCTACCCTAACCAGAAACCATGGATGGATGGATGGCGGCATTCGCGGCAAACTGAAAGAGCGAACCACCGCATTTAACCATGGAAAGAGGTCTGGGAACATCACTGAATATAAACAGTGTAGTTATTCCCTCCGCAAGGCAATCAAACAAGCGAAATGCCGGTACAGGGACAAAGTGGAGTCGCAATTCAATGACTCAGACACGAGACGTATGTGGCAGGGTCTACAGGAAATCAAAAACGACAAAAAGAAAGCCAGCCACGTCCCAGACACCGACGTCACGCTTCCAGACTAAACCCCTTCTTTGCCCGCATTGAGGATAATACAGTGCCATTCTTTGCAGACCTCTAACAAGGACTGCAGCCCCCCCCCTCTCTCCTTCTCTGTGGCCGACATGAGCAAAACATTTAAACGTGTTAACTTCCTTGGGATAGGTGGGACGGTAGCGTCCTCGACAACAGCAAGTGAAATTGCAGAGCGCCAAATTCAAAAACAGAAATACTCATAATAAAAATTCCTAAAACTACAAGTGTTATACATCAGCTTAAAGATGAACTTATTGTTAATCCAACCGCTGTGTCAGATTTCAAAAAGGCTTTACGGCGAAAGCAAACTATGCGATTATCTGAGAACAGCACCCAGCAGACAAATCATTAAACAGTAACCAGCCAAGCAGAGGAGTAATAAAAGTCAGAAATAGCAATAGAATGTATCACTTACCTTTGATGATCTTTGTATGGTTGCACTCACAAGACTCCATGTGACACAATAAATGTTTGTTTTGTTCGATAAAATCCCTGTTTATGTCCAAAAACCTCAGTTTTGTTGGTGCGTTTTGTTCAGTAATCCATTGGCAAAGCGCAGTCACAGCAGGCAGACGAAAACTCATAAAAGTACCATAAAAGTTCGTAGAAACATGTCAAACGATGTTTATAATCAATCCTCAGGTTGTTTTTGTCATAAATAATCGATCATATTTCAACCGGACAATAGCTTCGTCAATAGAAAAGGAAAAACAAGAAAGGCGAGCTCTAGGAATCGTGCAGGACACATCTCTGGAAATTTCCACTGGCCTCTCATTGAAAGTGGTGTTTCTCCCTCATTTAGAGTAAAATCCTGAAACAATGCATAAAGACTGGCCACATGTAGTGGAAGCCATAGGAATCGTGAACTGCGTCATAAGTCTCTGTATGGTGGATAGGCTTTCAATGGAAAAACAGGCATTTCAAAATAATAGCACTTCATGGATGGATTCTCCTCAGGTTGTCACCTGCCATATTAGTTTTGTTATACTCACATACAGTATTTTAACCGTTTTGGAAACTTTAGAGTGTTTTCTATCCAAATCTACTAATTATATGCATACCCTAGCTTCTAGGCCTGAGTAGCAGGCAGTTTACTTTGGGCACCTCAGTCCTCCAAACTTCCGAATACTGCCCCCTATCCCAAAAAAGTTGACCCTCGCAAGGCTGCTGGCCCAGACGGCATCCCTAGCCGCATCCTCAGAGCATGCACAGACCAGCAGGCTGGTGTGTTTACGGACATATTCAGTCACTCTCTATCCCAGTCTGCTGTCCCCACATGCTTCAAGATGGCCACCATTGTTCCTGTACCCAAGAAGGCAAAGACAACTGAACTAAATTACTATCGCCCCGTATTACGCCCTGTCATCATGAAGTGCTTTGATTGACATGTCAAGGATCACATCACTTCCTCCTTACCGGCATTCCTAGACCGGCCGCCCCCAGGGTGTGATGGTAGGAAACAACATCTCCACTTCGTTTACCCTCAACACTGGGGCCCCACAAGGGTGCATGCTCAGCCCCCTCCTGGACTCCCTGTTCATCCACAACTGCGTGGCCATTCACGCTTTCAACTCAAACATCAAGTTTGCAGACAACAGTAGTGTGCTTCCTTACCAACAACGACGAGACAACCTACAGGGAGGAGGTGAGGGCACTCAGAGGTGGTTTCAGGAAAACAACATCTCACTCAACAAAACAAAGGAGATGATCGTGGAATTCAGGAAACAGCAGAAGGAGAACCCACCTATCCACATCGAAGGGACAGCGGTGGAGAAGGTGGAAAGTTAAGTTCCTCGAAACTGAAAAGGTTCACCCACACAGATAGTCAGGAGGCTGAAGAAATTTGTCTTGTGCATCTGTAAAAGTTTGTCAGGGTTTTGGGTGACAATCGAGAGCATCCTGCCGAGCTGTATCATAGCCTGGTATGGCAACTGCACCGCCTTCAAGTGCAAGGCTCTCCAGAGGGTGGATACAAACTTTTACTGATGCACAATTGAGAGCATCCTGTCGGGCTGTGTCACTGCCCGGTATGGCAACTGCACCACCCAGACTCTCCAGAGGGTGGTGAGGTCAGCACAACGCATCACCGGGGGCAAACTACCTGTCCTCCATGACACCTACAGCACCCGATGTCACAGGAAGGCCAAAAAGATCATCAAGGACAATAACCACCCGGGCCGCTGCTTGTTCACACCGCTACCATCCAGATGTCGAGGTCAGTACAGGTGTGTCAAAGCTGGGACAGAGCGACTGAAAAACAACTTCTATCTCAAGGCCATCAGACTGCTATACAGTAATCTCTAACTCAGAGAGGCTGCTGCCTTCATTGAGACCCAATCACCTTAATAAATGGATCACTAGTCACTTTCAACAACACTTTAATGATGTTTACATATCTTACATTACTCATATCATATGTATATACTGTATTTTATACCATCTATTGCACCTTGCCTATGCCGCTTGGCCATCGCTCATCCATAAATGTATGTACATATTCTCATTCACCCCTTTAAATTTGTGTGTATTAGGTAGTTGGTGGGGAATTGTTAGATTACTTGTTAGATAGTACTGCACTGTCGTAACTAGAAGCACAAGCATTCCGCTACACTCGCATTAACATCTGCTAACCATGTGTATGTGACCAATAACATTTAATTTCACGAGCCCATATAGCAGATTCATGTGGCTGTCACTGCAGAGCCACGACTCCCTGATACCAATGGGCCAAATGTATTTTATTTGTATTAGTTACATGCGCCGAATACATCTTACAGTGAAATGATTACTTAAGAGCCCCAAACCGACAATGCAGTTAAAAAAAATATGGATAAGAATAATAAATAAAAGTAACAAGTAACTAAAGAGCAGCAGTAAAATAGCAATAGCGAGACTATATAAAAGGGGGGTACCGGTACAGAGTCAATGTACAGGGACACTGGTTAGTTGAGGTAATATGTACATGTAGGTAGAGTTATTAAAGTGACTATGCATAGATGAAAACAACAGACAGTAGCAGCGTTGTAAAAGGGAGGGGTGCACATAGTCTGGGTAGGCATTAGATTAGGGTGTTCAGGAGGCTTATGGCTTGGGGATAGAAGCTGTTTAGAAGCCTCTTGTACCTAGACTTGGCGCTCCGGTAACGCTTGCCATGCAGTAGCAGAGAGAACAGTCTATGACTAGAGTGGCTGGAGTCTTTGACAATCTTTTTGGCCTTCCTCTGACACCGCCTTGTATAGAGGTCTTGGATGGCAGGAAGCTTGGCCCCAGTGACTAGGCACCCTCTGTCATGCCTTGTGGTCAGAGGCCAAGCAGTTGCCATACCAGGCAATGATGCTCTCAACGGTGTACCTGTAGAACCTTTTGAGGATCTGAGGACCCATGCCAAATCTTTTCAGACTCCTGAGGGGGAATAGGTTTTGTCATGCTGTCTTCACATGACTGTCTTGGTGTGTCACACCCTGACCATAGTTTGCTTTGTATGTTTCTATGTTTTGGTTGGTCAGGGTGTGATCTGAGTGGGCATTCTATGTTGGATGTCTTGTTTGTCTATTTCTATGTCTGGCCTGATATGGTTCTCAATCAGAGGCAGGTGTTAGTCATTGTCTCTGATTGGGAACCATATTTAGGTAGCCTGGGTTTCACTGTGGGTTTGTGGGTGATTGTTCCTGTCTGTGTTTTGCAGCAGATAGGGCTGTTTTTGGTTTTCCACGTTTATTGTTTTGTAGTGTTCGTGTTTCTTTTTTTTTATTAAACATGAATCAATATAACCACGCTGCATTTTGGTCCGCTTCACCTAAGGAAAACCGTTACATGGTGTGCTTGGACCATGTTAGTTTGTTGGTGATGGACACCAAGGAACTTGAAGCCCTCAACCTGCTCCACTGCAGCCCCATCGATGAGAATGGGGGGGGTACTCAGTCTTCTTTTTCCTGTAGTCCACAATCATCTCCTTTGTCTTGATCATGTTGAGGGAGAGGTTGATGTCCTGGCACCACATGGCCAGGTCTCTGACCTCCTCCCTATAGGCTGTCTTCCCGGTTATGAGGCCTACCACTGTTGTGTCATTGGCAAACTTGATGATGGTGTTGGAGTCGTGCCTGGCTGTGCAGTCATGAGTGAACAGAGAGTACAGGAGGGGACTGAGCACGCACCCCTGAGGGGTCACTGTGTTGAGGATCAGCGTGGCGGATGTGTTGCTACCTACCCTTACCACCTGGGGGCGGCCCGTCAGGAAGTCCTGGATCCAGTTGCAGAGGAAGGTGTTTAGTCCCAGGGTCCTTGGCTTATTGATGAGCATTGAGGCCACAACAGTGTTGAACGCTGAGCTGTAGTCAATGAATAGTATTCTCACATTGGTGTTTATTTTTGTCCTGGTGGGAAAGGGCAGTGCGGGGTGCAAAATAGATTGCATCATATGTGGATCTGTTGGGGCGGTATGCAAATTGGAGTCGGTCTGGGGTTTCTGGGACAATGGTGTTGATGAGAGCCATGACCAGCTTTTCAAAGCACTTCATAGCTACAGACGTGAGTGCTTCGGGTCGGTAGTCATTTAGGCAGGTTACCTTGGCGTTCTTGGGCACAGGCACTATGGTTGTCTGCTTAAAACATGTTGGTATTACGGACTCGGACAGGAAGAGGTTGAAAATGTCAGTGAAGACACTTGCCAGTTCGTCAGCGCATGCTCACAGTACACATCCTGGTAATCCGTCTGACCCTGTGGCCTTGTGAATGTTGACCTGTTTAAAGGTCTTACTCACATCAGCTGCGGAGAGCGTGATCACACAGTCTTCTGGAACAGCTGGTGCTCTCATGTATGTTGCAGTGTTATTTGCCACGAAGCGAGCATAGAAGTAGTTTAGCTCGTCTGGTCGGCTCGTGTCACTGGGCAGCTCTCGGCTGTGCTTCCCTTGGTTGTCTGTAATGGTTTGCAAGCCCTGCCACATCCGACGAGCATCAGAGCCGGTGTAGTATGATTTGATCTTTGTCCTATATTGAAGCTTTGCCTGTTTGATGGTTCTTCGGTGGGCATAGCGGGATTTCTTATAAGCTTCCGGTTTAGAGTCCCGCTCCTTGAAAGCGGCAGCTCTAGCCTTTAGCTCAGTGCAGATGTTGCCTGTAATCCATGGCTTCTGGTTGGGGTATGCACTGTGGGGACGACGTCATCAATGCACTTATTGATGAAGCCAGTGACTGGTGTACTCTTCAATGTCATCGGAGGAATCCCCGAACATATTCCAGTCAGCGCTAGCAAAACAGTCCTTTTGCTTAGCATCTGCTTCATCTGACCACTTTTTTATTGATCTAGTCACTGGTGCTTCCTGCTTACATTTTTGCTTGTAAGCAGGAATGAGGATAGAATTATGGTCAGATTTGCCAAATGGAGGGCGAGGGAGAGCTTTGTATGCTTCTGTGTATGGAGTAAAGGTGGTCCAAAGTTTTTTTCCCTCTAGTTGCACATTTAACATGCTGATAGAAATTTGGTAAAACATATTTAAGTTTCCCTGCATTAAAGTCCCTGGCTACTAGGAGCACTGCCTCTGGGTGAGCGTTTCTTGTTTACTTATGGCAAAATACAGCTCCTTCATTTCTGTCTTAGTGCCTGCCTCTGACTGTGGTGGTATGTAAACTGCTATGAAAAATACAGATGAAAACTTTAGGTAGATAGTATGGTCTACAGCTTATCATGAGATACTCTACCTCAGGCGAGGAATAGCTAGAGACTTCCTTAGATATCATGCACCAGCTGTTATTTACAAAAATACATAGTCCACCGCCCCTTGTCTTACCAGACGCCGCTGTTCTGTCCTGCCAGTGTAGTGTATAACCAGCCAGTTGTATGTTGACTGTCGTCGTTCAGCCACGACTCCGTGAAGCATGAGATATTACCGTTTTGAATGTCCCGTTAATGGTTTAATCTTCCGCATAGGTCATCTATTTTATTGTCCAAAGATTGCACGTTTGCTAGCATAAAGGAAGAAAGTGGGGGTTTATTCGATCGCCTACGAATTCTCAGAAGGCAACCCACCCTCCAGCCCCTTTTTCTCCGCCTCCTCTTCACACAAATCACAGGGATATGTGCCTGTTCCCGAGAAAGCAGTATATCGTTCACGTCGGGCTCGTCAGACTCGTTAAAGGAAAAAAGGATTCTGCCAGTCCGCGGTGAGTATTCGCAGTCCTGATGTCCAGAATTTGTTTGCAGTCATAAGAGACGGTAGCGGCAACATTATGTACAAAATAAGTTACAAAAATAAGTTACAAACAACGCAAATAAACAAACAAAAAAACACAATCTGTTGGGGGCATGTAAAACATCTGCCTTCTTCTCCAGCTCCATTTTAAGTACACTGTGCAAATACATAAATAATTTATCTCATTACAGGTTAGGCACACATATGTTCCAGAATATGGGAGCAGGAAAAACACTTCCCTGTGGAACACGGAGTGCAGTTACGTATGGGCCATAAATGTACCAGACATGACTAGCCAGTACAAGGTGTTCTGTTCAACTGCAGCACACTAGGTAGGTAAAGACTATAGAGCCCTTACTGTGTTATTCTACTGAGCATGTCTTAGATTAACTTGATGTCATTGGTAAAATATTGACAAGTAACCCAACTGGATAAGTCATGGATATGAATGGCGTAGAGAGGCTCTGTGAGAGATGAGGTACAGCTACAATTTGTATTGTTAAGATATGAAGTACTGTAACTCCCACTCAACGAAGACAGAACTATGGAGTGAAGATAGAGTGTGGTCTGGGGTAGCTGAGGTATACATAGTAAGCAGGGTCTAGGAGCCAGAGTTAACCCATCACTCAACACTGCTCGATTTTCATCCACATTGAAGTAGGCCAGCGACGGTTCAAACAACTAAAACAGAGCAGGCTCTGGGTGGTAGAATAGCTCTGGCATCCAGATGGCCATTCACACTGTGCTTCCTGTGTCACAATCAATTTAACCTCTCACACTCATAACGTTAGGGCACTGCTGCCCTCAACAGGACAATCTAGGCATTTTATTTATGTATTGTATTTCACCTTTATTTAACCAGGTAGGCAAGTTGAGAACAAGTTCTCATTTACAATTGCGAACTGGCCAAGATAAAGCAAAGCAGTTCGACACATACAACAGCATGGAGTAAAACAAACATACAGTTACTATAATACAGTAGAAAAATAAGTCTATATACAATGTGAGCAAATGAGGTGAGATAAGGGATGTAAAGGCAAAAAAGGCATTGGTGGCGAAGTAAATACAATATAGCAAGAAAAACACTGGAATGGTAGATTTGCAGTGGAAGAATGTGCAAAGTAGAGAGAAATAATGGGGTGCAAAGGAGCAAAATAAATGAATACAGTAGGGGAAGAGGTAGTTGTTTGGGCTAAATTATAGATGGGCTATGTACAGATGCAGTAATCTGTGAGTTGCTCTGACAGCTGGTGCTTAAAGCTAGTGAGGGAGATAAGTGTTTCCAGTTTCAGAGATTTTTGTAGTTCGTTCCAGTCATTGGCAGCAGAGAACTGGAAGGAGAGGCAGCCAAAGGGAGAATTGGCTTTGGGGGTGACCAGAGAAATATACCTGCTGGAGTGCATGCTACAGGTGGGTGCTGCTATGGTGACCAGCGAGCTAAGATAAGGGGGGACTTTACCTAGCAGGGTCTTGTAGATGACATGGAGCCAGTGGGTTTGGCGACGAGTATGAAGCGAGGGCCAGCCAACGAGAGCGTACAGGTCGCAGTGGTGGGTAGTATATGGGGCTCTGGTGACAAAACGGATGGCACTGTGATAGACTGCATCCAATTTATTGAGTAGGGTATTGGAGGCTATTTTGTAAATGACATCGCCGAAGTCGAGGATCGGTAGGATGGTCAGTTTTACGAGGGTATGTTTGGCAGCATGAGTGAAGGATGCTTTGTTGCGAAATAGGAAGCCAAGTCTAGATTTAACTTTGGATTGGAGATGTTTGATGTGAGTCTGGAAGGAGAGTTTACAGTCTAAAAAGACACCTAGGTAGTTGTAGTTGTCCACATATTCTAAGTCAGAACCGTCCAGAGTAGTGATGCTGGACGGGCGGGCGGGTGCAGGCAGTGATCGGTTGAAGAGCATGCATTTAGTTTTACTCGTTTTTAAGAGCAGTTGGAGGCCATGGAAGGAGAGTTGTATGGCATTGAAGCTCGTCTGGAGGGTTGTTAACACAGTGTCCAAAGAAGGGCCAGAAGTATACAGAATGGTGTCGTCTGAGTAGAGGTAGATCAGAGACTCACCAGCAGCAAGAGCGACATCATTGATGTATACAGAGAAGAGAGTCGGCCCAAGAATTGAACCCTGTGGCCCCCCCATAGAGACTGCCAGAAGCACGGACAACAGGCCCTCCGATTTGACACACTGAACTCTATGAGAGTAGTTGGTGAACCAGACGAGGCAATCATTTGAGAAACCAAGGCTATCGAGTCTGCCGATGAGGATGTGGTGATTGAAAAGAGTCGAAAGCCTTGGCCAGGTCAATTAATACGGCTGCACAGTATTGTGTCTTATCGATGGCGGTTAAGATATCGTTTAGGACCTTGAGCGTGGCTGAGGTGCACCCATGACCAGCTCTGAAACCAGATTGCATAGCGGAGAAGGTGCGGTGGGATTCAAAATGGTCGGTGATCTATTTGTTGACTTGGCTTTCGAAGACCTTAGAAAGGCAGGGTAGGATAGATATAGGTCTGTAGCAGTTTGGGTCAAGAGTGTCCCCCCCCCTTTGAAGAGGGGGATGACCGCAGCTGCTTTCCAATCTTTGGGAATCTCAGACGACACGAAAGAGAGGTTGAACAGGCTAGTAATAGGGGTTGCAAAAGTTTCGGCAGATCATTTTAGAAAGAAAGGGTCCAGATTGTCTAGCCCGGCTGATTTGTAGGGGATCAGATTTTGCAGCTCTTTCAGAACATCAGCTGACTGGATTTGGGAGAAGGAGAAATGGGGAAGGCTTGAGCGAGTTGCTGTGGGGGTGCAGTGCTGTTGACTGGGGTAGGGGTAGCCAGGTGGAAAGCATGGCCAGCCGTAGAAAAATGCTTATTGAAATTCTCAAATATAGTGGATTTTTCGGTGGTGACAGAGTTTCCTATCTACAGTTCAGTGGGAAGCTGGGAGGAGGTGTTCTTATTCTTCATGGACTTTACAGTATCCCAGAACTGTTTTGAGTTTGTGTTGGAGGAAGCAAATTTCTGCTTGAAAAAGCTAGCCTTGGCTTTTCTAACTGCATTACATATAAATATATATATTGTGTGACTGCAGTCAACTGTAAATGTAAGAATGTGTGCGTGTCTCACCAGTGTCTGAAAGCAACAGTAGAGCTGAGTGAGGTAGGGGTGGCAGCCAGCTAGTGACAGCACTCTCTTCTCTGTCATAGTGCACTCAACATCATCATCCTGCAGAATTATGTCCTTCTTCAGCACCTTAACTGCGAACACCCGCTCACTGCTGTTCAACCGAGCCAGCATCACCTGAAATAAGAATAAACCACACACACGTTACTAACCCAACTCCAAACCCTCACACAGTCCCTTGTGTTATCGCTCCATAGTGTATCTCTATTGTCTCACCTTGCCGAAGCTGCCCTTGCCCAACACCTGTAGGAAGGTGAAGTCAGTGATACCCAGCCGTCTGGTCTGCTGCTGAGGGTTTCCACTCTCCCTCCTCACACTGAGGGCCCGCTCCTGGCCCTGCCCTCCAGGGGACTGGGGGACAACAGAGTATGCTTATGTAATGTATGTACAGTTGAAGTCAGAAGTTTACATACACCTTAGCCAAATACATTTAAACTCACTTTTTCACACAATTCCTGACATTTAATCCTAGTAAAAAAAAATCCCTTTCTTAGGTCAGTTAGGATCACCACTTTATTTTATGAATGTGAAATGTCAGAATAATAGTAGAGAGAATGATTTATTTCAACTTTTATTTCTTTCATCACAATCCCAGTGGGTCAGAAGTTTACATACACTCAATTAGTATTTGGTAGCATTGCCTTTAAATTGTTTAACTTGGGTCAAACGTTTTGGGTAGCCTTCCACAAGCTTCCTACAATAAGTTGGGTGAATTTTGGCCCATTCCTCCTGACAGAGCCGGTGTAACTGAGTTATGTTTGTAGGCCTCCATGCTTGCACACGCTTTTTCAGTTCTGCCCACATATTTTCCAATAACTTGACTTTGATGTCCTTAAGCCATTTTGCCACAACTTTGAAAGTATGCTTGGGGTCTTTGTCCATTTGGAAGACCCATTTGCGACCAAGCTTTAACTTCCTGAATGAGGTCTTGAAATGTTGATTCAATATATCAACATAATTTTCCTGCCTCATGATGCCATCTATTTTGTGAAGTGCACCAGACCCTCTTGCAGCAAAGCACACCCACAACATGATGCTGCCACCCCCGTGCTTCACTGTTGGGATGGTATTCTACGGCTTGCAAGCCTTCCCCTTTTTCCTCCAAACATAACAATGGTCATTATGGCCAAAAAGTTCTATTTTTGTTTCATCAGACCAGAGGACATTTCTCCAAAAAGTACGATCTTTGTCCCCATGTGCAGTTTCAAACCGTAGTCTGGCTTTTTTATGGCAGTTTTGGAGCAGTGGCTTCTTCCTTGCTGAGCGACCTTTCAGGTTATGTCTATATAGGACTCGTTTTACTGTGGATATAGATACTTTTGTACCAGTTTCCTCCAGCATCTTCACAAGGTCCTTTGCTGTTGTTCTGGGATTGGCTTGCACTTTGACACCAAAGTACGTTCATCTCTAGGAGACAGAACACGTCTCCTTCCTGAGCGGTATGACGGCTGCGTGGTCCCATAGTGTTTATACTTGCGTACTATTGTTTGTACAGATGAATGTGGTACCTTCAGGCATTTGGAAATTGCTCCGAATGATGAACCAGACTTGTGGAGGTCTACAATTTGTTCTTCTGAGGTCTTGATTTCTTTTGATTTTCCCATGATGTCAAGCAAAGAGGCACTGAGATTGAAGGTAGGCCTTGAAATTCATCCACACGTACACCTCCAATTGACTCAAATTATGACAATTAGCATATCAGAAGCTTCTAAAGCCATGACATAATTTTCTGGAATTTTCCAAGCTGTTTAAAGGCACAGTCAACTTGGTGTATGTAAACTTCTGACCCACTGGAATTGTGATTCAGTGAATTACATATAAGTGAAATAATCGGTCTGTAAACAATTGTTGGAAAAATTACTTGTGTCATGCACGAAGTAGATGTCCTAACCGACTTGCCAAAACTATAGTTTGTCACAAGAAATTTGTGGAGTGGTTGAAAAACGAGTTTTTGCCTCCCGGGTGGCGCAGTGGTCTAGGGCACTGCATCACAGTGCTAGCTGTGCAACCAGAGACTCTGGGTTTGATTTTTAATGACTCCAACAGTGTATATAAACTGTATGTGTATGTATCTAAGTACGTGTGCGTATCAGTTGAGGCTGCTGAGGGGATAACAGATCATAATAATGTCTGTAACAGAGCAAATGAAATGGCATCAAACACATGGAAACCATTTGTTTAATACCATTCCACGTATACCAGTCCAGCCATTACCACGAGCCTGTCCTCCCCAATTAAGGTGTCACCAACCTTCTGTGGTTTGTATGTGTGGGTTAACTTGGCACACTATTTCTTCCTCTCCCGCTCTCTCTTTTCATCTAGTTAGCATACCAGTGAGTTGCGTTTGGAGAGCCCCCCAGCCTGCAGCCCCATCTCTGCCAGCTTGTTGGCCAGCTCCACACTGTTGACCCCACAGCTGGGTGCTACGTTGCCCTTACAGCGGATGTGTACGTTCATCTTACAGACTGCAGAGGACAGACACACAACAGACAGGAAGTACAGGTTAATAAGCCATGAAAATGGAACATCTGCCTATAAACATCTGAGAGAGCAAGAATATAAGAAATGAGAGAAAGAATCTTACTCTTGCAGTGTAGACCCTGTCTGACAAGGCCCCACAGTAGAGAACCACAGTGGTCACAGAAGGTGGGAGCCTTAAAGTTGTGGATGTTAAACTTATGGGGGACGTTGATACTGAAGCCTTGATTGGTGGTCTGTGAATGAGAATTTATCAGAATGTCATCACATTGGCCCAGTGGTATAAGGTACTTAAGTAAACAGTACTTTAAAGGACTACTTAAGTAGTTTTGGGGGGGGGGGGGGGGTGTATCTGTACTTGACTATTTATGGAAACTTTTACTTTACTACATTTCTAAAGATAATAATGTACTTTTTACTCCATACATTTTCCCTGACACCCAAAAGTACTCGTTACATTTTGACAGAAAAATGGTCCAATTCACACACTTATCAAGATAACAAACATTTAAAATAAAAAAAATACATTTGTGCTGTCTGGTTTGCTTAATATAAGGAACTTGAAATGAATCATACTTTTACATTTGATACTTGAGTATATTTTAGCAATTACATTTACTTTTGATACTTAAGTATATTTAAAACCAAATACTTTTATATTTTTCTCAAGTAGTATTTTACTGGGTTACTTTTACTTGAGTCATTTTCTATTAAGGTATGTTTACTTTTACTCAAGTATGACAATTGAGTACTTTTTCCACCACTGCATTGACCTCAGTTTGAATGGGAGACCATGTAAATACTGTATGTTATAAACCACACAGCCAGCAGGTAGCAGTGTGTGCTCAAGCAAACCATCACATTGCATCATGTCATTGTGCCAGTTTGCTTCAGCAGAAAACTATCCTGCAGCAACAGGAAATGTGAATTATTATGTGGATTATAACGAATGGACATTTTAAGGGAAAATAAAGTCTGACATTTCAAAGTGGAAATTACAAACTTCAGAAGCCTTTTTAAAGCTGCATTGCAGTTCTCCTGCAACAGGGTGATCAAATGAAGGTCCTACATCTGTATTCAGTAGCTTGATGTTGTTCACCCAGCACAAACAGCATCCGGGGCAGGGTCCCTGACTGACACAGTTCCTGAATAAAGATATTTTCATCTAAGTCTGAAGGCCATCTGACTGGTGCACAATGCACCTGTAGAACAGCCGATTTTGACTCTGGAATCCCCCGGATAGTCAAAATAGTGTATTTCAGGTACAAAGACAACTTTTTGTCTTTGCATTGTCAGAACACATTCCATTTATGTCATATCATCTCATATGTATATACTGTACTCGATATCATCTACTGTATCTTGCCTATGCTGCTCTGTACCATCACTCATTCATATATCCTTATGTACATATTCTTTATCCCCTTACACTGTGTATAAGACAGTAGTTTTTATTTGGAATTGTTAGTTAGATTACTTGTTCGTTATTACTGCATTGTCGGAACTAGAAGCACAAGCATTTCGCTACACTCGCATTAACATCTGCTAACCATGTGTATGTGACAAATAAATTTGATTTGATTTGATTATGAGAGAGTGATTTTTGGAATGTGGAGGGGTGGGTGTTCTAGTAATGACATGACCGAGCTGTTACAGCGTTATTGTAGTGTAATAGGGGTATGGTGTTAAAGTTCAAATGGCTTGTCTCTGTATGTTGTCTCACCGGCTCCTTGACAGGCTTCTTCATGCGTGGACACACCGTGACAACCAACTGATGACATCGCTTGTGAACCACACAAGTGCATACTGGAAAACAGACAGAGAATTAATCAAAACAACAATCAAACCATGTTTTTCATTAACACAGCCGTTAAGTGTGAAAGAAACCCTGACAAAGGCATCAGCTTCCTGCAGAAACTCTAGGGATTTTTATCAATTGTTTCTGAGAAAGACCATGTGGCTTAATTATTTGAGATAGAGGCCGGGCACTGTGAGATGATTGGGTTTTGGGTTCAGCAGCTCAATAATAAAAACAGGCCGTGAGAGAGAGCTCAGTCTCTGTGGCGTAGCACTGACTTCCTTTCTGAGTGGGCTGGTGGTCACAGAAATGGTGTGAATAAGAGTGAGAGAAAAGAAAGACTGGGGGTTTGAGCAGAAAGAAAGACTCAAGAAAGAAAACAGTGAAAAGGAGAAAAAGGGTCACTCACCTTGGCATTGGTAACCCTGCTTCCCAAAAACACCCCTGTAACAGAAGACCTGACAGTCAGGAATCATGCAAAGCATACTGTTTACATATGAAATATATTGTAACTGGCTGTTTATATTATAAACCATCGACAATACTATCACTATGTGTAACACGTTAGATGAACTCTATGAGGTGAGGGAGGGAGTGTGTGTGGTCTTGTATTACTACCCTTGTGGGTACCAGAAATCCCCAAAAGTCTCCACAAGGACAGTAAATCAAGGAACATTCTCCCAAATACTATTTTCAATATAGGGATTAGGCTTAGGGTTACAATTAGGGATAGGAGTTAAGGTTAGTGTAGTGTTAGGGTACCAGAATGGAAATCAATTTTAGGTCCCCTCAAGAATAGTAAAACATATGTTGTGTGTGTGTGTGTGTCCTTACCAGATGAACTCTTTGCAGTGGAAGCAGAAGGTGGGCTGCCGTAGGAATGTGGACATGAACTTGTGTCCGTTGACCTGGTGAATTTTGCGTTTCACGGCGCCCTGCCTCTTCCTGTTGAACTGCTTAAACACCTTCACATTCCCCGTGGCGTCATCTTAGAACATGGGAACAGAATGGGATGGGGGTCAGACAGTATTGGGATTCCAACTGCAAGCTCTGAACCTTTACACCGGATCATTGCAGCTAGCTAGCTGCTATCCGAGTGGCTACTCCTGGCTAACGTCTCTGTCACGAAGCAAGCATCCAGTTAGCCTGGAACTAGCCTCGAGCTAGGCCCATCTCCCGGCTAGCCAAAGAGGTCCTTCAGCCAATTCTTGGGCTACAATACCTATTTTTCCAATTGGCCCTTTTACTGCCAACACGGAGCCCCGCCGATCCATCACGACTGGTCTACCGATGTAACCGTCCGAGGGGGTCTCAACAGGCTATTCTGTTACGATGTCACCGAAGAACCATCTACTAGCCTCAGCCCGCTAGCTTTTCTGAACTCTGTGTCCCCTGCTCGCCTAGCGAGATAGTGACTACCGAACAGCACCCTGACTCACCTATTGCTGCTCTTTTGACCCTATGATCACTCGGCTACACAGCAGATGCCCCTGTACTGTTTCAATAACACGGTACCTAATTTTGTTTACCTGTCGGCCCCAGCCTTAAACTCAGGTCCTGTATGTCCTAAACAACCCGCTCTGCCCATTCATCGCCATTTACCCGTTGTTGTCTTAGCTCTCCTGATCAACAACTGTGTTTGCTTTATGCCTCTCTCTAATGTCAATATGCCTTGTCTACTGCTGTCTTGGCTAGTTCCTACTGTTTTATTTCAGCCCTCAGTCCCACTCAAAATGCCTTAGATAGCTCTTTTGTCCCACCCCACACACATGCGGAGTCCTCACCTGGCTTAACTGGTGCCTCAAGAGACGAAACCTCTCTCATTGTCACTCAACGCCTAGGTTTACCTCCACTGTACTCACATCCTACCATACCATTGTCTGAACATCATGCCCTGAATCTATTCTACCACTCCCAGAAATCTGCTCCTTTTATTCTCTGTCCCCAATGCAATAGACGACCAGTTTTTATAGCCTTCAGCCGTACCCTTATCCTACTCTGTTCCTCTGGTGATGTAGAGGTTAACCCAGGCCCTGTAGCCCCCAGTTCCACTCCTATTCACCAGGCGCTATCTTTTGTTGACTTCTGTAACCGTAAAAGTCTAGGTTTCATGCATGTTAACATCAGAAGCCTCCTGCCTAAGTTTGTTTTATTCACTGCTTTAGCACACACACATCTTGCTCCAAGATGGCATAGCAGTCAGACGTCTTTTGTCCTCATCTTGCCGTGTCCCGTATATATATATATATATATATATATATATATTTACAACTTTCTTCACATACCTTTTTATATATATTTTTTATTTTCCATAAACTCATCTTCAAAACACTCTCCTGCAACCCGCCTCACCAATTTATATTTTTTTTAAAGAAAGTATTATTTACCTCAAATCTGTAATCCTCCATAGAAACTAACCAGAAGCTAGCCAGAAGCTAATCCAGAAGCTAGCCTGAAGCTAACCAGAAGCTAATCAGAAGCTAGTTAGCTTCTTTACTGGCTAATCTTTAGTATTCAGCTAACCACGGTTTGTGGTCATCAGCTATCCTTTAGCTCGAAAATCTATCGCCAGTTTTGTATGCCACGGCTCGGACTGGAACATATCGGACCTATTTTTCTCTCCATGTCCCCGGATTTCAACCGCTAACTCTGGACATTTATACCTCGATCTCGCAGGTAGCTAGCTGCTATCCGTGTGATTATTGGCTTATGTTGAATCCGGAGCTAACATCAATAATTCCGGAGCTAGCAGCTGAAGAGTTCCATCAGTCACTCCTGGCCTACAATCACCTATCCGGACCCGTTTTACTGCCAACACGGAGCCCCACCGGGCCTTCACAACTGGACTACCGACGTTATCTGGCTGGCTCCTCCGTCGCGACGTTACCTGAACGCCCATCTGCGGTCCGCTAATCGTTAGCCGTCTTATCGGCTGCTATCTGAATAGGCCTATTGGACAATTCATTTTTATTTTTTATTTTTTCTTGGGCGTCTTTATCTATTGTTTTTTTGCGAATTGGATTCATCCCCTCTACCACACGGAACCCCACTAATCCTACCAACGGAAACGCACGAGGTGGCTAAAAACAGACCTCCATCCTATGCTAGCTTGCTACCGATGGCCCGGCTAGCTGTCTGAATCGCCGTGACCCCAACCAACCTCACTGGACCCTTTTGATCACTCGACTAAGCATGCCTCTCCTTAATGTCAATATGCCTTGTCCATTGCTGTTCTGGTTAGTGTTTATTGGCTTATTTCACTGTAGAGCCTCTAGTCCTGCTCACTATACCTTATCCAACCTATTAGTTCCACCACCCACACATGCGATGACATCTCCTGGTTTCAATGATGTTTCTAGAGACAATATCTCTCTCATCATCACTCAATACCTAGGTTTACCTGCACTGTATTCACATCCTACCATACCTTTGTCTGTACATTATACCTTGAAGCTATTTTATCGCCCCCAGAAACCTCCTTTTACTCTCTGTTCCAGACGTTCTGGACGACCAATTCTTATTGCTTTTAGCCGTACCCTTATCCTACTCCTCCTCTTTTCCTCTGGCAATGTAGAGGTGAATCCAGGCCCTGCAGTGCCTAGCTCCACTCCTATTCCCCAGGCGCTCTCTTTTGATGACTTCTGTAACCGTAATTGCCTTGGTTTCATGCATGTTAACATTAGAAGCCTCCTCCCTAAGTTTGTTTTATTCACTGCTTTAGCACACTCTGCCAACCCGGATGTTCTAGCTGTGTCTGAATCCTGGCTTAGGAAGACCACCAAAAATTCTGACATTTTCATCCCAAACTACAACATTTTCAGACAAGACAGAACTGCCAAAAAGGGCAGTGTTGCAATCTACTGCAAAGATAGCCTGCAGAGTTCTGTCCTACTATCCAGGTCTGTACCCAAACAATTTGAACTTCTACTTTTAAAAATCCCCCTCTCTAAAAACAAGTCTCTCACCGTTGTCGCCTGCTATAGACCACCCTCTGCCCCCAGCTGTGCTCTGGACACCATATGTGAACTGATTGCCCCCCATCTATCTTCAGAGCTCATGCTGCTAGGCGACCTAAACTGGAACATGCTTAACACCCTAGCCATCCTACAATCTAGCTTGATGCCCTCAATCTCACACAAATGATCAATGAAGCTACCAGGTACCTCCCCAAAGCCTTAAACACGGGCACCCTCATAGATATCATCCTAACCAACTTGCCCTTTAAATACACCTCTGCTGTCTTCAACCAAGATCTCAGCGATCATTGCCTTCATCCGTAATGGGTCAGCGGTCAAACGACCTCCACTCATCACTGTCAAACGCTCCCTGAAACACTTCAGCGAGCAGGCCTTTCTAATCGACTTGGCCGGGGTATCCTGGAAGGATATTGATCTCATCCCGTCAGTAGAGGATGCCTGTTTTTTTTTTTTAAATGCCTTCCTAACCATCTTAAATAAACATGCCCCATTCAAGAAATTTAGAACCAGGAACAGATATAGCCCTTGGTTCTCCCCAGACCTGACTGCCCTTAACAAACACAAAAACATCCTATGGCGTTCTGCATTAGCATCGAACAGCCCCCGTGATATGCAGCTGTTCAGGGAAGCTAGAAACCATTATACACAGGCAGTTAGAAAAGCCAAGGCTAGCTTTTTCAAGCAGAAATTTACTTCCTGCAACACTAACTCAAAAAAGTTCTGGGACACTGTAAAGTCCATGGAGAATAAGAACACCTCCTCCCAGCTGCCCACTGCACTGAAGATAGGAACCACTGTCACCACTGATAAATCCACTATAATTGAGAATTTCAATAAGCATTTTTCTACGGCTGGCCATGCTTTCCACCGGTCAACAGCACTGCACCCCCCACAGCAACTCGCCCAAGCCTTCCCCATTTCTCCTTCTCCCAAATCCAGTCAGATGATGTTCTGAAAGAGCTGCAAAATCTGGACCCCTACAAATCAGCCGGGCTAGACAATCTGGACCCTTTCTTTCTAAAATGATCTGCCGAAACTGTTGCAACCCCTATTACTAGCCTGTTCAACCTCTCTTTCGTGTCGTCTGAGATTCCCAAAGATTGGAAAGCAGCTGCGGTCATCCCCCTCTTCAAAGGGGGGGGGACACTCTTGACCCAAACTGCTACAGACCTATATCTATCCTACCCTGCCTTTCTAAGGTCTTCAAAAGCCAAGTCAACAAACAGATTACCGACCATTTCGAATCTCACCATACCTTCTATGCTATGCAATCTGGTTTCAGAGCTGGTCATAGGTGCATCTCAGCCACGCTCAAGGTCCTAAACGATATCTTAACCGCCCTCGATAAGAAACATTACTGTGCAGCCGTATTCATTGATCTGGCCAAGGCTTTCGACTCTGTCAATCACCACATCCTCATCGGCAGACTCAACAGCCTTGGTTTCTCAAATGATTGCCTCGCCTGGTTCACCAACTACTCTCATAGAGTTCAGTGTGTCAAATCGGAGGGTCTGCTGTCCGGACCTCTGGCAGTCTCTATGGGGGTGCCACAGGGTTCAATTCTTGGACCGACTCTCTTCTCTGTATACATTAACGATGTCGCTCTTGCTGCTGGTGAGTCTCTGATCCACCTCTACGCAGACGACACCATTCTGTATACTTCTGGCCCTTCTTTGGACACTGTGTTAACAACCCTCCAGGCAAGCTTCAATGCCATACAACTCTCCTTCCGTTGCCTCCAATTGCTCTTAAATACAAGTAAAACTAAATGCATGCTCATTAACCGATCACTGCCTGCACCTGCCCACCTGTCCAACATCACTACTCTGGACGGCTCTGACATCAAACATCTCCAATCCAAAGTTAAATCTAGAATTGACTTCCTATTTTGCAACAAAGCATCCTTCACTCATGCTGCCAAACATACCCTTGTAAAACTGACCATCCTACCAATCCTCGACTTCGGCGATGTCATTTACAAAATAGCCTCATCCCCATATTGTTTTTTAGTTTTTTTGCTCATTTGCACCCCAGTATCTCTACTTGCACAATCGTCTTCTGCACATCCATCACTCCAGTGTTTATTTGCTCAATTGTAATTATTTTGCCACTGTGGCCTATTTATTGCCTTACCTCCCTAATCTTACTACATTTGCACACACAGTACATAGATTTTTCAATTCTGTTATTGACTGTACGTTTGTTTATCCCATGTGTAACTCTGTGTTGTTTGTTTCGCACTGCTTTGCTTTATCTTGGCCAGGTCAAAAATGAGAACTTGTTCTCAACTTGCCTACCTGGTTAAATAAAATAAAATTAAACAAATGTTTATCAAAACATTGGTGCGTGGGTAAAATCACCAAGGAAGCCAATCCAGGACAAAAAAAGCCATACTTCAACCGGTGTTGTGATAAATGTGTTGATAGCTCTATAACCGGTTAGCTCACATGCCTTACCACCATGACATATTGGCCTAAGGCCCGAGGCAATAAAAAGACACAGTGACAGAATAAAGTCAACCACACATGTCTCATTACAAAACCAGAGAGCAACATCTGTTCTGTGAAGTCCACAAAACATATTGCATGTAGCAAACAGTGATATGACCTACAGCATGGTAGAGCAAGGTAATGCTTGACATTTTCACACTACTAAACAACTATTTATTTAGAGCCACAGAGAGTTACCGCAAGTCGCAAAGAAAACTGGAGCGGTCTCCCCTATTCCAGCACCATTTCAATTTCAACAGCTTATCACCTATGCTTAGTCTAATAGAGTGACAACTACAGTGAACAAATATATAAACGCATCATGTAAAGTGTTGGTCCCATGTTTCATGAGCTGAAACAAAAGATCCCAGAAATGTTCAATAAGCACAAAAAGCTTATTTCTTTCAAATTGATTCTGAGGAGTATTTCTCTCCCTTCATGTTGCCTAAACGGTCTATGACAGTCACACAGTACACACTTTAAGTTGTTGTTGACCTAGGCTACCTGGCTAAAATACTTGCTCACTAGCCTAACTTCCTTTCATGGGCAACGATAGGTCAGGCCAGCTAGTTAACATTAGCATACCACAATCTAGCTACACGTTGAACTTCCATCCTCTCAGGCCAGGGGCACAATGTACGAATTTATGGTTGGATCAGAATCGCCGTTTTAATGATTGACCAGTATGGAGAATTAAGTCCAAATCCCTATCTCCATCCATGGCTAATTTAGGAAAGGGACGATTTTAGCTAGCTAGCCACTGGATAACACAACAATTAAAGTTTTTTTCTGTCAGTAATGATGATTGGCCTCTGATGTGATTGGACTGAAACCAAATCCAAACTATCTTCCCTTGAAAAATGTTTTTGTTGCACCAGGACCATTCAAAGCTGAGCTCACTCAGTTTAATAGCTGATTGGCTATTAACAAGGGATGCCAAATACTTGCTGGCTTCCCTTGCATTCAATATTATGGCCAAATACTTGCTGGCTTCCCTTGCATTCAATATTATGGGCAGCATCAATTTCATACTCTTTCTGACCAGACAGCATCAGAGAGATACACTACACATACTGAGACAGAGGGGCGCTGTTTCGTTCACTGGGATGCTTTCTCCGGTGAGATACGTTCAGCCTCTTGTGAATTGAAGGAAATTTATGAAACACAGAGAGATTGCACTACCAGTCTAAAGTTTTAGAACACCTACTCATTCAAGGTTTTTTCTTTATTTTTACTATTTTCTACATTGTAGAATAATAGTGAAGACATCAAAACTATGAAATAACACACATGGAATCATGTTGTAACCAAAAAAAAAAGTTTAACAAATCAAAATACATTTTATATTTGAGATTCAAATAGCCACCCTGACAGCTTTGCACACTCTTGGCATTCTCTCAACCAGCTTCACCTGGAATGCTTTTCCAACAGTCTTGAGGAGTTTATTTTATATGTTTTTTTCTTGGTACATTTTTGGGGGAAGCCACTGATCATATCATGTATGGTATTATGGATGAGTGTGTGCGCGTGTCTATAGGTGAGTGTGTGTGTCTGTCTAGAGTAATAATAGTTGAGTTTGTGAGGTGCTAAAACCACATACGAACAGCGGAAAGTTGTATGTTTTAGAGTCCCGACACACGTCAGAGAGACAGGTGGTGGAGTACTACACTGAGAATGGCACTCAATTGTCAGCTATTGAAGGATGTTTGATTTGCCACAGCTAAAACTAGGGTTTAATGTGTGTTATTTCATGGACGGAACCTCCCTAAAGCATTCATGACCTAACCCAATCTACTCTTTACAAATTAAATATTATTATATCAGGGAAGTGACCTTCAGAATGGAGAGGTTTATGAATGATATTATGATAAAGTGAGAGAAATTTGCAGAGCTATGTGCAGTTTTTATTTGTAGGGTATCCAGATCAGATGCAGTTTAGATAAGGTCATGATGATTTTCAGTGGTGATAAAACCACGGCAGAGCACTATACAAACTGCTAGAGGGGAGTATGTTATTCAGACAGGAAATATGGATGATAGAACATTGTTGCTTTTATCTGAAAGGAAACAAAGGAGATAGGATTCCCATCAGTCAAAGCATCTACAGTATGTCTTACAGTAAGTCAGTCACAGGCATGCACAAACGCTCACACATACACACATCCAGGTTTTTGTGACGCCGAATGTCTGTTTGACAGCCTGTTAGTTATCAGCTGCATCAGTGGCTGTGTTGAAGCAGCCAGACAGACAGACTTTTAACTTTAGAGGGAGGAGGGTCGAAAATAACAAAATGTTACTGAATATTTAAGGAGTTGAAAGAATGTATGCTGTCTCAGTGTAAGAGAAATAAAAGATAGGAACAGAGAAAGAGGGAGAAAGAGATAGTTGTGCCATCTATGGATGAAATAGATAGAGGGTTAGTGTGAGATACAGTGAAAAACTCTTACCATCAATGAAGGAGCCATTGAGTGCTATGAGTATGTACACCTTGCCCTCTGGCTCCAGGTCCACCTGCACACAAACACAGGAGACATTAGACTAGACTATTTAAAGGCCCAGTGCAGTCAAACATGATTTTCCTGTGTTTTATATATATTTCCACACTGTAAGCTTGGGATAATACTGTGAAAATTATAATGATGTCCTTTTAGTGTAAGAGCTGTTAGAAAAGGCCACTTGGTTTTGGTGGGATGATGTTTTGGCCTGCCTGGTGACATCACCAGGCGGTAATATAGTTAATAGACCAATAAGAAAGAGAGTTCCAAACCTCAGCTAGTTTTCAGTTTCCCTCCCCACTCAGACCACTCCAAGACAGTCCTAGAAAAATACATCTTGAGAAATTGCTCTTTATTAAGAAACTATTTCTGTTTCTTTTTTACCATTTAATTCAAAACAATCAATCACAGAAGGGTACTTAATTGTTACCCAGAAATTATTTGATATTGAGATTAAAAAAAACATCTGCATTGTTAGGTTTTTCTTTAACATACCGGTATTTAGCATGTTGAGTGGGTTGAGTGTGTATGTAATGTGGGGAGAATGTGAGCAATGTGGTGAAGAGACTAGAGAGCAGGTTCAGCTGGTTGAGCTAGCTCTATTAAAATGACACCCTGCTCCAGTGAAAATAACATCCATCTCACACAGACATAGGCATACAGTGATTTCGGAAAGTACTCAGACCACTTGACTTTTTCACATTTTGTTACGTTACAGCCTTATTCTAAAATTAATTAAATACAACATTTTCTTCAGCAGTCGCTACACAATACCCCATAATGACAAAGCGAAAACAGAAATACCTTATTTACATAAGTATTCAGACCCTTTGCTATGCGACTCGAAATTGAGCTCAGGTGCATGCTGTTCCCATTGATCATCCTTGCGATGTTTCTAAAACTTGATTGGAGTACACTTGTGGTAAATTCAATTGATTGGACATGATTTGGTAAGTCACATACATGACTATACAAGGTCCCACAGTTGACAGTGCATGTCAGAGCAAAAACCAAGCCATGAGATCGAAGCAACTGTCCGTAGAGCTCCAAGACAGGATTGTGTCGAGGCAAAGATCTGGGGAAAGGTACCAAAACATTTCTGCAGCATTGAAATGCCTCAAGAACACAGTGGCCTCCATCATTCTTAAATGGATGAAGTTTGGAACCACCAAGACTCTTCCGAGAGCTGCCCGGCCAAACTGAGCAATCGGGGGAGAAGGGCCTTGGTCAGGGAGGTAACAAAGAACCTGATAGTCACTCTGACAGAGCTCTAGAGTTCCTCTGTGGAGATGAGAGAACCTTCTTGAAAGACAGCCATCTCTGCAGCACTCCACCAATCAGGCCTTTATGGTAGAGGGTCAGATGGAAGTCACTCAGTAAAAGGCACAGGACAGCTTGCTGGGAGGACTCTCAGACCATGAGAAACAAGATTCTCTGATCTGATGAAAACAAGATTGACCTCTTTGGCCTGAATGCCAAGCGTCACGTCTGGAGGAAACCTGGTACCATCCCTACGGTGAAGCATGGTGGTGGCAGCATCATGCTGTGGGGATATTTTTTAGCGGCAGAGACTAGTCAGGATAGAGGGAAAGATGAACAGAGCAAAGAACAGAGAGATATTTGATGAAGTCCTGGGTGCTCTGGAGCAGGTTCTCAGACTTGGACAAAAGTTTACCTTCCAACAGGACACAGTAAGCACACAGCCACGACAACGCAGGAGTCTCTGAATGTCCTTGAGAGGTCCAGTTAGAGCCCGGACTTGAACCCGATCAATATTTCTGGAGAGGCCTGAATATAGCTGTGCAGCAATGCTTCCCATCCAACCTGACAGAGCTTGAGAGGATCTGCAGAGAATAATGGTATAAACTCCCCAAATACAGGCGTGCCATGCTTGTCGCGTCATACCCAAGTAGACTCGAGGCTGTAATCGCTGCCAAAGTTGCTTAGACAAAGTACAGGGTCTGAATACTTATGCAAATTTAATATTTAAGTTTTAATTTTTCATACATTTGCCAAAAAAACTGTTTGCCTTGTCAGCGTGAGGTTGTGTAGATTGATGACAAAAATCAATTTTAGAAAAAGGCTGTAACATAATAAAATGTGGAAAAGTCAAGGGGTCTGAATACTTTCTAAATACACTGTAAGTATTAAGAAGACCTACACACATAGACAGATTGACAGAGGTCGAAAGGTTTGTATTAGGCCCACAGTGAGAACCTGAAGGATCTCCACAGTGCTGCGGAGGCCATGCACAAACCACTAAAATGGAAACGGAGGTTACTTACAGCCAGGTGAGTAACTTGCCGGGGGCATGGGGACGGGGAGTCATGACTGCCCCAATATTAGAAACACCTATCTTACCATGATTAGTTTGATTGATTGGAAAACATGTCCCCACTGCAAAGTGCCAGGCAGCTACTGGCTTTATGTTCCTCATTCCTCATTTTATGATTGGATCCCCCCCGCCGCCAAATATGCTTTTGGTTGCGCCAGGTCTCCAGAGGCAGCCGGCCCATTCCGAGTAAGCACAGCAACGCGCATACTGCAGTATAGGCTACATGCGAATGTTCCAAAATGCAATTAGCGGGAATACAATTAGCGGGAACACACCCATTTGATCTGAACAAACCGTGCCTCGAGTATGTCAACATCCTACATTATATTTGTCAAACATGAGTGGCATTTAGCCTATATTTATGTACTTAAAAGTTTGGCTACATTTTCTGGCGCCTCCCTCATGTCAGCATCAGTGTGGACATATCACCTAGGCAACACTTTGAGATGTACATAAATAATTCGCCTACAAGTAACTGCCAAAACAAAGGAAACACCAACATAAAGTGTTTTAGTGCGTTGGGCCACAACGAGCCGATAGAACAGCTTCAATTCGCCTTGGCATAGATTCTACAAGTGTCTGGAACTCTATTTAAGGGATGCAACACCATTCTTCAAGGAGAAATTCCATAAGTTCTTGTTTTGTTGATGGTGGTGGGAAATGCTGTCTCAGGCGCAGCTCCAGAATCTTCCATAAGTCTTCAATTGGTTTGAGATCAGGTGACTGACACACACTTTAAACTCCATGAGATGATTTGTTCTAGCCATGGTAGCCAAAATGATGGGCAACTGGGCATTATTATATCTTACATGACCCTAAGCATAAAGTTGCTTAATTAACTCAGGAACTATACCTGTGTGGAAGTACCTGTTTTCAACATACTTTGTATCCCTCATTTACTCAAGTGTTTCTTGTATTTTGTCAGTTACCCATACATTTAGGCAAAATAGATTAGAATATTATTCCAGTGTTGGCCTTTTAAGCAGTGGTTTAAAGTACTGAAGTAAAAATACTTTAAAATACTACTTAAGTAGTTTTGGGGGGTATCTGTAATTTACTTAACTATTAATTTTTTTGACTACTTTTACTTCACTACGTTCCTTGAAGAAAATATTGTACTTTTTACTCAAAACATTTTCCCTGACACCCAAAAGTACTCATTACATTTTGAATGCTTAGCGGGATAGGAAAATGGTCCAATTCACACACTTATCAAGAGAACATCCCTGGTCATCCCTACTGCCTCTGATCTGGTGGACTCACTAAACACAAATGCTTTTTTTGTAAATTATGTCTGAGTGTTGGAGTGTGCCCCTGGCTATCCATACATTTAAAAAACAAGAAAATGGTGACATCTGGTTTGCTTAGTAAGGAATTTAAAATTATTTATACATTTACTTTTGATACTTAAGTATATTTCAAACCAAATACTTAGACTTTTACTCAAGTAGTATTTTACTGGGTTACTTTCACTTTTACTTGAGTCATTTTCTATTAAGACATCTTTAGAAGTACACTACATTACCAAATGTATGTGGACACCTGCTCGTCGAACATCTCATTACAAGATCATGGGCATTCATATGGAGTTGGTCCCGCCTTTGCTGCTATAACCGGCCTCCACTCTTCTGGAAAGGCTTTCCACTAGATGTTGGAACATTGCTGCGAGGACTTGCTTCCATTCAGCCACAAGAGCTTTAGTGAGGTCAGGCACGGATGATGGGCGATTCAATTTGTCCCAAAGGTGTTTGATGGAGGTTGAGATCAGGGCTTTTTGCAGGCCAGTCAAGTTCTTCCACACCGATTTTGACAAACAATTTCTGTATGGACATCGCTTTGTACACAGGGGCATTATGTTGAAACAGAAAAGGGTCTTCCCCAAACTGTTGCCACAAAGTTGGAAACACAGAATCATCTAGAATGCCATTGTATGCTGTAGCATTAAGATTTCCCTTCACTGGAACTGAGGGGCCTAGCCCGAACCATGAAAAAAATCCCCAGACCATTATTCCTCCTCCACCAAATTTTACAGTTGGCACTACACATTCGGGCTGGTAGCGTTCTCCAGGCATCCGCCAAATGCAGATTCGTCTGTCGGACTGCCAGATGGTGAAGTGTGATTCATCACTCCAGATGTTTCCACTGCTCCAGAGCCCAACGGCAGCAAGCTTTACACCACTCCAGCCGACGCTTGGCATTGCACATGGTGATCTAGGCTTGTGTGCGGCTGCTTGGCCATGGAAATCCATTTCATGAAGCACCCGATGAACAGTAATATTGCTGAAGTTGCTTCCAGAGGCAGTTTGGAACTTTCTAGTGAGTGTTGCAACCAAGGACAGGTTTTTACTCACTACGTGCTTCAGCACTCGGTGGTCCCATTCTGTGAGCCTGTGTGGCCTACCACTTTGTGGCTAAGCCGTTGTTGCTCCTGGACATTTCCACTTCCCAATAACAACACTTACAGTTCATCGGGGCAGCTCTACTACCAATGTTTGTTTATGGAGATTGCATGGCTGTGTACTCGATTTTATAAACCTGTCAGCAACAGGTGTGGCTGAAATAGCTGAATCCACTCATTTGGAGGGCAGTCCACATACTTTTGTATGTATAGTGTATTTTAATGTGGGATGGTCATCTACAGTTCGGGATGTTAAAAGTTGCACTTTGGGAAGATTCTGTCCCGGTGATGAAAAAAGAAATTTTTGAGCCCTGGGTAGTTACATTCATGAGCAATCCAATGAATGAATGTTTTAAAATGTTAAAACAAGTAAAAGTTCATGAACATTTCATAAATCTATTCCTATGTTCCTGTGTAACTAGTGAACTATTTACTGGTGATGAGATAATTGTGTAAAAATAGTTTTATAGTGGGTGATGCTATGCTAGGTTGGCTATTTTAGCTCGCTAGCACAGTATCTTCCCCTTTTCAACTGCAGCTCCAGATGAGCAGCACTTAGTGAGTCACTGTTCACCCTAGTGAAAAAGTAGTTAGTGCCCTTAATGGAGGTACCAAATTAATTAATGGCTACATAGCTAGCTAACTACAGTACACTGTACAATTCATAATAGACTGGGACTTTGTTGTCAGCTAGCTAGCTATACCTATTGCCAAACAGTAAAAAAAAAAAATGTTGCTAATAAAAGCAGAATATAATTTATGTTAATGAGCTAACCCCATCATTGTTACGGCCAGACATTTTTTTCAAATGATAATGGTATTTGATCATATGATTATGGGAGGGTTCAAAGACAGGCAATAGAGAGAGTGAGAGTGTACTGCCCATGTTGAGGCAGGGAGAGGACAAACAGGTCATCAGGTGAGAATTTGAGTTAAGGAAGGTACTATATGTTCAATTCCTCATCTTTTCTGACTGTAGCCCAATACTATAACAAAACAGTTGCTGCCTTCATTCTGATTTCATTTGGTTGTATTGGTAGGGGTCAGAGACAGTCAGTAGAAAGAGGGAAAGCACTGCCCATGTTGAGGCACAGGGAGAGGGCGATCAGGTCATCAGGTGAGAATTTGGAATTTGGGTTATAAGGCAGTCTGGTACAGCATGTTGCACAGCAATTTACATTGAACACAGATTGGGACTATCGGTTCAACTTCTCATCTTTGCTGACTGTAGCCCAAGTGCTATAACAAATGTTGTTGTCTGCTGATTTCATTTGGTTATCATGGAGATTGAAGACGTGGCTGCTCTCAACAATGACACAAAGCAGTCACTGGCTTGCTGGGGCTCTCTCATGCCGTCCCTGGAGGGGGTGCGTCACCTGAGTGGGTTGATTCACTGTTGTGGTCATCCTGTCTGGGTTGGCGCCCCCCCCCCCCCCCTTGGGTTGTGCCGTGGCGGAGATCTTTGTGGGCTATACTCAGCCTTGTCTCAGGATGGTAAGTTGGTGGTTGAAGATATCCCTCTAGTGGTGTGGGGGCTGTGCTTTGGCAAAGTGGGTGGGGTTATATCCTTCCTGTTTGGCCCTGTCCGGGGGTGTCCTCGGATGGGGCCACAGTGTCTCCTGACCCCTCCTGTCTCAGCCTCCAGTATTTATGCTGCAGTAGTTTATGTGTCGGGGGGCTGGGGTCAGTTTGTTATATCTGGAGTACTTCTCCTGTCCTATTCGGTGTCCTGTGTGAATCTAAGTGTGCGTTCTCTAATTCTCTCCTTCTCTCTTTCTTTCTCTCTCTCGGAGGACCTGAGCCCTAGGACCATGCCCCAGGACTACCTGACATGATGACTCCTTGCTGTCCCCAGTCCACCTGGCCATGCTGCTGTTCCAGTTTCAACTGACCTGAGCCCTAGGACCATGCCCCAGGACTACCTGACATGATGACTACTTGCTGTCCCCAGTCTACCTGGCCATGCTGCTGCTCCAGTTTCAACTTCCACCTGACTGTGCTGCTGCTCTAGTTTCAACTGTTCTGCCTTATTATTATTCGACCATGCTGGTCATTTATGAACATTGAACATCTTGACCATGTTCTGTTATAATCTCCACCCGGCACAGCCAGAAGAGGACTGGCCACCCCACATAGCCTGGTTCCTCTCTAGGTTTCTTCCTAGGTATTGGCCTTTCTAGGGAGTTTTTCCTAGCCACCGTGCTTCTACACCTGCATTGCTTGCTGTTTGGGGTTTTAGGCTGGGTTTCTGTACAGCACTTTGAGATATCAGCTGATGTACGAAGGGCTATATAAATAAATTTGATTTGATTTGATTGAACCATGTTGCCATCTGTCATTCACCAGGAGAAGCTGGATACCATAGAAATGAAAACAATATGCCAACATTCTATTTCTGTCAGTGACGGGCATAAACAGGTATTTAGTCAATTTTAGAGAATTTAGACTAAACATCTGACCCCTCTCTGTACCACTATATGCCCACCTTTATATAAGATTGCAACAGGTAATTGAATGTGTTTGTTTTGTACTTGATGGTGAATGACAATTAATTGTTGCCATCTATTTTTTAAGTCTATTGCTTGAGCATGATGCTACACTGATTGGTTAATTTTGAAGTCTATCGTTAGATCCATATCGAAGAGTTATATTTTGAATGTCACTGAATTATTTTATGAATTAATACTACAATTCAATTGTGTAACTAAGTAATATGTTTCTGGAGTCAGATTTTAAGTTAATTTGGTATAAGAAATGAGTTATTCAAGACCATGTACTAGCCAAGCGTGGTGAAGGGTACACAAATAGAAAAATGGGTTTTAACATTTAAATGTAGTTAAAGAAGAGGTGTGGTTGTGACTTTCAGAACTGTTACGAGTAAGAACACAGTTTAAAGAAATATTTTTGTTTCAGTTGTTATTGGGGTATATTGACCAAATTCACCAGAAACAATCATTTCAGACCTTTTTAAAACACAACATCTCCCGTGGGGACATGCCCCCAGACCCCCCTAGAGGGGTGTTGACACCGGAACCCGTTGACCCTAACCCCAAATATCCAACAAAAAGTTATGCCCTTGCTTACAGCACAAACTACAGAGAGGGTTCATGTCAGACAGATGACCAATGGAAAACCTTGACAACCCACAACAAAAGTGACATGATTGGACTGATACTGCAGGGTCATCTCTATCCTGATTTAGTCATCTCTACCAGCTGGTCTCTCCATTCAATATACTTGGTCAGTTAGATAGTTCTGTATCACTGTAAGGAGGGAATATATCTAACATCACACATGATCTAATGCTGAGGCTGAAACATTGGAAACGGAAATCCCAGACAGAAAATGACATCAGATGTAGATGTTATGATAATTCCACCTCTCTCATTCCTTAACTATTGACCTTGACAAGACATCACCCTCTACACATGTTTCCTTTGTGTTCAGCTGAGCACACACAAACTATCCTCGGATGGGGCCACAGTGTCTCCTGACCCCTCCTGTCTCAGCCTCCAGTATTTATGCTGCAGTAGTTTGTGTCGGGGGGCTGGGGTCAGTTTGTTATATCTGGAGTACTTCTCCTGTCCTATTCGGTGTCCTGTGTGAATCTAAGTGTGCGTTCTCTAATTCTCTCCTTCTCTCTTTCTTTCTCTCTCTCGGAGGACCTGAGCCCTAGGACCATGCCCCAGGACTACCTGACATGATGACTCCTTGCTTTCCCCAGTCCACCTGGCCATGCTGCTGCTCCAGTTTCAACTTCCACCTGACTGTGCTGCTGCTCTAGTTTCAACTGTTCTGCCTTATTATTATTCGACCATGCTGGTCATTTATGAACATTTGAACATCTTGGCCATGTTCTGTTATAATCTCCACCCGGCACAGCCAGAAGAGGACTGGCCACCCCACATAGCCTGGTTCCTCTCTAGGTTTCTTCCTAGGTATTGGCCTTTCTAGGGAGTTTTTCCTAGCCACCGTGCTTCTACACCTGCATTGCTTGCTGTTTGGGGTTTTAGGCTGGGTTTCTGTACAGCACTTTGAGATATCAGCTGATGTACGAAGGGCTATATAAATAAATTTGATTTGATTTGATTTGATTATTAGCCTACTGTTAGCTCCCGTTCTCCCTCTTTCTCTGAGAGCCCTGGGTCTGTGTACTCTGTGAAGCAGCTGATGCAGTCAGGACTCCAGAGGCAGATAAAGACAGAAGTGTTCAGACTAAATCAAGCTCTGATGCAAACAGGACCACACTAAATTTAAAAAGCAGGAACTTTGCCTGGCTGAGCCACAGCAATGGAGGAAGTGGTTTTTTAAGTTAGTGGAAGCTGCTGACAGACATTTAGAGTTAAACTGAGTCTAGTGTATTCAGTCCCCAACCCTTTCTAGAAGAGACAAAATTTCAATGAACCTGATAAATGGTTCAACACAGGCCACTATTTGAAGTTGTCACAGGTGTAAGTTATGGGTCTTAATGGAAACTGTCCCCCAGTGTTGAGGATGTGAGTGGGGTGTGGAGAGGAGTGGGTGGGTGGCACATGAGGCTGAGCCACAGGCTGATGAGACACAGATATGACTGCATGCTTCTATTTTGAGTTGCTATTTTTTAGGTTAACACCTCAAACTGCTGCTTGTCCTGACATACAACATAGACTCTCTCTCTGCTCCTCTGTACTTTGACATGGGGGCGGAGGCACACAGTGTTATGGTGCTGGTCAAGGTTCTGTGTAACAGTGCAATAAGAAGTAAAGTTATTGTATGTGTGTGTCCCGATAGCCCCCCTAAGATTTAAGACACTCTGTAAAGTCTGTTTGTGTTTAATATGCAACACTGTACTGAGCAATTCCAAAGTAACACTTTAAATGTTTGCAATAATTTTTTGAGGGGACATTGTTTTAAATTGAACTAGGCAAGTCAGTTAAGAACAAATTGTTATTTACAATGACAGCCTACTGGGGAACAGTGGGTTAACTGCCTTGTTCAGGGGCAGAATGACAGGTTTTTACCTTGTCAGCTCAGGGATTCGACACAGCAACCTTTTGGTTACTGGCCCAACGCTCTAACCACTAGGCTACCTGCCGTACAACTCTATGCACAATGACTACTTTTAACATTGTCCAAACAATGTTTGACATACATTTTAAAGTGAGAAATCTGAGTCTCAGCATCATTCTGTTGTCGTGGAATTGCCCTGCTTGTTAGAGAGGAACACAGGTGAGAAAGAGAAAGTGATGTTATTGGCTCTGAGCCAAGAGAGGTTATAAAACGAGGGAGATGAGATGGGATGGGATTGAGAGGGACTTGGAGCGTCAAGCAGACGTTGGGAAAGCAGCAATAACAGTGGTGTTGGCGTGTGGAGGCCTGTGCCCTACTTTTTAGTCTTTACTCTTTGTCATACATATAGGGCCCCAAGCACTTCATCTGAGAAAGCTAACAAAGCAAAAAGATAGTTTCACAGTTCAGATCTATCAGATAAGTGCTGTCAAGAGTGCATGTCCTAAAGTGTGAGGGCAGGCTATGCCCACATCTTGGTCAATAAAACCTCAGACACACCCACTGCACTGACTCTGGTCTTCAGCGATTGGCCCCTGGTGGAAGCTTCGCAAAAACAAAACAAAAACTCAGATTCTACTTTTCAACAGGTTAAAGGGATACTTCCCCAGAGTCGAATGAACTCATGGATACCATTTTTATGTCTTTGCATCCAGTATGAAGGAAGTTAGAGGTAGTTTTAAGAGCCAATGCTAACCAGCGTTTGCGCTAACGCTATTTAGCAACTTCCTTCAAACTGCACACGTAGACATAAAAATGGTATCCACCAGTTCATCTGACTCTGGGCTTCATAGCCAATATTGTGAAGTATTGCTTAATAGCTTTTTGGCCCCATGACAGAGGAGGTTGAGTATGTCAGCCCATTGCTCCCGAGTGGCGCAGCAGTCTAAGGCACTCTATCTCAGTGTAAGATGTGTCCCTGCAGTCCCTGGTTCAAATCAAGGCTGCATCCCTTCTGGCTGTGATTGGGAGTCCCATAGGGTGGCGCACAATTTGTCTGGGTTTGGCCTTCATTGTAAATAAGAATTTGTTCTTAACTGACTTGCCTAATTAAATAAAGGTTTGATTTTTAAAAATTGGACTGTGTGACCATAAGAGATAATAAGAAGCCCAGACAGCCACTGGAGGACGGTGGGTCTCAAGGCACACTGACGATCCCAGTTCGCACAGGTTCAGGTTACACATTATTAAAATGGACCAAAAGTAAACCAGACGAGTGAAACTATGTTATAGAGGGCAGTTCCAGTGACAAACATAACCCAAACCAATAGTAGCCTACAATGGTATAAAGAGGTATCCATGTAGCCCCTAAGGCAATGCACATCAACCAGAGAGAGAAATGTAGAAAGTCATAACAGGTCATTCTTTTGATACTGTCACTTTAACATCTATCAATGGCTGTATTTGAGTGGCTGTACGAGAGTGGCGGTATGAGATGCAGTAAGATAGGGTATTATCACACTTCAGCTTGTTTGTGCATGCAAGGCACCGACCCCAGATGCAAAGTCTCTGCTGGTTGTGGTTTCCAGCACACTTTACCATGCCATGCTTGACATACTGCTAGCAGGGAGCACAATTAACACATTAGAACGGCATGTGTGGTTATGGCCCTTTGCTGATGTCGCTTCTGCCTTTCCGACAGGCTCAAGCTAGTCTCTAGACAGACGTGTTGCTTCCTATAATGTACTCATGTGGGTCTGGGTTTGAGACTAGGCGTAAGCTAAACACACTATTCACTAAGATGCCACCTATAATTAGCGGCTCTATATTGGGAAAGGACACTATCGGCTCTTGCCCTGTAAAGAAAGGACTGGAAAGGGAATGGCAAAATGAGTGTAAACTATGCATCTCAGGTCTACAAGTAGCACTACTGATGGGGATGTATTTAGAAGTGCCTATTACCTTGTGTCTGGCCCTTGGCATTAGTTTATCACCCAACAGTACAGTATGGAATATGCAAATTCCCCAAAAGTTCTCCAAGGGAACTTTTCAGAGCGGTAAAGGAAAATATGATCAGGGTATTTTTTACTGACAGTCTGGCTATATTCATTCTGCTTTATCATAAAGGCTATTTGAGTGAATTGCCAAGAGGATACAATTGTGTCATGACAGCCACATCAGTCCCTATTCATCCTCACAGTGCCCAGGGCTTAAAGTGTCATTTCCAAAACGTTCAACTTCCTATTCATCATTTTCAGCACCACCCGAACAAATGTGAAAATAGTGCGTTTTGTTTTGTTGTAAAAAAAATGTTTTGCTCGTGGTTACATTTCTCCAGCCCCATCTCTCAGCTTTTTATATGAACAGGGCTGGGATTCGGCTTTATTACTGTTTTAACTAATGATTGCCGCTTTAAAGCTACTCACCCATCCTTCAAAAGTATCTTCTGTGTTCGAGGTTTTGATCAAGTCCTCAAATTGAATAATGCAGTTGGCAACAAAGTCGTCATACCCTATGGGTGCATCATGAAATACAGCCAACTCTATATGCTTGCCGTCGTTGACATTGAGGCAAAACTCTTCGTTGTAAGTTGGCATGTTGGTTTTCTGTTTTGTATGTGTTTGTCCAATTTTGTACTCGTCCACCTTTATCACAAGGTAAGGGTCTAGAGTGGGAGCCGTTCTGTTGAACATTACAGAGTGACGAAGAGAAAAAGTAGTTGGTTTGAGGTCCAGCGCCTCACCAATTCTAAGCTTCAGATACCCGTTGAACTTCATATTGTTCCTCTACAGAAAGAAAAAAAAACTAACAAGTTCAAAGTTTTAAAAAAATCAAAAAATACTTAAACTCAAATTAAAACTACGCTATTGCGATAGTCATGTAAAGCATTCCTACATACTGACCTAATTTCAAAATAATATAAATCAATATATTTGACTGTGAATTGGAGTCCAATGTTTCATCCTAGAGCAATTCGAAGACATTGCTCGTCAATAGGCATCTGCAGGTGACGCGTTCGCACGGTGCTCTTGACCCTCGGTCGTGAGCGGTGCCCTGGACCAGCGCGCGTGATCTTGCCTCCCAAAACAACACTGCTGATGTAGGCTATACAGAAAGCGCGCACGTTCTGAGAACGACCTAGGTCTACTTCAAGGAAGCACAAGGCAAGTTCCGTAAAAAGGAAGTAACAGAAGTAGCGACCATGCACGATAATGCTTTCTATAGAGTTTCTTCTTTCTCAATGCACGTGTTTACATTTTGTTCTGACTAATCGGCATGCTACAACTAACTGTAAAAGGTCTAGTCAATATTAGTCTCATCGGTTATTATCAAGGATTGATATAATAATGTGGAAAAAGTAGCATTAAGACTATAACTACCGTAGTGCACGTGCAGCGCTTAGGGTTGCCTCAGAGCATGGGGGTAGGCTATCGAAATGATTGTCCTGTCCTCGGCAGATAAATAAGGAAATAGCACCCCCTTGTGATATACAGAAAGTGTGACTACAGCTATTTAGCCTCCAGAGGTCTATTGTACAGTTCTTGTGTGAACAATATCACCTGGCACAGCTGTGAATATGAAATTAAAGGCACATGGCCATGAGCTGCAAGACATGGTAGAAACAAGTGGGCTTTTAATCTGAGTTGTAAGGATGGGCGCTGTGGAGTTGATTTATGCTGAATGCTAATAACACCAGAATCAAAAAGAAGGACATTAAAGGCAAGAGTTTTCTTCTGAAGGAGTGCCTCAGAGGACCTATGAAAGTAACCAGAAAGAGCTAATGATGACCTTAACTCATGGGTTAGTTCTAACTCCCCTCCAGTCTTAACCCCTCTCTGTCTCTGAATATCTTCCTCTGACACACACTCTCTCTGCCCTCATTTCCAAACTCCCTTGACCCCAATCTTTTTGGCAAAAGAAAAGGTCATATTCGGTGCCACACTGTCAATCTTTGAGGTCAGTAAATATTTCTCTCTCACGATCAAAGTCTGGCCGTTATTAGTGTTAGCGTTGACCTCTCAGCCTTCTCTGCCAAACGTCGCCTCCCCACATCTCTATCTTCCAGCTGCTTCCAATAAAGGGGCCACATCCCAGGGAACAGAGATGGTCTTAAAAAACAAAGCTTTTAACACGGCTCTTACAGATCTCAGGGATAGAGCCTGTCTTATAAACAACGGCTTTTACCTGCCCTTATAAAAAGAAGACAGCGATGAGATAAAAGTGACATAGATAGGGTAGTGTGGTTTCATATGTTTTTCACAATTATCACCCCAGAATGACTAACCTGAATACTACAGATGTATGTGTATGTCAGTGTGTTGAGTCAGACATTGAGTCATTACTGACAGGGATTTGACCTGTCAGTAATAGAATTCCGAGACAAACATGTGCCCGTAATACATCAAAGTGGTCTAAGACAACCTCCTGAGACAACTTTCATTACCGGTAAAAACACATTCAATTGATCCATCATCCATGGTCTGTGAGTAACCATTCCTCACTTTGTATATTCCCAAGGAATACTGTACATTGGTTTTCATTGCCAGTTTTGTGGAGCATTACACCATACAGTCCAGCAGAGGGCAGGCTGAGACTGCTGTTGAACTCAAGAAAGTTCATTTGATAGCCATCTTCCTCCTTCGTACCGCATCATCAATCTTTTGTTTTTTTCCATCTTTACTTTTACATGCCCTACTTCCTCATCTTGACAGTGGTCTTTTTTTTCTTAGGCTACCGCAGACATTTTTCTCCACAGCAGTCGTTTCACTGGCTGGCGTTTATACGATCATGGAGGGTGATTTGTTTGATCTCTCTGTTTTCCCAACTGTCCCCATCTCTCTATTTCTCCAACTCTCTCCCGTTTTTCATCCATTTTTATACTCTCCTCCCTACAGCTGTTGCCATGCCCAAATCAAGAGTTATGATCACACACTTACACACATCTGAACTCAAACGCGTGTTCTGGTGTGTACTCCACAAACACACATGACCACACTTTCTCATACATATAATCACACATTTCTTTGCAAGGACACACCTCTGGTGTAAACTCTAAAATTGCATGTTAACGTTCTTGTACACATTAACACAGAAGCAGCTACCTCAACCAGGCTGTAACAGTCCAGGGTATTCATTGGTACGACTAAAGTAACTGCCACCTGTAGTGTTTCCACATTCCCTTCACCGTCCACATTACGATTTATGCTCCTGTAACCCTGGACAGCTCTATTCTCTGGCTCCCTGCCCAGGTACACTCTATAGCTGCAGCTAATGAACCATAGCATTGGTGCCAAATGGGACAACAGGGAATATGGGTAATATGGGCCAGGTATGGTGAGCTCCATTCCCAGCCCTCTGTGTGTGACCCCGGTAAGGGAAGGCCCATGTGGCTAGTATATAAACACCATGCCTCCCACATCAACCCCCTCCCCATCACCCCCCTCAGACCCAACCCAATTACCTCCATCCCTCACAGGGGCAGTGCCCCAATACTATCCCCCTCACCTAATGCCACATTGGACCTCTCGTCCCCTTCAAGCTGGGTACGACTAGAGATTCCTACACACTGAATACTGAACTAGGCCAAATGAGCTGATTATGTGTAATCCACCAATATCTTTCTTTCCTAGTCACTGTCCTCACAGGGCTATAAACAGAGATATCAAAAGGTACATGATAAACCAGTGAAGCCTTCAAAAGAGAGCTTATATATAGGTTATATGTGTCGTCATTACCAGTGGCATTATGCCAAACAATTGCAAAATGATAAGCCAAGATGGTTGAATGCAATTTGGGGCAGGTCAATGTTGAATGACAGTAACAACTTATTTGTTATTGTGAGAACGTACTATTTATTCTTTGCAGAACTAAGTCAATGTATGTTTGCCCTCCACTAGCTTTTGAGCCCCTCAGTTTACCTCTCCCCCAGCAAAATAAAAACAGCAGTCCTTTAGATGAAATGAGGGGAGAACCAGCAGGCCATAAATCACAGTCGTAAAAGCTGATTTGGTGCGAAGTGTCCCTTTTATTCACACGTCCATATTTCATACCAGCACTCTGCCGCTGGGAAACGTGACACCTTAATTGGTACAGGTTGAGGGCAAGGGAAAAAGGCATGGAGAGATAGAGACAGCGAGAAAGAGAAAGTTTGTGCCAGTCAGGGTGCATGAGACCTCACTAGCTCACTTTACCACTACTTTCACCCTTTTTGGAGTAGGGACAGAGAGTGAGTTCTGTTTTTCCTATTTCAAGTTTAATATAGAGAGACACGCGGATTGTGTGTGAATAGTACCATAGTAGATGTAAAAAGATGAGTTAGGGGGTGAAAGAAGTCATGATATAGACATATAGACTGGGAGACAGAGAGACTTAGAGGAAGGGAACGAAGGGAAAAATGAGAGCGAGTGAGAGAATGTTGTGAAAAGCAGAGGAATGTGTGTGTGAGACTGGGCCATCCAGTGTGGGAGGGTGGGGGGCTATGTCAAAGCCCCTCCTGGGTAATTGGCTCCAGATGTGGGGCAGCGTGGCTTCTGCCAGTGAGGCGTCAGGGCTGCGTTAAGGGCTCAGCGAAGTGCTAAGGGGATCGGGGGAAAGGCAAATGCACCCCCCACTTCCCAAAAACAGAGCCTGCTCAAAGCCCCATACTGTGCTGCTCACTATTGTGGCCCCCTTTCCAGACGAACTTCCCCACCTACCCAGCCCTCTCTGTACAAATCAGCTAAGGGCTGTTGGAGACAACCATTCTGCTCTAAATGTAGTAAACAGCTCATTGTGCTCTCCTCTTCTACTGTTTCTGTGCAGTTATGTGGAATTATCTTGACGTCTTTAATCTGGTCCTATTTTTTTAACGGTTACAGCATTGCTTGAATCAGTCTATTCAACATTATTTTTCTGCCATTGTGTCAACTATGACTAGTGAGAAAGAGAAAAGTGATCAGCATGGAACCCAATTCTACTGCCAAGGCTTCACAAATGCATTCTGTTGACATTTGGTTGGTGTTGAGCGATGAACTCAGAGTTGTCTTTCTGTTGCAGGGATTGATGAAGCACTTGAGAGGACAACTAGGGGAAGTGGAACTGGAGGGCACTTTATCGAGCAGACCCCTGACACCCAGTAAAGAGAAGGCCCTGCTCCATTCTTGTCATTATAATAAGGGTTATACACACAGCCCGTCAGCCACAAAGACAATACAATGGTGTGTTTTCAAGATCTATACAGGAAACTGCCTGTTGCAATGTGAAAAAGTAATGTTAGCTTCTTTCAGCTTAACCTTTCACGTATGCTTTTGTGATCGGTGTATGTCACTCACTTGACAAAGAGGCTGTTTTGAAAAGGTCTGTGGCCCTGAATCTTCCGTCAATTACACTGCGGGAGCCTGCTGCCAGCTTTACATACATTTAACTGAGTGTTAACTCTTCAACCCAGAGAGAGAGAGAGAGAGAGAGAGTGTGTATACACGTTTTACTATACTTGTGAGTACCAGAAGCTCTCACAAGAATAGTAAACCAACAAAATTTCAGAGAAGTGAGGACATTTTGCCAATCCTCACTTGTAAAAAGGCTATTTTAGGCTTACGGGTTAGGGGTTAAGGAACATAGGATTTTGAATGGGAATTAATTGATGGTCCTCAAAAAGTCATCACGAGTATAGTGATGTGCGTGTGTGACCAAATTTGATTGGTCCATACCGGACCAAATCTGAACCAATCATAGACGTCTATTTTAACCAAATGTTTCACAAGTAGAGTTCAGTACTGTACAGAACAGTACTCTCCTTCACTGCAGCCGAGGTGAGTAAGACATTTAAACGTGTTAACCCTCGCAAGGCTGCAGGCCCAGACGGCATCCCCAGCCGCGCCCTCAGAGCATGCGCAGACCAGCTGGCCGGTGTGTTTACGGACATATTCAATCAATCCCTATACCAGTCTGCTGTTCCCACATGCTTCAAGAGGGCCACCATTGTTCCTGTTCCCAAGAAAGCTAAGGTAACTGAGCTAAACGACTACCGCCCCGTAGCACTCACTTCCGTCATCATGAAGTGCTTTGAGAGACTAGTCAAGGACCATATCACCTCCACCCTACCTGACACCCTAGACCCACTCCAATTTGCTTACCGCCCAAATAGGTCCACAGACGATGCAATCTCAACCACACTGCACACTGCCCTAACCCATCTGGACAAGAGGAATACCTATGTGAGAATGCTGTTCATCGACTACAGCTCGGCATTCAACACCATAGTACCCTCCAAGCTCGTCATCAAGCTCGAGACCCTGGGTCTCGACCCCGCCCTGTGCAACTGGGTACTGGACTTCCTGACGGGCCGCCCCCAGGTGGTGAGGGTAGGCAACAACATCTCCTCCCCGCTGATCCTCAACACTGGGGCCCCACAAGGGTGCGTTCTGAGCCCTCTCCTGTACTCCCTGTTCACCCACGACTGCGTGGCCACGTACGCCTCCAACTCAATCATCAAGTTTGCGGACGACACAACAGTGGTAGGCTTGATTACCAACAACGACGAGACGGCCTACAGGGAGGAGGTGAGGGCCCTCGGAGTGTGGTGTCAGGAAAATAACCTCACACTCAACGTCAACAAAACTAAGGAGATGATTGTGGACTTCAGGAAACAGCAGAGGGAACACCCCCCTATCCACATCGATGGAACAGTAGTGGAGAGGGTAGCAAGTTTTAAGTTCCTCGGCATACACATCACAGACAAACTGAATTGGTCCACTCACACAGACAGCATCGTGAAGAAGGCGCAGCAGCGCCTCTTCAACCTCAGGAGGCTGAATAAATTCGGCATGTCACCAAAAGCACTCACAAACTTCTACAGATGCACAATCGAGAGCATCCTGGCGGGCTGTATCACCGCCTGGTACGGCAGCTGCTCCGCCCTCAACCGTAAGGCTCTCCAGAGGGTAGTGAGGTCTGCACAACGCATCACCGGGGGCAAACTACCTGCCCTCCAGGACACCTACACCACCCGATGTTACAGGAAGGCCATAAAGATCATCAAGGACATCAACCACCCGAGCCACTGCCTGTTCACCCCGCTATCATCCAGAAGGCGAGGTCAGTACAGGTGCATCAAAGCAGGGACCGAGAGACTGAAAAACAGCTTCTATCTCAAGGCCATCAGACTGTTAAACAGCCACCACTAACATTGAGTGGCTGCTGCCAACACACTGACACTGACTCAACTCCAGCCACTTTAATAATGGGAATTGATGGGAAATGATGTAAATATATCACTAGCCACTTTAAACAATGCTACCTTATATAATGTTACTTACCCTACATTATTCATCTCATATGCATACGTATATACTGTACTCTATATCATCGACTGCATCCTTATGTAATACATGTATCACTAGCCACTTTAACTATGCCCCAGTCTACCTGGCCATGCTGCTGCTCCAGTTTCAACTTCCACCTGACTGTGCTGCTGCTCTAGTTTCAACTGTTCTGCCTTATTATTATTCGACCATGCTGGTCATTTATGAACATTGAACATCTTGACCATGTTCTGTTATAATCTCCACCCGGCACAGCCAGAAGAGGACTGGCCACCCCACATAGCCTGGTTCCTCTCTAGGTTTCTTCCTAGGTATTGGCCTTTCTAGGGAGTTTTTCCTAGCCACTGTGCTTCTCCACCTGCATTGCTTGCTGTTTGGGGTTTTAGGCTGGGTTTCTGTACAGCACTTTGAGATATCAGCTGATGTACGAAGGGCTATATAAATAAATTTGATTTGATTTGATTTGATTATGCCACTTTGTTTACATACTCATCTCATATGTATATACTGTACTTGATACCATCTACTGTATCTTGCCTATGCTGCTCTGTACCATCACTCATTCATATATCCTTATGTACATATTCTTTATCCCCTTACACTGTGTATAAGACAGTAGTTTTGGAATTGTTAGTTAGATTACTTGTTGGTTATTACTGCATTGTCGGAACTAGAAGCACAAGCATTTCGCTACACTCGCATTAACATCTGCTAACCTTGTGTATGTGACAAATAAGATTTGATTTGAACAGTAGAGTACAGTCAAGTAGATATGTTCAGTACAGTACAGAACAGTAGAGTACAGTCAAGTAGATATGTTCAGTACAGTACAGAACAGTAGAGTACAGTCAAGTAGATATGTTCAGTACAGTACAGAACAGTAGAGTACAGTCAAGTAGATATGTTCAGTACAGTACACTACAGTACATACAGTTAATTAAACTGTACTCAAGTGTTTGGAGGATATATCCTTCAAACACCAGCATCGAGGGCATTATCACTTTTATACAACGGGTTACCAACATTCAAATAATGATTGACATATTTTCATTAACTTTATTTTGATGAATTTATTCATACTATTTCATCCTTCCACAAGATATAGTCATGACACAAATCTAGGGTTGCTACCCAAGCCAGCTGGTCATTCGTTCTATCGGTTCAGTTGGCAGAGACACGGACCCAGTCATTTAGTCTTTTTGTTCTGCATATATGGACGCGACCCAATTTTCAGCTGTTTGAAGCTGGTGTACAAAACCAACAGAAGCAAAAACAAAACTTAAGAACGGGAAGCATAGAAATAGCGCACATAGAACAGACTTCTTAGGCTTGCCTTTAATGAGAATGAAAGATCTATAACTGACCATTTCTATGTGAATTCGGTCGGATCTTGCAAAAAGTTACATATTGTAGCTTTAATAATTAATAACCAAATTTGTTATCAAGAAAAACACTAACTCATTGGTAGGTCTACTTTTAATTGTTACTTCTGTGAACTTTCCTTATCCTACTTAAATGTGGGTTTTTGGTAACAGAATGACAATTTTAAAAAACTGAGGATGGATTACTCCACAAAACTAAGCTAAATGGCAGTGACAAGAAGGAGCATGTACAGAATGAAAATATTAGAAAACATACATCCTGTTTGAAATAAGGCACTAAAATAACAATGCAAAAAATGTGGCAAAGAAATTAACTTTTGTCCTGAATAGCCTAAAAAGCGTTGCTTGTGGCAAATTCAAAACAACAACACATCACTGAGTACCAGGAGTGTAAATTGGGTATGTCAGAGTATGGCAGTCGCCATACACTAGCTCAACACCAACAATTTAAAATAGGCTACTAAAATCATTCCAATCCCAATTTAATAAGGCAATTGCAGTTTAGCGGGATTAGTGGCTGGCTTTAGGACCACGTGAGTGGCGAAGAGCTGACTGGCAGGCTTTAGTACATTCAAAAAGTATGCAGACCCCTTGACTTTTTCCACATTTTGTTATGTTACAGCCTTATTCTAAAATGGATTAAATAAATAAAAAATCCTCATCAATCTACACAATACCCCATAATGACAAAGAGAAAACAGGTTTTTAGAAATTAAGCCATGAGGTCGAAGGAATTGTCCGTAGAGCTCCAAGACAGGATTGTGTCAGGGCACAGACCTGGGGAAGGGTACCAAAACATTTCTGCAGCATTGAAGGTCACCAAGAACACAGTGGCCTCCATCATTCTTAAATGGAAGAAGTTTGGAACCACCAAGACTCTTCCTAGAGCTGGCTGCACGGCCAAACTGAATAATCGGGGAGAAGGGCCTTGGTCAGGGAGGTGGCTAAGAACCCGATGGTCACAGAGCTCCTAAAGGACTCAGACCATGAGAAACAAGATTCTCTGGTCTGATGAAAGATGAAAGACTGAATTATTTGGCCTGAAAGCCAATCATCACGCCTGGAGGAAACCTGGTACCATACATACGGTGAAGCATGGTGGTGGCAGCATCATGCTGTGGGGAAGTTTTTCAGCGGCAGGGACTGGGAGACTGGTCAGGATCGAGGGAAAGATGAACGAAGCAAAGTATAGAGAGATCCTTGATGAAAACCTGCTCCAGAGCACTCAGGACCTCAGACTGGGGCGAAGGTTCACCTTCCAACAGGACAAAGACTCGAATCAAACATTTCTGGAGAGACCTGAAAATATTTTGGGGGGACAGCAATGGCTTCTTCCATGGTGTCCTCCCATGAACACCATTCTTCTTTAGTGTTTTACGTATTGTAGACTCTTCAACAGAGATGTTAGCATCTTCCAGAGATTTCAGTAAGTCTTTAGCTAACACTCTAGGATTCTTCTTAACCTCATTGAGCATTCTGCGCTGTGCTCTTGCAGTCATCTTTGCAGGACGGCCACTCCTAGGGAGAGTAGCAACAGTGCTGAAATTTCTCAATTTATAGACAATTTGTCTTACCGTGGACTTTCTTTTAGAGATACTTTTGTAACCCTTTCCAGCTTTATGCAAGGCAACAATTCTTAATCTTACGTTTTATGAGATCTCTTGTTTTTTTTCACCTTTATTTAACCAGGTAAGCTAGTTGAGAACAAGTTCTCATTTACAACTGCGACCTGGTCAAGATAAAGCATAGCAGTTCGACACATACAACAGAGTTACACATGGAATGAACAAAACATACAGTCAATAATACAGTAGAAAAAATAAAACAGTCTATATACAGTTAGTGCAAATTAGGTCAAATAAGGGAATAAATAGGCTATGGTGGCGAAGTAATTACAATATGGCAATTAAACCCTGGAATGGTTGATGTGCAAAATATGGATGTGCAAGTAGAGATACTGTGGTGCAAAAGGAGAAAAATAAATAAATACAGTATGGGGATGAGGTAGATAGATGGGCTGTATACAGATGGGCTATGAACAGGTGCAGTGATCTGTGAGCTGCTCTGACAGCTGGTTCAGTGATTTTTGCAGTTCGTTCGAGGCATGGTTCACATTCGGCAATGCTTCTTGTGACTAGCAAACTCAAATTTTGTGAGTGTTTTTTATTGGGTAGAGCAGCTCTAACCAAAATCTCCAATCTCGTCTCATTGATTCGACTCCAGGTTAGTTGACTCCTGACTCCAATTAGCTTTAGCCGAGGGGTTCACATATTTTTTTCAACCTACACTGTGAATGTTTAAATGTTGTATTCAATATAGACAATAAAAATACAATAATTTGTGTATTATTAGTTTAAGCACACTGAGTTTGTCTATTGTTGTGACTTAGATGAAGATCATGTCAAATTTATGCAGAAATCCAGGTAATTATGTGTTGAAGTGTTGAAGTAACAATGTTTATTACAACAACAGCACAGGCAAACGACAGGTCAAGGCAGGCAGGGGTTGGTAATCCGGAGTAGGGGCAACGGCACCAGACGGCAGGCAGGCAGAGTGGTCAGACAGGTGGGCTCAGAGTTAGGACAGGCAATGGTCAAAACCAGGAGGGTGAGAAGAGAGAGACTGTGGAAAAGCAGGAGCTGAGAAACAAAACGCTGGTTGACTTAACAAACAAGACGAACTGGCACAGACAGACAGAAAACACGGGTATAAATACACAGGGGATAAGTGGGAAAGATGGGCGACACCTGGATGGGGGTGGACACAAGCACAATAACAGGTGAAACAGATCAGGGCACGACATTTACCCCCCACCCCCTCTAGTGACGCCACCTGGCATCCTACCTGGACACATACCTGGTTGAGCATGGTGTCAGCATTGGAATTCCGAGATGAAGCCTGGGTCCAGGATGTCCCAAGCGGAGACATAGCACCTCTCCTCTGGGCCATAACCCTCCCAGTTAACCAGGTACTGGAATCTGCCCCGAGGTCGAATCCTCAGGAGACGTCTCACCCTGTACGCTGTTTGGCCATCCATGAGACGGGGGAGAGCGGTGGGCCTGGAAACAGGAGACAGAGGGCTGTGAGACATGGGTTTAGATATAGACACATGAAAAGTAGGACGTATACGGAGGGTACGGGGTAACAGAGGACAAACAGCAGAGGGGCTATTGATTTTGGAGCAGGGGGGAAAGGTCTCGGCTTCCGGGGGTGTAGCTGCCAGACTATAGCGGTGTGTCAGCTCAACTGGCTTAACCTCCTTGGGTACCGGTCGGTGTTTTGGAGGTGAAGTGGCCCGGGCCTTACTGTACCCCTCCCGGAGGTCCTGGTACTCCGTGGGAATGACCAAGAGGTTCAGGGCAATTTCCAAGCCCCCGGGAAGATGTCCCGCGGCTTGCAGAGCTGATTTCAGGCAATGGGCATGGCAGAATGGGATCTAGCCCACGATGGCACCAGTAGACCAGTCAATCAAGGGATTGTTTCACTGGAGCCAAGAGAATCCCAATACCACAGGACTCAATTAGCAGGAATTGGATGGTCTCACTGTGGTTCCCCGACACTTATAGGTTGATGGGGGTGGTTTGGTGGGTGACCTGGCCTATAGAGAGCCCGTCCAGTGCTCTAACATTCATGGGAATGGAGAGGGGTTGAGTGGGGATGCCCAGCTCGGATGCCAGGGTAACGTCCATAAGACTCATATCGGCCCCCGAGTCAATGAGTATCTGGAGAGACTTGGACTGGTCGCCCCACAGCAGGGTGGCATGGAGAGGGGGGCGAGTAGAAGGAGAAGCAAAATGATCCGTAAGAAAATTATCCTCCGGTGTCCTACCAATAAGCTAGGTCTCTTGAAGGGACAGGTAAACACATAATGACAGTAGTATCGCAATACAGACGATTCTGAGTGTTAAGTCTGCATATGTGTTTGCCTGGAGACAGCCTAGCCCTGCCGAGCTGTATCAGCTAGGGAAGAGGCAAATCAGCAGGATTCGGAGGCTCTTGGAGGAACTCTCGGGGACAAAGACGCCGGGGAATTCCGGAGTTCATCAGATGCAAGGTGGGATCCTTGAGTGAGCGATTGGGACCGCAATCAGACCTCTCCTTCGTTCCCGTAGCCGCCGCCGATCGACCCGAAAGCGTGTCGAACATCGCTTCCGGGTTCCAGGCACCCTACGTTGCTAGCGTGCGGATATCCACCGCATAGTCTGCCACACTGAAGGAGTCCTGCCAAAGCTGGAGTAACTTCTGGGCAGCCTCTCTCCCGGACACCAGAGCCTCAAACACCTTTCTCACCTTCGTCACGAATACCTCCAGACTGAGGCAGACAGCGGATTGTTGCTCCCACACCGCTGTGACCCAGGCAAGTGCCCTCCCGGACATAATAATGTATACTATCTTTAGGCGGTCCGAGGGGAAAGTAGATGGCTGCAGCTCGAAAACGAGGGAGCACTGGGAGAGAAAGGCCCGGCAGGTTCTGAAATCTCCATCACAGTGCTCCGGGGGAGATAAGTGGGTTTCCGGGAAACCGGTGTGACGGCGCTGCAACCAGCCGGGTTACTGAGGGGCTGGGAGGTTGCCGTCGTGGTAGGCTGCCTGGTAAACAACCCATGGAATTGCCCCCGCAAGGCGTCCAATGCTAGGTCATGACGTTCGGCCACAACCTGGAACCTTTCCATCAGACCACTAAGCAACTCCTCTGTGCTACCAATGAGGGCTCCATGGGATGAGATGGCGTTGCGGAACTGGTCCAAGTCTGCTGGGTCAGTCATGGCCAGTTCGTACTATCACGTTTCAGGTAAGACCCAAGTGCAGACTGTGTTGAAGTAATAATGTGTATTACAACAACAGGGCATGCAAACGACAGGTCAAGGCAGGCAGGGGTCGGTAATCTGGAGTAGGGGCAAAGGCACCAGATGGCATGCAGGCTCAGGGCCATGCAGAGTTGTCAGGCAGGCGGGCTCAGAGTCAGGACAGGCAATGGTCAAAACCAGGAGGGTGAGCAAAGAGAGACTGGGGGAAAAGCAGGAGCTGAGAAACAAAACGCTGGTTGACTTAACAAACAGGGGATAAGTGGGAAATTCTCTAAATACTTAAGAATATTTTTCTCAACTTTGATTCCTAAAAGATGTTTCAGGGGATTTGGTCAAGTCCATCAGATTTGTCTAAAATCCTAAATGAATCAGGTATAAGAAGGGTCAGCTATACCCCCTATTCATGTCGACATTACATGTAGTGCAACAAGACCACTCATGGTCTGTAAAGTTCTCTACTTTAGATTTGTTTTAATTAACAAACAATATTGGAATCACCATGGTCACAAGCCTAAACTGTCAACTCAATCTGCCTGATAGATTCAAATAGAAAACTCATTTAGGTTCAAATATGTTACATTTAATAAGGTTTTAGAGTCATAAAGAAACTGAGTATTTTTATTTTTTTGTCTTCAACTCCTTCAGATTGCTGAAAGATTTGACAGAATGGTTGTTTTTATTGGGGATTTTCAAATTAATAATTTTCCATATTTTACAAATGTTTGTATTGAACTTTCATTTGTAGGCAAAAATATGTCTGTTTTGAGTATGTTGTCAACCCCTGTCAGTGACTTGTCAACTCCATGTCTGATGCCTAACAATTTTTTTTTTTTTGCAATCACTGTTCTGCAACATATGCTTAAACAATTGAAGTATTTGCTGAGCTAGACTCAAGGGATCATGTTTGCTTTATAAATGTTGTTTAATGTCCTAAATGTAAAAAACATGCCAAAATATTAACATAATTAGCCCTGGGCCATTTAATAGTGCTATAAAATGAAACAAAAATACATTTGGAGATTTGTATTACATATTTGAATAATCTAATGTTAGAATTAAACAATCAAGGCCTTTAAACACTTGTTGGACAATAATTGTACAAATGTAATGCCTTTATGGTGTCTGATGGAGTTGACATAACACCAGTTAGTTGCATTTTATGAAAAATAAGGTTGTTCCTTCACATGGTGTGATAGCTGATACTTTGTTCTATCAAAATATATATTTCAAATGTTGTTAATATTAAGACAAATATTTGTTGAAAGAAAGTTGTCCCGTCTTTCAAGAATCCCTGAGCTCTAAAACAGCAACATTTTCTCTCAGACTCATAGCAAAATGTGTAAAATAGCATGAGATTTCTCAGACCTTGCGAGCACCGAGAAATTCCATTATGCCACCGCTGACGCATCGACGCAACTGCACTGGACAGAGGTGGAAGTTAGGTAACGTCGGCTGTTTGACATGAAACTAAACTACAGTTTTTAATCCCGGTGCTGAGTTAGTGTCTACCAGCTAATTGCTGTATGGCATGTGTTTGTAGAATTTTAAGTCACCTATCAACTGAGGTGACTGAAGCTACAGTAGCCAAGTTGATAATGGCTGGAGTAAATTTAGCTTATTTTTGCTGTTCTTCAAATTGTATTACCCTAGGTTTAGGTGAAATGACGCAACTGCTGAGTACCACTCTTTTCAAGTATGGTGGTGGCAGCATGATACTGATGACAAGCATATTCATAACATGATGTAAGGAGAAGGGAGTTTTTTGGGGGATAAAAAGAAACAGAATAGAGCTAAGCACAGGCAAAATACTAGAGGAAAACCTGGTTCAGTCTGCTTTCCATCAGACACTGGGAGACAAATTCACCTTTCACCAGGATAATAACCTAAAACACAAGGCCAAATATACAGTGGAGTTGCTTACCAAGACTATCATTGAATATTCCTGAGTGGCTTAGTTACAGTTATCGGCTTGAAAATCTATGGCAAGACTTGAAATGGCTGTCTTCCAATGATCAACAACCAACTTGAAGAATTAAAAAAAATAATAATGGGCAAATATTGTACAATCCAAGTGTGTAAAGCTCTTAGAGACTTACCCAAAAAAGACTCCCAGCTGTAGTAACTGCCAAAGGAGATTCTAACATGTATTGACTCAGGGGGTTGAATACTTATCTAATCAAGATTGTTTATAAATGAATGAAAACTAAAACACTATGTTAACATTTTCTTCCACTTTGACATTAGAGTATTTTCTGTAGATCGTTGACAAAAAAATCACAGTTACATCCATGTTAATCCCACTTCATAACACAACAAAATGTGGAAGTCTAAAAAATATAGACTCTTAGCTTTCATTTGACACCCAATTTGATATAATGCTATGAACTTCACATGTTGGTGCGCATGGGTCTTTTTTACATGGAAATGCCCTAATATGACTGGAGTGGTGTGAATGAGGGGACATCTGTGGACTTAAAAGAGTCCTCAGAGTGAGGAATGTTCTTAGTTTGACGTGAAAAGCATGGTTAGTGATATACCATGTAAATCGATTGGGGTTGAAGATGGTCTGGGGGATGGAGAGAAGCAAGGAGGAGGGGTTAGAGGCAGCAGGATGACACGGTGGTTACGAAAACACAATATGTGGTGACACTGTCAAATAAAATTTTGTAGAGATCTATTATAGTATTTACAAGTAGATTCAGACTGTTCTCATGTCTGTCTGCGTGACATTCCACAACCATAATGAGAGCAAGAGAATTCTCTTCGATTATAGTCACAGCCGCATGTATTCCCTCCCCAAGCAGACACATCGATGGCCCTGAACTAACTTTATTTGACTCAATGTAAACTGGAAACAACATATCCTAAGGCTGCATTCATTGTAGCTGGGGATTTTAACAAGGCTAATCTGAAAACAAGACTCCCTAAAATCTATCAGCATATCGATTGTGCTACCAGGGCTGGTAAACCCTGGATCATTGTTACGCATATAAGGCCCTCCCCCGCCCTCCTTTCGGTAAAGCTGACCACGACTCTATTTTGGTCTTCCCTGCCTATAGACAGAGACTTAAACAGGAAGCTCCCGCGCTCAGGTCTGTTCAACGCTGGTCCAACCAATCGGATTCCACGCTTCAAGATTGCTTCGATCACTTGGACTGGGATATGTTCCGCATTGCGTCAGACAACAACATTGATGAATGCGCTGATTTCGGTGAGCGAGTTTATTAGCAAGTGCATCGGCGATGTCGTACCCACAGCAACTATTAAAACAATCCCAAACCAGAAACCGTGGATTGATGGCAGCATTCGCACGAACCTGAAAGCGCGAACCACTGCTTTTAACCAGGGCAAGGAGACCGAAAACATGACCGAATACAAACAGTGTAGCTATTCCCTCCGCAAGGCAATCAAACAAGCTAAGCGTCAGTATAGAGACAAAGTAGAGTCGCAATTCAACAGCTCAGACACAAGAGGTATGTGGCAGGGTCTACAGTCAATCACGGATTACAAAAAGAAAACCAGCCCCGTCGCGGACCAGGATGTCTTGCTCCCAGACAGACTAAACAACTTCTTTGCCCGCTTTGAGGACAGTACAGTGCCACGGCCTGCTACCAAAACCTGCGGACTCTCCTTCACTGCAGCCGACGTGAGTAAAACATTTAAACGTGTTAACCCTCGCAAGGCTGCAGGCCCAGACGGCATCCCCTGCCGTGTCCTCAGAGCATGCGCAGACCAGCTGGCTGGTGTGTTTACGGACATATTCAATCAATCCTTATCCCAGTCTGCTGTTCCCACATGCTTCAAGAGGGCCACCATTGTTCCTGTTCCCAAGAAAGCTAAGGTAACTGAGCTAAACGACTATCGCCCCCGTAGCACTCACTTCCGTCATCATGAAGTGCTTTGAGAGACTAGTCAAGGACCATACCACCTCCACCGACACCCTACTCGACACCCTAGACCCACTCCAATTTGCTTACTGCCCCAATAGGTCCACAGACGACACAATCGCAACCACACTGCCCTAACCCATCTGGACAAGAGGAATACCTACGTGAGAATGCTGTTCATCGACTACAGCTCAGCATTTCACACCATAGTACCATCCAAACTCGTCATCAAACTCGAGACCCTGGGTCTCGACCCCGCCCTGTGCAACTGGGTACTGGACTTCCTGACGGTCCTCCCCCAGGTGGTGAGGGTAGGTAACAACATCTCCACCCCACTGATCCTCAACACTGGGGCCCCACAAGGGTTTGTTCTGAGCACTCTCCTGTTCTCACTGTTCACCCACCACTGCGTGGCCATGCACACCTCCAACTCAATCATCAAGTTTGCAGACAACACTACAGTGGTAGGCTTGATTACCAACAACGACGAGACGGCCTACAGGGAGGAGGTGAAGGCCCTCGGAGTGTGGTGTCAGGAAAATTACAAAACAAAAAATAACAAAACAAAGGAGATGATCTTGGACTTCAGGAGACAGCAGAGGGAGCACCCCCTATCCACATCGACGGGACAGTAGTGGAGAGGGTCGTAAGTTAAAAGTTCCTCGGCGTACACATCATGGACCAACTGAATTGGTCCACCCACACAGATAGCGTGGTGAAGAAGGCGCAGCAACGCCTCTTCAACCTCAGGAGGCTGAAGAAATTTGGCTTGTCACCAAAAACACTCACAAACTTTTACAGATGCACAATCGAGAGCATCCTGTCGGGCTGTATCACCGCCTGGTACGGCAACTGCTCCGCCCACAACCGTAAGGCTCTCCAGAGGGTAGTGAGGTCTGCACAACGCATCACCAGGGGCAAACTACCTGCCCTCCAGGACACCTACACCACCCAATGTCACAGGAAGGCCATAAAGATCATCAAGGACAACAACCACCCGAGCCACTGCCTGTTCACCTCTCTATCATCCAGAAGGCGAGGTCAGTACAGGTGCATCAAAGCAGGGACCGAGAGACTGAAAAACAGCTTCTATCTCAAGGCCATCAGACTGTTAAACAGCCACCACTAACATTGAGTGGCTGCTGCCAACATACTGACTCAACTCCAGCCACTTTAATATTGGAAAAATGGATGTAAAAACAATGTATCACTAGCCACTTTAAACAATGCCACTTAATATAATGTTTACATACCCTACATTACTCATCTCATATGTATATACTGTACTCGATACCATCTACTGCATCTTGCCTATGCTGCTCTGTACCATCACTCATTCAAATATCTTTATGTACATATTTTTCATCCCTTTACATTTGTGTGTATAAGGTAGTTGTGAAATTGTTAGGTTAGATTACTCGTTGGTTATTACTGCGTTGTCGGAACTAGAAGCACAAGCATTTCGCTTCACTCGCATTAACATCTGCCAACCATGTGTATGTGACAAATGAAATTGTATTTTATTTGAGTAGGGACATGGAATAAGAATTGGTGGTGGTACCTCACGTCCTGATCTCCAACAGAAGAAAAAACATGAACAAATAAAACTGACAGCTGTAAAAAATGATGGGGCAAGCTGCAGCTGCCCTCCTCCCCACTCCAACTCTCCTCCGTTAAGTCCATTAAACAAAACAAAAACACTGAGGACACATGCATGAACCCTCCATCAAAACATCTCTGGTCTGCATTAACATACAGCTCAAACTCAGGGAGACGCTTGGAGAAAACTGCAGCATTTGGTTACATCTCCCTACCAACGTCTACGTATACAACGCATAAAATGTCAACAAGCAGTGGTAGAGGTGGAATCGAGGTTGCTGTGAGCTTGGTCAAACACTAGATGGTGCTTCTGTTCAGTGATTGAGGAATATTGGCAACTTACTCTATACTGGTTCCTTTGGGAACATAAGACATGGCCATCAGTGTAGTGATGTTCCTGATTATCACCATTTCTGTGAAAACCTGTGTCCTGACCAACAGACAACAGTGGTGACAGATAGCTATGATCTGTACAACTCATATCTGTTACTGTTTAACAAGCCTGTGTTTCTGCTGCAAAGCGTTACAGAAGAGCCTCTCTTTGCAACCAAAGTCGTCAGACAAGCAGACAAAGGATAGCTTTTGTTTGATCAGTTCACTGTGGAAATATGTGTAGTTATGGGGCAGATGAGAGATGAAAAGATCTCAATTGCGTACTCACTTCCTTCTCAAAACCAAATGGATGAGAAAGCCAGGGGTCCCGCCACTCTTACCTTCTCCAATGAGTTTTGAGGCGGTGGTAAGGTGTATGCAATTGAGATTCTGCCCTTGGTTTCTATAAAGCCAAACTAGGAGATCCTTCCTCTGGGGTGCAAAGCCTGTCATAGGAAAGACACTGGACTCCTCCCTGCTGAGGTAGACCAGAACTAAACCACATGTGAGCGAAACTAGCAAACCTCTACCAGAATACTCCAGCAATGACACACCATGTCCTCCCTCCCCTGACGATAGCAGATCTCCCATATGTGTGAGGAGTGGGCGGACTCCTGCTAGGCCTGTGGACCAGAGTACTCCATTCCTCAGATTAGAAGCAGCAGTACAGCGGCCAGAGGTTCCAGAGGGTGCCGAGAGACAATCTAAACAGCATCATGATTGGAAACGTACTGGGCATTTGGCTTTCATTAGCTACAGACCCCCAAACGCTACACTGCAGAGATTGTCCCAACGTCAATACAATGCATGCAAATACATGGTAGAGTGATTATTATTCCACAGTAAAGGAGATCGCAGCAGTACTCAATTAAAATTCCAAAGTCAATTACACAAGTCACAATGTTTCCCTTTTATTTTACAATAAATGTATCATGTAATACAGATGGTAAACCATGATTAGCGTTTTTAACGTTTTAAAACCAGGTCGAAGTAAGACAGCAGGATAACTTTTCTACGATTGATACCTGAGGTGCAGTCAAGGAGTGTATAGTATATTCACTCAACACATCAGAGCATTAAGTAACTGAAAATGACATTGTCAGAGAGACCATGTAAACTACTAATATACACTGCTCAAAAAAATAAAGGGAACACTTAAACAACACAATGTAACTCCAAGTCAATCACACTTCTGTGAAATCAAACTGTCCACTTAGGAAGCAACACTGATTGACAATAAATTTCACATGCTGTTGTGCAAATGGAATAGACAACAGGTGGAAATTATAGGCAATTAGCAAGACACCCCCAATAAAGGAGTGGTTTTGCAGGTGGTGACCATAGGCCACTTCTCAGTTCCTATGCTTCCTGGCTGATGTTTTGGTCACTTTTGAATGCTGGCGGTGCTTTCACTCTAGTGGTAGCATGAGACGGAGTCTACAACCCACACAAGTGGCTCAGGTAGTGCAGCTCATCCAGGATGGGACATCAATGCGAGCTGTGGCAAGAAGGTTTGCTGTGTCTGTCAGCGTAGTGTCCAGAGCATGGAGGCGCTACCAGGAGACAGGCCAGTACATCAGGAGACGTGGAGGAGGCCGTAGGAGGGCAACAACCCAGCAGCAGGACCGCTACCTCCGCCTTTGTGCAAGGAGGAGCACTGCCAGAGCCCTGCAAAATGACCTCCAGCAGGCCACAAATGTACATGTGTCTGCTCAAACGGTCAGAAACAGACTCCATGAGGGTGGTATGAGGGCCCGACGTCCACAGGTGGGGGTTGTGCTTACAGCCAAACACTGTGCAGGACGTTTGGCATTTGCTAGAGAACACCAAGATTGGCAAATTCACCACTGGCGCCCTGTGCTCTTCACAGATGAAAGCAGGTTCACACTGAGCACGTGACAGATGTGACAGTCTGGAAACGCCGTGGAGAACGTTCTGCTGCCTGCAACATCCAGTTGCAGTTTGGCGGTGGGTCAGTCATGGTGTGGGGTGGCATTTCTTTGGGGGGGCCGCACAGCCCTCCATGTGCTCGCCAGAGGTAGCCTGACTGCCATTCGGTACCGAGATGAGATCCTCAGACCCCTTGTGAGACCATATGCTGGTGCGGTTGGCCCTGGGTTCCTCCTAATGCTAGACCTCATGTGGCTGGAGTGTGTCAGCAGTTCCTGCAAGAGGAAGGCATTGATGCTATGGACTGGCCAGCCCGTTCCCCAGACCTGAAGCCAATTGAGCACATCTGGGACATGTCTCGCTCCATCCACCAACGCCACATTGCACCAGACTGTCCAGGAGTTGGCGGATGCTTTTGTCCAGGTCTGGGAGGAGATGCCTCAGGAGACCATCCGCCACCTCATCAGGAGCATGCCCAGGCGTTGTAGGGAGGTCATACAGGCACGTGGAGGCCACACACACTACTGAGCCTCATTCTGACTTGTTTTAAAGTCATTACATCAAAGTTGGATCAGCCTGTAGTGTAGTTTTCCACTTTAATTTTGAGTGTGACTCCAAATCCAGACCTCCATGGGTTGATAAATTTGATTTCCATTGATAATTTGTGTGATTTTGTTGTCAGCACATTCAACTATGTAAAGAAAAAAGTATTTCATTCATTCAGATCTAGGATGTGTTATTTTAGTGTTCCCTTTATTTTTTTGAGCAGTGTATTTATTTTCTACAGCACTTTCATTTACGAACAAGAATCTGTCTCTGAACGCCAAAACTAATTTAGGGATCTGGCAGTTCATGGTCTTCCACAGCTTCAAGTGATGCTACTAGTAATGTAGAGTTACAACAGTCCAGGGGTGTCATGCACCCATCATTTTAGAGGGGGCACAAAGTACATGAGGATATGCCTATTTTTCTGCATGGGTTATGTAAGCATACCTCTACCTGGTGTCATTTACCGGTTGTCGATTTGTAATTTTGATGTGTGTCATTCTGACTGTTGTATATCACACATCTCGATATGCTGCACTAACATGCCTAGGATATTACACCAGTACATATGATCATTATCGTAAGTTGCCAGATTACATTTAAACCAAGTATTTATCTAGGTCTCTAGCTGTCTGTATCCTCCTGAGTGGTGTTGCTTTTTTAAAAAGAAACTAAATATGCTTCTCTGCATCTTTGCCAAAATCTGGGTAAAAGATTGAAAGGAATGTGAGTCTTATTCAGTACATTTAGAAAGTCTAGCAACCTTGCCAGCAGGTATTCCAGCTAAAATGTTTAGATAAGATACTCTAATTTGACTGATAACTAGCTAATAAGCAAATTGTGGTTGGTAGATTGGGAACCCATCTGGTTTGCTAGTTTAAGCTAACTTCATAAAATTGATGTGGCTAGTATTACAGCAGAAACTAAATGTATTTTATTTATTCATCAAGGAGTCAATAGGCTACATCACTTGTCAAATTAACATACCACCTGCAAGTCCTACCCATCACTGGCTCTATACTTTGCTCCATGGTTCACCTTGGAAGGAACCACTTACTAGGGAGAATTGGGGTGCCTCTTTGCCTGGTCCACTCAGTGTGCCCCCTCTGTCAAATACTGCTGACAGATCTTTTTTTAAAGAATTAAGGTAAAACATGGGCTTAAAAATGAAGTTGTCATTAACCTAACATCTGAAAAATTTGACACATGCCCTTGTGCCCCCTATGAGCATGACACCTCTGTTGTCTGGTGATTGGCCGGTCTTCAGCATGGTCAGCCCCAATAAAAGAGCTTGGTTCGCTAAAGCATTATGAACGATTTTTATCTTGTCAATAATGAGGGAATTTAAAAGCAGTTTAAAAATAGTTTGAATAGAATAACTTCACCGACACTAATACGTCATCCCACATTCAAGATTTATTGTCAAGTGTACACATTGTCCAGAAGTAAAAAAGGCAACTCTGGAGCTTTAGAAGCACCATAGCTAAAAGGTACAATTAAACATAAAAACACAAGAGCAGCACTGATTGTATGGGGGTGGTGGGCAGTCGAATGCTTTCAGAGTCTGGGTGAAGTGATGCAGTGATCTTGTGGTCATGCCACTGACCTGTGTTGTGGTCACAGTCTTTTGTGGTCATGGAGTTCTGTTGTGCTGCCTAATAGTATTTCTTTGGCATAATTCTCCCTTTAGGCTCTATGGAGCAGAGCTGTGGGTGGTCTAGTTCTGCGGTCCTGTTCAGGGGTTCTGTGCCCAGGTGACCACGATGACACACAGACTGAGCAGTCCCACAAACAGGCCGAAGATCAGCAGACATACAGCCTGGGGGGGGGGGGGGTGACATCACCTTAGTATTAAAGTATATACACAACCACAGGTAGTCATAATCATTACATTGCCAGATGTTATTGTAGAATAACTATGAGTAGATGGCTATATAAATTCAATAGTGGTGTTTTCTTGAGTTTCCAGCCATTACAAATTCCTATTTTCTATCAGTTGAGGCTAAACAACTCCAGTATGAGGATGAATTGGGGAAGTGTGCACTTACCCCCACAGACTCCAGAGACTTGAGCGGCTGGTTGCTGAGCCGGAGGTAGAAGATCCCCGGGAACACAAACAACAGGCAGGTCGACGTGGTCGAGCCTGGAGGATGCAGAGGCACAGGCGGTAAAACATCTCAACAGCTCAGAACATACAGTACACACACAATATACTTAACACCCAAATCTAACTATAGATTAAAAGACAGTCACCCTAAACAAGAGAACATTAACCAACCATTTGAAACCCATTTATCTGAAGGACCAAACGTATGAATGCAAATGTTACAATAATAATCCCCCCCCCCCCCCCCCCCCCCCCCCTCAAAGAAAACCCCATTAGTTAAATGACTAAACACCTACCCACAACCCCGAACACATTCCTGATGTCAGGGACAAGGATGGCCAGCAGCATCACCACAGTCAGGATCAGGAGAGTGGAGAAGATATGATACACCCAGGAGAGAGGCCTATCTCCACAAAACAGCACTGACATTGCCTTCCGGGCCTTTAGGGCAGACAGCACAGGTTTAGAGCAGTCATACAACTGGACTCATTAAAATATGGTACTGTGATTGGAGGCAAGTCATAACTTTCTATGGGACAGACATGTACATTCTTGGTCATTTAGCAGATAGAATGTCCCAACTACTCATATGGAAGTATGAGTGTAAGCAAACGCAGAGCAGTAGTCTAAGAGGGGTACAGTACTTACAGGGAAATGGATGAGGGGTACAGTAAGCAGCACAGCCAGCAGGATGGCCAGACGCACAGCCATCACCAAGACATCACGCGGCAGGTACGTGTCGTAGCTTATCAAGAGCTCTGAGTCTACATGGCCTGTCAGAGATATAGCAGAGCTTGTCCTAATATTTCTTCATTCCATAACTTTTTAGATGGGTGTATTGTTAGATATTACTGCTAGGAACACAAGCATTGTGCAACACCCGCAATAACATCTGCTAAATGTGTGTATGCAACCAATAACATTTGATTTGAGTGAAGGACTGGTCCAACATTTTGGAAGGAGGGGGAGACACCATGGATTGAATAGTTTCAACCAGCGCTCTCTCTGTGAGGTGTCACTGTCCGCTTACTGTAGAAGGTGAGGTAGCCAAACAAAGCAGAGATCAGGTAGAGCAGGAAGCTCAGAGAGATGCTAACATTGGTCACATTCTGCATCCTCTTCTTACTGGGCCTAAACACACATCAGGAAAGTGATTAATTATTTCAGTATACATACATTTAAAAAGGCCCCACAATACATACATGATAACTGCAAAGGCCATGATATTTTCCATAGCAATATGCTGTGAACGTAAACAGGAAATGACTGCCCACTCAGCCTTGTAGTTTTTTAGAATGCTCTTCAATAGACAAAAATTTGGCACAATGGTATTCAAGAGCAAAAACTTCCTAAAATGCATCTGGTAGAAGTAAATTCATCTACATACATTCATAAATAAAAATGACCAGAAATATATACATTTAGTGAGGAAGGATGAGGATAAACTGCAGCTGAGGTTATTATGCTCGATTAACAACAAGACAGAGAGCGACCCCATGCAGGCCGAGGGTTGTCGAAAGGACATCGAATACACAGGTATATACAGTATGATGTGTATGGGATGTGTCAGGCAGGGTACTGACCGGTCCATCTCACTGTAGATGGGCAACACGGCAGTGTGGCAGAGGAAGGAGAAAGCCAGGGTGGGGATGGTGTAAGCACTCTGAAACACACAATCATTCAACACAGCTGCAGTCATTTAGGCCTTAGCAGTTTATACGGTAACCCGGGGAGGGGGAGCGGTTTATACGGTTACCCGGGGAGGGGGAGCGGTTTATACGGTAACCCGGGGAGGGGGAGCGGTTTATACGGTAACCCGGGGAGGGGGAGCGGTTTATACAGTAACCCGGGGAGGGGGAGCGGTTTATACAGTAACCCGGGGAGGGGGAGCGGTTTATACGGTAACCCGGGGAGGTGGAGCAGTTTATACGGTAACCCGGGGAGGTGGAGCGGTTTATACGGTAACCCGGGGAGGTGGAGCAGTTTATACGGTAACCCGGGGAGGGGGAGCAGTTTATACGGTAACCCGGGGAGGGGGAACGGCAGTGTGTGTGTGTGTGTGCGGATCGAGTAGTTGAAGCAATAATAGTAGACATTACCAGCTAAACTGAAGTGTGGTAATGTCACACGTGTTATTCCATACACTGCACAATCCTCCACTCTTAATGATTGGGAAATGTCACCAGCGACCAACTAAGAACTAGAGACAGTGCCATTTACTGAAGCGCTAAAAGAGCCATAGGACTGCTTCTGCAACTGTCATCATTTTACTGCACTACTTATTGCAGCTTACCAATTATTATATAGCTTCTGTGTGTTTTATGGACTACATTTCCATGGTTGAGGAAGACAACTTTTCAACCAATGCATACATACCTTACTGGAGATGACAAAGAGTTTGGGCGTACATTCCGATTCCGAGGAATTGGATACCTGGAAAAATGTTATGAACAGAGAAAATGGAGCAAGGTTAAAGCTATTCCATTCTTTTTTTACTTTTTTAAAAATGAGTCCAGTTGTAAAAGGTGGCTAAACATGTGAGCGTTGTTGCGGTAGATTAAATTCCAGTCATGGCTGTGGAGAACGGTAAATAGCAGCCATTTAAAAATTGGCCCAAAGCCGTGACTGTGTACAAGGAAGCAATAGTGCTGCGCTTATACCCAACCAGGTCAACGGTCACTTCCTTGCACTGGCGAGGTCATAGGTACTTCCTCCCCTCCAGGACTGGCACCAATCACAGTGCAGTGTTCCCTGGTCTTCGTCATTCATAACTAGCTCAGTCAGCCACCAAAGCCTCCCATTCAGAAATTCAATCTTTAGGATTGTGTCCTATGGCCTAATCCTAATGGCCCTGAACCAGGCCTGCAGTAAAGCTCACAGCCTTCAGGTCAATGTGACCAACAGTATTTGGTGTGTGTGGCCAGGGCAGTTTGCATTGTGGTTGTTACCTGGTTGATGCTCAGGGTCACATTGCTTGGGAGGGGGCAAGGGATGGCCGATTTCTTGACCACAACCTGGGAAAGAGGCAACAGGTCAGATGGATTATGGAGGAAAAGAAACAAGTCTTTTACAAGCATAAGATTTGAACTGAACTCACCACAACTGTAAAGAAGAGAATGAAGAGGAATGCAAGGCTACTGGTGTAGCCCAAGAAACCTAGAGGTTGGAAGGAGAGGAATGGTGATATACACAGCCATCAAAGATTCAGGGGCAAGAGTGCCAGATGACAAGACCAAACCAGGCCACTCACCAATCTTGGGCAGCAGAGCCAGAGGTAGAACCACACACACAGTCATCAGAATCAGCAACGTTTTGCCATCTTCATACCAGGCCCCCCTACAGAGAGATGGTCAGAGAGGATGACGGGAGAGGGGGAAATTAGAATATTGATAGTTGATATCTCCCCCCCCCCCCCCCCACACCAGTCTTATGATGAAGACACTAATGGGGAATCTCCCTCTCCCCTGGAACCCCGAACAAAAAAACTGTCTCCATTTCATGCTCAAATATAGCGAGACAGTCTCATCATGTGGTATACATTAAAGGCTTTAACTCTCACAAACCATAACAATTATGTAATTCACATGCAAACATTCTGTCAGATGGGGCATGATTTCAATCGCAGTTTTTTTTCTGAGGGCGAATAATATTTTCCTTTGCTGAGGGATAGCCTTGGCAATTTATTCAGAAAGCGGGTGGTGGGGGAGCGAGGGGGGGGGACAAAAGGGTGACATGTGGAAGGCATGCTGGCTTCGCTGGGGTCGATCGGGATGGGAGCGAGCGGTGGCTCTGGCTGCTGTGTGTTGGGAGGGAAGAGACGCAGTGTGGGGTCATGGGGGACTGGCTCCAGGGATGTTTATGGGGCTCCCCGTATCAGCAGCACCTGCTCTGACCACATCAACACCAAGTGACTCGTTTGGCAGTTTCACGGCTCCTGGGTTACCATAGTGGCCCAGTCTTCTCTGTCTGCACGGGGTGGACATTCTTTAACAGGATGCCATGTAAACAACCACTTTGACCCAAACGCCTGTCTCAGCTCAAACCTAAACCCTTCCTAGGACAATCAGGTTACACTACTGTTCAGTTCAGAACCTTTCCTCTGCTTCTACCAAAGGGAAGCCCATATCGCCACTGGCTATCTGGAGGATGTGGATCAACCCTGGTTAGATTACTCAATGGAGAGGGGGAAAAAAAGATTGTTGAAATGCCCGTGAAATGTGCTATAACAAGCTGCAGGATGGGACTGAGTTTTGACTAGCTCTGCCAATGAGTCCATCTCTACCAAGTGTTGGAGATTAGCATAAATCTGGTCAATGCAGCAGAAACCCATCCCAGCTGTCCATGACCGTGCCTGGCTTCGTCAGTGGCCTTTAACAAGGGCTCATTGACTTACTGTAGGCAGTACATAATTCACTACAGACACGACTCGAAAGCTCCAAAATAGACTACAACTGACTGCTTTTCACTCTGGGATACCAAGATAAATGGAAATGCTTTTTAATATAAATCAACTTGGGGTATGCTATTTAATATAAATCAACTGGAGTATTTAGCATTTAATGGGCTTCAATATGAGCGTGTTAACATCCCAAAGCCACTCATCAACAGCACAGTTGTTTCCCTCAGCACGGCTGTAATTAAAATGGCAAAACTGATATCCCGTTGTATCGCTCTGATTCCAGGGAACATATGCAAGAGATTTGGGGCGAGGCAGTGCCTCTAATACAAAGCAGCTGTGAGGGGAAGAGTCAGATGTTGACGGATTGGGCCGAGACCAGCCACAGCTATCGCTCAGCTCAGTGTGGCTGATAATAAAGTGATAGAAGTTACATTCTAGGCCTTGGACTTCTCTGTGGGCTGTTCTCAGGAGGTAGGGAGGGGAAGGGGTACGTCTTCCAGGCCTAAATGAAGGACAGGACACTGATGGAGTCTGAGGAATGGTTCTCAGTCAGTCAGTCAGAGGTACAGTTCCTCCACTGCTGCTCCACATTACACAACATCACTGAGGATTTTCTCCAAGCCCTGCTAGACAGTGTTTTGTGGTTTGGTGACATATTTCCTCCACATTCTTCATGTGATCTTAGCTGAATCTGATGCCTGGCTAGGTATGAGTAGTTCATTCCAGGTTTAGCTGCCTTGTGGTTAGAATCCTTAGTCTTATGTCAGTTATTTGATCCAAATCTGCTCTAAATGGCATTTTACCTGTGTCAGTCATGTGATTAATGCACCATATGGACAGAAATAACTGTTAGTGATAAGGCAGATAAAACCACAGGAGGAATGTCTTAGTTTCTTGTTTGTTTGAATAAAAGCTCATTTGAATTGAAAATGCAGGAAGTGTATGCATACCCAGAGGTCTCTGGGCTCAGGAAGCTGGCAATGGCTGCAGGAAGCTCTGTTTTCAAGATGAACATGTATGACGACATGGCTGGGGAGGAATATCAGAGATGCTCATTATAGTTATAACCACATTGTTCACACACGAGCAAATAGTCAAATATGCTGTTCCAACCAAACACAGGTCAGACAAAGATTAAGAATATTAGTCCACATCTCTCCAAGCTGACAGAGGTGGGGCAGCAGACTCCGGGGATAACCCAGCTAAGCCCAAATTGCAGATACTATGCAGATGTTTCCACTGCAGAAGCCCAGTCAGGGCAGCAAGAATGGAGAGGGAAGGAATACTAACAATAATGATCCCTGACACTAATCCAGGTATTTCTCCTCCTCCCTCCTGCTTCCTAGGAAACAGGATATTGTATGAGTCTCATGAGCCGCCCCCTCCCTCCCACCCAAACTCTTCTGACAGCCAATCATAGGCCAGGCTTTAGGTCACTTCCTGTGGGTCAGACTGCCCACCCCTAATATGAGAGAGCGGGACAGAGGGAGCAAATGACGTGAGGTGAGAAGTGCTTAGGTCAGGGTAAGTGAGAGTGTGTTAGTCAGTTGCTATGGTTAAGGGAGGCAGCGTTATGGGTATTAGATTGGGGAACGAGGGAGGGCCAGGGCCAGCTGCCTGGACCAGACTGCCCTGGGGCTGGACTTCGTCTCCTTTAAACTAAACTAACCTGTACCCTTATCCCTACTGATCCACTAAATGTTTTCATTAGAAAACGCTTCCAACACTACTGCCCACAGACAGCCACACGTACAGATAATCATTAGGCGCCTATCTTGGACCCGCACAGATGAAATTAACACTGTGCCTTTAACAGTGTATTTTCTCATAGGATTTGAGGTAACCCCAGCATCAGATGCCAACTTGTCTCTGCCCTGGCCTTGATGAAGTGCAGTTACAGTGTTGGCATGCTTTACTATGGGGGTGCCAGGAATCTCCCTTCCTCAGACATAATAGCCCAGTGGTATGGCTACAGTGTGGGATATTCCTTGCTCACACGCTCAGTTCAGCTCACAGACACTATGGTAAATACAGTACATAACACCTAGTCTGGAGTTTAGTCTGACATATGGACCACAGAACCCCGACCTTCCTTATGATCAGGCATAAAAATAGATTTGCATGTCCATACAGACATGGGGAACATGATGGAATTGCTTAGAGTCATGCAGTCATTTACGTAAGTAGACAACGTCTTCCACAAGCCAGACACATTGGTAGTGGGGAATATACTTTCATCTCTAAACATAAAGGCCATGAGCATAAAAATGATATTCTTTCAATCAAAAGCTGTTGAATTATGATCTTTCTCAACAACAAAAAGGAGAGTTGGTGTACTGTGTAATGTATTGGTGTATGTACAGTATGTACCCTGTGGACACAGTGGGAAGGTGTATTTAGCACAAGACAGAGGCACTTTCATTTCATTAAGCTAGTGGGCAGGGGTCTGAGAGAGTCCTAGGACAGTGGTTCCCAACCCTTTCATTTACTGTACCACCAACTGAATTTTACTCTGCCTGGAGTACCCCCTCATGTGCATTTTACCAGTAGGTCTATGATCTCATGAGTCTTCTCAAGTACCCCCGTGGATAGGCCAAGTACCCCTAGTTGGGAGCCACTGCCGTAGGCCATGTAGTAATTAAGGTTGATAGGCCCATCAGCTGTTGGCAGGGTAGATAAGTGTTTACCCAGAGTGAGCTAATTGCACCCCTTACAAAAGGATGGACACGAGGGGGCATGGCAGCTGCCCCATGCTGGGACAACCACAAACATTTTAAAGGGCACTGCAATAATAATCCACTCAGCCCTGCTGCTAATGACTGGGCAAGAGAGAGCACCTAGGCTCCCATCTGTGTGAGAAGTAGTGCTGAGGAAGGGAGGGGGGGGGGGGGTATAAGTGGGGGCTCCCATTAGGTCTCATCACTGAGGGGTGGGACTATGAGGGTCACCATCTGAGATCAATTAGTGCGTTTCAGACCCATATGGAAGGGGCCAGAGGAGACAGTGCCTTGAGGTTAAAGGTTATCAGGGACTCGGGCCAATGGCCACACCAGGAAGGGTTGTGGTGCAGGGCCCTTTGGTTTCCAGCAGGAGGCCCAGTAAGACTGCAGTAAACACAAGTCAAATGAACAGTTTATTTACTATTATTTCCTTTGACATTTACTGAACTAGGCAAGTCAGTTAAGAACAAATTCTTATTTACAATGACTGTCATTGATGTCTCTTGCACCGAGATTTTATTTATTTAACCTTTATTTAACCAGGTAAGCTAGTTGAGAACAAGTTCTCATTAGCAACTGCGACCTGGCCAAGATAAAGCGTAGCAATTCGACACATACAACAACACAGAGTTACACATAGAATAAACAAAACATACAGTCAATAATACAGTAGAACAAAAGAAAACAAAAAGTCTATATACAGTGAGTGCAAATGAGGTAAATTAAGGAAATAGGCCATGGTGGCGAAGTAATTACAATATAGCAATTAAACACTGGAATGGTAGATCGGCAGAAGATGAATGTGCAGGTAGAGATACTGGGGTGCAAAGGAACAAAATCAATAAATAAATACCAGTATAGGGATGAGGTAGGTAGATAGATGGGCTGTTTACAGATAGATCATTTTACAGATCACTGCACCTGTACTTAGCCTGACAGCTGGTGCTTAAAGCTAGTGAGGGAGATGTGAGTCGCCAGCTTCAGAGATTTTTGCAATTCGTTCCAGTCATCGGCAGCAGAGAACTGGAAGGAAAGACGACCAAAGGAGGAATTGGCTTTGGGGGTGACCAGTGAGACATACCTGCTGGAGCGAGTGGGTGCTGCTATGGTGACCAGTGAGCTGAGATAAGGCGGGGCTTTACCTAGCAGAAACTTGTAGATTACCTGTAGCCAGTGGGTTTGGCGACGAGTATGAAGCGAGGGCCAACCAACGAGAGCGTACAGGTCGCAATGGTGGGTAGTGTATGGGGCTTTGGTGACAAAACAGATGGCACTGTGATAGACTGCATCCAGTTTGTTGAGTAGTGTTGGAGGCTATTTTATAGATGACGTCACTGAAGTCGAGGATCGGTAGGATGGTCAGTTTTACGAGGTTATGTTTGGCAGCATGAGTGAAGGATGCTTTGTTGCAAAATAGGATTGGAGATGCTTAATGGGAGTCTGGAAGGAGAGTTAACAGTCTAACCAGACACCCAGGTATTTGTAGTTGTCCACGTATTCTAAGTCAGAGCCGTCCAGAGTAGTGATGCTGGACGGGCGAGCAGGTGCGGGCAGCGATCGATTGAAAAGCATGCATTTAGTTTTACTTGCGTTTAAGAGCAGTTGGAGGCCACGGAAGGAGAGTTGTATGGCATTGAAGCGCGTCTGGAGGTTAGTTAACACAGTGTCCAAGGAGGGGCCAGAAGTATACAGAATGGTGTCGTCTGCGTAGAGGTGGATCAGAGAATCACCAGCAACAAGAGCAACATCATTGATGTATACAGAAAAGAGAATCGGCCCAAGAATTGAACCCTGTGGCACACCCATAGAGACTGTCAGAGGTCCAGACAACAGGCCCTCCGATTTGACACACTGAACTCTATCAGTGAAGTAGTTGGTAAACCAGGCGAGGCAATCATTTGAGAAACCAAGGCTGCCAATAAGAATGTTGTGATTGACAGAGTCGAAAGCCTTGGCCAGGTAGAGATGTCGTGCCTTAAGACCGCTGCGCCACTCAGGAGCCCTAAAAGGAGTGGAGATGCCGGGGATTGAACCCAGAGCCTCATACAGTTACAGGAAACATGTCCAGCTTTACAACCTCCTCACTCCCGCCAGTGACACATGATACTGTGACATCATTGAGGCTAAACCAGGTCTGCCTCACCGTAAGATGTTACTTCTCAATGGTGCTACCTCATTTAAAATGTTACAACTGCAGCATGCAGAATTGAGGAACTTAAGAGCAAAGAAACAAAGCTGACCTTACCTCCAATGTTTTGGATGAGAATACTGACTCCAACAAGAACCTACAAATAATTTAAAAGGGCGTTACTTGAATGATAGATTATTTCCTACGCAGGTACAAAAGTGAAATATCAGGGTTCATAACATTCCACAACTGTGTAGTACTATACTAGGCGTACAAGATCAAGCTTCATGTCTTACTTCCTTCTAGATGGAAACAGTGAATAATATTTATTTGTGACTTATGATTTGTTATTCGGACTCACTTTGCCTGGCTTCTGCAAGGCTCTGCCTCCTAGGTCTTCATATGAGGTGATACCTATGGGTGACAGAAACACATCAATCCACCATAAACAAACAGTGTACATTCTCTACAGTTCACACCTAATCTTAAACATGAACTATATGGAAGTGTACTATAATTCTAATTCCCATTGACATCTCATCTAAACCAACTCTCAGGAGACAATATTGGTAGTAACATACTCAAGATGACTGAATTAGAGGTGTGCCATCATCTGACTGATCATGTGGGTTTATTTTAGCTTGTCTAAGAGATAAGATGGAATGATCTAGATTGACATTATTACATTGTCAGCCTAATCATGCTATATCATACAGATGTTTAACATGAGATCTGAAGGCCAGCTCACCGGTTTGATCACACAGCTTCAGTAGGAGGTGTATAGAGTAAGCTGCCAGACTGGACACTAGCAGCAAGAGGATACTGCAGACATGGAGCCACATTCACATCACAGTGACATACAGAGATAAAGTTGTAGAGTTTGTATGGGAAAGCTGAGCACACAAAGGATTTAAGAGGCAGCGGAATTTCTTCTTAAAAATATGCCTGGATGTGTCCTACTCACCAAAAGCCCACTATGCCTGTGTTGGCCATAGCGTAGGCCAGGCCCAGGATGCCACTGCCCATGATGGCATTCATCAGGTTGAAGACCGAGGAGGTAAAGGAGGCCCCTTTAGCCCTTGGCTCCTCTGCTCTCTGGAGAGTTAGCGGAAGAGCGAGAGGGGGGGGGGGCATAAGGCGAGCTCAGTCAATCACAAATCAATATACAACTCACTACACAATAGCTTACTTTTACTTGAAAGCACAATTTCTGATACAAAACATAATCAAGAAAGGGACACACGGACTGACTACTACTTAGGGGAAACCCTTCTGAGATACACTGATGTAATGGTGATGAGGATCACTGCCCTATAATGAAATGTAGGATGTGGGAATGGAATGAGGGATGAGTGGATTTGAGCTGCCTGAGCTGTGTATATTAAGGGTGATGCCTGGCTCAGCAGGGCCTCTCTATTAGGGAAGACCCTGGAGAGATCCAGCCACAACCCTGGTGTCAGTGTCACAGCAAACAGGAGTATGAGTCTGGATCAACATACACGTTTTTGGAGCTGATATAGCTAAGGTTACAGCAGTGGTGGACAGGAAGTGCACTATAATTACATCAAATGTTACTGGTCACGTGTTTAGCAGATGTTATTGCGGGTGTAGCGAAATGCTTGAGTTTCTAGCTCCGACAGTAAAGTAATATCTGACAATTTCACAACATACAACACACAAATCTAAGTAAAGGAATGGGATTAAGAAAATATAAATATTTGGACAAGCAATGTCAGAGCAGTATAGACTAAGATACAGTAGAATACATCATATACATATGAGATGAGTAAGGCAAAATATGTACACATTAAAAAGTGACTAGAGGGCTAAACATGAGGCGACATAGGGACTAGCAGAGAAGCCGTAGTAACATGTCTGAGGTGCTCCCATTCCCGTGTAAGTTCATTTGTTTCACAGCAATCAATCACCATAATGAGTAACCAGTCCAATCAATCATTTTAAAGACTAGTGTTGCAATGCTTGAATTTATTAGGGGCCATTATTTTCTTTGTCATGACCTCTAAGGTTCACTTTACAGTGGGATGTGTGAAAATGACAAATTTAACAGACAAAAAATGCCAAAGAAATATGTAGCCTACCAGTCACTATCTGCTGGCTCAAGAAGAATAACTTTTAACAAATCATTCTAATGGGATGTGTTCAGTACCTCCCTGGGGCCAAATCATTGTGAAATGTGGACTTTGCAATGCCAAACAGCCTGAGAAGAGAATGTGCATGATTTCCAAAGTGCTGAGGGAGACAATGCAAGTGAACTAAAGTGTCATGTGAGATAGAATTGTACAGATTGAGCATGTGATTCATGTTCACTAGCTGGGTCCTGCCTTCTATTTGACCGTTTCACTTTCTAACATAATAGACTCCCTACTAGAGACCAGTTGTAGTAGGCTAGATTGGGATTGTAAACCGGTTGCCAAAAGTAACGTTACTGAAACTCAGACTGCCATTGTCTGAGTGAGCACAAGGTTATTTAACGTATGCCTCTTAATTCCCGGCTAGAGCGGAGTGCTTACTTACATTTCCCAGGAGAGGGTTGGTCTCGCAGCCCATGTCATCCGCAGCGGCCCAATGGTCAGAGTGGACGGTGGTGCCTTCTCCATTGATACTCATGTCTCCAGGTGATTTACCCAAGAGCAAGGCGTTAGTATAATGTTACTTTCAACAACCAATACAATAGATACCTCATCTGTGCAGTTTGTGGTGGCTGTTCACGGCAAACGCTTCCTTTAAACAACAAAATATGCTCCACTATTAAACGTTCTAGCTGTGTTTGCAACTTCTCAGTTGATTTGAGATGGTCATATGACATGAAAACGCTTCCGCATGTATTCGTCGCCTTTATAGGTCGCACAACATTTTTATCAAATCAGAGATCGACAGTTCCATCTGACGAATCATGTGGCTGCAAAGAAGTCCACTAATGATGACATAAAACATGTGCGCGTTATGCAGAGCCGATGTTGAGGTGATGAATGCGTTTCAATGTTTACATTGGTACTGAATAAAGTAATCTTTCCATGCAATATCAAACAATTATCGTTCAGTGTTGTGTGTCAATTATCCACTTTTCATTGTCCTAATGTAGATGCTTAGGACAGGTAATATGTCAAAGAGACCTCTTCTACGATTTGTCATTGCAGGATTATTCCTAGAATATTCTCACTACTACCAATGTAAAACAGCTTGCAATCCCGCTATCGATACCGGACCCAGTGTTCTGCGGTCCCGAGCATCAACTTGTCCTGTGAGTTCCAGAATCAGATGCCTGTGCAGCAACAATACAGTGCGATGGAGCCCAGCCTATACAGAGGTCCGATGTCTGACTTGTTTGGATAAAGAAGCCTTTGCCCAGACAGTTGTTGTCCCAGCCCTCCAGCGCCAGGCATGTTAAAGCGTGTTTGGCGGTCGAAGGCAGCGATAATGACAGGCTCTTGCTGCTGGACCCTGCCAGTGTCTCCTCACCCAACTCATTCAGCGACGCAGAGGCCGAGGTGTTGCGGTCATTTGGAGTACCTCAAGAGCTACAGCTGCAACAAGCTACAGCTGACCTATGATAACTTGAAGAGTGAGGAGGTTCTGTGCACTCTGCTTCCAGAGGGACAGGATATCACTCAGGGTTTAGTCGAGTGTGTCACATTGCACATATGAACCTGCGGGAGCACCAGCTTCCCTACAGAAACCTCATAGGTGAGTGCCACAAACATACTGTACTGTTCTGCATCACAATATAAGTAGTACTATCTGTCAGAAGACAGACACAGGCATGGGTATCAGAGATGCTGTTGACAGGTCATTGTGTATTTTACAAGTGATGCTTTCTTCAATCCCTGACCACCCTCCCAAGATTGTGTTTCCTGAGTGGTCAATTAGCTACCGATGAAATACATTAAGTGTGTGTGTGAGGAAAACGATAGTGCTGATTCATTTTGTTTTACTGGCATGATGCTGTCTGCTGTTGCAAATCAATTTCCAGGCCAAGTCATAATGGATAAGAACCCTTGGGTGACCTGTGTGGTCAATAAGACCAACACCATCGACTCCACCTACCGCTTCTTCAAGATGGTGATGGTTGGAGAGGAAAATATGGTGGCCAAAGTAAGTCCAATGAAATTGTGATTTTGATTAAACATAGTTTGTCATGAAATCAGAGGCATGCGCATTGCATTCATTCCTTATCTTCACTCTCCCTCTGCTATAGGTGCGTGAGAACGGTGTGACATACGAGTTTGATTTCTCCTGTGTGTATTGGAACTGTCAGGGGTTCACATAGGGATCAGGGCTGTACCAAATGTTTGATGTATTATAATAATTGATTATGCTTATGTTATCTCCGCCCGGCATAGCCAGAAGAGGACTGGCCACCCCTCAGACTGGTTTCTTCCTAGGTTTTGGCCTTTTTAGGGAGTTTTTTTCTAGCCACCGTGCTTCTACACCTGCATTGCTTGCTGTTTGGGGTTTTAGGCTGGGTTTCTGTACAGCACTTTGATATTTCAGCTGATGTACGAAGGGCTATATAAATAAATGTGATTTGATGTTGTATTAATAGAAGGGGAGGGGTTATAACCCCAGCCTGGGGGTTTCCCTAGAGGGGCAGTGCTCTGTGCATCTGGCGAGGAATGTGGCCCCCAATAGGGAGATGTCTGTAACCTTCACTATCCCCAAAGAGGTGCTCTTCAGCAGTAAGAATACACACAGGTAGGTGAGCTTTCATTCACACAGTACTCACACATGCATGATTCATTCACTCTCTGAAGAAACTGAAAATGCAAATACTCTTTCTCCTCTCCTCAGAAACCATAGAAGAACCAGCGCCAAAGAGACAGAAGTCTGGGGAGACGAAAGATTGAATATATTTGACCAAGGATGTCATTCTGGGACATTAAAATTATACATTTTGTTTTTGATCTGTGAATGGTGTTCACATTTTAATTTTAAAGTGTCAATGAGGCAGTCATGATCTAAATCATGGTAACGTCTTGACAGGTCCAATTACCTGGTCAAACAATAAGGCATGGTTTCAAAAGCTTTATTATCCAACAAATGACATGGTTCAGACCACAACTGGCTTGTTTTTTAAATATTTATTTGAATAAAAATGAAAATAAGATAATACAAAAATAGCAACATATACATCCTGGTCTGACTTTAGACCACCATCCATAGCGGTCTATGGCTCCCTCCCCAATGTAGAGCAGGGTGGTGATTTGAGTCCTTAGACAAGAGTTTATATTGACAGCCTCATATTTCTGAGCTCCTCTCTGTTTTTGAGGGGTCAGCCCAGTGGATGGAAGAGCCCACTGAAGGCATCCTGGATGGCTCGATGACACGCCAGTCCTGAGTTGTATCCTCCAGCCATGTCCTGGGGCTGGGCAGTACGCACGTGGTTCAAATACCTACCAACAGAAAGAGAGAAGAACCATACCAGTAAAAAATATAATTTTGTAACAAAGCAGTGTCAGCACCTACAGTGCATTTGGAAAGTATTCAGACCCCTTGAATTCTTCCACATTTTGTTAAGTTACAGTCCGATTCCAAAATGTATTAAATGCATTTTTTCCCCTCATTATTTTACACACAATAACCCATAATGACAAAGGGAAATCAGGTTTAGACATTTTTACAAATGTATAAAAAATTTAAAAAACATCTACCTTATTTACATAAGTATTCAGACCCTTTGCTATGAGACTCGAAATTGAGCTCGGGTGCATCCGGTTTCCATTGATCATCCTTGAGATGTTTCTACAACTTGGAGTCCACCTGTAGTAAATTCAATTGATTGGACATGATTTGGAAAGGCACACACCTGTCTATATAAGGTACCACAGTTGACAGTGCATGTCAGAGCAAAAACCAAGTAATCAGGTCGAAGGAATAGAGTAGAGCTCCGAGACAGGATTGTGTCGAGGCCAGACCTGGGGAAGGGTACAATGGCCTCCATGAAGCATGGTGGTGGCAGCATCATGCTGTTGGGATGTTTTTCAGCGGCAGGGACTGGGAGACTTGTCAGGATTGGGGGAAAGATGAACGGAGAAAAGTAGAGATATCCTTGATGAAAACCTGCTTCCAGAGAACTCAGGACATCAGACTAGGGTGAAGGTTCACCTTCCAACAGGACAAAGACCCTAAGCACACAGCCAAGAGAACGCAGGATTGGCTTCGGGACAAGTCTGAATGTCCTTGAGTGGCCCAGCCAGAGCCTGGACTTGAACCTGATCGAACATCTCTGGAGAGACCTGAAAATAGCTGTGCAGCGACACTCCCCATCCAACCTGACAGAGCTTGAAAGGATCTACAGAGAATAATGGGAGAAACTCTCCAAATCCATGGGTGCCAAGCTTGTAGCGTCATACCCAAGAAGACTCGAGGCTGTAATCGCTGCCAAATATGCTTCAACAAAGTACTATGTAAAGGGTCTAAATACTTATAAATGTGATGATTTTTAATATTAATAGATTTGCAAAAATGTAAAAAAAAAAAAAACGTTTTTGCTTTGTGGTTATGGGGTATTGTGTGTAGATTGATAAGGGGGAAAAAACAATTTAATACATTTTAGAATAAGCTTGTAACAAAATGTTGAAAAAGTCAAGGGGTCTGAATATTTTCCGAAGGCATGGTATATTAGTCTACTATCCCCTCTCCTTCATAATCCCTATATTAGCATCACTTCTACTAACTGATGTATATGTGATGTGAAGATAAAATCTTCAGTCTGTCTTTAGAGGTGGTGAGGCCTTTAAAAACAAATCACCCAGTCAACACATCCAAAGCTTGGATGCAAAGGCATTGATGCAGTTGATGTGAAGCATTTCTTGAGCATTGGTTGATTTTTCCTCGGACACTTGGCCCGCACCCAAGGTTTTTCTAGCCCTACAGAATTCCCTCAGCACCATATGAAGGCAGGAGTAAACCGCCCGTCAACCCCACACAGTGCACACTCACAAACACCTTGTGCCTCGGCGCCCCTCCACCCTGCCCCCATTATAGTATTATAGGTGTCTTTTATTTTTAAGTGCATACAGATGTTGCCCTAGCCCACCAGAGGATGGCGAGTCACTGTTCATTTTATCTCTGAGCTGTAGATGGAAAAACAGCTGAGCTGTCTACTGTACCTTGTACCCTGGTCTCTGTGGTGACAGGGGTGCTCTTCCTGACTCTACCTCGCCTCCTCCTCACACACTCAGTCCTAGGCTGTCAGTCAGCTCAGTGGGCACCAAGGGAGCGACCTCCCACCCCCACACGACTGGGCCTCCCTCACTGGGTTCTACAGTCTCTGACTACTAAGCTAACATAGTCCTCAAGCCACTGAGACCCAAAGCAACAGACAGCACACACTCACCCCTCTACCACACTCACAGCCCAAATACAGAGGGCTAAAGCCCCCACACGAGTTACGCTTTGTGCCTCCTGTCCCTGAGAGCCAGGGAAAGTGAAATAGGAAGTGAGCACACAGACAGCCCTCTGATTTCTGCTCCAGTTCGGTCTGCTTTACAGAGTAACCCAACACATGGGGAGGCTCAGAGAGAGACTGTAGGAGTGGGAGGGAGGTGGATGTGTTTATGGAGCATTTATTTTTGGCAGTTTACATGTGTACCTGTGTGTACTTAACATTTGACATGATACACAGTACATTAAAAAAAATACTAATATCTAAAAACCAACTGCTGAGCATAACGTATGCATGGTCATTATGGTCAATATGGCATTTACTAATGTGTTATGCATTGACATGAACAGAAAATGAATTCTAGCCATCAGTGGTTAAGTTCTAGACGTAAGAAGAGAAGGACGGATCGGGTTTTGTACATAAAGACCACTCTTCACCCACTAGAGAAACAACACACAAGTCCAAAACAGGCATCCCAGTGATTAATAATAACTTCATTTAGCCTTAGCTCCTGTAGCCTGTCCTTCACAGAGCACTTGATGCCTTCTCCGATGGCTTCCTGCTCCTCTCCCCACAGCAGATGAGTGCTGACTATTGATTATATTGTACTGGGCTCTTTTAACAGTGAAAAAGTGGTCTATTTCCAGCCCGGCTAAGTCTGCTCTTCCTGCTAATCTAATCCCCAAGCTACTCGTGTGGTCATTCCTTCCAAGAAAGCTGAGAGCTCTGTGTAACTTTATACCAGCCTGCCCCTAAAGGAGGGAGAGCGAAAGAGGGAGGGAGGGAGAATAATGGTGGGAGGAGAGAGAGAGGGAGTGGGAGGATGTAGAGTGAAATCACCTTCGAGTATCATCACCAGCAAGTCCACTAGTCTAAAGCCGTTAAACTAAACCAGTCAGTCTGCCTTCTGCTCCCCCCTAACGCCACACGTTAATGGAGCTGAACTGAACTAACTCTCCTCCTGTAAGTGCATCTCCTCTCAAAGCTCTACTTTATACACACACACACACACACACATCCAGACAAATATTTTACATGGGTGCTTCATAAAACATTTGCAAACAGACAATGAAGTTTAGTAATTGGTGCACAGCAATAGACATATACTGAATGAATGAGACACTCAACAGTATACATGGTGCACTGAACCAGCTTTGCTGCTACTATTTCACTATACTGTGTCTGTACTTCACCTTCTGAGACAAAGTTAGGCTTACACCTCTCCCCCACCACTCCTCATTCTCTTTCTCCCAGAGGACTGGCTGCCTTTTGTTCACAGGCCCCTGAAACCCAAGCCGTTTCGGCCGGTAACATCTTTCACTCTCCGGGCCCCACTGGAGCATTAGCTGCAACTCGATCTGGGCCTTTTCAAAGCCTCCTGTTATTGGGTAAATATGGGTCACTTTGGACTGGTCCATTATGTCGCTTAGGGGGGCGGGAATAGACTAATGCAGGCGATAGAGATGACAGAATGACATTTGTCAGCGTGATTTTAGTTGGTTCTTTAGTCCATACAAAAACCCATGATAACGTATGGATCCTATAGCACGTCCAGCTCTTTGTTATACTACACTGAACAAATATATGAAGTATTGGTCCCATGTTTCATGACCTGAAATAAAAGACCTAAAAAATGCTCCATGTGCACAAAAAGCTCATGTCTCTCATATTTGGTGCACAAATATGTTTACATCCCTGTTAGTGAGCGTTTCTCCTTTACCAAGAAAATCCTCCCACCTGACAGGTGTGGCATATCAAGAAGCTGATTAAATTGCATGATCATTACACAGGTGCACCTTGTGCTGGGGGCAATAAAAAGCCATTCTAAAATGTGGAGTTCTGTCACACTGTTTCCAGAGAATTTAATGTTCATATCTTGTCATTCTAGAGAATTTGGTAGGATGTCCAACCCGCTTCACAACTGCAAACCATGTGTAAGGCGTCGTGTGGGCGAGCGGTTTGCTGATGTCAACTTTGTGCCTCATGGTGGCGGTGGGGTTATGGAATGGGCAGGTATAAGCTACGGTCAACAAATCCAATTGCCTTTTATCGATGGCAATTTGAATGCACGAAAATACTGTGAAGAGATCCTGAGGCCAATTATTATTATTTTTTTTCATTATCTGTCACCAGATGCATATCTTTATTCCCTGTCATGTGAAATCCATAGATTAGGGCCTAATTAATGTATTCCAATTTACTGATTTCCTCATATGAACTGTAACTCAGTAAAATCAAATCAAATTATTGCATGTTGCGTTTATATTTTTCGTTCAGTATACATTGTCCTACACGGCCTAGAAATGGAAAACAAATGATCCTACTGTTAAACCTAAAAACATGAACACCTTGGATCAGTGTATTACCACAAGGGAGTAATAACAATATTACTCTAGAATTCGGTTTTCAGTGTTCATGCTACCATCCAACCCTTTCCGAGAGCCAAATGCCTCCAAACTGTTGGAGCGAACAGCATTTTTCCTCTGTCATGGAACGGTGAATACCTGGGAAATGTCTCCTGCTAACGCTAATAATCGTCTTGGATTTCCGGTTGGAACCTAAAAAGTATTCCCTGCTTCTGTTGCCTGGAAAACTACACGGAGGCACATCTCTAATTCAAAGTGAAAAGATAAGTGCCGAAATGTTCCGGAAGGTTCCGCGTGGTTATCATCTGAAAATGTGTGGCTTCTCTTTCTGTTGTGCGAGTGTGTGTGTGGAAGGCAGGGAGGGTGTTAGACTTCAGTGAAATAGCTGCAGGACTGAGGCTGAGTGAAAACGGCCTGCTTTGGAGCAGCTACCTTATGTGAGGGACTGGCAAAGTAGCTGGATCGAGGCCCTCGTCTAGACTCCATGTGTTGGCTGTGGGGAAACCCAGCCATGATGTAAAGAAAGAGACCCAGATATAATGCTGCCACAACCACACTTGCCTATAGATGGCCAACAGTTGGTGGTGCTCTCACAAACCACATACACAAGAGACAATGTATTAATTCATTTGGACCAGCCTTATTAAAACATTGCTGATTGACACTGTGGGATTATGGCAGGTTGCTTGGTTGTATTCCTCTATGAAAACATCCCTGTATGTAGGTCTGAGTGGGTTGTGCTCATATACAATAGCGTATCAGTATAAATTAACTCCACTGCGAATGTATAAGAGAGGCCCCTGTCAGAAAACCATGAATCACTGAAGCATGGCGTCTAGTAGTGGTAGCCAGCTGTTGTTACAGTACGTCTCCGTCTCCCTCCTCCTGCTACTGCACTTTACTTTCACAACGGTCTGGTCACTGACCCCAGACCAGGCTGCAGCTCAGCACCTGTCTGCTCCCAGACCACACTCTCTAATCCTGGGAATGCAGTTGTTTTTGCAGCACAAAAGATCAGAGAGAAGTGTTACTTCCCATCACTCGTGGCCATGGTAGAGACGGAGCATCTTAACTCCCATCACTACCGCACTATGGGACAAAACAGGGACAATTCTACTCTGTACACAGTGAGAGAAAAAAATATTTAGCAATGTCAAAACTCAATTAACTTTCAACTATCCAAGACTACAGCCTTCTGGTTGAAGGTGGTGGAGGGTTTTGTGTAAGATATCAGGGCTGAGGTGTGTGGTGACAGTAAAGGGTTATTAAGGTCAGTGTTTGAGAGGTCCTGGCTGGAGCTCTCCACAAAGACCCGTTTCATACTTCTGAAAGGCCAGTCATGAGCCTCTTGGACAGCAGGCCTCATGTCCGGAAGTCTTCCTTTAGCGCTTCGATCCAGCAGTGGTTGGAAATCCTAGCCTGGGAATGAGGGGGTGGGGGTGCAGAGCCACACACCTGCCGGATGATTTGTCATTATAGACGGGTCAGCACTCAGCTGTCAACCCCCTAATCACCCTCCCCACCCCAACTGCTCCTCCAGAAACACCCCTGCATTCCTTAGCCAGCTCCAGTTACACTCACAGCTCCACACACACACACACACACCCCCCACTGCCCTAAAAACAAGAGCACCGCTGTGTGTGGGTGTGTGTGTCTCTATGTTACAGGGTACAGTGACCTGCATATCTTTCCCAAAGCCTTACTAGCAATATACTTCCTCTCTGCAGAATTTACTAGAAGGTATGCTAGCTAAAACACAACCATCCACCCAGGAACAAAAAACCCTGCAGTGGAGACGAACATAGAGCACTCTTACAGGTAAACTAAATATGTCAACAGCAGCCTTTCATCGTCAGGGGCCAGAGGCCAGTCTCATCTCCCTGGGATGGAGTTTCCTTCAGGACATGGGAGTGTGAGATTATATCCTGAACCATTTGGATGATATGGCACGGCCCAAAACCCTGTTGTACACTGGAGAATTGGTCTGTGACATCACACACACGCACGCTTGGTCATCGACTCCTTATCCTTTATCACGTATCTTATCATCACTTGCAGGTCAACTCCACTGACAGAGGGTGTCTCTCAGAGAGCCATAAGGGGCATCAGTAACACTTAGTTAAGGAGGGCCACTTTCAGGGTGTTAACACAAGCATTGTATGACACTTGACATTAACACTTATAGAAACACACTCATTTGTGATTGACAACCGGCAAGCAGAACCTATAAGGACGGTTTACATTAATCACAGCAAGAGTATGAATGACATTTTTGTGTCTGTGATTTTAAGGCATTAAAGAACAGAGGCTTAAGTAGACACCTAAAACTTAACTATACTTCCTTCACAAAGCGTCACCTGTCACCGCTCCTCCAGGACTGTCTGTGTCACAGACCTGTTCTTTCCATGTCTGGCCTGATGGGGGCGGTAGAGGCTGCCTGACAGCGCAACAGGACAGCCCAAACTCTGTACTTCAGCCATGGCATGGAAACCCACCACTAACTAGCCACTTGACACAGGAATCCATGTTAGGGCAGTGAGATGCCAGGCAGGTACTGAGCATCTATCCCCTGGAGAGCCGGGAGAATATAATCAGGGTCCTCGTTAACCAAATGGGCCCATAAACAAGGGAAGGGCATATGCTCTTCACCAAATGGTTGTTAGCGCGGGACACAGCCACAAAACACACCACACGGGAGTGTTGATTGTCATATGTAGCAAATTGTGAATAGAACACTGGTACACTGCGGAAGAAAAACCTTCTCCCAGTTGGGTTCTGAAACACTGGTATCAGTTTCCACAGACCCTCAAGCTATAGGGAGAGGCCAGATAATTTCAATTAGAGGGTGGGAGGGAGATTCAAACATCATAATGGAAAGGTACCTACTACAATTAGCTGTGTGAGGCAAGTCCCCACAACACAGCACCAGATGAGTTTGTTTTCTTTCCCTAGCTCTTAAGAGGGAAAAATGAGCCAGCTAATCTCCCTGTACATCACTGAACCCTGGGAGGGAAGGAGGAGACACACAGCAATCCACTGTGCCAATATGTGTGTGTGTATATGCCTATAGCTAGGGTGAGAGGAGCCTGCCTTACACACCTCTGCATATACAGTGGGGAGAACAAGTATTTGATAACCTGCAAAATCGGCAGTGTATCAAATACTTGTTCTCCCCACTGTATTAGGGGAATGTATAAATAGTAAGGAGATATCGCCCCTCTCTCGTTCTTCTGGGAGTTGACCCTGCAGTCTCTAACCAGCGCCACAAATAAACAAAGGAGGCAGTAGACAGCTAGCTAGCTATCCCTAGTCTGCATCACTGGGGCTGGCCTGTTGTGTGTATGGGAACACCACCCGCCTGCCTGGGGAAGAGGCTGGCAAGGGGACCTAATAAGAAAAACAGAAAACAGCCCTCTCTCCATTCAAACCCACAGACAGATCCCAGGAACACCCAGTGGAGGCCTGGCGTGGCGACTCCCTTGCTTTCTGCTGTTTTTACAAACAAACCCATAAAGCTAAAGAGCTTTCTACTGTCAGCAGAGAAGCCTCCTCCTCCAATCCACTGGCCTAATGACTCACACTCAATCAATATTTGCACAGATCACATTAAGAGACAACAATAAATCCGGTTTATACAGAGCTATGCTTGTTTTGCTTCCGTTTCCTAGGACAGAGAATATTCTCTGTGAGTGCAGGTCAGGATAATGAGTGGATTCTGTACTATACAACATTCACACAATACCCTGGGAGTAGCACAGCTACCCCTGTAACGGAGAGAACCACCACCACTCCCCTTCCCCCTATTTTCAGGCTTGCTCCACGAAAATACAGCGCCTGGCCACGCGAGAGTAGCTATAATAGAAAATCAGAGATGAGAGTTGACTGACTCAGAGCTGAGTGTGATGCTGGGTAACAGCTCATACTGTGGGTTTGCCAGTCAACCCTGCATTAAAGATCTGGCTCCCATACTCTCGTATACTTCCTGCAGTATCTTTTGGCTATGTAAATGTCAAATCTGTGAGCTACAGCTTTCACTCGTGCTCACTGCTCTGAGGGGGTGTGGCTAGAGCATCCAGAGAAGCAGTATCTTGCAATGGTTTGCTTTACCCAGCTAGCTGCCAGCAAAAGTGACACTTTCAGCCTGAGCTTGAGAAACAGAAGGTATACCATATTTGTTACACAAAAGTATCCTATAACATACATCTTTATGATTCATTGTTGTTACATTATACATTTCAATCGCCCCCACAAAAGCTTGAATAAATTAAGGAAGGTTACGTAATTGCAGTAAAAACCAGATGAAAGACCTTGGGTTCATCAGATCATACTAGACAGCGCTTTTCTCACCTTCATCCATCCCCATAACTCAATCATCAAAGCTATATTGTGTGTGTGTTTGTGTCCAGTATGCGAGGCCTTCACTGTGAGGTGCCGTCACTCTCCTCTGTCCCAGGCAGCCCCCCAGGACCCTGTGAAGACCTCAACCCCTCCCAACCCCCTCTCCCTCCCAGGCCCAAGGCCCATCAAGTGGATTTGATCTCAGCTGTGATCAGAGAGCCGTGGCCGTATGGAAAAGCCATTTCAGGCAATTTTGTGTAAACAGTCCCTCTGGAGTGGTCCTCAGCCAAGCACACGCCTGCTGCTCTCCACACACTCAGAGAGCGAGACGCACGGGAGCCACAGTGACTAAGATTTACTGACTCCTACTAGTGAGGGAAGCGGAGAGCGGGGAGGGTGGGTGGTGAGAGAGTGAGGGGGGGGGGGGGGGGAGAAAATGAAGAGAGAGACAGAGGACAATTAACCCCCAAGGTCGATGTCCGAGCACCTGCGGAAATCTAATTGGTATACAAAACAAGAATCCCCATAAAAATCTCTGTTTAAGCTAGAAAATGCTGTGAAAAGTGACAGAGCTAGAGCGGTGTTTGTCAGACCATGAGACATCACAAGAATCAGTCTTCTCACGAAATCGTCTATAGCGTCCGAACGGTTTGGCCAACTATCACGAACACGATGGTGTTCTGCGTTTTGCTCTACGACCCTAGCAAGCGTAATTGGAAATCGTCTGAAGTTGGTGCAGCCGAATGCCACGAATGAGACCCCTTTGTGTAAAGTTGAGACTCTCATGGACACATACATATCGGTTAGTTTGACTCGTCTGAAGGTCCCCTGGTACCAGTTGAACACAATTATGGAAGACTATAGAGACTGTTTAGTGACAAAAATAAGTGGTTAAAAATCAAATTATTTCAAATTGTATGTGTCACATGCTCGAATACAACAGGTGTAGACCTTACTGTAAACTGCTTACTTAAAAGCCCTTAACCCACAATGCAGTTCAAGAAATAGTTCAAATAAACTAAAGTTTAAAAAATCCAAATTGATCAAAAAGTAGCACACATTTTCATAATAACGAGACTACCAGTACCGAGTCAATGTGTGGGGGTACAGGTTAGTCGAGGTAATTTGTAAAGTGACTATGCATAGATAATAAACAACGAGTAGCAGCAGTGTAAAAACAAATATAAACAAATGTAAATAGTCCGGGTGACCATTTGATTAGCTTAGTTGTTCAGCGATCTTATGGCTTGGGGGTAGAAGCTGTTAAGGAGCCTTTGATCTGAGACTTGCTGCTCCGGTACCACTTGCCGTCTGGTAGCAGAGAGAACAGTCTATGACTTAGGTGAGTCATGGATGTCAAGAAGCTTGGCTCCTGGGATGTACTGGGCCGTAAGCACTACCCTCTGTAGCACCTTACCATCAAATACTGAGCAGTTGCCATACCAGGCGGCAAACCATGTTGTGGTGTGCTTGGACCATGTTAGTTTGTTGGTGACGTGGACACCAAGGAACTTGAAGTTCTCAACCTGCTCCACTGCAGCTCTGTAGATGAGAATGGGGGCATGCTCAGTCCTCCTTTTCCTATAGTCCACAATCATCTCCTTTGTCTTGATCACATTGAGGGAGAGGTTGTCCTGGCACCACACGGCCAGATCTCCTCCCTATAGGCTATCTTGTCAGTGATCAGATCTACCACTGTTGTGTCATCGGCAAACATGATGGTGTTGGGAGTTGTGCCTGGCCGTGCAGTCATGAGTGAAAAGGGAGTAGGAGGGGACCGAGCATGCACCCCTGGGGGGCCCGTGTTGAGGATCATCTTGGCAGATGTGTTGTTGCCTACCCTTACCACCTGGGGGAAGCCTGTCAGGAAGTCCAGGATCCAGTTGCAGCGGGTGTTTATTCCCAGGGTCCTTAGCGATGAGCTTTGTGGGCACTATGTAATTGAAAGCTGAGCTGTAGTCAGTGAAGAGCATTCTCACATTAGGATCTGTTGGGGCGGTATACAAATTGGAGTGGATTTAGGGTTTCTGGCATGATGGTGTTGATGTGAGACATAACCAGCCTTTCAAAGCGCTTCATGGCTACAGACGTGAGTGCTACGGGGTGGTAATCATTTAGGCAGGTTACCTTCTCTTTCTTGGGCAGAGGGACTATGGTGGTCTGCTTGAAACATAGTTATTACAGACTCGGTCAGGGAGAGGTTGAAAATGTCAGTGAAGACACTTGCCAGTTCGTCCGCTCATGCTTTGAGTATACATCCTGGTAATCCGTCTGGCCCGCGGCTTTGTTAATGTTGACCTTTTTTAAGGGCTTGCTCACATCGGCTATGGAGAGCATGATCCCACAGTCGTCGGGAACAGCTGGAGCTCTCATGCATGCTTCAGTGTTGCTTTCCTCAAAGCAAACATAAAGGCATTTAGCTAGTCTGGTAGGCTCTCGTCACTGGGCAGCTCATGGCTGCGTTTTCCTTTGTAGTCTGTAATAGTTTTCAAGCCCTGACACATCCGACGAGCATCAGAGCCGGTGTAGTAGGATTCAATCGTAGTCCTATATTGACGCTATGCCTGTTTGATGGTTAGTCTGAGGGCATAGCAGGATTTCTTATATGCGCCTGGAATAGTCTCCCGCTCCTTGAAACTGGCAGCTCTAGCCTTTAGCTTGGTGCGTATGTTGCCTGTAATCCATGGCTTCTGGTTGGGAAATTTATGTACGGTCCACTGTGGGGATGACGTCGTCGATGCACTTATTGTTGAAGCGGTTGACTGAGGTAGTATACTCCAATGCCATTGGATGAATCCCGGAACATATTCCAGTCTGTGCTAACAAAACAGTCCTGTAGCGTAGCATCCACGTCATCTGAAAAATTCGTTATTAAGCGAGTCCCTTGTGCTTCCGGCTTTAGTTTTTGCTTGTAAATTGGAATCATGGATAGAATTCTGGTCAGATTAGCCAAAAGGAGGTCGAGCTTTGTATGCATCTCTGTGCGTGGAGTTAAGGTGGTCTATAGTTTTTTTCCCTCTGGTTGAACTTGTGACATGTTGGTAGAAATTAGGAAAAACAGATATAAAAGTTTGCGTGCATTAAAGTCCCCGACCACTAGGAGCGCCGCTTCTGGATGAGCATTTTCTTGTTTGCTTATGGCCTTATGCAGCTCGTTGAGTGCGGTCTTAGTACCAGCATCGGTTTGTGGTGGTAAATAGATGTCTCCAAATATTATAGATGAGAACTCTTGGTAGATAGTGTGGTCTACAGCTTATCATGAGGTATTCTACCCAAGGCGAGCAATACCGCAAAAGTTCTTTAATATTAGACATCGCATGCCAGCAGTTATTGACAAATAGACAAACACCCCCACCCCTCTTCTTACCAGATGTAGCTGCTCTGTCTAGCCGAAACGCATACAATTGAAGTCAGAAGTTTACATACACCTTAGCCAAATACATTTTAACCTGTTGAGTGTAAGGGGCAGTATTTGGATGTTTGGATGAAAAACGTACCCAAATTAAAACAGGCTATTTCTCAGGCCCAGAAGCTAGAATATGCATACAATTGTCAGATTAGGATAGAAAACACTAAAGTTTCCAAAACTGTCAAAATATTGTCTGTGGGAATAACAGAACTGATATTGCAGGCGAAAACCTGAGGAAAATCCAACTAGGAAGTGCCTCTTATTTTGAAAGCTCCCTGTTCCATTGCATGCCTTCCCTCCATTTAAAAGGATATCAACCAGATTCCTTTCCCTATGGATTCCACATGGTGTGAACGGTCTTTAGACATAGTTTCAGCCTTTTATTCTGAAAAATGAGCGAGAACAAACACATCGCGTCAGTGGATGCCTGGGTGCCAGCAGAGTTTTGCATGCGCCAACAGCTTGGAGCAGAAATTTTCACTCTCTCCTATTGAAAAAGCTACGGTCCGGATAAAATATTAGCGGTTATTTATTGTAAAAACAACCTGAGGATTGATTATAAAAACGTTTGAAATGTTTCTACGAACTTTACAGATACTAATTGGAATTTGTCTGCCCCATCATGACCGCTAGAGCCTGCATTTTGCCAGGTATTTTGGATATAAAATCATCATTATGGAACAAAAGGAACATATATTGTGTAACTGGGAGTCTCGTGAGTGCAAACATCCGAAGATCAAAGGGAAGCGATTTAATTTACTGCTTTTCTGACCAAACTACTTGGCTGCTAGCTGTTTGTTATGTTTTGTCTGCTGAGAGAGATGTCCTTACATAAACGCTTGGTTTGCTTTAGGTGTAAAGCTTTTTTTAAATCTGACACGCCAGGTGGATTAACAACAAGCTAAGCTGTGTTTTGCTATATTGCACTTGTGATTTCCACAAGCCTTCCACAAGCTTCCCAAAATAAGTTGGGTGAATTTTGGCCCATTACTCCTGACAGAGTTGGTGTAACTGAGTCAGGTTTGTAGGCCTCCTTGCTCGCACACGCTTTTTCAGTTCTGCCCACAAATGTTCTATAGGGTTGAGGTCAGGGCTTTGTGATGGCCACACCAATACCTTGACTTTGTTGTCCTTAAGCCATTTTGCCACAACTTTGGAAGTATGCATGGGGTCATTGTCCATTTAGAAGACCCATTTGCGACCAAGCTTTAACTTCCTGACTGATGTCTTGAGATGTTGCTTCAATATAGCCACACAATTTTCCTTCCTTATGAAGCTATCCATTTTGTGAAGTGCACCACTCCCTCCTGCAGCAAAGCACCCCCACAACATGATGCTGCCACCCCCGTGCTTCACGGTTGACCAAATACTTATTTTCCACCATAATTTGCAAATAAATTCATTAAAAATCCTACAATGTGATTTTCTGGATTTTTTTTCTAATTTTGTCTGTCATAGTTGAAGTGTACCTATGATGAAAATTACAGGCCTCTCATCTTTTTAAGTGGGAGAACTTGCACAATTGGTGGCTGACTAAATACTTTTTTGCCCCACTGTATATGCATAACAAGTCAAATCAAATCAAATTTATTTATATAGCCCTTCGTACATCAGCTGATATCTCAAAGTGCTGTACCGAAACCCAGCCTAAAACCCCAAACAGCAAGCAATGCAGGTGTAGAAGCACGGTGGCTAGAAAAAAATTGTTCTACCTTGTTCACAAGCAAATAGATTAGCTGACTTCTCACTAGCATGTGGGCTTGTGCTTGAGAGACTGTTGATGAGACCTGTGTTCATTTTATTGAATGTCTGCTACAAGACGTTGGTCATTATTAATGGATGTACATGGTTCTGGCTACATTTGCAACAAAAAGGGTGATCAGTGATTATTGCAACAACAAAAAAAGCAAGTTAAACTATTTTGGTAAAAATAATTAGTTATGGTTATGGTTGTGGGAGGCTTATATTTAAGTCTAGGGATAATTTTACAAGCCCTGAATTCATGAAATTATTTCTGACTGTTTGAAATGCAGATACATATGATGAATCAGAAATAACTTTGAAAAAAATAAAGAGATGTGATTTTTAGGCCATATGGCCCAGCCAGCGTGGCACGAACCTTCGCGATACATTGGCACATGACAATTATTAGAATGTCAAATATTTGTCAATTCTTGCATGCTGTCCATGCTGGCTTTTGCAGCTTACCTGAGGGCATGCATGCTGTTGCCAACTTATTAATGAGCAATTTTCCAAAATGGGTAATGGAAAAGTTCATTTTTATTTGACATTGTAGGTTTTTGCCAGAATTATATCTTTTTTTGGTTTGACCTCATTATGTCCAGCTGTTTTTAAAATCGACACAAAAATGTCAAATGGACACACACTCTTGCAGGCAAATGTCAAATCTATTTTCTATGCAAACTTTCTAAATGTCCACAAAAGTGAATGGAAACATAGCTTATGGTAGCTTAACAACAAAGCGTCCTTTTCTCTATATGTACCAATCAATCCCCTCCATCCATCCCTCAGAGAGCTTGAACCCTTCAGCCAGACTCCAGTGAGTCTCAGGAGCCTCCATGGCTCAGGATCACTGCTTCCTGGTCTGCAGCTCAGCTTAGCTCTGGGTCCCCTGGAGAGGAGCTCCAGACTAAACATCCAGCTCCCCCCTCCCCCTCGCTCATCTGCTCCCCTTCACCCCAACCAGGTGAGGAGAGACGGCCGCCTGACAACCAACCTCTCCACGACGAAAACCTCACTTTTTCCACCAATCAGGTAGAGCTGGGAGGGAAGAGGGGCGGGGGTAAAACTTCTAAATATTATCTACATTGGCAATTAAAGTGGCGCGTTGAGCAACCCCTGTCACAGAGATGGACTAATTTCAGGGCAACCTGTGCCAACACAAACAACTGCTCTCTCTAGCTTTCATTGTCAGCACTTGAGGTTTTAGTAGAATGTTTGAGTGTGGTGCTGCCAATTTCTCCTTCTCCCTATTTTCCCCCCACGCGATTAGTCATTGTCCAAGATTTTCTCCCCTTTCTCTAGAGCGGCAGACTACTTGGGTCTGTCATCGCCTACACAGTCAGAGCTTAAGAAGTGCACTAGAAGACAGACACACACACAGAGAGAGAGATCAAAGACAAGCACACAAACAGGCTCCCTCTTTCCATTTCTCAAAGACACACAACAAGACCAAAACAAACCTTCTCTAACAAACACACAAACCGTACATGACTTCCAAAACATTAACATATGTTCATAATATACAAATGTACCATCATTCAGGTTCTCTTTTCATCCAGACAGCAGAAGCACAGATAGTACAATGACATCCCTCTGTGCGACAGAGAGCGAGAGCGACAGAGAGCGAGAGCGACAGAGAGCGAGAGCGAGCGAGCGCGACAGAGCGAGAGCGACAGAGCGCGAGAGCGAGGGAGCCTGACAGAGAGCGAGCGAGCGCGACAGAGAGCGAGCGAGCGAGCGCGACAGAGAGCGAGCGAGCGAGCGCGACAGAGAGCGAGCGAGCGAGCGCGACAGAGAGCGAGCGAGCGAGCGCGACAGAGAGCGAGCGAGCGAGCGCGACAGAGAGCCGAGAGCGAGCGAGCGCGACAGAGAGCGAGAGCGAGCGAGCGCGACAGAGAGCGAGCGAGCGCGACAGAGAGCGAGCGAGCGCGACAGAGAGCGAGCGAGCGCGACAGAGAGCGAGAGCGAGCGAGCGCGACAGAGAGCGAGAGCGAGCGAGCGCGACAGAGAGCGAGAGCGAGCGAGCGCGACAGAGAGCGAGAGCGAGCGAGCGCGACAGAGCGAGAGCGAGCGAGCGCGACAGAGAGCGAGAGCGAGCGAGCGCGACAGAGAGCGAGAGCGAGCGCGACAGAGAGGGAGAGAGCGCGACAGAGAGCGAGAGCGCGACAGAGCGAGAGCGCGAAGAGAGCGAGAGCGAGCGAGCGCGACAGAGCGAGAGGGAGAGAGCGCGACAGAGAGCGAGAGCGAGCGCGCGCGACAGACAGAGCGAGAGCGAGCGCGCGACAGACAGAGCGAGAGCGAGCGCGCGACAGACAGAGCGAGAGCGAGCGCGCGACAGACAGAGCGAGAGCGAGCGCGCGACAGACAGAGCGAGAGCGAGCGCGCGACAGACAGAGCGAGAGCGAGCGCGCGACAGACAGAGCGAGAGCGAGCGCGCGACAGACAGAGCGAGAGCGAGCGCGCGACAGACAGAGCGAGAGCGAGCGCGCGACAGACAGAGCGAGAGCGAGCGCGCGACAGACAGAGCGAGAGCGAGCGCGCGACAGACAGAGCGAGAGCGAGCGCGCGACAGACAGAGCGAGAGCGAGCGCGCGACAGACAGAGCGAGAGCGAGCGCGCGACAGACAGAGCGAGAGCGAGCGCGCGACAGACAGAGCGAGAGCGAGCGCGCGACAGACAGAGCGAGAGCGAGCGCGCGACAGACAGAGCGAGAGCGAGCGCGCGACAGACAGAGCGAGAGCGAGCGCGCGACAGACAGAGCGAGAGCGAGCGAGAGACAGACAGAGCGAGACAGACAGAGCGACAGACAGAGCGAGACAGACAGAGCGACAGACAGAGCGACAGACAGAGCGACAGACAGAGCGACAGACAGACAGAGCGAGAGCGAGCGCACTCGGCCCTCAAGTGGGTGTAGGACATACTGTGCAGAGCCGGGCCCTAGAGGCCACAAGGGGTGTGCATGGCTAGACAAATTAGCAGCAGTGCTGCTGTCACCATGGGCCCTGACCAAGAGGAACAGCCCTGTTAAAGATAACACCCTAGGACAGTCCCTCCTTCCCTATTCATATCCCCTTCATATTGTAGGTCAAAAGACTGACGCTCTGGCCCAACGCTGCACTGGAGAACTCCCTTCCAACCTCTCCATAAACTCCCACCTGTTCTCCACACGCCTTTCAACCATATCTGTTGTGGCCAGAAATGCAGACTAGGATGTGTATGTGTGTGTCACTATGCAAGTTTTTGGTGTGTGTCTGTCAGACTTTGGCGTGCGTGTGTGTGTGTGTGTGTGTGTGTGTGTGTGTGTGTCCATGCACGGGCGCATAAACTCTGAACTTAGCTGAATCACAAAACTGCCAACAATGCAGAAGTGTCAGCAGCATTCCAGCTCAAGCTAACAGAGCCCACTGCATCATGGGAGTTGTGGTTTATTTGTCAAACTGGGCTACAGTAGTCTGTATGGCTGCCTGCGCCAGAGGGACTGGGGTTCCTCATTGAGAGGAGCCTCATTTATCTCAGTGTCAGAGCCCTTCCCCGCCAGCCTTGGTCCTGCGGGACCCCTGAACTGCTGACACCAGACACACACACACCCCCCCCCCCCTCCCCTCTCTCTCTTAACGGTGTGTTTCATCTGCATATTGATCAGCCTGGCCAAAAGAACAAAAACCTCAGCATTACACTGCATATATAATGTACACTACCGTACAAAAGTTTGGGGTCACTTAGAAATGTCCTTGTTTTTGAAAGAAAAGCACAGTTTTGTCCATTTAAAATAACATCAAATTGATCAGAAATACAGTGTAGACATTGTTATTGTTGTAAATGGCAATTGTAGCTGCAAATTGACAATTTTTAATGGGATATCTACATAGGCGTACAGAGACCTATTATCAGCAACCCTCACTCCTGTGTTCCAATGGCACGTTGTGTTAGCTAATCCAAGTTGATCATTTTAAAAGGCTAATTGATTATTAGAAAGCCCTTTTACAATTATGTTAGCACAGCTGAAAACTGTTGTTCTGATTAAAGAAGCAATACAACTGGCCTTCTTTAGACTAGTTGAGTATCTGGAGCATCAGCATTTCTGGGTTCGATTACAGGCTCATCAGTCTATTCATCAGTCTATTCATGTTGAGAAATGAAGGCCATTCCACACAAGAAAATGCCAAGAAACTGAAGATCTCGTACAACGCTGTGTACTACTCCCTTCACAGAACAAACTGGCCCTAACCAGAATAGAAAGAGTGGGAGGCCCCGGTGCACAACGGAGCAAGAGGACAAGTACATTAGAGTGTCTAGTTTGAGAAACAGACGCCTCAAGTCCTCAACTGGCAGCTTCATTAAATAGTAACCACAAAACACCCGTCTCAACGTCAACAGTGAAGAGGCGACTCCGGGATGCTGGCCTTCTAGGTTCCAGCTAGAATAGTCATTTACAACATTAGCAATATCTACACTGTATTTCTGATCAATTTGATGTCATTTTAAAATGGACAAAAATAAGAAAAAAGTGCTTTTCTTTCAAAAACAAGGACATTTCTAAGTACTGCAAAGTTTTGAACGGTAGTGTAAAAAAAGTCCCCGTTATTCTACTAAAGCCTCCTGCAATCCTTTAAGGTTTCACTTCAATTAGGTGGCTCAGGACTTGTGAAATGATTGAGGAACTTAAAATCAATAGGGCATTTTTATTACATATAAAATAGGGATTCACGATATATTGTTGACCATATCGGAATCGGCCGATATTAGCTAAAAATGCCAACAACGTGCGTACATAACATCATCACGCCAAGTAAAATGTTGCGCTACACTTGCAACACAGCATTCCTAACCTAGCCCACAAGTTCTGTGGTGTGGATCGAGCAGTCAACAAGTCGAGCAGTCATTTGAAAGAGTAAGAACATTTCAGTGAGACAACTCAAAGGCGAAATCCATTAACGCCAAGACAATGGAATTCATTGCCATTGACAATCATCCGTTCTCTGTTGTGGGTGATGTTGGCTTTCACAGACTGGTCAAGCACCGCTACACACGACCAACTGTGCTATTTTTCAGCGACTCCTACTGGAGTTACACAGTAATAGCATCACTGCTATTAGCTTCACGACATACATACTATGGAACGCCGTTTGTGTCTTTGCATGTCAAAAAAAAGATACAGTAGCACTGTCAAAGCTGTAAAAAAAATTACAAAATAAGTCTGCAACCAAGCAATCACCGGCCACGAACGATGTGTTTACAATACCACGTTGGTAATAAAGCATCGTTTGTTTGACCGCAACGTCTGGGGTAGCTAGCTTTATCTTGGTACCTAACTAGCACCAATACAACCAGCCTGAAATGACTAGTAGAAACTGCAGTCATTTTCATTAGTTCTTAGCAATGATTTAGGAATCCTTGTGAGTAAGTATTAGCTAGGTTGCCACTTGTTCGCCAATGGAAATTGAACTTCAGTTCATGAAAATAAATAGCTAGCCAGCTACTTAACCCTGTTGCCCAAAGCTAACGTTATAAACCTCTATACCATCCACTGCATCTTGTCTATGCCATTCTATACCATCCCTCATTCAAATATTTTTTTATGTACATATTCTTGTTCATTCCTTTACACTTGTGTGTATAAGGTAGTAGTTGAGAAATTGTTAGGTTACTCGTTGGATATTACTGCATTGTCGGAACTAGAAGCACAAGCATTTCGCTACACTGGGTTATATGTTGTGAAGCTAGCCACAATAAGGATTAGGCACAAGAGGAATTTGCAGTTTGCCTTCAAAATAAAATAGAATTGTGTCATTTTTTATTTGAAGGCTAGCCGCAAAGTCCACTATTGTGGCTAATTCTTACGGTGGTTAGCTTCACATAGATGGGTCCGACAACCATTAATCAAATAAGAACTGTTATAAATTAGGGTTATTTTAGATGTTGACACCTAGCTACTGAAACAGATTGTCGTTTTGTTATGTTTTTGGGCAAGAACATGGTTTGCATCCATGAGCTAGGTAGCTTTTTTTGACCAGCAATGTATGTGCGCGAGACAACTTTACCAGCATCATAGCATACGTATCGATGAATCGTTGTGACATATGAAATACAAGTGAGTGTAATCAATGTGTAATAATTACGTAAACATTTTTATGAACGTGTTAAATTATTGTGACGTGCAGTCATATTCATGTCCTGATTGGACAAGCTTATTTCACACGTCATAGTGTTATTTGACGTGCATCTTTTTTGACACGCAAAAACCCAAATCGGCGCTCCATAGAAATCCTGGTTGAGAATGAAACGACTGAACAAATGAACAACGAAACACAGCAAGTAAGTGAAAGAAATAGGTTTTGATTATGTTTTACTGGTAATGGGGAAATACGTAAAAGCCAACCCAAAAACTTTTTGGTCAGTGTGGTGTGTGTAACCTTTATTTAACTAGGCTAGTCAGTTAAGAACAAATTATTATTTACAATGACGGCCCGGACAACGCTGGGCCAATTGTGCACCACCCTATGGGACTACCAATCAAGGTCAGATGTGATACAGCCTGGATTCGTACCAGGGACTGAAGTGACACCTATTGCACTGAGATGCAGTGCCTTAGACCGCTGCGTCCATGTGTTAATTATTTAACTGTACTAGAAAGCTTAAAAGGCCGCAAAAGTTCTAAATTACACATATCTTTTTTTTTGGTAAGGAAAATATCAGAATCGGCCAAAAATGTCATATCGGTTCATCACTAAAATAAAATAATTTAAAACTCAATGGAAATGGCAAGATAATCATCCCTCACAAGGGTCTGAAATTCTTCCTTGCAAGACTATCATCTGGAGGCCACATGAAATGTAATCTCTGCTGAATGATGGTAATATGAGGTAGATACACTCCATAAGTGTATTTATTTGGACAGTGAAGCTAAAGCTTTTAATTTGTCTCTATAATTCAGGATTTTGGATTTGAGATCAAACGTTAAATATGAGGCGACAGTACAAAATGTCATTTTATTTGAGGGTATTTTCATACATATCTGTTTTGCCATTTAGAAATGAAAGCACTTTCAGTAGAGTTGAAGTCAGAAGTTTACATGCACTTAGGTCGGAGTCATTAAAACTTGTCTTTCAACCACTACACAAATTTCTTGTTAACAAACTATAGTTTTGACAAGTCGGTTAGGATATGTAGATGTGTACATTGTGCATGACAAGTCATTTTTCCAACAATTGTTTACAGACAGCTTATTTCACTTAAATCACTATTCCAGTGGGTCAGAAGTTTACATACACTAAATTGACTGTGCCTTTAAACAGCTTGGAAAATTCCATAAAATTGTGTCAAGGCTTTAGAAGCTTTTGGTAGGCTAATTGACATAATTGGAGGTGTACCTGTGGTTGTATTTCAAGGCCTACCTTCAAACTCAGTGCCTCTTTGCTTGACATCATGGGAAAATCTAAAGAAATCAGCCAAGACCTCAGAAAAAGAATTGTAGACCTCCACGAGCCTGGTACACCCTTGGGAGCAATTTCCAAACGCCTGAAGGTACCACATTCAACTATACAAACAATAGTACGCAAGTATGCATGGGACCAAGCAGATGTCATACCGCTCAGGAAGATGTCATACCGCTCGTGGTCTGTCTCCTAGAGATGAACGTACTTTGGTGCAAAGTGCAAATCAATCCCAGAACGACAGCAAAGGACTTTGTGAAGATACTGGAGGAAACAGGTACAAAAGTATCTATATCCACAGTAAAACAGGACTGGTGCACTTCACAAAATAGATGGCTTCATGAGGGAGGAAAATTATGTGGATATATTGAAGCAACATGTCAAGACATCACTCAGGAAGTTAAAGCTTGGTTGCAAATGGGTCTTCTAAATGGACAATGACTCCAAGCATACTTCCAAAGTCAACAAAGTCAAGGTATTGGAGTGGCCATCACAAAGCCCTGACCTCAATCCCATAGAAATTGTGGGCAGAACTGAAAAGGCGTGTGCAAGCAAGGAGGCCTACAAACCTGACTCAGTTACGCCAGCTCTGTCAGGAGGAATGAGCCAAAATTCACCCAATTTGTGGAAGGCTACCCAAAACGTTTGACCCAAGTTAAACAATTTAAAGGCAATGCTACCAAATACTAATTGAGTGTTTGTAAACTTCTGACCCACTAGGAATGTGATGAAAGAAATAAAAGTTTAAATAAATCGCTCTCTCTACTATTATTCTGACATTTCACATTCTTAAAATAAAGTGGTGATCCTAACTGACCTAAGACGGGGCATTTTTACAAGGATTAAATGTCAGGAATAGTGAAAAACTGAGTTTAAATGTATTTGGCAACTGTATCTAGTCCATATGAAGGTGTCATAAGTACTTGGACAAATTCAATTTCTCTGAGTACACAAAAAAATTAAGAACACCTGCTCTTTCCATGACAGACTAACCAGTTGAATCCATGTAAAAGCTATGATCACTTATTGGATGTCACTTGTTAAATCCACTTCAATCAGTGTAGATGAAGGGGAGGAGACAGGTTAAAGATGGATTTTTAAGCCTACCATAGAGCGGGCAAACGCAAGTATTTCCCATGACTGTGTCTCAAAACCAAACGTTTACCTGGCCCACCACTCCACTCTGGACTTGAACAGTCTTTATGACCAGGTCCACCTATACAAGGCAGCAGTGCCCATCTTCACCCTAAAAGGACATCGCCCTCAAACGCAGCCCCAACACTTGAACCAGGAGCAACAGATCAATAGACACACCAGCAAGACAACCCAATTATCTCAAAATGTCATCCTGTGTGCTACCTACATCACCCCACTAGAATCCCCATACTTTATTAAAGACAGCTTCTCCATCCTGGAGCGAGAAATCAATCATTTCCAGGCCCAGGGACTAGCCTGTGGCAACCTAAATGCCAGAACTGGACAGGAACCCGACACACAAGGGGATAAACATCTGCCTGGAGGCAACAGCATTCCCACCTTAATATACACCCCCTAGCACAAGTACAACAACATAACCAATAAAAATGGGTAGAACCTCCTGCAGCTCTGTCGCACACTGGGTATGTACATAGTCAATAGTAGGCTTCGAGGGGACTCATATGGTAGGTACCCCTTTAGCGCATCTTTGGAAGTAGTACTGTAGACTACTTTATCACTGACCTCAACCCAGAGTCTCTTAGAGCGTTCACAGTCAGCCCACTGACACCCCTATCAAATCAAAGCAAAATCAGTCTACTTGGAACAAAGCAATACTCAATCATGAGGCATCAAAGTCAAAAGGAACTGAATAATATCAAGAAATGCTATAGATGGAAGGAATGTAGTGTGGAAATCTACCAAATACAATAAAGCAACAACAAATCCATTCCCTTTTAGAGAACTTCCTAGACAAAATATTCCACTGTAATAGTGTAAACTTGGCAGTAGAAAACCTAAACAGTATTTGACCTCTCAGCTTCCTTATCATAAAAAGAAAAAGAAAACCGAAGAAAATGAACGACACAATGGCGTATCCAAGACGGCGTAGCAATCGGATACGTGTGTGTCTTTGTCTTATCCCATGTAAATATACTTTTTTCTCTCGTTTTTTTCCTATCTATGAACTAAATATACTTTCCTGCAACCCGCCTCACCCAATGTGGTATGGACCTGCTATTTTTATTCCTTATAACTGGAACCTCCATCAGGAGCTAGCCAGCTATCTAGCTACAAGTCTTTGCTAGCCACGGCTAGCGGTCTTCACCTTTTTCTCGGTCACCAGCCAGCCTAAGCTCGGACAATACCTGCCAGTCTGCACAGCACGATATCGAGCCTATCGGACCGCTTCTCATAAACCCACATCACTGGATTCCTGCAGCTCTGGATCATTACACCAGATCGTCACAGCAAGCTAGCTGCAATCAAGTGGCTACTGTTATCTAACGCTGCTGTCCCGAAGCAAGCACCAGTTAGCCTTGAGCTAGCCTCGAGCTTGGCCCATATACCAGCTAATTCTAGGTCTACAATACCTTGTTTGCCAATTGGCATGGACCCTTTATTGTCGACACGGAGCCCCGCCAATCCATCACGACTGGACTGCCGACGTGATCGCCCGATGTGGTCTCAACAGGCTATTCTGTTACGATGTTGCCAAATGAACCATTTGCTAGCCCCGGCCCACTAGCTTTCTGAACGCTGCGTCCCCTGTTCGCCTAGCGTAGTAGTGACTACCGAACAGCACCCTGACTCACCTATTGCTGCTCTTTTCAATAACACGGTACCTCATATTGTTTACCTGTCGGCCCCAGCCTCAAACTCAGGTTGTGCATGTCCTAACCAACCCGCTCTGCACATCCATCGCTATATACCTGTTGTTGTCATAAAGCCTGTGATTGCTTTATGCGGCGGCAGGGTAGCCTAGTGGTTAGAGCGTTGGACTAGTAACCGGAAGGTTGTGAGTTCAAACCCCCGAGCTGACAAGGTACAAATCTGTCGTTCTGCCCCTGAACAGGCAGTTAACCCACTGTTCCCAGGCCGTCATTGAAAATAAGAATTTGTTCTTAACTGACTTGCCTGGTTAAATAAAGGTAAAATAAAAAAAATATTTAAAAAAAATGCCCCTCTCTAATGTCAATATGCCTTGTCTACTGCTGTCTTGACTAGTTCTTATTGAATATGTGGACAACAAATACCTAGGCATCTGGTTAGACTAAACTCTCCTTCCAGGCTCACATTATGCATCTCCAATCCAAAATTAAATCTATAATCGGCTTCCTATTTCACAACAAAGCCTCCTTCACTTAGGCTTCTAAACATACCCTCGTAAAACTGACTATCCTACCGAGCCTGGACTTCGGCGATGTCATTTACAAAATAGCCTCCAACACTCTACTCAGCAAATTGGATGGTGTCTACCACAGTGCCATCCGTTTTGTTACCAAAGCCCCATACACTACCCAGCACTGCGACCTGTATGCTCTCGTTGGCTTCATATTCGTCGCCAAACCCACTGGCTCCAGGTCATCTATAGGTCTTTGCTTGGTAAAGCCCCGCCTAATCTCAGCTCACAAAAGCAACACCCACCCATAACACATGCTCCAGGAAGTATATTTCACTGGTCATCCCCAAAGCCAGCTCTTCCTTTGGCTGCCTTTCCTTCCAGTTCTCTGCTGCCAATGACTGGAACGAATTGCAAAAATCACTGAAGCTAGAGACTTATATATCTCCCTCACTAACTTTAAGCATCAGCTGTCAGAGCAGCTTACCGATCATTGCACCTGTACACAGCCTATCTGTAAATAGCCCACCCAACTCCCTCATCCCCATAGTGTTACTTATTTTTTTGCACCCCAGTATCTCTTCTTGCACATCATCTTCTGCACATCTATCACTCCAGTATTAATGCTAAATTCTAATTAAATTTCACCACTATGGCCTATTTATTGCCTTACATCCCTAATCTTACAACATTTGCACACACTGTATATAGATTTTTCTATTGTGTTATTGACTGTACGTTTGTTTATCCCATGTGTAACTCTGTTGTTTGTGTCGCAATGCTTTGCTCCATCTTGGCCAGGTCACAGTTGTAAATGAGAACTTCTTCTCAACTGGCCTCCCTGGTTAAATAAAGGTGAAATTTAAAAAAATGGTTTGATGAAGAATGCAAAAACCTAAGAAAGACATTGAGAAACCTATCCAACCAAAAACAGAGACCCAGAAAACCTGAGTCCACACCTTCACTAAAATGAATCACAAAAACAATACAGAAATCACAACGGAAAAAGAAATAACAGCACCTCAGAAATCAGCTCAGTGTAATTGAAGAAACCATACACTAACCACTTCTGGGAAAATTAGATAACACAGAGTTATCTAAAACAGAGATGTATGGGTAAACCACTTCTCCAATCTTTTTGGCCCTATAACAAAGAACAAACAGAAAAACCATATACATGATCAAATACACATCTTAGATATAACTATTAAAGACTACCAGAACCCACTGGATTCTCCAATTACATTGAGTGAACTACAGGACAAAATACAAACCCTCCAACCCAAAAAAAGGCCAATTTAAATTGGCTATACTTAAACTCTAATATCATCCTCAGCTCTGGCATCTTCTCCAATATTTGGAACCAAGGACTGATCGCGCCACAAAAGTGGAGAAATATTTGACCCTAATAACTACCATGGGATATGAGTCAACAGCAACCTTGGGGAAAATCCTATGTATTATCATTAATCAGACTCGTACATTTCCTCAGTGAAAACAATGTACTATAAAATCCATGTACACAAACAACAAGTGAGAGGTTAAAATTGGCACACACAAAAAAATATATATATATATTTCCACAGGGCCGTGGGGTGAGACAGGGATGCAGCTTAAGCCCCACCCTCTTCAACATATATATCAACAAATTGGCAAGGGCACAAGAACAGTCTGCAGCACCCAACCTCACCCTACTAGATTCTGAAGTCAAATGTCTACTGTTTGCTGATCTGGTGCTTCTGTCCCCAAGCAAGGAGGGCCTATAGCAGCACCTAGATCTTCTGCACAGATTGTCAGACCTGGGCCCTGACAGTAAATCTCAGTAAGACAAAAACAATGATGATCCAAAAAAGGTCCAGTTGCCAGTACCACAAATACAAATTCCATCTAGACACCGTTGCTCTAGAGCACACACAAAAAAACTATACATACCTCGGCCTAAATATCAGCGCCACAGGTAACTTCCACAAAGCTGTGAATGAGCTGAGAGACAAGGGCCTTGTATGCCATCAAAAGGAACATAACATTTGACATACCAATTAGGATCTGGCTAAAAATACTTGAATCAGTTACAGAACCCATCGCCCTTTATGGTTGTGAGGTCTGGGGTCTGCTCACCAACCAAGAATTCACAAAATGGGACCAACACAAAATTGAAACTCTGCATGTAGAATTCCACAAAAATACCTTCTGTGTACAACATAAAACACCAAATAATGCATGCAGAGCAGAATTAGGCAGATACACGCTAATTATCAAAATCCAGAAAAGATACGTTAAATTCTACAACGACCTAAAAGGAAGATTCTCCCAAACCTTCCATAACAAAGCAATCACCTACAGAGAGATGAACCTGGCGAAGAGTCCACTAAGCAAGCTGGTCCTGGGGCTCTGTTCACAAACAAACCCCACAGAGCCCCAGGAAAGCAACACAATTAGGCCAAACAAATCATGAGAAAACAAAGAGAGAAATACTTGACACATTGGAAAGAATTAACAAGAAAACAGAGCAAACTAGAATGCTATTTGGCTCTAAACAGAGAGTACACAGTGGCAGGATACCTGACCACTGTGACTGACCCAAACTTAAGAAAGTTTTGACTATGTACATAGCCTTGCTATTGAGAAAGACCGACGTAGGCAGACCTGGCTCTCAAGAGAAGACAGGCTATGTGCTCACTGCCCACAAAATGGTGGAAACTGAGCTGCACTTCCTAACCTCCTGCTAAATGTATGACCATAGTGACACATATTTCCCTCAGATTACACAGATCCACAAAGAACTGAGAAAAAAACTATTTTGATAAACTCCCATATCTACTGGGTGAAATAACATTGTGCCATCGAAGCAGCAAGATTTGAGACCTGTTGCCACAAGGGAAACCAGTGACAAACACTATTGTAAATACAACCTATATTTCTGTTTATTTTAATTTTTGTACTTCAGCTATTTGCACATCGTTACAACACTGTATATAGACATAATGACATTTTAAAATGTCTTTACTCTTTTGGAACGTCTGTGAGTGTAATGTTTACTGTTCATTTTGTTTATTATCTACTTCACTTGCTTTGGCAATTTTAGCATATGTTTCCCATGCCAATAAAGCCCTTAAATTGAATTAATTGAGACAGCTTGTGCGAGTGCCATTCAGATGGCGAATAGGAAATGCAAAAAATGTAAGTGCCTTTGAACAGGGTATGGTAGTAGGTGTCAGGCACACCGGTTTGTGTCAAGAACTGCAACGCGGCTGGGTTTCTCACACTCAACAGTTTCCCGTGTCTATCAAGAATGGTCCACCATCCAAAGGACATCCAGCCAACTTGACAACTGTGGGAAGCATTGGAGTCAACATGGGCCCGCATCCTTGTAAAACACTTGACACCTTGTAGAGTCCATGCCCTGACAAATTGAGACAGTTCTGAGGGCAAAGTGAGGTGCAACTCAATATTAGTAAGGTGTCAATGGTTTTGTACACTCAGTATATGTGTATTCAAGTAGTCAGATGTTTAGTATTTGGTCCCATATTCCTAGCAAGCAATGACTACTTAAAGCTTCTGACTCTACAAACTTGTTGGATTTACAGTTTGTTTTGGTTGCATTTCAGATTATGTTCTGCGCAATAAAAATGTAATAGTAAATAATGTGACACACTTCCTCAACGCGTCTGAAGTTGAAGACGCGTGCAATTGGAATGCAGACTGCAGGAATGTTCACCAGAGCATTTGCCAGACAATTTCATGTGAATTTCTCTACCATAAGCCAGCTCCAATGTCATTTTAGAGAATTTGTCATCAGTTTGTACAACCAGCCTCACAACCGCAGGCCACGTGTAACCCCGCCAGCCCAGGACCTCCACAACTCATTCTGATTGGGGAGCCTGGCCTTACCAGTCACCTGTGGGATCGTCTGAGACCAGCCACCCGAAAGTTGGCATCCTATGACGGTGCCACGTTGAAAGTCACTGAGCTCTTGAGTAAAGGCCATTCTACTGCCAATGTTTGTCTATGGCGATTGCATGGCTGTGTGCTCGACTTTATACACCGGTCAGCAACGAGTGTGGCTGAAAATAACGAATCCACTATTTTTTTTATAAAAACATGACACCTTGAAATGGGGGGACTAGACCCAGTGTTTTCATTTCTAAAACATACACAGTACCAGTCAAAAAGAGTTGTGCTATGACATGGTATGGATGGTATACAGAAGATAGCCTATTTGGTAAAAGTCCATATTATAGCAAGAACAGCTCAAATAAGCAAAGAGAAACGAAAGTCCATTACTTTAAGACATGAAGGTCAGTCAATATGGAACATTTCAAGAACTTTGAAAGTTTCTTCAAGTGCAGTCGCACAAACCATCAAGTGGTATGATGAAACATGCTCTCATGAGGACCGCCACAGGAAAGGAAGACCCAGAGTTCTCTGCTGCAAAGGATAAGTTCATTAGAGTTACCAGCCTCAGAAATTGCAGCCCCAATAAATGCTTAACACAGTTCAAGTAACAGACACATCTCAACATCAACTGTTCAGAGGAGACTGGCAATAGACATTAGACAGGTGGAAATCTGTTCTTTGGTCTGAAGAATCCAAATTTGAGATTGGTCATTCTAAGGCATTCTAAGGCCAGAATCCCAGAGTCACCTCTTCACTGTTGACATTGAGACTGGTGTTTTGCGGGTACTATTTAATGATGCTGCCAGTTTGTGAGGCGTCTGTTTCTCAAACTAGACACTAATGTACTTGTCCTCTTGCTCAGTTGTGCACTGGGGCCTCCCACTCCTCATTCTATTCTGGTTAGAGCCAGTTTGCGCTGTTCTGTGAATGGAGTAGTACACAGCGTTGTACAAGATCTTTCTCGCATGGAATAGCCTTAATTTCTCAGAAAAAGAATAGACTGACGAGTTTCAGAAGAAAAGTCTTAGTTTCTGGCCATTTTGAGCCTGTAATCAAACACAAATGCTGATGCTCCAGATACTCAACTAGTCTAAAGAAGGCCAGTTTTATTGCTTCTTTAAAAATCAGAACAGTTTTCAGCTGTGCAAAATGGCTTTCTAATGATCAATTAGCCTTTTAAAATGATCAACTTGGATTAGCTAACACAACGTGCCATTGGAACACAGGAGTGATGGTTGCTGATAAATTTAGATATCCCATTAAAAGAAATCAGCCATTTCCAGCTACAATAGTAGTTACAACATTAACAATGTCTACACTATTTCTGTTCAATTTGATGTTATTTTTAAAAAAGGGACAAAAAGTGATTTTCTTTCAAAAACAAGGACATTTCTAAGTGACCCCAAACTTTTGAATGGTAGTGTACCATCAAATAAAACATTTGTACTGTCGCCTCATATGACAAATGTTCTCAAATACAAAATGCTGGAGTAGAGCCAAATTAAGTTTTAGCTTCACTGTCTAAATAAATACAATAACAGTCACCTCCTTACACCACTGAGCGCTCTAATTCGTCTCCATGTGTCACTCTCCACTAATTAGATCAGGGCTCTTGGCAGGTGGGAGGGCCTGAGTCAAGTCAAATCAAATTGTTTTTGTCACATGCTTCGTCAACAACAGGTGTAGTTTAACAGTGAAATTCTTACTAGTGCCAGCCTGTCCCCGTGGAGATAGACGGCTGGGCACTGTCTGATGGATGGGCTGTGTTGGGTGATGAGAGGAGAGGGCCAATGACGTCGACGAGGGGAACTGGTTGGCTGTTCCCCTTTAAACCTTGCCCTCCCCCCACCTCTCACAGCTAATCAAGGGCAACTTCAGAGAAGAAAAAAAAAAAACTGACTTCCAGAGCAGCCTCACTCCCAGTTAAATGCCTTACTGTACCACATCAGATATGCTGTGCAAACTAGGCCAGGCCTTATACTAAGCTGGTCAACCTTTGGAGGTGCCGATTACACTACTGTTCACTGAACAATTTAAGCAAGGCCTTACAGTGTGGTGCTTTCCCCTGTAGTTATTTATCAAACCACTGGCATCTCCAGATTATTTTGTGTAGCAGCTAACTTTGCCAGTTGTGCAGAGCTGTGTGTGTTACAGGATGGGTTCTTACCCGAGTCGCCCCAGCTGCTCCAGCTCAGGGACGGGGGGTCCGTATGTGTGCATGTGGATGGGCTGGTAGTGGTACAGAACCTCTTCTAACCGGTTCACGGTCAGCAGCGACACAGTCTGACCCTGTAGTACAGGAGAAGCGACACATTACAGTCAAACATGTTTGCCGGTGTGAACATCACTAATAAATCACCACAATGACATTTAGCAGTTGTAGAACAAATATGCTACCCAAATCCTTAAGGAAACAACCGGTGGTCGTCAACCTATGTCGACGTAAGAAGGCATGCTAGATCGAACAGCATTGACCAAGTCCAAAACGGCCCCCAAAGTAGACAGCAAGAGTTAAGCAGTGAACAAAGCTATTTTTCTCAATAGTGAAAATGGCCTACCCTAAGTTAAACCCTCTGATGGTGATTTGGATAGGGAAAGCCTGTGCTTATGCTAGAGCTCGAATTGTACAAAGCAAGAGAGCTACTCGAAAATATTTCCGAACCAAAGTAAATACTATAAATACCCAGAATAAATCCTGTGGAGAACAAGGTAAGTAATGATGAGAAATACAGAACACAGACTGCCCAGAAGGCTTTGGTGATTCATGATAAATTAACTTTACAGGAGGGAGGCAAAGTCATGGAGGAGAGCAGTAACCGTCCGTCCGTCCATCTGTGTGACTCCAATCAACGGGAGCCTTAAGTGGAATCATCCAGAAACACCATCATGGCACAGTGGGTGGCCAACCAAATTACCTGAATGACATCACTGCCATTTGGTAAGCTCTCCGGCACGCCAAACGACCCACATTAATCTGTCGTGTATCCTCCAATCAGAAAATATGCTGTGAAACAGATTTGATATCTGCATATTCTCTTCCAATCCATGAAGGTTGAAAGGGGTTTCAAATTTGTCTGCCTTGCCTCGCAGTCAAAATGCCCTTGACTGTGGCCATTGAGCAAGAAACATGATCCTTCTTCAGGACGTTGCAGCATTGTTCGATCTCAGCCTGTGCCATTAGTCAGAGGGACTTTCCGGTCGGCCATGTTCTCTACTGAGTTTCAGTCTAGCTTTAAAGCATTTAGACTGGAAGAAGGGTAATGGATGAGTTTGAATGACAATGAAACAAAGATTTTAAAAAATTTAAACAGATAATGTTTAAACAAAAATATAGGAAGGGGGTGGGGGACAGAGAGATGATAAAAAGTGATAAAAAGAGAGAAAGAGCGATAAGTGTGAGAGAGAGAAAGAGCGATAAAAAGTAAGAGAGAAAGAGTGATAAAAGTGAGAGAGTGATAAAAGTGAGAGAGTGATAAAAAAGTAAGAGAGAGAAACAGTGATAAAAAGTGAGAGAGTGATAAAAAGTAAGAGAGAGAGTGATAAAAAGTAAGAAAAGTGTGATAAAAAGTATGAGAGAGAGAGAAAGAGTGATAAAAAGTATGAGAGAGAAACAGAGTGATAAAAAGTATGAGAGAGAAACAGAGTGATAAAAAGGAGACAAAAACAGGGAGACAAAGAGCATAAACATTACAGTGAAAGGGGAGCTGATGAAAACCAACTGAACTAGTAACATGTGGCCCCTGGCCTCCGACTGCTGTTCTAACGCATGCTGTTGGCCAGGCAATCATGCACAATAGAATGAACAAAGCTGGGGCCGACTCAAGCAACACAGTCCGGTGTGACACACAGCTCAAAACAATGATTCAGTGGTGTGGGACCATATAAAATATCTGAATATTATGTGATAAAAATCAAGATAATGCCACTAACAAATAAAACATAGGTTTCTATCCAACTGGCGACAGATTTTCAGAAAAATATTCTAAAATCTGCATAAAAACAATATGCGCATTTTCCTACCAGGTGTGTTTCCATCAAACTGACTTGTTTTGCAGATAAAATGGCCTGTGCGTGATGACATAGCGTACTTTTTTTTTTAAAGCACTTTGGCGGTCAAGTTCCCATGACGAATATGTGTTTAATTGCATTTCCAACTCCACTGATGGTTTGTCACAAAAACAACTGGTCTGATTGGTCAGACCCACTCCAAAAGGCTTTTGGAGCAATCATCGACTCAGTGGGTTTTGTCCAACATGTCTCTGGACCCACTCACTGTCACAGTCATACACTGGACCTAGTTTTGTCCCATGGAATAAATGTTGTGGATCTTAATGTTTTTCCTCATAATCCTGGACTATCGGACCACCATTTTATTACGTTTGCAATTGCAACAAATAATCTGCTCAGACCCCAACCAAGGAACATCAAAAGTCATGCTATAAATTCACAGACTACACAAAGATTCCTTGATGTCCTTCCAAATTCCCTCTGTCTACCCAAGGACGCCAGAGGACAAAAATCAGTTAACCACCTAACTGAGGAACTCAATTTAACCTTGCGCAATACCCTAGATGCAGTTGCACCCTTAAAAACTAAAAACATTTCTCATAAGAAACTAGCTCCCTGGTACACAGAAAATACCCGAGCTCTGAAGCAAGCTTCCAGAAAATTGGAACGGAAATGGCGCCACACCAAACTGGAAGTCTTCCGACTAGCTTGGAAAGACCGTACCGTGCAGTTCCCGAAGAGCCCTTACTGCTGCTCGATCATCCTATTTTTCTAACTTAATTGAGGAAAATAAGAACAATCCGAAATTCCTTTTTGATACTGTCGCAAAGCTAACTAAAAAGCAGCATTCCCCAAGAGAGGATGACTTTCACTTTAGCAGTGATAAATTCATGAACTTCTTTGAGGAAAAGATTATGATTATTAGAAAGCAAATTACAGACTCCTCTTTAAATCTGCGTATTCCTTCAAAGCTCAGTTGTCCTGAGTCTGCACAACTCTCCCAGGACCTAGAATCAAGAGAGACGCTCAAGTGTTTTAGTAATATATCTCTTGACACAATGATGAAAATAATCATGGCCTCTAAACCTTCAAGCTGCATACTGGACCCTATTCCAACTAAACTACTGAAAGAGCTGCTTCCTGTGCTTGGCCCTCCTATGTTGAACATAAACGGCTCTCTATCCACCGGATGTGTACCAAACTCACTAAAAGTGGCAGTAATAAAGCATCTCTTGAAAAAGCCAAACCTTGATCCAGAAAATATAAAAAACTATCGGCCTATATCGAATCTTCCATTCCTCTCAAAAAATTTTGAAAAGGCTGTTGCGCAGCAACTTACTGCCTTCCTGAAGACAAACAATGTATACGAAATGCTTCAGTCTGGTTTTAGACCCCATCATAGCACTGAGACGGAACTTGTGATGGTGGTAAATGACATTTTAATGGCATCGGACCGAGGCTCTGCATCTGTCCTCGTGCACCTAGACCTTAGTGCTGCTTTTGATACCGTCGATCACCACATTCTTTTGGAGAGATTGGAAACCCAAATTGGTCTACACGGACAAGTTCTGGCCTGGTTTAGATCTTATCTGGCGTAAAGATATCAGTTTGTCTCTGTGAATGGTTTGTCCTCTGACAAATCAACTGTAAATTTCGGTGTTCCTCAAGGTTCCGTTTTAGGACCACTATTGTTTTCACTATATATTTTACCTCTTGGGGATGTTATTCGAAAACATAATGTTAACTTTCACTGCTATGCGGATGACACACAGCTGTACATTTCAATGAAACATGGTGAAGCCCCAAAATTGCCCTTGCTAGAAGCATGTGTTTCAGACATAAGGAAGTGGATGGCTGCAAACTTTCTACTTTTAAACTCAGATAAAACAGAGATGCTTGTTCTAGGTCCCAAGAAACAAAAGAGATCTTCTGTTGAATCTGACAATTAATCTTAATGGTTGTACAGTCGTCTCAAATAAAACTGTGAAGGACCTCGGCGTTACTCTGGACCCTGATGTCTCTTTTGAAGAACATATCAAGACCATTTCAAGGACAGCTTTTTTCCATCTACGTAACATTGCAAAAATCAGAAACTTTCTGTCCAAAAATGATGCAGAAAAATTTATCCATGCTTTTGTCACTTCTAGATTAGACTACTGCAATGCTCTACTTTCCGGCTACCCGGATAAAGCACTAAATAAACTTCAGTTGGTGCTAAATACGGCTGCTAGAATCTTGACTAGAACCCAAAAATTTGATCATATTACTCTAGTGCTAGCCTCTCTACACTGGCTTCCTGTCAAAGCAAGGGCTGATTTCAAGGTTTTACTGCTAACCTACAAAGCATTACATGGGCTTGCTCCTACCTATCTCTCTGATTTGGTCCTGCCGTACATACCTACACGTACGCTACGGTCACAAGACGTAGGCCTCCTAATTGTCCCTAGAATTTCTAAGCAAACACAGCTGGAGGCAGGGCTTTCTCCTATAGAGCTCAATTTTTATGGAACGGTCTGCCTACCCATGTCAGAGACGCAAACTCGGTCTCAACCTTTAAGTCTTTACTGAAGACTCATCTCTTCAGTGGGTCATATGATTGAGTGTAGTCTGGCCCAGGAGTGGGAAGGTGAACGGAAAGGCTCTGGAGCAACGAACCGCCCTTGCTGTCTCTGCCTGGCCGGATCCCCTCTTTCCACTGGGATTCTCTGCCTCTAACCCTATTACAGGGGCTGAGTCACTGGCTTACTGGGGCTCTCTCATGCCGTCCCTGGAAGGGGTGCGTCACCTGAGTGGGTTGATTCACTGATGTGGTCATCCTGTCTGGGTTGGCGCCCCCCCTTGGGTTGTGCCATGGCGGAGATCTTTGTGGGCTATACTCGGCCCTGTCTCAGGATGGTAAGTTGGTGGTTGAAGATATCCCTCTAGTGGTGTGGGGGCTGTGCTTTGGCAAAGTGGGTGGGGTTATATCCTTCCTGTTTGGCCCTGTCCGGGGGTGTCCTCGGATGGGTCCACAGTGTCTCCTGACCCCTCCTGTCTCAGCCTCCAGTATTTATGCTGCAGTAGTTTATGTGTCGGGGGGCTAGGGTCAGTTTGTTATATCTGGAGTACTTCTCCTGTCCTATTCGGTGTCCTGTGTGAATCTAAGTGTGCGTTCTCTAATTCTCTCCTTCTCTCTCTCGGAGGACCTGAGCCCTAGGACCATGCCCCAGGATTACCTGACATGAGGACTCCTTGCTGTCCCCAGTCCACCTGGCCGTGCTGCTGCTCCAGTTTCAACTGTTCTGTCTTATTATTATACGACCATGCTGGTCATTTATGAACATTTGAACATCTTGGCCATGTTCTGTTATAATCTCCACCCGGCACAGCCAGAAGAGGACTGGCCACCCCACATAGCCTGGTTCCTCTCTAGGTTTCTTCCTAGGTTTTGGCCTTTCTAGGGAGTTTTTCCTAGCCACCGTGCTTCTACACCTGCATTGCTTGCTGTTTGGGGTTTTAGGCTGGGTTTCTGTACAGCACTTTGAGATATCAGCTGATGTACGAAGGGCTATATAAATAAATGTGATTTGATTTGATTAATAGCAAACTAGTTAGCTGATGAAGTGCACAGGGTGTTATATGAGATATGGAAAAGAGCAAGATCATTTTATTTGATAATTGGCAGCCAAGCACTGATCATCATGTCACAAGCAATCAAATAAGAGCCTACCCTCCATATTTAGCGTATGGGTAATTTGCATGATCACTGTGCACTGTACTAGCATGTGAAGTTCATAACTTATTTAATCTGCTTATTACTCATCATGCTTTTCCTTGTCGTGGTGGTAGGCCTACAACAGCCTGATGTGATTCTATCAATATTGGCATTATCACCTCAATTAATTTTTCTGAAACAAGAAGTTCCCATGTCAAACTAACAAATTGTCTATCGACATTTATGAAATTGCACCATAATTTCCTGTTTCCACCAGCCCTGTCATGACTTTATGTGTCAGGTTATTCATCCACATGAAACGGTTGGATGGAAATCTGGTTATTGACAGTCAAACATTCACTCCACAAAACAAAAATACTCTCCTCCTCCCACGCACACATTTCTCTGCTGCTGCCACTCAACCTTTAACCCTGTGGGGCCAGTGACCCAGGCAGACTCTTCCCTCCCATTCATCCCTACAACACTTCAGCCCCAACACAAGCTAATCAAACCCAGACCGGCCACTCTCTCTCTCCCCGCTCTCCATCAATCTTCTTTCAGTCTTTCTTTCAGCACTGTATTACTCCTACTCTCCCCTGCACCAATCACCCAGACAGACTAGAGTGATGGTGGGGTGAGAGAGAGAAAGCGAGACAGAAAGTGAAAAGAGAAAGAGTCACAGATGGTGAAAGGGCAGTAAATCTCATTTGACAGACAGACAAACTAGAGCAGTCCAGAGAAGTTTGTTGCATTCCTGTCCAAAGGCACCTTGAAAACTGGCAGGAACACACACATACTGTATCGCTCACCCCTACACCACACACAGAGCTCCCCTGTTAAATGTGTCTGCATCACTGGAACATCAGTATTGTCAAAATCCAGTTCATTCACTAGCTGCCTGCAGATTGTACAATGGGATTGAAAAACAATACCTAACAACGAAGTGTTGACTGGTTTACAACTGCCAGACATCGAGAATGATGCCCACATACATGACAGGTAGCATCACAACTGCATTTAAATATTAAAATGAGTCAAACAAATAAACATCATCAGTTATGTCTCAATGATCGTATCTCTCCCGCATGTGTGACAGAAACTCATCACGTTCTATTAAAAGCTGTGTGGATCAGTGTAAATGGTTGTTTTCCGAGCGCTCACTGTCAACACAGCAGAACAACTCGGAGATCTAGGCTCCCGTGGCCCACGTGACTGTCCGAGAGAGAGAGCACCACTAACACAGGGCCAAAACAAACATCTGCAAACAATATTAAGAGGCCAATCTTAAAACCCAAGGAAAAAGTGTGTAATTGCGTGTGTGTTTAAGATTCCCAAAAAGTCCCATGTGACACTATAGTAAAACTCTTGGGACCATCCATCTTAATTAAACAGCAGGGGAGGATAACTTGAGGAAATCTCAGTGTCCCTCACTACTCCCTTCTAGTTATCCCTACTCCGGTACGGTCCACATCAGGTTTAAGATCACACCATCTTTATTTAACTCTCAAGATACTGAATTAGCCAGCCATTGTAGCCAGCATATGATTGTAGAAAAGCAACCCACATTCAAACATGAGAGCTACTTAGTCAGTGTTCAAGGCCAAGCTTAATTAACATTAGGGCACGAGATCTGCTCACACACACTCTACACACAGGGAGCCACTACCTACGCCACACACAGTCCACTTGCTCTCGTGAGCAGCCCCTCTCTATCACCCCAACTGTGGAGCTCTGCGGGACATACCAAGATCGCTAGAGACAACCCCCCCCCCACCCCCATGCGTAGCCTAACTTCAGCTGAGCTCTATGTAACCCAGGCAGAGCCACAGGGGGCTCCATTCACTAATGGCCAGTGATAATTGCTGCAATCAAAACAGAGTGAAGTGGCGGGAGTAAGACGGCCACTGTGTGGAATTGTATTGGGGATAAGTCTAATGACCAGAGTTAGGATGAACTGCACCAGCGAGCGAGAGGGTCAAATCCTTCCACGTGTGATCCTCCTGCCTCCCTCACCCTCTCTGCCACCCCTACCCGGTCACGGATGGTGCTTCTGTGTGGATAAAAAGCTTTGTGGCCCCCTCTGGCCCACTGAGCACAAGTAGCAAGTGTAAACGCTCCTGCCTTTGCAGTGCCTCCCCTTCCCTCGGAGGGTTAAATATAACCATCCTGCAGGCAGCAGCTGCACCAGCGCAAAGCCCTTAAAGCTGACAACTATCCTCTGGGCTGGGCCGGCCTGCCTGTAGGGTTCTGGGGCCAAGCAAAACAAGGCCAAACCAGAGGCAGGGGCACAAGTGTGAATGAATGCCCACAGATGGTGCCAATCGGGGGGGGGGGGGGGGGGGGGGGTACTATCCTTTACCCCAAAAGTCATCTCCCAAACCCCCAGCCCACACATCCCTGCCCTGCAGCCATGGGACTCCGTGCCAACAATGGAATATAAGAGCAAAGGTGAAGGGTCGAGCCCTCTCCCACATAAAACAAGCCAGGCTTTGAGATGTGAATGACACACTAGTGAAAATGAATGTCAATCACATTGGTGGGGTATAAAGGGAAACATGCTACTAACATATACAACCACACGTTTAGAGACCCGTGTTAATACACATAATGGAAGTGTTTAAAAGAAAAAGAAGAAATCTGAGCAATGGCTAAGTGGAGCAGCAAGAGGAGGAACATATCACAGCATTGAGAGAAGAAATGGAGTGCATGATTAAGAGTCAAGAGTGAAAGAGAAAGAGTGAGGGGAAAGTAGCTGTGTGGTGTAGCTGTAGCAGACGGCCTCCACAGTAGAACAGGTTGAGCCAGTCTGCCAGACAGAGCTTGGCCTGGCCTTGAATGAGGAGCATGACTACCCAACAAAGGTCACTGCAGAGGACAGCACACTACCAAAGAAAAACAGGCCAGCCCAAACACACACCGAATGTGTGTTCACCAAGGCCCTTAAATTCCATTCTATGGAGTCAAGCCAAAGTGGACCCTGAGAATTTTAGCAAGGTACACTTCTGTGTTAAAGGATAAACTTCCCACATGCATTTGACCAAGTATTAGTTTTGCTCTCACGCTCTCATCAAGAGCACACGTCAGCCTTGTCAGGCATGTCAGCTGCTCTGCTGGCCACGAGGGGTGCATCTCACCCCTGTGGCAGTGGGACGTTTTATTTAAGATGGCGCTGAAAGCTGGACCAAGGTGGAGATTCTCTACAGGTCAACAGCAAGCAGGCATGGAAGACTGTTCTAGTCGGTCTGTGTGTGTGTGAGACAGCTGCAACACACAGTTACCTAGGCTACTTCCATGAACCAGTGGATAATTGAACTAAAGTAACACAATTTAACCAAGGTTTAATTTCGCAAACAAGCTTGGCTATGGCAGACTATAGCTATCAGACTATAACAAAAAGAGGGAGAGAGCCATCATCAATAGCTAGTTTCAGCATGGAAGGGTTACCTCCCACACATCCAATTTCTTTTGATTTCAACAGATGTCTACTTTAAAAAGAGAACACGCTTCACTTTGGTCTTCGAAGGATGTTTGCCCAGGCTGGGTAATGTGTGTGTGTGGAGTACACGGATGTGTGTGTGTTTGAGAGACATCAAGGCAGGGAGGGAGAGTCTCTTTGTTCAGTGGAGTGCTACAAAGTCAGGGATTACCCAGACTGACTTTGGACCATTGAAGTTCACATGCACAAGTACAGTGAAATGCCTTTCTAGCAAGCTCTAACCCCAAAAATGCAGTAAGCAATAACAATGTAATACTAAAAATACCATAAGGTAGAACAAAAACATACAAGAAATAAACATGAGGAAGTAAGCTACATACAGGGTCAGTTCCAATGCCATGTTTACAAAGATACTGGAGTGATAAAGGTAGACAGTATAGGTATAGGGGTAAAGTGACAAGGCATCAAGACAGGATCGTGTCGAGGCACAGATCTGGAGGAAGGGTACGAAAAAAAATTGAAGCTCCAAGAACACAGTGGCCTCCATCATTCTTAAATGGAAATAGTTTGTAACCACCAAGACGCTTCCTACAGCTGGCCACCAAGCCAAACTGAGAAATCGGAGGAGAAGGGCTGCATCACATCCGGCTGTGATTGAGAGTCCCATAGGGCAGCGCACAACTGGCCCAGCATCGTCCATGTTTGGCTGTCATTGTAAATACAAATTTGTTCTTTACCGACTTGCCTAGTTAAATGAAGGTTAAAAATGGGTTGTCAGGAAGGTGACCAGAACCCAATGGTCACTGACAAAGCTCCTCTGTGGAGATGGGAGAACCTTGCAGAAGGACAACCATCTCTGCAGCACTCCACCAAATCAGGCTTTTATGGTCGAGTGGCGGTTCAGAAGCCACTCCTCGGGTAAAAAGACACGACAGCCCGTTTGGAGTTTGCCAAACGGCACCGAAAGGACTCTCAGACAATAAGAAACAAGATTATATGGTCTGATGAAACTCTTTGGCCTGAATGCAAGCGTAACATCTGGAGGAAACCTGGGACGATCCCTACGGTGAAGCATGGTGGTGGCATCATGCTGTTGGGATGTTTTTCAGCAGCAGGGACTGGGAGACTAGTCAGGATTAAGGGAAAGATGAATGGAGCAAAGTACAGAGAGATCCTTGATGAAGTCCTGAGTGCTCTGGAGCAGGTTATCAGACTGGGGCGAAAATTCACCTTCCAACAGGACAACGACCGAAAGCACACAGCCAAGACAAACGCAAAAGTGGCTACGGGACAAGTCTCAAAGTCCATGAGTGGCCCAGCCAGAGCCTGGACTTGAACCTGATCGAACATCTCTGGAGAGACCTGAAAATAGCTGTGCAGAGACGCTCCCCATCCAACCTGACAGAGCTTGAGAGGATCTGCAGAGAATAATGGGAGAAACTCTCCAAATACAGGTGTGCCAAGCTTGTAGCATCATACACAACAAGACTCGAGGCTGTAATCACTGCCAAAGGTGCTTCAACAAAGTACTGAGTAAAGGGTCTGAATACTTTGCAAAGATGTCTAGATGTCTTTGCTTTGTCATTATGGGTTAGTGTGTGTAGATTGAGGGTGAAAACAACCATTTAATCCATTTTAGAATCAGGCTGTAACAAAATATGGAAAAGGTCAAGTGGTCTGAATACTTTCCAAATGCACTGTATGATAAGAACAGAGTAGCAGCAGCATATATGATGATTGTTTGAGTGTGGGTGCATGTGTGTAAAGCAGGGTTTCCGTTAACCTACAGTTGCCGGCTTTTGGCCGCATTTTTATTTTTAAGCTGCAAATATATATAATGCTGACCAAACCGGGATATTTTAGATTTTTGTTGCAAAAAAAAAGGCTCTTTATTCATTGATGGAAATACCAGTGAATGGAAATACATTTGACCGTCATGCCTATCGGTCTTTATCCCGCACAACTATCACATGTGCAGAGCAAACAGAGCCCATCTATTGTGGGATTTCTCCTGCTGCTCCTCTGCTGGTTGCTGCTGGAGTAAAACTTGCTTTTAAATCAACCCATTCAGTGCGCAACAATTCTAAAGGCAATCGCATGTTAAAAACAGTTTTAGTGCATGATTAAAAATAGCTACCATTTTTATTTCTCAACTGGTAATTGAAGCGTGCCTCCTAATCACCATTCAAGTGCAGGCAACAGGCTATCAGCGCGTCACCACTTTACAATGTGAGCTGGAGGCCGTATGCATTTTGAAAACATACATAAATTGCTTACTGAGGAACTACACTCGGCCAGTTTATTAGGTACACCACCCCATTCACAAAAATACAGAGTTCCTACAGAGTGAGTCACGTGGCCGTGGCTTGCTATATAAAAGCAGGCAGACAGGCATCGAGCCATTCAGTAACTGTTTGATTGAGCGTTAGAATGGGCAAAATGAGTGACCTAAGCAACTTCGAGAGTGGTATGATCGTCGGTGCCAAGTGCGCTGGATCCAGTACCTCAGAAACATCCGCTCTCCTTGGCCAGTCAGCAGCAGTCATGTGCGCGATAGCTCGTTGATGAGGGAGGTCAAAGAAGAATGTCAAGAATTTTGCAAGCTAACAGGCGTGACACAAACAGTCAAATAACGGCACCATACAACAGTGGTGTGCAGAACGACATTTCGGAATGCACAACTCGCCGATCCTTGCAAGAGACGACCACACCGGATTCCTCTCCTATCTATACTGACAGCTCTCCTTGGCCTGCCTGCCAGGAGAGACTCTTCAGTGTGAGGCCAAACCCCCTGCTTCCACACCCCCAGAGGGGTGTCTGCTTCTATCTCCAGGATATGATAGTTAAGAGGAGCGAGAAGCGCCCTTCTTACAACCATGTGGTGCCTATAATTGATTAATGGCAAGATCATTTCTCTGTTAATTATCTTGCTCTCTCGCTCTCAAATGACAGCAACATGACTCTGCATCTTCTCTCTTTTGAATCCTACTTCAACAGGACACCAAAAATGAAGAGATAAATAAGCCGGCGTTCTCCAGGAATCAACTGCGACATCTTGAAACGCCACCAAGTCAAACAGCAGTCTTCTGGACTGAGGTGAGTGGAAAACAAAACCACACTGAAACCAAACTGAAGCCTCAACTGCTCTACCCCACCCCGAGTCAGAGTGAGGAGAAAGAGGGGTAAAGAGGGAGGAGAAAGAGGGGTAAAAGTGACTGGAAAAAGCCAGAGTCCGAGCCAAGAGCAACAGCATCTTACAACCTTCTCTCCATCAGCAAGTAGCACTTAATGCTGCATATCCAGTCAGTTAGAGAGAACCACATCCTCCTGAAGCCAGCCATACTGGAGCAACTCTTTTTCCAACGGTGGAGGAAGACTGGACGGTGGTCATGTCTTTGGGTTTAAATGGATATCAAATAAACTCATGGTACAAATATATTGCCCAGAGGATTACCCATGCTAGCTGGGCTGATGAGACAGAATAAAAGGTTTCTAGATTCTGCAAGCAAAACTAGTATATAGGTATGCGAGTGTGTGTGGAGAAAGACAGCTGGACAGAGAGAGACTTCACAATTCTGTCACGGATTTGGGACTAGTTGAGCACTAAGACAAGATTTCTCCCACGCAACATTGCACCCTGGGAAGCCAGCCACACCTCCCATATGGGCTTGTGGAGAGAAAGGTGGGGGGATATCGCTTTATCTCGTCATGGTATAATGAAAATAAACTAGTGTGAAGGAAAACATAGCCGTTGCCAAATGGAAGGAGGCCTCAACAGCTACCCCGAACAACAAAGCTGACAACTCAACAAAACACAAATGAGCCCTCATTCTGTCTCTGAGAGCTGCAGGTAGGAATGTGATGAAACTATGGATGAGATGAGGGCTTGTTCCCACACCAGGCAGAGAAGCGCACTAAGGGATTGGACACAGTGCACTGCAGCAACACTCTCCTTCAGGGGCTCCTCAACCATTAGCATGAAGCTAAATCTAAACTGACCACCACTGTAATATGCTAACAATGAATTAGCATTTACCTAAATGGCAGTGTGTGTGCCCCATTAAGCTAGCCAGCATTGGGCTCTATTTAAGTATGCTAACAATGCGTTACTTGAGTGAAATCATGCAGGCAGAGTGTTCGTATGACCTTATCATGCTTTAAAGCTAGCTAAAATAGGCCGACCTAGGGTGCATGCTGGACTTTCATTAGCATTTCTGTGTGGGTGCTGTTTGTATGCTAACAATGCGGTAGGCTTAAAGCATCCTTCACAGTCAGGACAGTCAGCGTGTTTACATGTGGCGTGCGGTACTCACCATAGGGATGCCGGTGGAGAAGATGGTAGTTTTGACCACCTGTTTCTGCTTCTCAATCTGGGTCTCCAGCTGGGCAGCCCGGTCCTTGTGTTGGGCCAGCAGGATGGTGGCGGGGACATGAGAGCGCTCCTGGAGGGGAACATACAAATACAGGTATGAATATATCATCATATTTCTGTGTGTGTGCGCATTTTCAAAAACCACTGACTAGCCATGATCTAGCCTCAAGCAAAACCTGTATTTAAGCCAAGTAAAAGATGGGAGGAGATTCAAAGACTGGCACCTGTAAATGAGATGTGTAACTTGGGAACCTCGGAGTTTACAATATCAATCACACACATCTCCCTATAACTGCACAACTAAGAAACCAAGGTGCTCTGAGGCTAGTCATTAAATTATTAATGCAGGCCAAGTTAAAAACAGTAGTATTATGTCGCTCTGCGCCATCTTTACCTCCAAAAAGATAATGCATGGTGTTCAGATGAAGCAGGACGTTATTGTCGAGGTATACACGCGGTATGGACAGAACTGGGAGTGTTTTCATCACTAGGCAGGAAGGAAAGTGTGGCGCAGAATAATTAACAGCTGGAGGTGATCAACCGATGTATCCTTATCAGGATCTATTGCAAACACGATCAGTCTATAATGATCGTTTGTGCATGTGTGTGTGTGTGTGTGTGTGTGACCCCGACCCTCAGAGATTGCTAGTGTAAATGCCAACACACAGCAGCATGTCCCCGGGAGCTGACTGCTCATCTCCCAACAGACGAGGCCCAGTGTTTAAACAAACAAACAGCTCAAACTGCTATCTGTGATCGCGCTTTACCTGGCAGCTCTTCAGGGACAATCCCTTCCACAGCCTGTTGCTAAATAACAGCTTTGCACACTTGGCATTCTCTCAACCAGCTTCCTGAGGTAGTCAACTTGAATGCATTTCAATTAACAGGAGTGCCTTGTTAAGAGTTCATTTGTGGAATTTCTTTCCTTCTTAATGTGTTTGAGCCAAACAATTGTGTTGTGACAAGGTAGGGGTGGTATACATAAGATTAGAGGTCGACCAATTAAATCGTAATGGCCGATTTAATTAGGGCCAATTTCAAGTTTTCATAACAATCGGAAATTGGTATTTTTGGACACAGACTTGGCCTATTTTTATTTATTTTTTTACACCTTTATTTAACTAGGCAAGTCAGTTAAACACATTCTTATTTTCAATGACAGCCTAGGAACGGTGGGTTAACTGCCTCGTTCAGGGGCAGAATGAAAGATTTTTACCTTGTCAGCTCAGGGGATTCAATCTTGCAACCTTACAGTTAAGTCCACCGCTCTAACCACCTGATTACATTGCACTCCACGAGGACACTGCCTGTTACGTGAATGCCAAGGTAAGTTGCTAGCTAGCATTAAACTTATCTTATAAAAAACAATCAATTGTAATCACTAGTTAACTACACACTTGATACTTGGGGCGGCAGGGTAGCCTAGTGGTTAGAGCGTTGGGCTAGCGTTGGGCAAGTAACTGGAAGGTTGCAAGTTCAAACCCCCGAGCTGACAAGGTACAAATCTGTTGTTCTGCCCCTGAACAGGCAGTTAACCCACTGTTCCTAGGCCGTCATTGAAAATAAGAATTTGTTCTTAACTGACTTGCCTAGTTAAATAAAGGTAAAAAAAATAAAAAATAAAAAAAATATTATCTAGCGTGTCCTACGTTGCATATAATCTGACTGAGCATACAAGTATCTAAGTATCTGACTGAGCGGTGGTAGGCAGAAACAGGCGCGTAAACATTCATTCAAACAGCACTTTCGTGCGTTTTGCCAGCAGCTCTTCATTGTGCGTCAAGCATTGCGCTGTTTATGACTTCAAGCCTATCAACTCCTGAGATGAGGCTGGTGTAACCGATGTGAAATGGCTAGCTAGTTAGCGCGCACTAATAGTGCTTCAAACATCACTTGCTCTGAGCCTGTGGTTGTTTCCCTTGCTCTGCATGGGTAACGCTGCTTCGAGTGTGGCTGTTGTCGATGTTTTCCTGGTTCGAACGAGGAGAGGGACGGAAGCTATACTGTTACACTGGCAATACTAAAGTGCCTATAAGAACATCCAATAGTCAAAGGTTAATGAAATACAAATGGTATAGTCGGAAACAGTCCTATAATTCCTATAATAACTACAACCTAAAACTTCTTACCTGGGAATATTGAAGACTCATGTTAAAAGGAACCACCAGCTTTCATATGTTCTCATGTTCTGAGCAAGGAACTTAAACGTTAGCTTTCTTACATGGCACATATTGCACTTTTACCTTCAACACTTTTCCAACACGTTATTATTTAAACCAAATTGAACATGTTTCATTATTTATTTGATTTATTTATTTTATTGATATATTATATTAAGTTAAAATAAGTGTAAATTCAGTATTGTTGTAATTGTCATTATTACAAATAAATAAATAAAAATCAGCTGATTAATCAGTATCAGCTTTTTTTGGTCCTCCAATAATTGGTATCGGCGTTGAAAAATCAGAATCGGTCGACCTCTACATAAGAGCCCTATTTGGTAAAAGACCAAGTCCATATTATGGCAAGAACAGCTCAAATAAGCAAAGAGAAACAACAGTCAATCATAACTTTAAGACATGAAGGTCATTCAAAATTGAACATTTTCAGAACTTTGAAAGTTTCTTCAAGTGCAGTCGCAAACACCAAGTAGAATGATGAAATTAGCTCTCATGAGGACCGCCACAGGAAAGGAAGACCCAGAGTTCTCTGCTGCAGAGGATAAGTTCATGAGTTACAAGCCTCAGATTGCAGCCCAAATAAATGCTTCAGAGTTCAAGTAACAGACCCATCTCAACATCAACTGTTCAGAGGAGACTACGTGAACCAGGCCTTCATGGTCAAATTGCTGCAAAGAAACACTACTAAAAGGACACCAATAAGAAGAAGAGACTTGCTTGGGCCAAGAAACGCAAGCAATGGACATTAGACCGGTGGAAATCTGTCCTTTGGTCTGATGAGTCCAAATTTGATGGTTCCAACCGCTGTGTCTTTGTGAGATGCAGAGTAGGTGAATGGATGATCTTCGCATGCGTGTTTCCTACTGTGAAGCATGGAGGAGGAGGTGTGATGGTGCTTTGCTGGTGACACTGTCAGTGATTTATTTAGAATTCAAGGCACACTTAACCAGCATGGCAACCACAGGATTCTGCAGAGATACGCCATCCCATCTGGTTTGCTCTATCATTTGTTTTTCAACAGGACAATGACCCAACACACCTCCAGACTGTATAAGGGCTATTTGACCAAGAAGGTGAGTGATGGAGTGCTGCATCAGATTACCTGGCCTTCACAATCACCCGACCTCAACCTAATTGAGATGGTTTGGGATGAGTTGGACCGCAGAGTGAAGGAAAAGCAGCCAACAAGTGCTCAGCATATGTGGGAACTCCTTCAAGACGGTTGGAAAAGCATTCCAGGTGAAGCTGGTTGAGAAAATGCCAAGCGTGTGCAAAGCTGTCAAAGGCAAAGGGTAGCTACTTTGAAGAATATAAAATATATTGTTTAAAAAAAGTGGTTACTACATGATTCCATGTGTGTTATTTCATAGTTCTAATGTCTTAAAGAAAAACCCTTGAATGAGTAGGTGTGTCCAAACTTTTGACTGGTACTGTATGTCACCTGATTGTTTTCTCTATTTGCCTGTGTGGTGCTATGTGGCAATCTGTGTTTATTAGTGTGTGTGTGTATGTATGTCTCACCAGTTCATCCAGTAGAGCCTGCTTGCTCTTCCTCTTAGCCTGTAACTGTCTCTGTTCTTCCTGCAGAGTCTCCAGCCTGCGCTGCTCATTCCCCTGCTGCTCCAACAGCAGCAGCTCCTCCAACTCCTCCTGCTCTCGAGTCTGACAAAGAGAGGGAGAGGAGTCGGAGAGAAAACAATCAATATCATAGTAGACAGAGTATTGCAGAGGAGGAGACAGAGGTTCAGAGAGGAAGCTTGACCATTTAGTACAACAGAATAATGCATAAGCGATGCGTTTCACCAGGCAAAGCAGAGTGAGTCAGTGTGGGGTTACAGGTACCCACCAGCTTGGCCTTGTTCTTCTGAATGATGTCTCTATTCTCTCTCTGGTAAGCCTCCATGATCTGTTTGGTCCCCTCCACCTCTAGGTTGTTGGTCAGGTTATAGACTGGAGAGAAGGGAGCAGGGCAGCCCTCTATCAACATACTAGCATGGACTTCACTTCAAATTATTTAGGACTGATACTGGAAATCGGATTTGGCACAAGCTGAATTATGATGTTGCAAAGCATCTGACTAGATACTTATTTAATCAAAACGCATTGAATCAAGGTTTAATGTTGAAATTGTATATATATCCCTATTTAAAATAAACAATAGAAACACATAGGGTTTGCCAGTGCATTTCTCTAAAAGTAATTAGCCATGTTTCTGACGATGTAAGCATAGGGGACAGTAGGAGAGGTACAACACATTGTCACAGTGCAAACACCATCTGACAGAAATCTGTGAGAATTGGCACAGAGAGACTGGTGTGTCTCTGACCCTGGCACTGAAGCCTGTAAAACATCAACATCCAGAGGCAAGGCCAGATCAATCAGGCTACACCCTTCCCTCTCTCCCCCCGCCTCCTCTCACCGATCTCCTCCACTCGCTCCAAGTAGTCATTGTATTCTCTCAAGTTGGAGAAGTCAAAGTCTCTCTTGTTGTAACTGAGGGAGAAAGCAAAGAGTTATTATATGCATTAGGCTTAATGCTTGTTTACAGACATTGCATTGAAACAGCAGAGCTAAAGATGAGGGATGGATGGAATAGGAGGGGCTGAGAGGAAAAAGTATGGCAGGGAAAGAGCTTTCCTATTCGAGCAAACCCTGGGGGGGCCATTGTCTACAAAACAAACAGCATCATGACAATGACAAAGGCAGCTTAAGGAGAGGGAGGAGTGGGCTGAACACACAGAGACACACCCTTCTCCCCCGTGCCCCTCACTCACATCTTGAGCACCTTCTTACGGATCTCCACCTCCTTGTCGACGGCAGGGTCTTCAAAGAGCTGCACACGGAAGTTACTCTTCCTCAGGGGCGTGTCGCACTGCACACAGTTCCCCGAGCCGCGCACAAACAGCATGTCCACACAGCTCTCACATCTGAGAGGAGACAGAGACAGACATAGTAAACCAGCCTTTTCCCATACTTGGTCCTCGGGACTACGCAGCTGATTCAAATTATCAAAGCTTAATGATGAATTGATTATTTGAATAGCTTGTGTAGTGTTAGGGCAAAAAAACGAAAGTGGCAAACACACACAGCTGTAGAGGAAACTATATTATATGGAGCATGCATGTCAACTACTGCCTACTGTATGTGCATGTCTAATGCACTTTTCCTTAGCAAAGGCCTGGTGGTATATTTCAATTTGATATTTTGTCTGTCTGAGTTATCAGCCTCACAGCACGTGATAATGGCCATCTTGTATTTTTACAGTAGGAATCATGAATGGAATGTTGATTTACACCCCCCCCCCCCAGTTCAAAGGAACTGCATAGGATATAGAATCTAGTTCAGCAATGTACCCACAGCTCCTCTCATCACTAAACCATTTCAAATTCCACTGATCCTGAAGTTCCCTAAAAAGCTCTGGGTTCTTTCAACATTGTCAGGATTGTAATCATTTTTAAAATGACCTTGAAAGTGCTCTAGCAATTGACCTAATATGAATTAAATCAAAACAATTGCAAAACAGTTATAGTAGATTTAGGCTAAATTACGTTAGGCTAGATATGAATACGTCATAAGGCATTATGAACTGCATCGATAAAGAAAGTCTAACCACATGACTACTATTGTTGCATGATACACAAATCCCATCTCATCATTAAGTCAATTTTGACCAAAAGGAAAGCATTCCAATGCAGCAGGTTCTATCCTCCACAAACCATCAGGACAACACAGCCATAGCAACGACCAAAGCCAACTTTTGAACCGAGCAACACTTACTAATCAATCACACCTTTGAGCAGATAGGCGTTTGTCCATGAAGACAATGGAAAAGGCCTTAATTCTTCCCTAAGTAGGCGGCAGGAGAGGCGAGCAGGGGGGGCTGAATAAACATTTGCACAGTCCACTCTTAATTAAGTCTCTGAGAAGCTTTATTCCACTGGAATTCACCTTCTGTAGGCTTCCTGCTCCTAGCTGCCCACCTTCAAAAGCAAGCCCCAACATCTGGTTTCCAAATGGCCACATCTAGGGTGACTACTGCCTTTTTCACCCCCAAAATGTTGTTGCTTATTCAATGTGATGAAATTCTAGAGGAAATCATCTTGTGTCTCCATGTTTTTTTTATTTGTTTCCAAAGTCACATTGCTTTCAAAACTTCTTTAGAACGCAAGTCCTTCCGGCCAAGTTGCAGTAAACTCTTTTCACCTCATCAGCAAGATTCTCAATTAAAAAGCAGTTATGGGAGAAACTGCAGAAACTACAGGGCTTTGCCTGTTTACATATCAGATATGGATCAAACAAAGCAAACCTGCCAAAAGATAATTAACACCAAAACACCCTCTAGTATAGAACAGAGCTCACAAAACATTCACAAATAGGCCTAGTGTTCAACAACCACTGGATTTAGCACAAAAACATAGATGAAACAAAAATTATCCTATACGTGGTTGGTCCCCAGGACCATGAGAGCGCCTTCTGATCAAGTGCAGCCCAGTGGGGGCAGATGTTCACTGTGGCCCCAGGCTACAGGAGATGTATAGGCCAGGCCATATGGAGGTAGAAGGGGGAGGGGTGTTGCTTGTTTCCACAGGCCCACAAAGAGCCCATTCATCAGGCAGGGCCAGGAGTGGGGCATAGCTTGCCCCCTGCCCCATAAATGGACCACACAACAGACCCTCCACAGGGGAAATCCTGTGTAATTCTAGAGCGAAGAGGTGAAGCTATGAGAAGATTTAAGGGAGGAGACTTTCAAAGTGAACTTGCCATCTTTAGGCTAGCCATCTGTATAGGACCCTCTTTCTGATTGTGCCTTTCTCCTGCTTCTGGGCATAAGGGCTTGGGAGAGACCATATGTCTAGCATCATACACACAGTTTCTCTGGCATATGCTCTCTCTCTCTGTTTCCTTCTCTCCCAAGGCTATTCTCACTGCAGCAAAGTGGTGAGTGAGCCCTGCACCCCCAGCCCTCACCTGTCCTGTTCAGAGCTCCTGGCTCATCATATCTCTCCCATCTGCAGCTGTCAGCAGGTCAGGGGGAGGTAAACAGGGGCCTGGCAGGGCAAAAACAACCCCCCCCCCCCCCCCCCCCCCCCCCACCACAACCCAAGTGCCAGTGACATTGCCTGCCTGCCTCCCTCCTCCTCCTCTACGGTAGAGAAGGTAAGTACAACACAGCCACATAGGGGCTAGTTCACCCGCTTCTCCCATGAAGCCCTCTCCATGCTCTGGACTGGGCCTAGGCCCAGACAGGAGATCCCTTTGTGTAGTAATCACCTATAGTAATCATCAAACAATGCTAACCTGCTGTGATGCCACTTTCCTGCCTGTGACACCCACCACCTGCAGAGCCACAGCCAGAAAACACTGGGACACTTGATTGGCTCTTAAAACTAAATGGGAAGAGGAATTTCATAAATTACAATGTACATTATCAAGCATGGGAAAGAGTAAAACTTCCTAAATTAGTTTTGATTAAACTACGCCGATCTGCCCTCGAATGGGTAGGTGGCTGACAGACACACAAGAACCTAGCCTCCACCTGCAGAAGCATCCCTATCACACCTTCCTCAATCTCTACATAAACACCCTAATGTACCTGGCCCACCGTCATCTGTGCTGTACCCAGTCCCTGTTTCCAAATGCCAAAGGACATAGGCCCTGCATCATGGTGTGTAGGTAATAAATAACATAAGGCCAGTGTTACTGGCGACGGGGACACTAAATGTGCTGCTGTGTGATTTAAATTTAGACACATGGTGGAGCGGTTACATATAGCGTGTGGGACGGCCTACACCGGAATGGCTTCATAGAGTTGTCAGCAAGACTCTCTCCCCAGTGCAGATAAGACCTTGCCACAGTTTGACAAACCGTCAGTCAGACCAACGGACAGACAGGAAGATAAACTGGTCGGCACAGGATATTTTTGTTTCTTCAATTTCATTCAAACATAGACAATGTGTTGATTATGATTCACTATGAAACTTTTGTCAAGTTTAGGCTCTTTTGTGACAGATCAAATTTGGTTCTGGGTTCCAAGATAGCATAAATATTGTGCATCAACAATAGCACACCAAACCTTGAAATCATGAGTTATCAAATGACCAGCAGTCAGGACAGTCAAAAACAATTACCAACGTGTGTGGTTGCAGTTTCCTAGCAGCACCCAAATAATCTGGTAAACAGTTCTTAAGAGCACCATTAAGGTGAACAGAGCTAGGGAAGGGTGATCCTCTAAATTGCTTTATTGCAAAGTTATTTACATTTTAGATAGAACAGAAGCCCTTACATTTCAGATAGAACAGAAGCCCTGAGTTATGAGTGTGCTGACTTGATGACGAAGCACAGCCACTTCCTGATGGTACGGATAATAAACAAACAGGGTCAAGCATATGCGCCAACAGACACCAGCATTTTCCTCACCCACTGTCACTGCATAACAACACCCATAAAAATCAACCCGTCTCCTCTCCTTCATCAGGGAGACTGGGAGGATGTCTGGGCTTACAAACAGGGGATGTAATTGAGGACAGCTTTCTTGCCATCTTTTTATTGAACTTCCATAGAGACTGAGGCAGTACATCAACCTGAGTTGATAGCTATATGGTTACGTTTCAGTATCACATGTTCTTGCAATAAAAATAAACAACAAGCCAGCGTTGTCTATTTAAGTGATTAATGCCCGAGAAGCCAGTTTTTGGAGGATATATTGGCACGGGTGTTAAGCCAGAGACGAAAACATTTACTTGTGCATTCTGTACAACTTGTAATCAAGACACGCTGAGACAAGGGGAAGTGTTTATGTTGCAGATAGAAAGGGATGAAAAACAAACATCGTGCACCTAAAAAAGGTCATAGTTCTTCACTTTCAGCTTTGCTAGCTACATCGTAACGCCAACAGATTAAACTCCACGAGTTGAGTTTAGTCGACTAGCTTAACGAACGTTACATAGCAGAAGTACCACTAGCTAACATTGCATTTTATATTCCTTGTTGTAATGGTCTGGCTAAATAACATATTTAACGGGTTGAAAACCTGCAGCTATATCTGTGAAGCTAGCTCGCTCAGGACACTGCTGGGCTTGCTAGCTAGTTAGCATGAATGGATAACGTTACTCACAGCGTGTGGCCACAAACATTCACCATCAGTTTCAGGGAAGGATTCCTGTATTTCGTTGTCTTGCATCTCGGACACCCTTGGTCGTCCATCTCTACAAAGCACAGTAATGAGAGAAAATAGAACTAAAATTAACTAGCCAGCTAGCTAATAAGTTAGCAATCTTTCTTGACAGTTCGCTCAAGTGGTCAAATGTGTCACCTTCAAATAGTCCCGATAAGAACGTCGCTGGTAAGAACGCTTCCTAGTTAATGGTTCCTCAAAGTGCGTCGCACAAAGTGGACAAATGCAACATAGTGATAAATATTGTTATTGTCCAATGATTACAAGAAAAAACTCACACACACGAACATTTCAGAATTCCACAATGTTTAGGCCTACCGGTATTTCAAAAATGTAACTCATTAGCCTAACTTTCATCAGTTCACTTTTTTACATTAATCGAAGGTGGAATTGAAGGCAAAATGGCAAGGGTAGGCTTTCATCTCACCGAAAATGTATTTCTTTCGCTAAAAGGGGCAGTCCATTGTCACATAGCTCAGTTGGTGCAATCAAAAAAGAATATGCCATAATGCAGGCAAGATGGATAGTCTTTTCCGCTCCCATAACAAAATCCCAAACACATTCACCTTGTACAGGTAAGCCTCTGAAATACTGTACGTCATGTCTGAGTGACAGATGCAAACCAAACACTCGTCTTTGAATCGTGGTCGCTCCTCCCTGGTATAGCCCGTCGTAGCCAATTGGGTGACTCTCAGACAGACCCCAATGCCCCTTCTTGCTACAGTTCCCGCAGAGTAAAAAACACATTGGAACTAAAGGGGAGAGCTATCCATTTACAGCTGCTGCCAGACATTCGATCGTGTTCGCATGGCGAGGGGGTAACCTGATCGGCTGAAGGCTTGCCGAAACCAGGGAGGAGTGACTTACAAGGAAGGCTTGAAAAATGTCTTCTTCTTCAGGAGAAGTCACAATTTCAAATAACATCAAGAAGGAAAATGTGAAGACGGACAAGCGAGATTGCATCAAGCTTCTAGCGCTGGAAACCGCGGAGTTGTCTATGGAGCGCGCAACTTCGAACACTGATGCAGTCCACAGTGAACTTCTGGTGAGCGCGGCTTCCTCGCTGGCATTCTCCCCGGAGCAAGTGGCGTGTGTCTGCGAGGCTTTGCAGCAGGGAGGCAATGTGGACCGGCTGGCCAGGTTTTTATGGTCCTTACCACAGAGTGACCTGCTACGTGGCAACGAAAGCATCCTGAAAGCCCAAGCTCTTGTCGCTTTTCATCAAGCTCGGTACCAGGAGCTCTACAGTGTTTTGGAGAACCACAACTTCAGTCCATTCAATCACTCCTCGCTGCAAGACCTCTGGTATAAGGCACGGTACACCGAGGCAGAGAAAGCGCGGGGGAGACCCCTGGGCGCCGTGGATAAATATCGCCTGCGGAGAAAGTACCCACTACCCCGGACTATCTGGGACGGGGAAGAGACAGTATACTGCTTCAAAGAGAGGTCCCGCAACGCGCTGAAGGATCTATACAAGCAGAATAGATATCCCTCTCCAGCCGAGAAAAGAAACCTCGCTAAAATCACCGGACTCTCCTTGACGCAGGTCAGCAACTGGTTCAAAAACAGGAGACAGAGGGACAGAAACCCGTCCGAAGCACAATCAAAAAGGTGAGAAAATAATCCGTTTGATTGCTTGATTTTACGCAAATGGCACAGTGTGCATAATAGTTTAAGAAATTAAACTCATAAATTCATTACCAGGAGTCATTTTGAGAGATTATTGCTGGCAAGGTCGAGCAGGCTTGCCTTGTATGGTACATGCACACCTGACTGAAGCCTCTGACTATTGCATGGTAATCGCTCATAGAGCTTGGTGTGCGAGTTGACAGCGTAAATCATTAACATTATAATATAGGCACAAAAAAATTGTGCAGGGTAGCTTACACGCCGCTAATGTTTTGAAATATGAGGCTGTTGCCATCCAGATCAGGTTTCATTTGCGTGTTAGGGCACTAAGAGCATGGACCCCAGTCCAACATAAGCCCACTCTATTCTAAATATAACTTTTATACTCTAAATTGTGTTATAAATAAGTTGCTTTTATAGATGTAGCCTATACATATGAATAGTCTCAGTTCGTGTGTTAGGGTTCACAATTAACTGAATCCAATTCTCACCACATAAATCACTTTGGCAATTTTCTTTCCCTCTTATCAAACCAGGGGAATTAGAACACCTCCCCTTCATTAGAAAATCCCCCAGACAGATATTATTCCCTTCTTTTTATGTTTTCTTCTCGCGCGCACCTGGTGGAGGTGACCTCTTACCCACCCTGCAGACATTGGTTGAATCAACGTTGTTTTCACGTAATTTCAACGGAATTACAATGAACCAGCGTGGAATAGACTTTGAATTGAGGTCTGTGCCCAGTGGGTACTCTCTCTCTCACCACAAACTTCCCCAAAATAATGCTATAAATTGATCAAAGGCATTTGTTTTTGCAATCCACTTTATTCCAGTTTGTGGGGGCCAATAATTATATTGCCAATGACTAAACATTATTGTGCTTTGAGTGACAAAATAAGTTATTATAAGCCTGAGCTAATTTATGGAGAAGATGAATAGGATTTATGCTTCTTCAATAATTGGCATGCAGGCCTTAGGACGATGAAGAATACGTTTCTCTTTAGTTCAGAGAGCACGTCTTTTTTGTAGCAAGTGAAATGCAGCTTTTTCAGTCACTCGCTCATGATGAAAAATACGATTCAGATGGCATTGTTCGATTTCCTAATATTTTACTAACATTATTAACTTAAAAAGTGAAGCTATGCAAACATAAAATAAAAAGAAGTTATATGCCAATGACCACATAAGAAAATACAAATAAAAGGTATTTGACCATGTGTTGTCACGCTGCGACCGCTTGCATTTGTCACCCCGGAATTTATTACGCCAAATGGTAGACCTGAATGAGTATAACTAAAGGAGGGCTATAATCCAATTTACTCTCCATGGGGTAAAACGTTTTGTAGTCGACTTTCCTCATGTTTGAGAGATCTCCATTGATCGCCACTGCCCACAAATATTGTGTGCCAATAAAATTATATAGCCTGTGTAATGTGGTTGTATCATTGTTTTCATAGGCTAAGAGAGTTGAGGTATGGACAAAGTTGCTTTGACATATCAGCCATATTTCTTTGTATGCAAATAATGTCTTTCTATGGTTATTTCGGTTTCAAAATCTGTCTGTCACTCACTCTGTCAGTAGTAAGACTCAACCTGTGCACTCACCAATGACAACAACATAAGTCAAACCAGTAGGACAACTTACTTCGCTGAGCTCAATTCTTCCTCACACAATTCCATCATTAAAGTCTACCAAGATTTAAGAAGAGGACATATTTTCTTCAGACAGTCCCTGAGCTGCTTTCAATGTCTCACTCTCTTCTTCCCCCTGCATTTTTTCCACAGTGAATCTGATGGCAACCACAGCACAGAGGATGAGTCTAGTAAAGGGCAGGGGGAGCTCTCTCCATGCCCCCTCTCCAATTCATCTGACGGGACGATAACCCATGGGGTCCTCCCCCTGCAGACAGGGTCTCTGGACAGTGGTGTAATCATCCAACAGATTGGAGACATCAAGATACCCCCTGGATCCAGCAGCGAGGTGCTCTTCAACGGAAACCTAGTGACAAGTAACCCCTCCACTGTCTTCCATAACGGTGGCTCGTCTTACCTCCAGGCCCCCAGCAACATCCTGTTCAATGGGCTCAACCTGGGCATCCAGCCCTTGGCCTTCAACTCCCTGCGGCCCTCTGGGGGGGTCTTGATGGGGGGCTCTGGTGTGGACATGCAGATGCAGGCAGGCCAGGAGAAGGGGCTGGGCGGCTCCAGTGTGGACTACGCCTCCTATTCTGGCTGTGTAAACGGAGCAGAGGTGAAGCTGGAGGGGGTTTACAGCATGGCAGCTCAAAACGGCGGCTCGTCTGTCCTCACGTTCAGCTCGTCTTCAGGGGCGCTCCAGCTAGGCGGTTACAGTCTGGTCCACGTGCCCAGCGGCGTATCCAACGGCGAAGGGACGTCACTGCTCAACAGCAACTTGGGTCTTCCTCCTCTGCAGCTCCCCTCTGACTCCTCATCACTCTCACAAGGTGGGTTGACTTTACCTCATATCTGTCTATGTGGTGGTGTGTGTATCAGGGGGTGTTGGGAAAGGCAGAAGACACATTTCCCTTCTAACCAATGGACAACAATGTTGTATTTTATTATATTCTACATTGAAAACAAAAAATCCACATTGAAGTTTTGCTGGAAGCAGTTTCCGAGGTATTGGTGACAACTAATGACTGTTCTATATATAGTATTATAGCATTTTAGGTGCTCTTCCAACTGCTAATAGAGAAAGAGAGAGTGCATTACAGTAAAATGGTGGTGGTTGACCCTAACCTTTCAAACATCTAAAATATTAGAGCAACTTAACCCCGCTCCCCTGAAAAAAAAATTGAGTCTTGGGTTGAAATGGAAATGGGTGTAGTCACCAGCTTTGTTATGCATTCAATATGTCTGAGCTGTCTTAGCAGATGCTTTTTACTACACTGCAATGAGTTGGGGCTGGATGCAAAGGCCACACACAGACATATTTTCTTGTGTGGTGATATATAGTGGTCCTGGAAAATTATAGAGATGAATGGAACACAGGTTCTGAAGTCATCATCAGTCATCATCACTGCACACTCCTGACCTCAGGGGGAGAGAGGAGGATAATCTGTTTAAGACAATCACAGGACTGAAAAAACGTACTAACGAGGAGAGAGTCATTACAGCACTTAATTTGACACAAAGCAGAGAACTCATACCAGGACAACAGGAAAGTAAAATGGAAAGAAAAAAGCCTTCTTATTGGCCCCTAGCAGGCTTTTACAGCAATACGACTCTCCTGGGTCTCACAGGGCCAGCTTCCAAAACCAGGAGTTGTGAGAGAGACACAGCAGAGATTTCAGATGGAATTCTGTTGCAAGTTAGAGTAAGAGTGAGGGACAGTAAGAGTGAAGCCAAAGATTTACAGAACTATGTTATAGTCAAGGAGGAGAGGATGTTATAGTGGTTCAGAGATTAGAATATAAAGTACTGTTAGATGAAGGAAGTATAAAATGTTTAGTCTTAATAATCTGTCATTTGAATATCCCAGGTACAATCCAAATGAACAATGTAGCAGTCAGTTCTTCTAGTGAGGACTCCTACCACCACCAGCACCATCAGGACAAGCTGGCCATGGCCCCCATGCACCCCAGCACGGTGCTCTACAGCATGGGCAACACTGGACAGACCTCCATCAAGAAGGAGCCCCTGGAGGGTGGTGGGGGTGGAGGGGTGTACTCCTACCACCATGGCCTTCACCTGGACCCCAGTGGGCAGCTCAGCTACTCCTCAGACCCACTAACCTCAGAGGAGGTCCCCTCCAGCCGGGGCTCCTCCTCTGACGTAACCACCGTCAGCTCCTCCAGTCCAGAGCCTGAGGTCTACACCAGCCTCACCGTCAGCACCCCTCTGATGGCCCAAACAGACCCTAACGGACACCAACTCCAGCCTGGGGAGTACCTCAGGGGCCACAACCCACAACCTGTCCCCTCCTCACACCTTCTGGGCCCTGGCATGAACAACAACTACATGTCTGTGTCGGAGAGTAAGGTGGACGCTAGTGGCGGTGGGGTGAATGAGATGGTGCGGGTCATGTGTGGGGAAATGGATCCGGGGGAGGAGAAGGAGCTGGCCAAATTACAGACAGTGCAGATGGACGAGGACATGGTTGACGTTTAACCTGTAACCTATGACCTTTCATAAGCACTCATATCTGCCCAAGCAGTGATGTGGTGAATCTTTTTACTCTTTTTTTTTACCATTAATTTCCTCTAACTGTTAAATTATTTGCTAATGTTGTGTTCATTTTACCTTACAATAAACTCTATTCAGATACAAACCCCTTGGATTGGCACCATGAAGTCATCCTAATTAAATATTTTAAAATCCCCCGATCTTTCCTCTATGCCTTGCAGAAAGGCATGACTAGCTGTTATTTTCGAAGTCCCTTGCATGCATTTGAACCACATTTGAAGTGTGCATTTTTTTTAAGACAACACCTGCTACTTCCTGTTGAGTGGACTTGATCTGCAGAACAGGTGTTGGAATGGCCCTGGTCATGTGACCAGGATGTTCCTCCAAACTAAGTGCATCATCTGAGTGAAACCAAAAAGGTAATTTAGTAGGGGCAGGGGTAGCGTCTCTGTGAAAAGGTTCATTAAAACCACTAACGCTGCACTGAAAACCACACATGAAACCACATACGAATAACAGGAAACCACTGTGCACAGCAGTTGCGGATTTATGCAATTTAGTCCTTCAATAAGAAATGAATGTACATTTCTGCCTCGTAAAATGTCAGACTTCAAATGGGTGGCAGGTAGCCTCAAGGTTAGAGCGTTGGGCAAATAACCGATCCGGTTTGAATCCTGGGGCTGACAATGTGAAAATTCTGTCTCTATGCCTTTGAGCAAGGCACTTAACCCCAGGGGCGCTGGACAATGGTGACCCTGGTCGTGACCCCACTCCCTGTGGGTGTCTCTGGGGAGTTGGGATATGCAAGAACCACATTTCCATTACACACACGTGTAACAGGACAAATATAAGACTCCCCCAAATTATTATTATTATTCACTGACCTCTCCCAATTTGCACTATAGCATCAAAACATAAGATTGTAGCTTCAAAGAACATACTTTGTCCTCTGGAGGAAACATTAGCAAATCAATACTGTGACATTTGTTATGTGTAAAACATATTTCAAGCTTCAATCATTATTGGAGACAGGGTGGGGGCCTAAAAGGGCTGTTACACAGTCCAGTCTGTGTCTAAATGAACATAGTAAAACCTCTATATGCTGTTTGGCAACAGTATGTCCCATCATTCATTTCTAAATGTCTCTTAAACTGTCTCTGTGAAAAAATACATCCAAAATATTTTTCTACAAAGTAAGACCGGCGTGCCTGTTCGTGTGTTTGTATGAGAAACTGGGAGGGGGGTATTGTGTTTGATGGAGGAGAACCACATGCAGTCTGATGTGTTTTATATGGAGAGGGATTTCTATTGTGTCCCTTATCATGGCAAACTGAGTTAACAATATTAGAATGTCTTACTACTAGTGCCTTTTACTTTTAATTGTTATTTGTAAATACGATTGACTGTGGCTAACACGTTCTCTACACTTTATGATTGATGTGTAGGTGCAGAGTGTGACACATGCAATGCATTAATGGGTTGCTGATAAAGCTTAGCTATTCCACCTTGGGTAATTTCCTGGTTTTGTCAGATAGGGGCATAAGGAAGACATATCCTGTTATATTAATGTAGATAGTAAGTGGACATCATCAGTCAACAAATACATGTGGAGCACACAGACACACAACACAAAACCATTATATGCCATGACCAGCAGATGTCATTTACACATAACAGTAAGACAGTAAGACACAGATCCATGTACATAGAGTGGCCAGTACATTTTTCTTTGTCAGGTTCCATGACCTAAACCCCCATTCAGAGTAGTGCTATGAACAGACTGCAAACTGACATAAAGATGACATTACAGAACAACTATGTCTACTTGCTCTGATGTCACATACCAAAAATGAGCCATAGGCATATGGTAAAAACAGATTGTTTTTTATTTGATCTTGAACTGTACATTTGTAATCTCAAATGATCTGGATGTATTTTTTTAAATCTACATACTTCATTAAAAGTTTATATTTATAAAAATATAAAACTGTTACACTTTTTCCAAATTTTTTCTCGATTCATTTTTGATTAAACATGTGAGTTGGGTTCGTGTTTAATGTTATGTCTACAGTGGACCTAAATTCTCGAGACAGGAAGCATATATCTTCTATATATTTAAAAGACTTAAAAAGCCAAACTCTGTGAGGATAGGGGTATAACAGTCGTGCCCTAATCCAACAAGCCTACAACCTCGCTCTGCAAACCTGCAGTGATCATTTGCACATGCCTGGCAACCTGGAGTTCATTAGCCCTCCTTTTCTCATCTCAGCCCCCGTAATTCAAATAAACAGCAATGAGATTTCCAGAGGTACTGCTCTTAGGGGTGGGGGGTCTACAGCTCCAAAACACCCTGTCCCAGGGCCCTCTCCCTGGGCTAACCCAGAGCAAGCCCTGCCTGGCTCACTCAGCCAACCCACAAGTGGACGAATGAGTCTGAAGTACTGTCATTCACAAGCACTGTGTGTCTGTACAGAGAAAGCCTGAACTGCTCACATGGCTTAGGGGGATTTTGCATTATCTTCCACCCAATTCTGATTCACTCCATCGGATCCCAAGTAAGGCTAAGTAAGATAGTGTGTGTGTGGGGGGGGGGGGGGGGGGGGGTAGATGGGCAAATTATAGTGGTTTAGAGACCGAACTATTGGCCTTATGCTCTTTGTGGATCCTTTTTATGGGTTCTATGCAGATGACCCAAATAAACAGAAGGTGTTTGTCTCTGCTCACTCAATGGTGATGAGGCCCGGACAGAGACGGGGGAGAGAGTGGGAGAAAAGGAGCTGGAGAGGCAGGTTGCTGGTGTATGGTTACCTGTGCACAGGTGACCTTGCCACAGGCATTGGATTAGCTGATTGTTAGGTATCAGGTAACGCCTCCTGTAATATTGAAGAAGGCTTTGTTGAAGCCCTGAACAATGTCCCATTGGCAATGGGAGCCCATGTTCTGTTGGTCTCACGGGGTGGGGCCCCCAGAAAGCTCGAAATTGCACATTTTTATTGTGTCTGTAGAATAGGAAAAAAATGAACACCACACTCAGTCCATTTTATGGAAGACTAAACATTATTTTGACATTTTATTTTAATTACAGTAGCCTACAAGGCAACCTTGTTAGATGTATTGCATATTTTATTTTTCCATAAATATTTCACTTTAAAATTACACACTTGTTTGTGTAAAATGCATCCTGCAGCTATCGTTTACGATCAAGTACACTCCAATCCAACGACATAATGTTACCAAAAAGTAGAAGAAAAAATATGTAGGCCTATAATTTTTTCCGCAATTTAAAACGTGCACTGTAAAACATGCAAGGGCGAGCAGTAAAAGAAGGGAAACCCCCCAGAACCGAGGCCTTATTAAAAACGGTGACCTCTGATCTCTTGGATAGTTTCAAAGATGACATTTAATGCGGTGCAGCAGACTGCAAGCCATATGTAACATGACCTGGGGAGCGCGGTACTGCGCTGATCCACGTCCCACTCACTAATGAGAGGCCAGGGGTCGCTGGGTGCCGCACAGCTCCAACAGACCCACCACCAATACTTTCCCCACTGATATTCATTTGTTGATTCCGAAAGAGAGAAGTAAATAAATGAAAGTAAAGTTAGTAAATATATGTAAAATTATGCATCATTGGTGAAAACGGGCATTCTACGGCGTTTACGATGTGAGATATGTCTGTGCGTAAAATCCATTGGGAATGACAGAGGTTAGGCTAGTTGTTTTCACCATCAAAACTACAACGCAGTTTTTAACTTCGACTTCAGATAATAGAGTTATCAGGCGTGAGAAAATATCTGCACATGTTCAGTCCATCATCCACAATCAAAGAGAAGGGGAAAGGTGCGACCTGGGGCGATTTAATGGTCGGTTCTGCACTATAAGGGCAACGAATAACATATGCGTGAAAACGGTCCAAACGTGCACTAGTAAACGTCCCCTGATTACACGTGCCCGTGTGTTTCCATCCATCTCTATATCTCTCTCTTTCTCCCCCTCACTCTCACACACACACACACACACACACACACACACACACACGTTGTTCGCCACTGAACAGTAATATGTTGAGAGAGAGGCAACAGCTGGGATGCCGCATCATCTCCACACCACACGGGTCAGATGGTATTTCCCAGAGAAACACACCACTTTGTAACAGGAGCGACGCAGATAAGACTCATATGACTATTGAGGAGTTAGACTTCGTCTCAAAGCCATTAAAGCATGACAGCTTCTTTCGCCATGCCGAATGTCACCTGCCCAATATATGTTTTATTAGTTGTGTTTCCAACACTCACAGACATTTTAAATTCATTTAAAATATAATTTAGCACATTGACACTGAAGATAAGCTACTCTCCAAGTAGCCTAATTCAACGGAGGCTTCGTTTTAGGCATTGTGAATATATCACATCTCGATCTGTACATAAGGCAATTGGATTGTCGTTTATAAGCTGGCGCCCCCTCCCTGCCAATAACCTTACACGTTGTCTGAAACCAATGGTTTCAAATGGTTTAGAAAATAAGGACAACACGACAAAACATTGTGGTTATTTTAATAACACAACTCGTACAGGCCTACGGGTTAAGCCTCTTAATCGAATGATATTTTAACAAGCGTGTTTACTGACCTGCTGTATAATAACCTTTCGTAGCCTATGCGCTGGCCCTGCGAGGAAAGTGAGCCGTAATGATTTTGATTGGGGGTGACCGCAGTGCTCTTATAAAATGCATAATTTTCTAACATGATAGGATCCTATGTTACGATGATAATTGCGGCTGCAATTTGATTTACTAATTCATGTCAACGGTTGTGTTTTGAGAAAGCAGTAACTAATTCGGAGAATTGCACTAAAAGTGATGAATAGGCTTGTATTTTTACTATATATGCCCTATGTAGGGCTGAGCCTATAGGCCATTACAAACTAACAGAATCTATATCAAATCCAAGTCGTGGTAATTAATGAATCACATATTTTCGTCACAGGTGAGGGAGTTAAATGATCAATTATATATTTAAAAAATAACAATAATACAAGATTGTCGTTTATACAGACACGACATTTGCCTAAGCCTATATTGGGTTATAAAAATATAGACAATCTAAAACAGATTTGATGTAACCTAACAAGATACATGTTTGTTTAAGAATGCTTGTTGCATACTTTGCATAGTTTGAATATATATAGGCCTATGCAACGAATTGTACGAGGTGGCAAATATTATAGGCCCACTTTTTAATTGAAAAACGTTTTACAGCCATTATTAGGCCTGGGCTATAGGTCTATGTCTCGAACTATTTTGATTTATCCAAGTAGGCTGGATATCTTAAGGAAAGCCACTGGACTACATGCATTCCATATTTTTCAGCCAATTTGAACAGTATCAGCATTGTTCCATTCAACAGCTGAAATAGCAGTTTTGATTTAGCGAAACCCATCTGCTAGCCTATTGTTTGTGTTAAGCCTGCTTTGCTGGACTTTCATAATTTTACTCTCTCCCCTTTTAATGAAGAAAAGGCTTCACTCACAAAACGCCACATATAGACGGTTTGATATGAAATATGGTGACGTTTTTATGAAGTGCTTTATGTTTTTGTGGCTCGGTTTCTTTCTCCCTCTCGTTGTGTGCAGAGACGTGGCCAGTCGTCATCGTTTCTCATGGGCATTGGAGGGGTGTCCACATCTTGAAATAATCACGACCTGAGATCGAGCACGTCCCCCTGGCTTCTCCGGTTAAAGGAGGAGGCGCGGCGCAATGTGGTAGAGATATTAGAGAAACCTGCGAGTGGCTCATTTGCTGGTGCATGGGGTTAGAGAACTGAACGGAGCGCACCCCATAGGTAGGCCTAATGTCGAGGACCGGCAGGCCAACCGCACATTATGCACCTTTTTTAAAATGCAAAATGATGGGCCCTTTGTTTTCGATTGTAGCCTATCCCACATTAATTCATAACTTATTGTACTGTCTGATTTGCATGGCAGAATGCACATCTCTTAAACGACGTTAGGCTACTTGGGATGCTCGTTTGATTTTGTTTTCCTTTATAATCAGTACAACTGGGAAGGTCGAGCAATTATATCTCCTCATCAGGAGGCAGTTATGTTGAGATCATAAAACGTTCTCAGCAAAGCTTTGAGTCTTAAACTTCATTCATTGCATACCCTTGTAAATTAGATTGTATGATGGAAGGTTCATTTACAAAAAGTGCACCTAAGTCAATATTATAATATTTATGGTAATAGGCATTATTTCCAGACTGATTAAGTACGAGGTAGCCTACAGTTTGTTTTTGCAGGTGTCTGCGACCACAAAAACAATTGATAAAACCAACGCTCGATTAAACCTTAACTGGCAGTGGTGTATGGAATACCAAATATGTTACCAGTAAATTAGACTATATTTCATTAGCAATATCACATATTGGTTAAATATGTAGCCTATAGGACAGCAGAAATAATATTGGCTGCCCTCGAAATGCTCCTTTCGGGTGTCTAGTTCTCAACGTGTTGCCCGAGAGTCACGTTGCAAAACCTGGGAAAGATAAGGAATTTGATCTATCCTTCAAAATAACGACTCAACGACCAAGAGCCTGTGACTCACATCACTAATGTACTAATGGATAGGTGTTATGTTTCACGCCACAACATTGAGGACAGCAAGGGGAAAGACGATTTCCAAGAAAATAACCTTGGGAGAGCCCGGAATATAAATGTACATCATTTCCTAGAAATATAAAGTTTTCACACCATAATAAATTAACAATTAGTGCAATATAGTAGGCCAGTCTAAAATTGACTAATGCGAATTGAAACGAAACAACATAAAAAAACAGATATAACAGAATATCCTAATGATTAAATATAAGCCTAATGATGTAGGCAAGGCTTTTGGAAATTGAAAGAATTAGACAAGTTGCAAAAAAACTCAAATACATAAATTATCGATGTACATTTCCATCAATGTGCTAACACATTTTTAGGTTCAGCCAGTCAGGTAGGCCTATGCATTGGTGCATAGAGAAGAGTCGAGTCACACCAGTAAAATATAATGCAATAGCCTACTTTAATACTGATGTACAAACTGAATAGCATAACGTTGGGTTTATTAGGGCTATTATTTGGACGTTAAATAAAAGGAGAGGAAATGTATTCCATAATCTATACCACATTATTATTTTTGGAAAATGTCCGTTGTAAACTCAGTGAAATAACGTGTAAGAATGCTACTATTCTACATTATAAGGTATAGGCCTATAGGTTTCTTTAATCAATAGACCATCATGCAATATTTACATACAGAGGCCTTTCAAATAACTATCCTAAGTTATTTTTGAAATAGGATAGCATTGGTGCTTTAAACCCATGCCAGTTTATTTACAATATCGTTACAATTTTGCACCCCACTGGGCATAGATGCCATTTATACGTCTAGGTATTATGTACATTTGGTTGTTTTCAACTAACGTGAATTAAACTTGAAATCAACAAAAAACTTTCACCATGTCATTGGATCTAAGTTAAAATGCCTGTATGTTGATGACTTTTTGCAACTCCAATAAGTGTTCCACGTTGATTCAACGTCATCACAAAGATTTTTGGGGTTAAATGACATAGAAACAACGTTGGTTCAACCAGTTTTTGCCCAGTGGGATGTTTCTTTACCTTTCTTTCCTATCTGAAAGCCCCAACCTTTGTGGCAGGCACTCATGACAAGTATAACTAGCATAAGAAGTTCTAAAATTATATCACCTCATAAAATAAACTACTTGTAATTAATAGACTATGAAAAATAGCAGGGAATTACACAATCTGCGTGCTATGAATGCGAATGCAAGATGAGGGGGGTTGACAGTGACAATAATGAATCATACATGGTGATGCAATAAATTACTTCAGCTATATCCATCGATCTCTTACTTAACTTCAAGCCCTGTCTGAAACTCTCCAAAAACATGGCGAGGACATGATAAAAATGCCCTTTAAGCGGTCTGTAATAATTGATTAGCATTTAGGTACCTCTGCTCCCTCCGCGAACGCTGGAGAGGAGTACAGGGTGAGGGGGGGGCTCCAATTTCAGCCCCTGACGTATTCCCTCCAGGGAGGAAACGGAGCTGCAAACTCAGTTCTGCTCGGCTGCCAGGGTATAGGGCAGTGGAAGAGCCAATCAACGAATCGCGCAGCGCTCTCTTTAAGCCTGACATATCTCCAACAGGAACAAATTGTCCCAACAATCAACATCCGAATCTCCCGTGCGCATCAGGGGTTGAGTGGATATTGCCCGGGCGGATTGTACAGGGTTCTGGAACACAATAACAGTGAAGAATATTTTGACTCTCATCATCCTTCTGGATTGGCCTTGGGACCGGACATCATGTCAATACTACCTTCGTTTGGGTTTACCCAGGAGCAAGTAGCCTGCGTCTGCGAGGTCCTGCAACAAGGAGGGAACCTGGAGAGGCTCGGTCGTTTTCTCTGGTCTCTCCCAGCGTGTGACCATCTCCACAAGAATGAAAGTGTACTGAAAGCAAAGGCGGTGGTCGCCTTCCACCGAGGGAACTTCAGAGAGCTATATAAGATCCTGGAGAGCCACCAGTTTTCCCCGCACAACCATCCCAAGCTGCAGCAGCTGTGGCTGAAAGCGCACTACGTGGAGGCGGAGAAATTGCGCGGCCGACCGCTTGGAGCCGTGGGGAAGTATAGGGTCCGCAGGAAATTCCCTCTGCCCCGCACGATCTGGGACGGCGAGGAGACCAGTTATTGCTTTAAGGAGAAGTCAAGGGGTGTTCTGAGAGAATGGTACACGCATAACCCCTATCCCTCCCCGCGAGAGAAAAGGGAGCTGGCCGAGGCCACGGGACTGACCACTACGCAGGTCAGCAATTGGTTCAAAAACAGACGCCAGAGAGACAGAGCCGCAGAAGCTAAAGAAAGGTATGCTTAGATCAAATAGTAAAATGTTGCCATATAGGCCTATAAGTTAATAGTAGAATATAATAAACGGAACATCATCACATGCGTAATCTCCCAGGTGGAATTTCGTTGAATAAATTCCCAACTTTCTAAATCATTTCCAGTGACATGTCCTTATGCTGATTTTTAGATGGCCCAAATAATATTAGAGTAAATGTATGCTGAATGATTTGTCCATTGTAAGTTAGAATTCATCCACAGTAAATTACATTTCCAACATTTAGTGTGATAACCCTAAACAAAGCCTATGGCCTGCAAACATTTGAAATGGAACCAATGACAGCCTATTGACTATCATTATTTCGATAGTGTTCTAAACATTTCTGGCATCTGAAGAAGTTATAGCTATTTAGATAATGTTACATATACAATTGGAGCTACAGGTCACGCGTTTAAGTCGTCAATATATGGAATCAGTATGATAAGATATATTATTCTAATGGGATCATTATAAGTATGTGACCAAAAGTTTACATTTTGCAATTGAAATGTACAAATAATTCAAACGGATTTAATATTTTCTAAATTGCATTCTCCTAAAGTTTAAACCAATATTGGATTGGATTGTTGTTGTCTTATTATTGAAATGTATGGCTTGTTTTTAGCCTATACGACTATAGATTCTGTAAACCTGTGTCCAAAAGGCCTTCATCACTAATTTTGACATGTCTTCCCTTCTCAGAGAGAACAGCGAAAACAATAACTCCGGCAACAACAAACAGAACCAGCTGTCTCCCCTCGACGGCGGCAAGTCGCTCATGTCCAGCTCGGAAGATGAGTTCTCTCCACCACAAAGCCCTGATCAGAACTCTTTGCTTTTGCTCCAGGGAAATATGAGTCACCCCGGCGTCTCCTCTTACCCTATGACCGGCCTCGGTGGCGCACAGCCGCTGCATGGAATGCACGGACACCCGCACCAACTCCAAGACTCGTTGCTGGGACCTCTAACGTCGAGCCTTGTTGATCTAGGCTCCTAAAGGCAAACTGATACTATCTTTGAAAAGACTGCTAACTCTACCAGATTGAATAGGCCTACATATATGAAATTAAACTGTGGTAACTTATAACTAGACTGACTTTTGTCTGTCGTTAAATTTGGTTACAACTATAACGCAATTCCTTTATGCGCTTATCCGATTTAGGAGGTACCCTCCTGCCCGTTAATGTACAATCAACCCCCTGTTACGAACTCTTAAGTCAACGAGACACTTAAACTGGACTGCCCTTTGCTTAATTTATGATATTTTTGTTCGGATTAAATGTATAGCAACTTCCTGCTATGGAAACTAAGAAACAACGTTTTCATTAGAATCATAATAATGAGTTTCCAATAAAACAAAAAAGAAGTCACATTTGTTTCATGTGTGTTATTTGTATATCCACTCAATAAAATAAATAGTATTATATATTCATATACTATATATTAATTCATTCCTCAAATATATTTAGGGCATGCAAAAAATATGGGCTAAATTCAACCAAAGCATATTGGTTAGGTTTTCCTCCATTTTGTAGCCTTGAGGCCTCTACAGTTACGCACAGCCATGGCAGGAAACAATAAAAAATAATATATGTTAAACTTTTGTAGACGGAGTTATTCGAAAAGAAAATGCTGTTACTTAGGCGTCAATGTCACTTGTCACTGCTCACTGACACCATGAGTGAGATAGTGAGGAATTGGTGTGTGTCACTCTGGATGAAGTTCTCTGTTCAACTCTCCGGACCAAAACGACATATTTAATATTTCGTGGAAATTGTTGCTTTAATTTTCACTCAATGTCGTGGGATTTCAGAGATGCTAAAGGCGTTGAAGCAATCCGGAATAACTAACGTTAGAAAACATCCGGATTGGGAACGTCTAAAATTTGGGCTCAAAATCTAATCGGTAAAAAGGGCCATGACATGAGGTATGCACAACAGAGCAGTTTTGTTGAGGATATTTAAAGCCATGTTTTGCCTAAGGCGAAGCCTAGTTCTCGCCCGTGGTCCATGAGCGCTGCGGATCATTACGTCTGTGTTGCAGTGTTTACTTTGCTCTCTCCAAGTGTTTGTTCTGTTGGTTCTGGGCCACGGGAAAGCCACACCATCGGTGAAAGGCGCGCTCACGCGATGATCTTACATGAATCTGTGGCCTATTAAGAAGAACAAATAGATGTATATTTTTGTAATATTTCATTCTTACACAGATACGTTCAACATCATGCACAAATGTTAGAATTACAATACAATTACTATTGAACCCTGGTATAACCCTGGTATCACTCTTGTTATAGTCTAAATGTCCTATAATAATTGTGGAAATTGAAAGGTTAATTATAACACCACCATCACCAACTAGAATAACAACAGTAGCTTAATCTGAATTTTGTTGTTGTTATTAGTTATTAGCATATTACTATATTTGTCTAACAATAATACTAATAATATACTAATAATAACACTAGAATAATATTAAGAATAATTGCTGCAAGGCTGATTTGTATAGGGTATTACTAGGGTCTAAAGTAGCGTGAGTTAGCCCATATGGCAATCGTCAATGGACAATAACATTTATAGCCTACTGCCTGAACCAAATATCTGCTCATATTTTGAAACTGATTTTCTCACTTGCACTAGAAAAGATTCTGGTAACCTCCTCCGTCCCCCACCCCCTACCCATTCGGCTTATGTCAGGGTGAATTGTTTTGAACATAGAGCACCAAGGATTTCCTGAGCCTAATCTGAACCAGTTGTTGCTAGCTTTAGAGCCTGATTGTGAAGATTGCAGGTCTATGCCCCTCTGTAGTATGAGGAACCCTGGCCCGGGGCAGTCTGCATCCCGGAGGAAGTTGTCATTTGGGACCGTTTCTCAGTTATGATTAACAAATGCATTCTACAGTGGAGTGAATATTTACCACTTACAGCTACGCATTTCATATTGTGAAGTGATGCGGTTGTTAGATTTTTGAGTAGTTTTCCAATAATATGTTGAGAAACTCTTTTTCATGCCACTTCGATATGGAAGATACTTTTTTGTAGCAGGTTAGGAGATCTTACGCAGCAGGTTAGGAAAAATCATGTAGCAGGGTAGGAGACTGAGGTTAAGGTTAGGAAAAGGATTAGGGTTAGCAAAAATGCTCTCTTAACCTGCTACAAAAAACTATTTTTTATCAGTGGCATGAAAAGAGTGTGCCCCATTCTATGTTATACTAGCCCTAGGTCTACCCTACTACAAAAGGCAACTTGACACAATGCCTCAGGATTCCCTGTATGTACATGTATCCTTTAAATCTTACAAGAAAGAACGTTTGGACCTCGTTTGAACTCCAAAAAATCAGGAACCCCAGTGTATTTGATTCACAGGAGACACATAAACAAGTTTATGTCCTAAAAAAGTTTAAGTGACTCAAAAATAGGTTTGGAATATTCTGCACTCTACCTCCCACCCACAAGCAATGTGCAGCAACCTTTGACTAACAAAATAGATACTTCAGACCAAATTACAAGAATTCTCCCATGTGGCTGCAGGCAGAGAAAAACTAACAGGTAATTGGCTAACAGGTAATAACAAAGGGACCAAAGCAGACATGCAAGTTAAGTCTAAGGGCAATATGTCCGGTAAAGGACGGATACACAGGAGATTACTATGTGCCATACAGGAATGCAGCCATCAATGTCACCTCTACAGGGGGTATAAATAGAATATCAATTCAATCCCTTGCGGAAACTCAGACAAGGCTTTTAATTACGCCTGAATCCCACACTTCCGATTCCAACTGAACACACTGTACATTTACACTGGACAGTTAAGACAGACACACAGAAAATGTCAGTCTACTCTATCTGGCATACAGAGAATTCCACAAGTGCAGCAGTGCAGCATGTCTAGGAGGAGTAGCCTTGGCCTCAGCCTTAGCCACTGGGCTCCTTTTGCACTAGGGCTGGATGGGATGTGGCATCAGGTCTACTGTGAGCTGACTGGTGTCAGTAACAACAGCTGCTAATGGACAGTAGAGAAGTCACAAGGGCATTTTGTTTTTCGTGGATATAACTTGCAGTCCCATTAAATCAATGTCAGGAAAGGCCTTTTCAGGTGTAAATAAACATCAAGAAGAGTAAATTAATGTACACAGTCTGCTATAGAGCGTGGGAGAGGGGTCTGGTATGTATTTTTTTGGTAAGCACTCAGAGTGAGTAAAACAATCATATACAATGAGGACAAAAGCCAAAGGTAAGGAACTTGGTCTCGGGTTGGCTTTCTCAGGTCTAGTGCCTGCAGGTATAACCTTACCCCCACATGGGAGCATCATGTGAGACAATCCCAGGTATCCATAACCACAGACTGTATGAGGGGTGTGGGCTTGGGGAGATGGGGGTAGAAGGGGGGTGATGAGGGACAAAAGGATCTTTTCAGGTCTGCCGCAGAGAGGGAGGTGGGGCGGGGGTTGACGGGCTTGTGGGGAGATTTTCTTACCAATGATGCATGGATCTGACAACGCTCCAGCCTGGCCTGGCCTGCCCCAGAGGCAGACTAAGATTGTGTGTGTGTGTTTGTGTGTTTTTGGTTTTACATTCCTTGTGGGGACCAGACATCTCCACAAAGACAGTAAGCAAGGACAAAGTGGGGACATTTTGCTGTTCCACACAATGAAAAAGGCTATTTTAGGCTTAGGAGATAGGTTTAGGGTTAGGGTTAGAATTGCAGGTTAGAGTTAGAATTAGAGTTAGGGATTAGGGGTTTGGGGTTAAGGTCAGGGTTAAGGTTATGGTTAGGGGTTATGATATTTTGAATGGGAATCAATTGTTTGGTCCCCACAAGGATAGTAGAACAAACATGTGTGTTTGTGTGTGTGTAAGAGAGAGAGAAAGTGTGTACTATAATACCGTGCTATAACCTTTAAACAGCTGTTCTCCGTAGTGTTTCTAGGTAAATATTGTGTGTGTGTGTTGTTCAATGCAAACAGTGAGCGCCATAGAAAGTCTCTTCTCAGAGTGGTCCAGCAGGAAGCCTCTGGTACAACAGGAAGCTCCTAGTAGCATTGGTGAAAGAAATATTTATCTCTATCTCACTATGCTGAGTGATGCATGACCCAGAGTTCAAAGACAAGGAGGAGCACAGACTATGAACCCAAGCTATTATTGTATAAGATAGCATGTTGTGTGTCAAATTAAATGTGTCAAGTAGAGCAGACAATGAATGGGAATTTTAATATCTTTACAAATAGAAAAGGTGGAGGACAAGATGGAACTCGATTCTGACGCCTTTGAAAAAAGCTTGTAAAGAGAAATATAGCTGGAAGGCCTGGGCTCATGTAACCGACCCTCACAGAGACAAAGCTAGGTTTCACAGAATCAGATATCGGTATTTTGGGACCTTAGTAGGAAAAGCGATACGTAGATATTTTTTTCTAATATTGAATTTTGAACACAAGAAAGTGACTTCAGTCTGGGATGTTGGAACTGAATATTTCCACAAGTTGACAGCTCTTGTTATCCTGTGCCAATTCTAGTTTGAGCACACTACTGTGATATGCCTCAGAGAAGGTATACGCACACACATACAAATACATGTACATATACACATGCACCACACATTATTCTAAACTAAAGAAAAGCATGATATTTAAAAGCAATAACATTATTCCACAATAAAAATACTACAAATATTACTATCCTTAGTAAACCATCCATCCCTAGAGAGGCCTGATGGAGCTAAAGTTACCTGGCTGCATGCAATGGCCCTGGGGGCGTAAGGGGCACAGGCAGACACAACAGGAGGAAGTGTTATGGGATATGGGATAATGAAATATACCCCACTGTCCCATGGGCCATCACGCACCTACCCCAGGGGTTCACAAACAGCTTATGTGACCCCCCCAGCCCTAAATCACACCCCTTCCTCCCCCCCAGATTCCAGTGCAAAATGTAGTTTGTGTTTGTTTGGTGACATGAGAGACAAGTCCCAGAAATCTAGATTCCATCCAGTTCCCCGCTCCCCTCGCCCCTCATTCCCATATGCCAGCACAGGATAAAATACCCTTGTTGGGTCCTCCAAAAAATATTTAAGGAAATGAAAGTTGGAACACGATCGTCTGTGTGCCAAACATCTCCTTGAGAAGGAACAAAAGGGAGAAAAAAAATCTGCTCAGGCTATTTTAGCTTGCAGATGACAGAGTGAGAGAGGGAATGGGAGGGAGGGAGAGACAGAGAGAAGGAGGGACAGAGAGAGGGAGGGAGGGAGAGAGAGAGAGAGAGAGGGGGAGAGAGGGAGCAAGAAAGAATGAGGGACAGAAACAGAGTGCAAAAACAGAGGAAAAGGTGAAGTGCAAGAGAAAGAAAGATTCAGAGAAAGAGGTGGTGAGAAGACGTAAGAAATAATACAAATAAGGAGAGACAGGAGAGAAAATCATATTGTGTGGGAGAGGGAAGGAAAAGGATAGAGAGGGGGATGGAAACCGTTACCAGTACTTTGGACACAGGACCCCTATGCCGCAGATATGCGTGCACTAAGGAATATAAACTTCTCATTCCTGTCCTATATCGCCAGTAAGCCTCTCGTGGGAATGCCTTTGTGGCTCGTCATTCATAAGAGGTTCACTGGTTATGCTCTAGTTAAGTGAGTCCAGAAGAGAGAGAGAAAATATTATGTTAACCTACTGTGTGTTTCTGTGTGTGTTTGTGGGTGTGTGATTGTGTACATGCACGAGAGAGAAAGACCTCTTTCAAGAACAGAGATAAATGTATGCATTCCCCTCTTACCTCTGACCACTCCCACCTCATCTGTCTTGCTACTCTCCTGATACCTGTGGCAAGCTCCTCTGCACCCTTCCCTGACCTCACAGATGGAAGATGGACCTCTCAACCTGTAACAGAAGACAGAATCCTTATGAGCATCTTTAAAGGCAGACAACATTGCTAGATTGCTATTGACAGCATGCCACCTTAGGTAGAGGGATACATATATGATCAGGCATGGCTAGGTATACGGTTGGGAGTATAATACACTTCACCAATGTAACCAACAGCTCAGCCTCATTGATAGGGACATAAAGGCAGAGGGATGAGAAGGGGTTAAACATGTCCTGGTTGTGATGTCCTGTGCATTCGCTGCATTGTGACAGTGGCCATGGGTAATTACAGCGCTCTCCATGGGTTACCCCCCCCCCCCTCCACACCACTTACAGCAGCCAGAGGGACTGAAGACCACCCTTACAGAGCTTTGGTTTATAGGTCTACCACTAGATGCAGATATTTGTTATGTGCTCAAAGGCTCAAAAGCAGACAATGTCACTCCTTTGGGTATGCACTACAGCATATCTGTGAACATGCATTGGCACAGTGGAGAACAGCAGAGAGGAACTGTTGCTGTCATCATGACCTAGCCAAGCCTAACCATAAAACCAACCGAATGAAAATGTAATTGACTTAGGCTTTGTGTGTGTGTGGTTTAACTTTACTATCCTTTATCCTTTTAGGAAAACAAGGTCAATTTGACAAGTGGGATCATTTCACCTGTCTCCAAAAGGAAAGGTCCTGTTTTAGGATTAGGGTTAGGTTTACAATTAGAGTTACAATTAGGGTTACGGGTAGGATTAGGGTTAGTTTTAGGGTTAGGGTTTGAGGTTAAGGTTAGGGTTAAGGGTTAAGATTAGTGTTAGTGTTAAGGGTTAAGGGTTAGGTGTAGGGTTAATGTTAGAGTTAGGGACAATATGATTTTCAATGAAAAAGCAATTGTTCTCCACTTGGATAGTAAAATCAACATGTGTGTGAGTGTGTGTGTGTGTGTGTGTGTGTGCCAATGGAGAAACAATGAGGGGTAAACAGACACAGCATTACATCCTACACCACAGCCCTGATGGGTAGATAATAAGGAAACGTACCTGCACACCTACAGTGTTGTTAATATGACTCCTAGGCAAGCACGGGCATTGGGTCAAGATTTCTAATGGCTGTGAAACAAATGCTGATGCGCAAACAACAAGTGCGGTGTTTACATTTGTTTTACCAACGCCCCAGACAGTAAAGCCACTCCCAAGTTTGAGAAGGATGCTGCTAAATCTATTAGATTAGCCTTAAATGAAAAATAAACATCTCAACATAAATAAAAGAGATTACAAATGAATACACATTGTGTGCGCAGGATTATGTTGTGTTCACCTGAAGACAGTCTCATTCACATTCCAAAGAAACTTAAGTCCAATAAAATGTGAACGCTCTGTAAACACCCGTGCCACTTTTCCTCATCCTCATCCTTATCCGGGTGCATTATTCTACCCTTCCCTGAAAGGTGACTACAGTGATCAGGTAAGAAAGAGTTGTCTACGGTATGTGTTAGACACCGCTCTTACTAGAATGTCTAGCTATTGTCCCATGTCAAATGAATTACCTACTTACAATAACCAGTTCCAATATGTAGTTGAGAGTCAGAGAATTGAGTAGGCTTACATGCATGTTCTGCAGACAGATACATTAATTAATCGATCACACTGCATGTAACTAAGTGGTATTAATGCAACTTTATTCAATGACTTAAAGCTGGGTACAACTAGCTGACAGAACTGGTGGTTCACGGCAGCAGCTGTGTGTGATGGGAGTCACTTGTGCACAGGGGGATGACATGTTCAACAGGGATGTTCTGCTGAGGGGGCACCACCACCGCCTCAAGGGTAAGAGAGAGTCCCTCACTGTCACTCTCTCTTAAAGGTTTGGCAGGTGTATAACTCTAACTCAAGAGCAGTCTGAGAAAAGCTAAAGGTGCTGAGCTTAAACTTGGTGACAGCTGCAGAAACTAGAGACCAAAGTGTTTAAATATAGAACCCCAACTGGAGCACTTGCACTTCTCAACACACTTATTTACACATTGATATTCACACCCACTACCATGATACAGTGCACACAGTGATATAGGCTAAGCAGTCATACATTAAAACTCAATAATTCACTCAATAATAATCATAATCTACTGTAGTGTGCTGCTCGATAGTAAAGCACCATATTTATTGACATAGAGTACTATCATGCAGTGATGCATGACTTCAGACATCGACACAATGGCATATGCAAACACACCTGCTTTACCCTATACAGACATGCAGACAGTAATCCACACAGTAATCCACACAAACGACAGAGACACACAGATGAGGTAGCCCTGACTCGCTCCTTTGTGTTATGTACTTCTCGGGACAATCTGGTAGTCTTGAAACAGTTCCATCTTTCAACATCATGATTTGTGAAGCTAGGTGTTGCTACGAGATCTAATATCATGACATGATGATCATATACGTCACAAGCCCTCAGTAAAGTAAATGGGTTGCAGCCAGGCTTGGTGCAGTTATTTTGGCAAGGGATTTGCAACCAAATACTAAGCTTTGTAGTACATACATTTATTTTAAACTGATGTCCAAATACTTATGAAAGGGGGGGCTAAGCTCAATTAAGAAAACAAGCATAAAACTACATCCAGCTAAAGGTGACATTCTGTACTTCTGCCTCATATTCATAACTAGATTTTAAATTTGAATTGCAGGGCCCATATGAATAAAGCGTCTCAGTGTAGGAGTGCTGATCTTATAGTGCATGAATAAGATTACATGGATTAGTCCACCAGCAGGTGAAATAGTCATGCATTTTATAATACAATTATCAATCTTGGTACACTAATACTAAATACTATAAGGAACATTTCAAACATTTGGCGGCAGTCTGGAATCCTGTCAGTCAACCAGGGTGGCCATTTTAATCATACCGCTGCCATTTGGATTTCCTGTGAGAAGAAAATAGGGTAAAATCATTCCAAACAATATCAAAATGACTTTGTAATATTAACTACCCACTAAATAAACCCAGCAGATAATGTAGACAATAATTCTGATCATAAAGTACTCTTAAGACCTTCATGGGGCTTGTCTTGAGATCATTTTGAGCATAGTCGATCTGCTACGTAAAAGAAATGGTGCACTTTGTGATAGAGCCACCAAATTTCACACACAGCTATGGCATGTCTAAAGACGTACGTTATTTGTGGCTATATTGCCCTCACAGTTTTTGTCCACTACCCCTATGGTGGCTATTTCCAATATGGCCCCCAACAAGCGGCATGGGGCCATATTGGACACGATTCACATGGCCACATTTCTATAAATAATTGGTACATTGAATCCAATAATGGCTTAAAATGTTGTATGGGGGTCTGGAAAACACAACAAAATTGCCAAAATATGCCTTATGTACGTATCCTGTTAAGTAGAACGGTGGTGAAAATGAGTGCCAAATGATTGTTTTCCGTAAATGTTTTAATGGCTATTTCCAATAGTTTACATGTAAATGCTCTAAGAAATTATATGAGTGTCTACTGATTGCAATGATACATAACGTGATTTTCTGTTTTGTGCCAATTTTAAGAAATGTGACAGGAAATTTGCCCAGTACACGTCACTTTCTGTAAAATCACATAGGAATGCATTATGTCCAGCAGAGAGGCAGGTAACCCAATACTTTGTACCCATTTTTCTCCCCAATTGGTAGGTACAGTCTTGTCCCATCGCTGTAACTCCCGTGAGAGGCATGCGTCCTCTGAAACACGACCCCGCCAAGCCACGCTGCTTCTTGACACACTGCTCGTTTAACCCAGAAGTCAGCCGCACCAATGTGTCAGAGGAAACACCGTTCAGCTGGAGACTGAAGTCAGCGTGCATGCGCCTGGCCCACCACAAGGAGTCGCTAGAGCACAATGGGACAAGGACATCCCGGCCAGCCAAACCCTCCCCTAACCTGGAAGAGGCCGGGCCAATTGTGCGCCACCTCATGGGTCTCCAAGTCACGGCCGGCTGCGACATAGCCTGGGTGACGGCTCTAGCACTGCGATGCAGTGCCTTAGACCGCTGCGCCACCCCAGGTAACCCATTTTGACAGAATTAAATGATGAGACCTTTCAGGCTACACAAAGTTAGTAAAAGTCCAAATACAGATGTCTAGCTGTAGCGCCATTGCAGATTTCACCAATTATACTCTAAAGGACCAGTTTTCCAAAATCATCATCAACCAGCTACATTGATTCTAATTGTACAGGATTCGTAGCTCCATATATCCATAAATAATTGGTACATACAGCCCAATGATTGCTTAAATAGGAATGGCTTTGTCTGTGATTCCTTTTTCAACATTCTAGTACAAGGAAGTAAGTACAGGGAAGGTTTCTTGTCATATTTCTAGAAATGGACAAAATACAGAATATAATATTATATATCATTGTAATTAGTAGAACACCCATTTCACCATTTTTTTTCTTTCTTTTTTTTCTAAAGGTGTTTAAATGTAAAATACTGAAAATTAGGATGAAAGTGTGTTCAAGAATCAGAATTTAGGTAGGTTTCTGGGCACTTTTTTGCCACTTTTCTACAAAATCTTTAAGGATACATACATATGGCTGACTAGGGCCATTATATTGTGTTCTCTAGATCTCCCTCAAACATTTTAAGCCCTCATTGGGCTCTATGTACCAACTATTTATGGAGATATGTGAATCCTGCCCAACATGGTTCTATGGAGCTGGAAGTCATTTTGGAAAACTAGTCATTTAGAGTACAATAGGTTCAATCTGCAATGGCACTATAGCTTGACATCTTTATTTTGAATGTTACTTACTTTGTGTAAAGGCTGAAAGGTCTCATCATAAAACTATTTTGTTAAAATGTGTTACCGTTCGCTCTGCTGGACATAATGCATTCCTATGGGATTTCACAGAAAGTGAGGTGTACAGGGCAGGATTCCTGCCACATTTCTATAACTTTTAGAGTGTTTACACTAGCCATGAAAACTGTGTTTTCCAGACCCCCTCAAACATTTTAAGCCATCATTGGGCTGTATGTACCAATTATTTATGAGATATGGCCATGTGAATCATGCCCAATATGGCCCCATACAGCTGGTTGGCGCCAAGAGGGTAATAGACAAAATAGACAAAATCTGCAATGGCAGGCCTCCCGAGTGGTGCAGGGGTCTAAGGCACTGCATCACAGCGCTTGAGGTGTCACTACAGACCCAGGTTCGATCCCATGCTGTGACACAGCCGGCTGTGACCGGGAGATCCATGAGGTGGCGCGCAATTGGCCCAGCATTGTTAGGGGAGGGTTTGGCCAGCTGGGATTTCCTTGTCCATCGCGCTCTAGCCACTCCTTGTGGCGGGCCGGGTGCCTGCAAGCGGACTTCCGGTTGCCAGCTAAACGGTGTTTCCTCCAACATATTGGTGCGGCTGGCTTCCGGGTTAAGCGAGCAGTGTGTCAAGAAGCAAGTGCGGCTTGGCAGGGTTGTGTTTCGGAGGACGCATGGCTCTTGACCTTCGCTTCTCCCCAGTCAGTAGGAGAGTTGAGCGAAGGGACAAGACTGTAACTACCAATTGGATATCATGAAAAAGGGGTAAAAATAGTTTCAAACTATGATTTTGGGCAACTCTAATCCTTGGGCGCCACAGAGTCTGCTGGTTTTGGTTATTTCCTTCAAATCAATGACTGGAAAACCATGTGTGTGCACTTTCTGAACAATTAGTGACATGAATGGATCAATAAAGTGTAATGGGGAAGAGAGAACCAGCAGGCACTGCAGCCTTCGAGCGAGGCTGGAGTTGAGTTAGGACATATAACACTGGTCTTTTTCGCCACCATGTGGCAATGTTGAATTACTGCAAGATAAGACGTTTTTACTGGACAATGTGAGATGAGGTGGACAACCTAAAACCTGGAGAGCTCATGTGGCCTGTCCCATACTTAACATACACATACATAGTGTTTAATTCAAGATGAGTGGAGTCGTGTACTCATCAAGATGTGCACAAGTGTGAGCTCAGTGACACACCATGATGACACAGTGATTGACACACCCTTTTTTCTGAAATCCATGCTTTATTGACAGAGACTTTATTGACAGAAAAATAGTGCTAAAAAAACAATCCACTGGGCACACACTGGTTGAATCAACGTTGTCTCCATGCCATTTCAATGAAATGACCTTGAACCAACGTAGAATTGACGTTGAAATTACATCTGTGCCCAGTGGGAACAAATAATAAGTAATACAGAGAATACTGGAAATGAGTTAAGGACACCTACTAATCTCAAACAACAAGGTAACCCTTTATAAAACAGACAGTCAAGAGACATCACACATCAGTTGTTCTAATCATCCCGGTTCTCTTATATATCATTCATTGAGAGCATTCTGTCCTACTGCTTGACCTGCTGGTTTGAGAATATCAAAGTTGCACAGAAAAATAGGTTGGGCAAGATAGTCAGGACTTGTGGGAAAATCATGGGCAGCAACAGCAAGAACTGTCATCTCTCTACTTGGGCAGAGCCCTCCAGAAGGCAAATACAATAGCGGTTCACTCTTCCCATCCACTCCACTCCGAATTCCAGCTCCTTCCCTCTGGACACAGGTACAGTCTCTTTTATTCTGAATGCAATTCTGCAATACAACAAAATGTTGGACTAATTGCACTTAACACTTGCGCTATGAAACTGCACGTACCCTGCCTATTTGCTTGAAAATATCCGTTGCTATTTATTTGAAATGTTTATATGTGATATGTTTTATGACCGCTGCAAAATGAATTGACTCTCTAAGGACATTAAAGTTTTCTGAATCTGAACCTGAATCAGTGATGTCACTGTTAGGCTATTTACTGGAACAAAGCATATTCTCTTTGATGCATCTTTATAGACACAGTCTCCATCTAGTGGGTGATAATATTTCACACGAGCCTTTGTTGTTCTACTCTCCGTTTCAAAAGAACAATTTATGCATTCTTTAATGAATCATGGAATCTAAACTGGCATTTTGCAGTTTATATATGCCCTTAATTCTAACCTTGATGTTACATACTCAAGTTATATCATCAAAATGATTCATGTCTATCATGCCTTGTGTGTGGTAATTTTAGTGGATGTGGAGAGTAAGAGAGAATAAACTGGAGCACTTTAAATATATGTAAATGCGTTTTTTTTTGTAAAATTAAGTATAATCCCTTATCTTGAACTTTGAACCTTAGCAGATGTAATAAGTCAACGTAACTGTATGTTTGATCTAAATAACAGCATTGTTGCAGGAGGATAACCTGATTGGACGTCAGACCAGCCTTAAGTTATGGATGAGGTCATGTCTGTTATACAGTGCATTCAGAAAGTATTCAGACCCCTTGTCATGTTACAGCCTTATTCTAAAATGGATTCAATTGTTTTCCCCCCTCATCAAACTACACACAAACTACACACATAATGACAAAGCAAAAACAGGTTTTTAGAAATGTTTGCAAATGTATTAAAAATAAAATACATTTACATTTATTAATTTCCTTTACTCAGTACTTTATTGAAGTACATTTGGCAGTGATTACAGCCTTGAGTCTTCTTGGGTAAGACGCTACAAGCTTGGCACACCTGTATTTGGAGAGTTTTTCCCATTCTTCTCTGCAGATCCTCTCAAGCTCTGCCAGGTTGGATGTGGAGAGTCGCTGCACAGCTATTTTCAGGTCTCTGCAGAGATGTTTGATTGGGTTCAAGTCCGGGCTCTGGCTGGGCCACTCAAGGACATTAACATTAGTCCCGAAGCCAATCCTGTGTTGTCTTGGTTATGAGCTTAGGGTTGTTGTCCTGTTGAAAGGTGAACCTTCGCCCCAGTCTGTGGTACTGAGCGCTATGGAGCAGGTTTTCATCAAGGATCTCTCTGTACTTTGCTCTGTTCATCTTTCCCTCAATGCTGACTAGTCTCCCAGTCCCTGCCACTGACATCCCCACAGAATGATGCTGCCACCACCATGCTTCACTGTAGGGATGGGGCCAGGTTTCCTCCAAACGTGACGCTTGGCATTCAGACCAGTCCCATCTTGGTTTCATCATACCAGAGAATCTTGTTCCTCATGGTCTGAGAGTCTTTTTTTGTTTGTGTCCTTTTAGCCCTTTCTCTCCCCAATTTTTTTGTGACATCCAATTGGTAGTTACAGTCTTGTCCCATCGCTGCAACTCCCCTACGGACTAGAGAGAGGCGAAGGTCAAGAGCCATGTGTCCTCCGAAACACGCCCCTGCAAAGCCACACTTCTTCTTGACACACTGCTCGCTTAACCCCTTGACTTTTTCCACATTTTGTTATGTTACAGCCTTATTTTAAAATAGATTAAATCGTTTTTCCCCCTCTTCAATCTACACACAATACCCCATAATGACAAAGCAAAAACAGGTTTATACGAGTTTTAGCAAATGTATTCAAATATAAAACAGAAATACCTTATTTACATAAATATTCAGACCCTTTGCTACGAGACTCGAAATTGAGCTCAGGTGCATCCTGTTTCCATTGATCATCCTTGAGCTATTGGAGTCCACCTGTAGTAAATTCAATTGATTGGTCATGATTTGGAAAGGCACACTCGTTTCTATTGTAGTGATGCACCGATATGACATTTTTGGCCGATACCGATATCCGATACTTTACATGCCAAAAAAAAACTGCTACCGATAACCGATATTTAACATTTTTGCGGCCAATTAAGCATTCTAGTACAGGTAAATAGTTAACACACACACACAAACGCAGCGGTCTAAGGCACTGCATCTCATTGCAAGAGGCGTCACTACAGTCCCTGGTTCGAATCCAGGCTGTATCACATCCGGCCGTGATTGGGAGTCCCATAGGGCAGCGCACAATTGACCCAGGGTCGCCCGGTAGGCAGTCATTGTAAATAAGAATTTGTTCTTAACTGACTTGCCTAGTTAAATAAAGGTTACACACATACACCACACTGACCAAAACGTTATTTTATTGGCATTTACGTACACTACCATTCAAAAGTTCGGGGTCACTTAGAAATGTCCTTGTTTTTGAAAGAAAAGCAATTTTTTTTCCTGTCCATTACAATAACATCAAATTGATCAGAAATACAGTGTAGACATGGTTAATGTTGTAACTACTATTGTAGCTGGAAACTGATAATTTTTTATGGAATATCTACATAGGCGTACAGAGGCCCATTATCAGCAACCATCACACCTGTGTTCCAATGGCACGTTGTGTTAGCTAATTCAAGTTTATCATTTTAAAAAGATAATTGATCATTAGAAAACCCTTTTGCAATTATGTTAGCACAGCTGAAAACTGTTGTTCCTTTTAAAGAAGCAATAACACTGGCCTTCTTTAGACTAGTTGAGTATCTGGAGCATCAGCATTTGTGGGTTCGATTACAGGCTCAAACGGGCCAGAAACAAAGACTTTTCTTCTGAAACTCGTCAATTCTTGTTCTGAGAAATGAAGGCTATTCCATGCGAGAAATTGCAAAGAAACTGCCGATCTCGTACTACGCTGTTTACTATTCCCTTCACAAAACAGCGCAAACTGGCTCTAACCAAAATAGAAAGAGGAGTGGGAGGCCCCGGTGCATAACTGAGCAAGAGGACAAGTACATTAGAGTGTCTAGTTTGAGAAACAGATGCCTCACAAGTCTGAAACTGGCAGCGTCATTAAATAGTACCTGCAAAACACCAGTCTCAACGTCAACAGTGATGAGGAGACTCCGGGATGCTGGCTTTCTAGGCAGAGTTGCAAAGAAAAAGCCATATCTCAGACTGGCCAATAAAAATAAAAGATTATGATGGGCAAAAGAACACAGATACTGGACATAGGAACTCCGCCTAGAATGCCAGCATCCTGGAGAAACAGGATGCTCTTCACTGTTGACATTGAGACTGGTGTTTTGCGGTTACTATTTAATGAAGCTGCCAGTTGAGGACTTGTGAGGCATCTGTTTCTCAAACTAGACACTCTAATGTGCTTTTATTTCATAAATAAGGACATTTCTAAGTGACCCCAAACTTTTGAACAGTAATGTATATCCCCTTTACCAGTAAAACATAATCAAAACCTATTTCTTTCACTTACTTGCTGTGCTGTTTTGTTGTTCATTTGTTCAGTCATTTCATTCCCAACCAGGATTTCATCATACATGTCAAGCAGTGAAGTTTCAACTCTGTCTGTCTGTGGCCTCTCTTCCTCGGTGCGCACTGTCACTGTGTCCGTTTCCATCCTGTCCAGCTGTGTATGTAACATTTCACGTAAACCCTGTTTCTTGCCTGCATCGAAGTAGCGGTCCTTGTACATAGCATCGAGCATGGTGGTGACACAGTAAAAAGAGAATGCCACCGAATCGCTTGTTCACAGCCTGTGTCAGCAGTTTTGTTGAGCAGGCGTTTCAATGCCATGACAGAGGGTATCACGTCTGCTGCAGGTGCAGTTGATGAGCTTATTTCTCGAATCAGTTGTTTGAATGGAGCTAGTTGGTGTGTTCATGTTTCAAACATGTTCTCAAATGCCATTGAAATGGTAGAAGCGGTATGACAACCAGCACATTCATGTGCGTGAAATACGACTTTCCTCAGAACGAAATCCTCGATGACCCACTATGCTGTCAGACTCAGCATGCTCATGGGGCTGATATCACTGGTCCAAATGTCAGTTGTGAAGCTAATAGCAGTGATGCTATTACTGTGTAACTCCGGTAGGGCAATATCTGAAAAATAGCGCACTTGGTCATGTGTAGCGGTGCTCAACCAGTCGGCGAAAGCCAACATCACCCACAACAAAGAACTGTTGATTGTCAAGGGCAATGAATTCCATTATCTTGCCGTTAATGGATTTCACCTTTGCGTTGTCTCACTGATATGTTCTTACAAATGACTGCTCAACTTGATCCACACCGCAGGCATTGTGGTCTAGGTTAGGAATGCTGTGTTGCGCGTGTAGCACAACATTTGCGCGGCGTCATTACGTCGGTTTTGCACATCGCTGTTAAACTAGACAACGGGCCGACGTCAATGTTGGCATTTTTAGCTAATATCGTTTGATTCCAATATATTCACCGATATATCTTGCATCCCTAGTCTATATAAGGTCCCACAGTTGTCAGAGCAAAAACCAAGCCATGAGGTTGTAGGAATTGTCCGTAGAGCTCTGAGACATGATTGTATCAAGGCACAGATCTGGGGAAGGGTACCAAAAAAATTCTGCAGCCAAATTGAGCAATCAAGGGAGAAGGGCCTTGGTCAGGGAGGAGCTCCAGAGTTCCTCTGTGGAGATGGGAGAACCTTCCACAAGGACAATCAGGCCTTTATGGTGGAGTGGCCAGACAGAAGCCACTCCTCAGTAAAATGCACATGACAGCCCGCTTGGAGTTTGCGAAAAGGCACCTAAAGGACTCTTGGCCTGTCTGTTTTTGCTTAGTCATTATGGGGTATTGTGTGTAGATTGATGAGGGGGAAAACAATTGAATCAGTTTTAGAATAAGGCAAAATGTGGAAAAAGTCAAGGGAGGGGGTGGAGTCTGAATACTTTCCAAATGCACTGTATGTAAGAAAAAACTGTAATACCTATTATTTACTTAACACAAGAAATACACTTCATTTTTCATAACAATGTGCAGCATGCTTGGTTTGGAATAAACAGTCATGCATCAACATTTAAAGATATTTTACAGACTAAAGTCTATGACTTTGCTGTCGGCAAACTGACCTCAATCAACCAGCGTGTCACACCCTGATCTGTTTCACCTGTCTTTGTGCTTGTATCCACCCCCCGCCCATCGTCCCCATTATCCCCAGTGTATTTATACCTGTGTTCTCTGTTTGTCTGTTGCCAGTTTGCTTGGTTCGACAAGCCTACCAGCATTTGCCTACCAGCATTCCCCTTGCTCCTGTCTTTTTCTAGTTCCTGTTTTCTAGTTTTCCTGGTTATGACCATTCTGACTGCCCTGACCCTGAGCCTGCCTGCCGTTCTGTACCTTGTCACACTACCCTGAATTACTGACCTCTGCCTGCCCTTGACATGTCGTTTCGCCTGTACCCTGTTCTAGTAATAAACTTGTGTTACTTCAATACTGTCTGCATCTGGGTCTTCTCCTGAAACGTGATAGTACGAACTGGCCTTGACTAACCCAGCAGACTTGGGCCAGCTCTGCAACGCAATCTCCTCCCAAGGAGCCACCATTGGAAGGCACAAGTAGTTGCTTCATGGTCTTATGGAAGGGTTCCAGACCTTGGCCAAACGCCATGACCGAGCGTTGAACACATTGCTGGTACAATTCTGCAGCTTGTCTGTTAGGCAGCCTACCACGATGGTAACTTTCCAGCCAGTAACCCGGCTGCAAGCAGCGCCGCCTCTCTGGCCACCACGATTTCCCAGGAACCACGCTTACATCCCCTAGAACGCTTCGATGGAGAGTCAGGCATCTGTCGGGCGTTCCTTGCTCAGTGTTCCCTCATCCTTGAGCTGCAGCCCTCCTCCTTCCCCTCAGAGCTCTCTAAGATAGCGTACCTCATCATGCTGATGTCCCGGAGGGCTCTAGCCTGGGCTAAGGCAGTATGGGAACAACAGTATGCTTCAGTCTGGAGGAGTTTGTGTCGGAGGTGAAGAAAGTTTTCGATGCTTCATTGTTCGGGAGAGAGTTTGTCCAGAAGCTAATCCAGATTCGTCAAGACTCCCGTAGTGTGGCAGACTATGCAGTGAATTTCTGCACGTTGGCAGTTGAGAGTACCTGGAACCCGGAAGTGTTGTTCGACATGTTCCTGCACGGAGTATCGGATGAAGTAAACTACGAGCTTGCAGCCCGGTACCTACCGACGGCTCTCGACTCGCTCATCGCCTTGACGGAAGCAAAGGAAGGAGAGGAGGTTCAATTTCACTCACACGCCCAAGGCTTCCAACTCGCCTCCAAGACATCCCGGAAGTCCCTGATGGCTCCGTTGCCGAGAGAACCCAAGGCTACCCGAGTTCCCCAAAGGGTCTCCGAAGTCTACCATTTCACCTCCTCCTGAGTTGATGCAACTAGGCAGAGCTAGGCTGTCCCCAGCCAAACGGCTATACAGGCTTCACACGAAGAGTTGCTTGCATTGTGGGACTACTGGTCATTTCATGGCCACCTGTCCACTAAAAGACCAGGCTCACCGGTAGGAGCGAGTACTCTGGTGGGCCATACGGACAACTTTTCCTCTCCCCTTACCCGCACACCTTTTCATGCCATCTTGCTGTGGGGAAACCAGTTGAAATCTTTCTGGGTACTTATCGACTCTGTGACCAATGAGAGCTTTATGGACGCTACCCTGGCGTCCGAGCTGGGCATCCCACTCAGCCCCTCTCCATTCCCATGGGTGTTAAGAGCTCTGAACGGGCGCTCTATAGGCCGGATCACCCACAATACCACCCCCATTAACCTACTGTACATGTGTCAGGGAACCACAGCGAGATGATCCAATTCACGCTTAGTAAGTCTCCTCATGTTCCCGTGGTATTGATATCCTCTTGGCTCCAGCGACACAAGCCCCTTATTGACTGGTCTGCTGGTGCCATCGTGGCCTGAAGCCCGTTCTGCCACGCTCATTGCCTGAGATCAGCGCAGCCGTCCCTGGGAAGTCTTCCTGGGGGCTTGGAAGTTGCCCCGGACCGCTCCACCATTCCCGTGGAGTACCAGGACCTCCGGGAGGTGTTCAGTAAGGCCCAGGAGACTTCGCTTCCACCGTACCAACCCTATGACTGCAGGATCGACCTTCTCCCAGGCACCACTCTGCTCCGGGGATGGCTGAACTCTCTGTCGGGTCCAGAGACCAAGACTGTGGAGACCTGTATTGTGGACTCCCTCTAGCTGCAGAGTTTATCTGTCCTTCTGCCTCCCCCGCCGGCATCAACTACTGGGGCCTCAACAACATCACAAGGAAGAACCGCTATCCGTGAATTTCATCGCTCTACCATCCCCTTCTGGGTTACATCATTGCTGCAGGGAGTGTACAGATTAATTCTGGGAAGGTAAGAGTGGTGGTGGATTGGAGAGTGCAAATGTAACATTTCCTGGGATTTGCCAGCTTTTATCACCGCTTTATCTGGGGTTACAGCGCCCTGGCTTACCCCTGTCTGCACTCACCTCTCCCAAGGTTCCGGTCACATGGTCCCCAGCTGCTGACCGGGCGTTCCAGGATCTCAAAAAAAAATTCACCACAGCTCCCATCTTGGTTCATCCTGACCCGTCCTGCCAGTCATTGGTGGAGGTCGATGCTTCGGATGTCGGAACGGGGGCTGGCCTTCTTCTCCCATCGCCTCAATGCCATGGAGAGGAACTATGATGTGGGAAATTGTGAGCTTCTCGCGGTGAAGGTGGTGTTGGAGGAGTGGAGGAACTGGCTGGAGGGGGCAGATAATCCGTTCATTGTGTGGACCAACCACAAGACCCTGGAATATCTCCACACCACCAAGCGTCTCAATTCCAGGCAAGCTAGGTGGGCCCTGCTTTTCACCCGGTTCAACTTCTCCCTCTCATACCGACTGGGATCTAAGAATGTAAAACCGAATGCGCTGTCACGTGCTATAGCCCCGCGGCTACACCCCCGGAACCCGAGACCATCCTTCACACCTCATGCCTGGCGACAGCACTCAGCTGGGTAATAGGGAAGCAGGTTCCCAGCCGAACCCTGGGGGGGGGGAGGGCGCAAATAACCGGATATTTGTTCCTGACGCTCTCCGCTCCTTGGTTCTGGAGTCGGCCCACTCCTCCAAGCTTGCCTGCCACTGTCGGACCCTGGCCTTTGTGCGACAACGCTTTTGGTGGCCTGACATCTCCGCGGGTCTCTCGCCCTTTGAGTGTTCCCTGAGTTATCAGTGTTCCCTGGGTTATCAGCCGGCCAACCGGCATACACAGTGAGGCTGTCCTGAAGGTTCGACCTCGGGGTAGGGGATTCCAGTGCCTGGTTGACTGAGAGGGTTTTAACCCAGAGGAGAGGTGCTGGGTCCCCAAGCATCATTGCTGATTTCCAACACCGGCACCCCAGTCAACCAGGCATGCACCCCGGTCACCCCGGTCAACCAGGTGGCGCCCCTAGAGGGGGGGGGTACTGTTCCACTCTGATCTTTCACCTGTCTTTGTGTTTGTCTCCACCCCCCCCCCCCTCCAGGTATCGCCCATCTTCCCCATTATCCCCAGTGTATTTATACCTGTGTTCATTGTTTGTCTGTTGACAGTTTGTTTTGTTCGACAAGCCTACCAGCGTTTTTCCCCTTGCACCTGTCTTTTTCTAGTTCCTGTTTCCTAGCTTTCCCGGTTTTGACCATTCTGCCTGTCCTACAGTGTGCTTCGTGCATCCCTTGATAATAGAACACCGCCACTGGTGAAATTTCTATTTTTCCGACTTGCATGTGTTCTTCCCATTATTTCCCTTTCACATATTTAAACCCCTATTAATTTCACAAAACTCTCACCAGCGATTGTCAAAACAATATCCACTTATTTATAATAATTGTTTGAGGCAAGGAAGTTGACAGAGGATCCAAGTTCAGATTAGGCCCTTTGTGTGCACAGAGAATCTTGATGATATGCACATTGATTGACTTCACTACATAGGCACCAGTCAGATAATAGCTCCATATTTCTGAATTGTTTCTTGTAACAAATGTGAGATTGTGAGTGAGGCAAGAGGGACAAGGCAGACACAAACTATTGATCTGTCTGGAGCAATGTAAAAAGCACAATTTACAGCATGATGAAAGGGTGGACTTGGAAAACTGAATTCTTTAAGACATACTTCTACAACACTTGAGAAACTGTTCTGTTCTGTAGAATTAATTTGGAATGTCTGTTCTTATTGTCTATGTATGTTTCTGTTTATTGTCAAATATATGTTTATTGTAATATATATATATATATATATATATTACAATAAACATATACATATATATAGTATATACAGTGCCTTGCGAAAGTATTCGGCCCCCTTGAACTTTGCGACCTTTTGCCACATTTCAGGCTTCAAACATAAAGATATAAAACTGTGTTTCTTTTGAAGAATCAACAAAAAATTCGGCGTGCAAAATTATTCAGCCCCCTTAAGTTAATACTTTGTAGCGCCACCTTTTGCTGCGATTACAGCTGTAAGTCGCTTGGGGTATGTCTCTATTAGTTTTGCACATCGAGAGACTGAAACTTTTTCCCATTCCTCCTTGCAAAACAGCTCGAGCTCAGTGAGGTTGGATGGAGAGCATTTGTGAACAGCAGTTTTCAGTTCTTTCCACAGATTCTCGATTGGATTCAGGTCTGAACTTTGACTTGGCCATTCTAACACCTGGATATGTTTATTTTTGAACCATTCCATTGTAGATTTTGCTTTATGTTTTGGATCATTGTCATGTTGGAAGACACATCTCCGTCCCAGTCTCAGGTCTTTTGAAGACTCCATCAGGTTTTCTTCCAGAATGGTACTGTATTTGGCTCCATCCATCTTCCCATCAATTTTAACCATCTTCCCTGTCCCTGCTGAAGAAAAGCAGGCCCAAACCATGATGCTGCTACCACCATGTTTGACAGTGGGGATGGTGTGTTCAGGGTGATGAGCTGTGTTGCTTTTACGCCAAACATAACGTTTTGCATTGTTGCCAAAAAGTTCAATTTTGGTTTCATCTGACCAGAGCACCTTCTTCCACATGTTTGGTGTGTCTCCCAGGTGGCTTGTGGCAAACTTTAAACGACACTTTTTATGGATATCTTTAAGAAATGGCTTTCTTCTTGCCACTCTTCCATAAAGGCCAGATTTGTGCAATATACGACTGATTGTTGTCCTATGGACAGAGTCTCCCACCTCAGCTGTAGATCTCTGCAGTTCATCCAGAGTGATCATGGGCCTCTTGGCTGCATCTCTGATCAGTCTTCTCCTTGTATGAGCTGAAAGTTTAGAGGGACGGCCAGGTCTTGGTAGATTTGCAGTGGTCTGATACTCCTTCCATTTCAATATTATCGCTTGCACAGTGCTCCTTGGGATGTTTAAAGCTTGGGAAATCTTTTTGTATCCAAATCCGGCTTTAAACTTCTTCACAACAGTATCTCGGACCTGCCTGGTGTGTTCCTTGTTCTTCATGATGCTCTCTGCGCTTTTAACGGACCTCTGAGACTATCACAGTGCAGGTGCATTTATACGGAGACTTGATTACACACAGGTGGATTGTATTTATCATCATTAGTCATTTAGGTCAACATTGGATCATTCAAAGATCCTCACTGAACTTCTGGAGAGAGTTTGCTGCACTGAAAGTAAAGGGGCTGAATAATTTTGCACGCCCAATTTTTCAGTTTTTGATTTGTTAAAAAAGTTTGAAATATCCAATAAATGTCGTTCCACTTCCTGATTGTGTCCCACTTGTTGTTGATTCTTCACAAAAAAATACAGTTTTATATCTTTATGTTTGAAGCCTGAAATGTGGCAAAAGGTCGCAAAGTTCAAGGGGGCCGAATACTTTCGCAAGGCACTGTATGTACATATATATATATATATATATATATATATATATATATATATATATATATATATATTACAATAAACATATATTTTACAATAAACAGAAACATACATAGACAATAACAATAGGTATCTGTTTCTCAAACTAGACACTCTAATGTACTTGTCCTCTTGCTCAGTTGTGCACCGTGGCCTCACACTCCTTTTTCTATTCTGGTTAGTGCCAGTTTGCTCTGTTCTGTGAAGAGAGTAAGTAGTACACAGCGTTGTACCAGATCTTCAGTTTCTTGACAATTAGTCTCATGGAATAGCATTCATTTCTCAGAACAAGAACAGACTGACGAGTTTCAGAAGAAATTACTTTGTTTCTGGCCCTTTTGAGCCTGTAATCGAAACCCACAAATGCTAATGATTCAGATACTCAGCTAGTCTAAAGAAGGCCAGTTGTATTGCTTCTTTAATCAGAACAACAGTTTTCAGCTGTGCTAACATAATTGCAAAAGGGTTTTCTAATGATCAATTATCCTTTTAAAATTATAAACTTGAATTAGCTAACACAACGTTCCATTGGAACACAGGTGTGATGGTTGCTGATAATGGGCATCTGTACGCCTATGTAGATATTCCATAAAGAATTATCCGTTTCCAGCTACAATAGTCATCAACATTAACAATGTCTACACTGTATTTATGATCAATGTGATGTTGATGTTATTTTAATGGACAGAGAAAAATGTGCTTTTCTTTAAAAAACAAGGACATTTCTAACTTTTGAACAGTAGTGTATATTACAAAAATGTATTCATTTGGAATGAGTTCATGAGAACATAAGCGTAGGCTTCCTGACTGTTTCAACCCTTAAAAAAACATGAAAAAAGTCACACGTGTAAAGTTTCACATGGATTTTGTAAATGTACATTTTTCACGTGAACAAATTACTTTACATGACCAAAAGTATGTGGACAACTGCTCGTCGAACATTTCATTCCAAAATCATGGGCATTAATATGGAGTTGGTCCCCCCTTTGCTGCTAAAGTATAACAACCTCCACTCTTTTGGGAAGGCTTTCCACTAGATGTTGGAACATTGCTGGGGGGACTGGCTTTCATTTAGCCCCAAGAGCATTAGTGATGTCAGGCACTGATGTTGGGCGATTAGGCCTGGCTCGCAGTCGGCATTCCAATTCATCCCAAAGGTGTTTGATGGGGTTGAGGTCAGGGCTCAGTGCAGGCCAGTCAAGTTCTTCCACACCAATCTCGACAAACCATTTCTGTATGGACTTCGCTTTGTGCACAGGGGCATTGCCATGCTGAAACAGGAAAGGGCCTTCCCCAAACTGTTGCCACAAAGTTGGAAGCACAGAATCATCTAGACTGTCAGTGTGTGCTCTAGAGTTAAGATTTCCCTTCACTGGAACTGAGGGGCCTAGCCCAAACCATGAAAAACAGCACCAGACCATTATTCCTCCTCCACCAAACTTTACAGTTGTCACTATGCATTCGGTTAGGTAGCGTTCTTCTGGCATCCACCAACCCAGATTCCTCCGTTCGACTGCCAGATAGTGAAACGTGATTCATCACTCCAGAGAATGTGTTTCCACTGCTCCACAGTTCAATGGCTGCGAGCTTTACACCACTCCAGCCGATGCTTGGCATTGCGCATGGTGATCTTAGGCTTGTGTACAGCTGCTCGGCCATGGAAACCCATTTCATGAAGCTCCCAAAGAACAGTTCTTCTGCTGACGTTGCTTCCAGAGGCAGTTTGGAACTGAGTGTTGCATCCGAGGACAGATGACATTTACGTGCTACCAGCTTCAGCACTCGACGGTCACGTTCTGTGAGCTTGTATGGCCTACCACTTCACGGCTGAGCCGTTGTTGCTCCCAGACATTTCCACTTCACAATAACAGCACTTAGAGTTGTAGCAGCTGTAGCAGGGCAGACATTTGACTAACTGACTCGTTGGAAAGGTGGCATCCTATGACGGTGCCAGTTGAAAGTCACTGAGCTCTTCAATAAGGGCATTCTACTGCCAGTGTTTGTCTATGGAGATTGCATGGCTGTGTGCTCGATTTTATACACCTGTCAGCAATGGGTGTGGCTGAAATAGCCAAATCCACAAATTTGAAGGGGTGTCCACATACTTTTGTATATATGTAGTGTATTTGTGAAAACAAAAAAATCCTGTTCTTTAAAAAAAAAATTGCGTGTGCTTTTGTAACCGCTGGAATTAAAACCTAGGTCTCCCACGGGAGAAGCCAATGTCTTGACCATTAGACCAAGAGAGCCAACACTAGGTTTCTCTTCCAATGTACTGTATATTTATTATACATTTATCTCAATGTCAGAATACTGACCGTTCATTTCAAAATAGGTCTGTCAAACATATAAAATGTTTATTGAGTTAATTGCAGGATTTTGCTCAAACTGAGCTGTAATTTATATAAAAAGCAGTATACGAATATTGACATCTTGATTTTGTCCAAAGTTAAGGTCAGCAAAATCAGGCAAATTGATACGTTTTCTTTCATCTCAATGTCAACTTGTTTTGACATCCCATTGATGTTTTTAGCTGTGTAGATTATGTATTTTGGATGTTTTCAGTGTATTTTGAACTCTTTCAGACAAAATTACAAAACGTTAACTGAGTTAACTGATTAAAGAAAAGTGTCTATTTACATTCATTCCAAAAGCAAACACATTCACACATTTTTCAAATACATGAAAGTACCCTTAAGCCTGTATATTAAAAGTAACAAAAACCAATGGACAGCTTTGAGCCATCGTTTGTAAAAAAAAAATACAACCATTTAAAAGCCAAAACATTTACAATGGGAATAAAAAATGTTACGAAATGCCATCTTGTTCTCATTGACTTGAATACAAAAGTGAGCTTGAATACTTACCTTGGTTACATTCATGTGAATAGGAAAATCTCATTTGTTTTCACTCAGACAAAACAATTAAATAATTTTGAATTAAAATTGACCAGAAAACTCAACACAGTTTAGTTAAACGTGTTATCTCTAGATTTTGAAAACGTAACCATGTATACAAACCAGAAAACAGGATAAAGAATTAGGAGACACGGAGAGCTAGCTTCTCTGTTTTTTCTCTGGGCTTCTTCCAATGGCCACGGACACATTAACACTCTGAATGCCTCTTCCTCGTGGTTGCGCTAAGTATACATGTATATCAATGCAATCCCATGGAGGACTACAATAACAATTGAGTGGACAACTCAGAAATGATAAATAATATTTCTTTATAATGGAATTATTATACTGATATTATACTCTTGAGGCAGAATGTGCTATTCCACATGTGGAAATATTGCTACTGTCTGTAACATGTTAACACCACCTTTCACATGTGAGGAAAATAGCACTTTCACCCCCACATGTTTGTTTTTTAAATGTTTGATTATTTGTGGACTGTTTGACATTATACTGCATTTTTAAGAGATAGTAAGTAACATAAGCATTTCGCTGCACCCACTATAACATCTGCTAAACTGTGTACACAACAAATACAACTTTGATTTGATTTGACATGTGAAAGTCAGATTTTCACATGTGGAGATTTCTTACATGTGAAACTGCAAATGAGATTTTCACATGTTAATGTTTTTCAAATGTGAACATGTAATTCACATGTGAGGTAAAAACATGTTATTCTCCTCACATGTGAAAAGGTGGTTTTAACATGTGAACGCTAAGTTGAATACATGTGAAAATATGGTTTCATATGGGAAATTTAAGTTCAACATGTGAAAACAGCCTGTGTAAAACTGCAAATTTCACATTTCTTTTAAGGGAATGACATGCAAACACTAGGTTTAGGCCTGACTGCTAATAACCAAATTATTTAATCTTGCATTTATATTACGAAGCCTCTGGATAGGCTGTAATAAAGGACCAATGGTTTCTGAAAAATAAGCATGTATGGTATCCCTCCATAGTGAATCAAACTGGGACATCGCTTTGTGGTAATGGTGAGAGAAACACTTAGGGTCTATGTCTATATAGGTGGTATAGGCAAAAAAAACGTTCATAAACAATATCTGCAGGACTGCTCATAGCATCATAATACCAAATGTAGGCCTGTCTATAGGCATTGTGTTTTTTAAACTACCATAACTGGTCTGGTACAAGCCTTTATGCCTAGGCCTACTCTTAAAATGTACAGTGTTTTTAATGAACCATTAATGACCAAACATAAATGAAAAACAAAACAAATACATTTAAAGTGAGAAGTAGGCATTAGATTTTTGTCTGTTCTAGACCGACCTTGATTTGTTCCAAACCTAAAAGACAGATTAAAAACATTTAACATCACACATTTTCCACCCACAACAACAACAAAATACAACAACAAAAAACAGTCCCCATGTTGGCTTTAAAATAATAGAAGCAAGAAGTTCAACATTATCATTATTATTTATTTTTTAAATAATGGAAAATAAAATACAATAAATACAAACAGCTAAATAGTATAAAATACAAACAATCAAATAGTAGTAACCTACAAACAGCAACAAAAAAGGTTAATAAGTGGCTACAACCCTGATGTTCCTTAAACCACTTTTTAACTTTTTGTGTGAACTCACGAACACTATAGCCACACGTTTTAAGTTTTCTGTAGTTGGTTCAAGTGGTGAACAGCTTTTAAAGAAAATGCAGACTGGGAAAGTGCTATTCTTCACACTGGAACTCTACAGTTGCCATTCACTGCTCCCTTAGAATGTGACCCTATAGATTATAGAGTAGTCACTTGACTACTTAAGGGTTGTGGAGCAAGTCAACGTAACCATTTAAAAAGCAGCTTTATCCACGCTTGTACAGAGATTGCAATATTTTGATTGTCATATCTCCTGGTTGTGACCAATTTGAGACATAAACCATAGCAGCATTAGTGTTAAGGCAGTTTCTTATATGTCCAAAGTTAAATTTCACAGTATTGACCAACTTCTTAACATTATTTTCAAAAGTCTGTTTAGAGTCCAATAACACACCCAGGTATGTATATTAAGACAGAATTTTTCTATTTAAATTCTGCCTTAATAAAGATGTCAGGAAAAGTTACATGATGTCCCCTTCTGGAGAAAGACATACCAACAGTTTAGTTCATATTTAAACTAAGACATGACTGCTGCGAACTGCCATAGCTTCACTTAGTTTAGATGCAACTTCTTCTGCAGTTGTGGCATGTGTATATATAACAGTATCATCTGCATACATTTGTAAATCAACACCATGACACACATGAGGCAGGTAATGTATATATAAGCTAAAGACTAAAGGCTCTAAGATGGATCCCTGTGGGACCCCCATTATGCTGTTGCCAGACAATAAGACTTTCTGATTGATTCTAACACACTGAATTCTGTCAGATAAACATTGTAGCCTCTCATAAGAGAATCGGCCAAAGGCTAATTGTGGCAGACATTAGGCTATCTATCAAACATTCATTCTATGATAAATTAAACCATGATCGAACAGCCTATTGCCTACCATGCAGATACCATTTTCGTAAATGTTTTAGTCTATCACCCAGAAATCAATGCTTTAATGATTTAATCTAAATTAAATGTGATGCTTAGGCTACAAAATCATCTTTAATTTGAAATACACAACAATGGTTCAAATTAAAATGTATTTCTATACTCATCCATCAGCCAGTGCACCTTTCATAATCTGTAGGCCCACTCTTAATAATTTTGCACGCCCAATTTTTCAGTTTTTGATTTGTTAAAAAAGTTTGAAATATCCAATAAATGTCGTTCCACTTCATGATTGTGTCCCACTTGTTGTTGATTCTTCACAAAAAATACAGTTTTATATCTTTATGTTTGAAGCCTGAAATGTGGCAAAAGTTCAAGGGGGCCGAATACTTTCGCAAGGCACTGTATTTCTATATAAATTATGTATATTTGTTCGGCCTGAGGCCCACCGCTTAGATTATATTTTGGCCCGCCAAGCACAAAAGTTAGATCACCCCTGCTATATACAAGCCCAAAAATTGTAGCACCCCTGCTATATGCCACGTTCATGTGCTAGTCAGAACTAGGAAACTCGGAAATGTCCATGGGTGCATGGGTGCCCTACCGGGTGCACTCCCTGTCCATGGTGCTGAAACGCAGTGCCCTCCCTGTCCATGGTGCTGAAACGCAGTGGCCTCCCTGTCCATGGTGCTGAAACGCGTCTCCCGAATTCTATGAGGCCTACACATCATCATAATTGCCGTTGACTGCCTCTTTCCACAGGGGTGCGGTGCAAGACGATTAGACAAAAGGTTAGGGTGGGACTATGTCACATACTGTGAACAACTAAGTGAAACCTGTTGCTTCTTTGTATTTTTTTTTATTGTTTTTGCTGGTGTAAACGTATATTTTTTTCATTTTTACCTTTATTTAACTAGGCAGTGAAGAACACATTCTTATTTATACACCGGCCAAACCCGGACGACGCTAGGCCAATGGAGCGCCGACCAATGAGACTTCCAATAACGGCCAGTTGTGATACAGCCTAGATTCGAACCAGGGTGTCTGTAGTGACGCCTCTAGCGCCGAGATGCAGTGCCTTAGACCGCTGTGCCACTCGGGAGCCCTAAAAAATGCGTGCAGAAAAAAGCCAGTCTTCAGGCGGACATCAGTTTGAAGATATTTTGTGAGACATAAAACAACAGGTTATGCGGAGGATATTAGGCTATGTTCGTTTTATTAGAGCTTGGAGGCATTCCAGAAAAATTGCTTTTGAAAATCATAATGCATTCTAACACAATGGAACCATTTTAATTTTAAATTCTTAGGATGTGTGATTGTAAATAAGTAGGCTACCATGACAAGCGGCGTCTCTCCACTCCAGTAAGCAGTAGAGTAGGCTACCACCCAATATCACCACCAGAGGTCATCCGTGGCATTCTCTGGGAGCCTACTGTGAAACGCGTGCTTTCATGCAATTTCTTAATGTAAAATGTTTATAAACGTGAATAGATGGTAAATAGACCTTCACTATAGTCATTCTGTGAACTTCATTTATGAAAGAGACAATGTTCCAGTGAAGAAAGTGCAGTATTTGACTTCAATAAAACACATGCAACACAAACGCGAACGAACATAACTGACTTACAGACAAGCCATTTTCTAGAGTATAAAATATATTCAGGATTCTTATTAATTTTAATACGAATATTGATAGCTGAGTGTTTCCAGTGAGTGAATGTTCTGTTCTTGCTAAACGAACGAGTAGTAAAGTTGGTGTGGCCCTGGCCGACGATATAGCCAACAATAATAGGCCTACCACACCAATAAAACAAAGATAGAGGAGAATCCATGAAATTGTGAAATGCAAGCTAAGAAGAACAAACCAAGAGATATAACGTTTTGAACGACAGTCATTGCAGAGACGACATCAAGAAAGTGGTCAAATCAAATTAGCACATTGTGGGGAGACGGGACAGAGTTTTTATGGGAAAGGGATGGAGCAGTGTGGGGTCCTCCTTGAGAGCTTTGCTAATTAAAGAGGGGGACAAGCTCTTAAATGCACTTATGTTTCTACGTAATTTAATGACCTCATCCGCTTTAGGGAAAACAGGAAAAACTCAGGCAAGAGGTGAATGGTCTACTCTATGGCAAGTTAGGCTATTAAGTCTGTTTTACGAAAAGGGCCTACTACAGATGATAATAATAATAATAATATAATAATAACAGTAGGCCTACTAATTATAATAATAATAATAATACATATATTTGAATATGTTTTTCACAGGACCATACCTAGGCTATAGCAGAGCCTGTTAAATAAAAAATACGCCTAAAACCAGGGGATTTAATATAAACATCAAGAGGCAGAGTGGAGAAAAATATGTCAGAGATTAAACCAATCAAAATAGAAATTGTAGAGACTACTATCACCGTTGGAAGAAATATGCATAAAATAACCCTGTGATAAACTAACATTGATTAGTGATCATTACGAATCAGTTCAAGACAAGCGTGTAGAAATACAGACTAATGTGGTAAATAGCCAGATAATATCATGTAATTGCTGCAGGAGAAATATCCCACGTAGCCATAGCCTACTGTTAGTGCTGACACGAGCTCGCATCACGTTGTGTATCACTGCTGAACTGCTATGATAGATTCGATCATAAAGACTCAACAGCATAGAGGGATTGGAGTTCAAGAGAAAGAGAACCTTCCTTCAAATTATGGTTGACATAAACATTGAAATTGGGGTCCCATCTGCTTTCATTTTTATATATAGATTACAAACGACACAAAAATCAAGAAGATACCATGTTACCAATATATAAAAGTGCTGAAGGTCTAAGGAAAAATAGTCAATGAATTTCGCCCGATTCAGTGGTTATATATCCAACATATTATATCATATTTTCTTCATTATTCAAAATGTTCGTCATGTTTATTGGAGCACAATTAACGTGTTATGACTGTTGCAAACGTACAAGTCAGTCAGAAAATAGTCAATAAATTGATAATTAGGCTAAATCCTTTTAATCGTCCTACTTGCGAATTCACATTGCAGCAGCTGCCCCAGAACACACACGCTAAACAAAAATGCTGACTTCCGTATCCAGGCTGGCAGACTATACCATGACAGCAGTTCATTCTTTGAAGAGGTACAAACTCGTGTTGCTTCCCCTCACAAAACATTGGGAGCGCCCCTTTATTTGCTCGGGGACCGTAGACCGCATCATTAGTGCTGACTACCGCGGACAACTTTATTCACTGCTAAAAAATACTTTTTCATGTGTGTCCCCTAGTTGCCCTGATTTTCAATAGAAACGGAAATATTCAGCCATTTTGTCCCCATGATTTGAAAGAAACTCAAGGCCCCCCCTTCTTCCCCTCACTTGCTTCCTCTCTCTTTTTATCCAAAACCCGAAACACTGCATTTATGTGTTGTTCCAGCTGAAAGACGTTTCGAGGAATACATCTTGTCTCTTTCACTGGCTACTGTAATTAATTGCAAATTGGATGAAACCCCAGGTGTTTGTGCAAAACCAGAACTCTGGAGCCATTGAAAAAACACTAGCCTACTTCTCATTTTCGTTGCTCATTTGGGCTGACATCCTGTTAGCGCGTATAAAGAGGGAACAGACAGTTTAACCTCAGGTGTATGCACGGTTTACCCTCGTCTTTACGTTCCAATAGAACATTATTTGGCATATATTCATCATAGGCAGGGATGTGTGCTAGTGGTAACATTTTTAAATACTAGCCTAAACCGAATGCAAAGAAACAACAATAACAAAAACACTAAGAGCATATCTATAGACGGTTAGGTCAAACCCTATCACAAAATAATAACTGCATCACGTCTGATCATAACATCAAACAACCACATGTATCACAGCCATTGCGTTTTTTTAGCTTATCGTAACATGGTCTGCTTCAAGCATTTCTGCCTATACCCCCTAAACACGTTACGTGTTTAACTGAACCATTAATGACCAAATATAAATAACAGACTTTACTCAAATACCTGAAACATGAAATATGTTGTAAGCTATCAACCTTGCAGACTCTCTTAAGAACATCGCCATAGGCCTAGTCGTGGCAGACATTAGGCTAGCTAACATATATACGATAAAGGAAATATGGTTCAGATCAACGGTCGAACCTGTCACTTTTCTTGCAGATTCAATTCTAAGAAATGTTTTAGCCTATCACCCAGAAATCGATGACTATAGCCTATCTAAATTAAATGTAATAGGTTTTAAAATTATCTTTGATTTAAAATAATAAAATGGCCAATACCTATTTTTATAGGCTACTACTCATCAGTCAGCCAGAGCACATTTCATATTCTGGTGTTGTGTAAGGCAATTTGTTTTTACTCCGGGACTAGGAGATCATCCCGTTTTGTTTGACGGCCTTTCTCTGACCTCTCGCTGTCATGCCACATTACATGACGCGAGGCATGTTGGCAAATTACGTCGAGGACCTGTCAGGGCACTATTAAGTGTGGCATTATAAAGAATAAAACTCATTTTCTCACTCAGAGTCCACACACATATCAAGATATTTGGTAGTTAAGCAGCCTACTTATTGACATGTCTAAATTCTCAGATATATAGACCACTCCATCAGGCCAAAGCAGAGGCACAACATAATACAGTAGGATGCACCACACCTGTCATAGGACGATATTTGAAATATTCTCTCACACATATATCATATTCTAAATATCGTCCCAAACCCCTAAAATATAATCTAATGTATCATGCCAAATTAGGCGTTACTCGATAATAATATCAAGTAGGCTAGTAATCGGGTAATACAATATCTGCAAACACCATTCTCAATATCTGTGAATAAAAATACTGATGTTTTGTTCTTTTGATCAACAATAATTTTATTAAGTTTCTTTAGGCTACTTTTTTGTCTTTTTTACTGAAACACATGTTCACTAAAGCGCACATGCTCAACGGGTTCACCTGTGGACAAGGTAAACATAAAAACACCAAGCAAAAAAATATCAAATTATAATAGCGCCTATCATTTAAATAAGTAAATAAACATTATTTATACAACTTTAAAAGTAAAGTAAAAATATTCCAGCGTCTTTTCAACATGAAATACCCACAGAAAACAGCAGGCTAGGCGCTCGGATGTCTTCTCCTTTTTTCCTTACTTTGTATTTATTTTGAGTTTCAACTTGAGGCATTGGTTTATTAGTCATCCCTAAAAAGGGATCGTGAATATGAATATGTTTTTTCTTTACATTTTCTTTCAGCTTGCATTAGCTTCAGTCATCCATAGTGGAAAACGAAAAAAAAAAATGAAAGTAGCCTATAGCTTTAAGACAGGGCATTCCGTTAGAACCCTCATGTTTTGGCAGTCATCAAAGAAGAACAGTTTCTTTCAATTCAAACGCAGGCACTATGACTGTTTTTATGTTAGATTGTTTTTCAGGATCTCCTTCATTTATATTCTGTCAATTTATCCTCTTCCTCCTCTCGACTGCTTTGTGCGCCATTAGATGTCACATTCGCTGTCGCTGGAAGTGATAGAGATAGCCGAGGTGGCGGCTTTGCTCGACAAACTTGCCTCGGGGCTGGAGGCGGGACCGAGTCGATCGACGGTTCCATCATCATCAGCCAAAGACCGAACCGAGCCTTGGGACAACCCTTGCTGTAGCCTGGATAAAAGACAGACGTTGAGGGAAAACTGGAATGAACCACAATCCAATACGAATAGGTTCTGTCAAAGTAATCCTCAATTGAAACATAGTTATTGCTGAGGCCTAGCAATCCGATGCACAAGTGCCAGGCTAGGAGCCCAACAATGCAATTTTATGCTAGTAAACACACAAACACAAGCAACACACAGTAACCCAGGCCCATTTTATGGATTGAGCACATGTTATAGATAGACAGACTAGCCTTGTAATTCCAATATCTTCTTAAAGGAAACAATTCAGATGTATTCAATACACCTGCTACCTTTATGAGTTGATCAACACAAATTACATTATACATGATTGAACAAATAATATCGTATGGCTCCTGTGTTTCTGTCTTTCATTGAGCAACATCCATAATACAAAATGTTTCAGACATATTGCATGCTTATTGTTAAATTAGGTTTAAAGACTTGGGCCTACACAGACAGCTGTCAATACAAGCAAAATGCATTGTGGAAAAAGACAGATAATCTGAACGGAATTATTGAGACATTGACCTAAAGCCCTATATGCTTTAGCTGTTTTGCTACTGGGAAGGATATAGGCTACCATAGATAATGGTCAATTTGGAAAACTCTGTGATTGTATTTACACTGTAAATACACATTATTGGAAAATCTATATTGTCAACTTTGGAATGAAAATGACAAGGGCAAGTCTCACAGTGGAGTTTGTCATACATTTTACTTCATTTCAATAGGCTACAGCGTTTATGGTGTCAGTTCCGTAAAGATTATTTATGAACAAAGGTAACTGAACTAGAGGGTAGCCTATTGATATATTATAGACAGCTCTATTTCAATGTTTACTCGAAACAACATAACCTAATTCAAATAATTAGATTTCAAATTTTGCCCGAATAATTGCTCGCATTGAAACAAATGCAAGTGCATAGGCTGACTGCGATTCATTCGCAATGCAGGGTTGTTTTTGTTAAAAAGATTACAATAAATGTTGAAACAACTTCAGACCATCTTTGATCAAATACAAAGGTAAGCTACAGACTGCAGCATACATACCTATTTTTCGCAGCCGCCGCTCTATCCCTTTGTCTACGATTTTTGAACCAGTTTCCGACTTGTGTGGGAGTAAGTCCAGTAGCCTGCGCGAGCTCCCTCTTTTTGCTCGGGTTCGGGTAAGGGTCCTGCAAGTACCATTCGCGTAGCAAATGTCGGGTTCTCTCCTTGAAGCAGTGGGTCTTTTGCTCTCCGTCCCATATCGTTCTGGGCAGAGGGAACTTCTTCCGCACCCTGTATTTGTCCACAGGCCCTAGCGGGCGGCCCCGCAGCTTCTCTGCCTCTTGGTAATGCGCCTCCAGCCACAGGGCCTGTAGTTTAGTGTGAGACTCTTTGGTGAACTTGTGGTTCTCCAGGATGTGGTAAAGTTCTCGGAAATTCCCGGTGTGGTAGGCCACGATTGCCCGCGCCCTAAGCACCGACTCATTCTTGTTGAGGACTTCGCAGGCTGCCGGGGCAACGGGCAGAGACCAGAGGAAGCGACCTAGGCGCTCAATGTCCCCGCTCTCTTCCAGGGTCTCGCAAACCCCCGCAACCTGCTGGGGGCTAAAATTTAAGATAGGCAGCTGAAACATGGAGGCTTCTCGTTTCCTCTCCGTCTCTCTCTATCACACGCTCCCCTCTCGCGCTTATCCTCTCCTCCCTCTCGCTCTCTCAGGCAAAAAGGCAATCCTAAAGTGAACAGATCAACCGTTAAAAACACTGAGGAACTATGCCCTCTGACTGGCTACTGCAGCGATCGGCTGGTGAACTTCGTAGGTTGAAAGTACAAGACGTATAAAAACTAAAACCGAGATACTTTTTGAACAGGGAAAAGACAGTCAGCCCCTCTGCTGATTTTCTATTGGACTTGGCAGATTGGTTTCGTGGTTGCCATGGATGCCCGTCAGTAACTGTCAAGTTTACCAATCACGCGGAAAGGGCCACTAAGGGATTTCAGCACCTCCCAGTGCTCAACAGCGCCTTAGAATGTAAACATTTTGACCTTAGCTTTTTGTCTTCAAACCTTTCATTGGATTCCATGTTTTCCTACATCCTCTACTTTGTAAGTCATAGCTGTGAAGAAGAAAAGCGACGAGACAAATAAAACGCAATACATTTAACAAACGCTTACCTCTCATTGGAAAATAACATCCAAGCAGCAGGCATGACAGATATTATCATAAAGCATACCGTTTTTTAAATTCTGAAAATGAAGAATAAAAACAACAGAGAACGAATGTTCTGAGACTACAATAGCAATGCATCCTCTTGAATGGTGTTGTGGCTAATGCAGACTGAAAATCTAGCCCATTCATCCACGCTCTAGAATTGTTCGACTCATTTGATAATAAAAAATATGGCTTTATTATGCGATGTTCAGTCTAGGTTTTTATGCAAAAACAATTGGATTGATTCACTTCAAATTCGGTCCTACTGATAACGTACATTGATCGACATATCATAGTCGACATTTAATAGTCTTTATTTGATACGCTGTCACATTTTATTCACATCTGTTACACATCGTCTAATAAAATCCCTGCTGCTACGTTGGTTTCTTATTTACACAGTGCACACTACCCATCAACGAGACGTGATTTACTAAACACTGCAGGAAAAAAACGGAATGTGTTTGCGTATAAAACTATCGTGTCACTGCCGGGCTACTCGGGTTTAGTATCAGATACACTACGTTTTGTGCACGGGATGATTTAGTAAATAAGAAGGCGGATAGATAGCGCAGATGGTTTTAAGTGTCGGGTCAGATTATTTCGTGGCTGACTACAGTGGTAAAATTCATTCTGACGGAAAACACACAGAGAGAGAGAGAGAGAGAGAGAGAGAGAGAGAGAGAGAGAGAGATAGAAAGAGAGAGAGATCCCTTCGGGCTTTTTTTTGCATGAATTATGGGAGGCTCATAGAGCGCGGTTATGAAACTGTCTTCATTCTGCGCGTGAAGCTGTTCATTCTCACACTGCGTGCCATAGCTTCTCCATCATTCACAGACATACCCCCAAAATGTTTTGTTTTTTTGCTGAATTTTGCAGAAAGGACATAGTTTAAATATATTTCGTATTTTCAAACATCTATACATGTTTTATCGTAGTATCGTAATAATAATCAAACACAGAAGTTGGTTTGAATAAAGAAAACATTAGCACATTTGTCATCAAGTAGGCATTTAGCCTATACTATCAGTGTGCTGTTGCAAAGTAACCAGATATACATACTCTAGAGGCTATATGAGAGCAGTAGACGGATTAAGACGATTAAAGGGGTCACTATTCATGAACCCACATAGGTTTAGCACCTCACTTCTAAGTTGGAAATATAGTAAATGTAAGACTCACTCTCAAGACTGGTTGGTACTAGAGGTTCCACGGGTCTCCTCAGAGTTAGTAAAAACTGATTTCAGTCCCTATGCCCCTCAGTCCTGGAATGACCTACCTTTCACTCTAAAACTTGATTCATTGGCCCCGAAATGTGAATTTAGCTCTCTGATTTAAAAAAAACGTGACCAATGAAAACTGCACTTTAAAGTAATTTACTTGTAGTGATCATGCTTAAATGTGTTGCTCACATTGCTTGAACTGTTTTTCTCAAGGCACCATTGGAAACGAGACCATGGTATCAATGGGTTCCTTTCGTTAAATACAGGTTAATTATACAAATAAAAAAATAGGCTAATTATCGGTGAATAAGCCTAACTATAGGGCCTCCAGATAGGGCACAGTCGATGGAAAACAGTAGGCCTTATTGTGAAGATGAGTGACAGGGTGCTGGTTTGAAATATTTAGATGCCTTTAAATATTTCATCCTGTAGGCCTATTCTAACCTACATTTACAAGGACACTTGAGTGCATGAATAAAAGATGGGGACATTTTGGATATCATAAACGGAGGTCTGTCAATAAACAATTACGCAGACAATGGAACAGCGCGCATACTTAGGCCTACCGGTAGCCTAAGCCATATGTCCAAGCTTACAGTAAGCCTGCCTATATGGCGGTGTAAATGTTGATTTCATATGGAAACATAGTAATTAACAACATGCTGTTACTCTTTTACTTAGCTTAGACATAACCTATATATCAAGTGATAAGACTGCATTCACGTTTTTAGAAATTCAAATAAAAAACATACATTTCTTGAGGGACTAATAGACACATAGGCTAAGCTAAAACCAAAATACTGTAACTAATTGAAATAAAACAATCAATATACCACGTATATGGTTCTGTTTCGGTCTATGGGAAAGGTTTTGTTAAGTATAAGCTTATATGCTTAAAACCACATTTTCGTATAATGTTTAATGTGCGCATTTTACATTATTTTAATAGGAATAGGTCTTTAATTGGATAACAAAGGCAAAATATGAAATAATACATATTTTTCGATGATTGACACAAAAATAATAAATTAAGCTACATTGCCAGTCAAAGTATGGAATACTTATTAATTGTATAAAATACAGTTTGAGGTAGAGCTACAGTGAACATATTACAATTACATACACAACTGTGCCAAAAGACAGCATCCTGACACCGATATCCCCGGATGGAAATTCACCAACTCAACCACACACAGACAGTGGATTTCATACAACGACTTCGGTTCTGTCTATTGCTTTGTTCGTCATAGACCACACAACCCCATCCACAACCAAACACGACACTGTCTGTGAGCATGATTAGACAAACCAGGTCTGGTATTGAAGCGGGCACATTTTCATTGTTAGATGGGATACCGTCCATTCTATTTGTCTAAAAATTCCAATGTACTGCATAACAAAAATCACACACACACACACACACACACACACACACACACACACACACACACACACACACACACACACACACACACACACACACACACACACACACACACACACACACACACACACACACACACACACACACACACACACACACACACACACACACACACACACACACACATATTCATTGAGAGAACAATTGTGTCTCAAAGTCATAAATGGGACAGGGACAGGCCAGCATCTTTGTACCATAAACTGGATTCTGGATAAACCCGAATTAGAAGGTAATATGATAGACTGTGTGTGTGTGAGAGTTTTGCTAAGCAGTACATTGGAATTTTTTTATGTTTATGGAATCACGTAGTAACCAAAATAGTGTTAAACAAATCCAAATACATTTTATATTTGAGATTCTTCAAAGTAGCCACCCTTTGCCTTGATGACAGCTTTGCAGACTCTTGGTATTCTATCAACCAGCTTAACCTGGAATGCTTTTCCAACAGTCTTGATGAAATAGTCCCTACACAGCCTGGAGGTGTGTTGGGTCATTGCACTTGAATAAACGTTCAAAGTTCTTGAAATTTTCCAGATTGACTGACCTTCATGTCTTAAAGTAATGATGGACTGTCATTTCTCTTTGCTTATTTGAGCTGTTCTTGCCATAATATGGACTTGGTCTTTTACCAAATCTGTGTTCAAATACTCATACTTACTGCACTAAGTGTACTATTTGTGAAGTAAATTGAGTATGTAGTATGTTTATTGGTCATAGTATATATATGGTTAGTATGCCAAAAGTTCCCGGATGTCGTATTAAATTAGTCAAAATACGAAGTATACAAGCAGTGGACACTATTTCACTAAGTGGTGTTACAATGTGCATTCTCAATGGATATTGTTCATTCTGTCTATCTACTCTGATTTCAGAGATCTCTCCTCTGAGTGTGGCAGAGTGCAAAATAACTGTTGCATTTATGAACACTCAACACGGTAAGTAAACGATGGCAAAAAAAGCGTAATTAAATTGTTGCCAGCAGCAGAGAAACAATCATCAACGCTCTGGTTAACATGAAAACAGCTTAACCAGCTCTGCTAGGGCGAGTAAAATGGTCAGAGTGAGGTGTTCTGTCATTTATGTCTGGAAGTAGCTAGCAAGCTAGCCAACGTTAGCCAGTTAGCTTGGGTGCTTGACTGCCGTTGTGAGGTAAGAACACTCAGATCAACCCCACTCCTCAGCTCAGCTCCTGTCCTGAATTCACGAACGGACAATCTGACAATGCTCTGGATTTACGAAAGCCCAGAGCGCACTCTGAGGGCACTCCAGATTGAATTTACAAACACACCCAAAATCGTAAAATGTCTAGCTAGTAATTTGTTATGCTAACAAGCTAGGAAGGGATTTTGTAGCAACAGCACCAACTTCAGGGAAACAGGCGAAGCGTTAGTACGCTCAACTGAAAGGATACCATTCGTTTACAGTATACTAAAATTAACGAATAGTATATATTATGCAGAATGTACTCATTAAGTATGGAGCATACAGTATGTTAATATGGGTATTCGAACTCAGATAAAATAGGGCTCTCTTCTGTATACTACCCCTACCTTGTCACAACACAACTGATTGGCTCAAATGCATTAAGAAGGAAAGAAATTCCACAAATTAACAGGCACACCTGTTAATTGAAATGCATTCCAGGTGACTACCTCATGAAGTTGGTTGAGAGAATGACAAGAGTGTGCAAAGCTGTCATCAAGGCAAATGGTGGCTACTTTGAAGAATCTCAAATACATGTTATTTTGATTTGTTTAAACCCTTTTTTGGTTACTACATGATTCCATGTGTCATTTCATATTTTTGATGTCTTCACTATTATAGTAAAGTAAATATAAAAATAAAGAAAAACCTTGGAATGAGTAGGTGTGTCCAAATTTATGATTGGTACTGTATATTAGAAATGAAGAGCAGTATTGTTTGACTAAATAGCATTTGACAAAACGGTTTGCTTTAATACAGTCAAACAAGTTTAGAATAATTTCAGTTGTCACGGTCAGTGTTATTTGTTGACCACCTCTATTTTTAGATATATTATTGCACTATTGTACATCGAGGGGAGGTCTAATCCTGAATGCTGATTGGTTAAAACCGCATTCCAAACGGTGTCTATTCCACAAGATACAACCGGCTAAATCTATGATGTTATAATACATATTTACTCTGTTCCATTGGACTTTGCAATACAATTCAAAATCCATATGTCTGCAGCTTGCCTTCTCTCATGGCTTACCAAATGATTGAATTAATGACTTAAGGCCAGGCACCACAGGCTGAAATTACATTTTTGCATCTACTTATCAATTTTGAGATGTTTTGGTATTTTGGTCCTTTAATAGGAGTACTTTCAAAATGTAAACATAAAAATGTACAGAACATAATGTAAATGTATATTTTCTTTAGTTTATAATACTGCAATCATCAACTTTTCATGAATTTAACCACTTTGAAATGGACATGCATCTGTAATTTCAAAGCTTACTACATAGAATCGCACATCATTTTAAAGCTTATTTCATAAAGAATGTTACAAACTGGACTATATGTAGTAACTTACTTTGAAGAAATGGTTCTCGGGTCCAGATAGGCGTTTGGTGATTGTCAGTCAAAAAATGACGTCTAGGCCTACTCGTCTTTAATAACTGCATGCCATTCCCGAAAGTCAGATTCCTCCCACATGCCAACAACCTTTTCTCAGTTTCAGAAGCGTCTACATTTACCAAAGTTTGTGTGGTTATCCATTTATACATTCTCCAGACTTACTCAGAAGGAATTGTTCATATGTTGTCAAAGTTTTATTCTAGATAACATTTTCTTGGAAAAATTTGCAAAAAAAAAGCATTTTTAGATAACAAAATTATGAGGACACCTGCTCGTCGAACATCTCATTCCAAAATCATGGGCATAAATATGGAGTTGGTTCCCCTTTGCTGTTATAACAGCCTCTACTCTTCTGGGATGGCTTTCTACTAGATGTTGTAACATTGCTGCGGGAACTTGCTTCCAATCAGCCACAAGAGCTTTAGTGAGGTTGGGCACTGATTAGGCCTGGCTCGCAGTCAGCATTCCAATTCATCCCAAAGGTGTTCGAGCAGGCCGGTAAAGTTCTTCCACAATTATCACGAAAAACCATTTCTGTATGGACCTCGCATTGTGTACAGGGGCATTGTCATGCTGAATCAGGAAAAGGCCTTCCCCAAATTGTTGCCACAGAATCGTCTAGAATGTAATTGTGTACTGTAGCATTAAGATTTCCCTTCACTGGAACTAAGGGGCCTAGTCTGAACCATGAAAACCAGCCCCAAACCATTATTCCTCCTCCACCAAACTTTACAGTTTGCTCTATGCATTCGGGCAGGTAGCGTTCTCCTGGCATCCGCCAAACCCAGATTCATCAGCCTGACTGCCAGATGGTGAAGCATGATTCATCACTCCAGAAAACGCGTTTCCACTGCTCAAGAGTATAATGGCGGAAAGCTTTACACCACACCAGCCAAAGCTTGGCATTGCGCATGGTGATCTTAGGCTTGTGTGCGGCTGCTCGGCAATGGTAACCCATTTCATGAAGCTCCTGACGAACAGTTATTGTGCTGACGTTGCTTCCAGAGGCAGTTTGGAACTCGGTAGTGAGTGTTGCAACCAAGGACAGACGATTTTTACACGTTACACACTTCAGCACTTGGTGGTGCCATTCTGTGAGCTTGTGTGGCCTACTACTTTGCCGGAGTCGTTGTTGCTCCTAGAGGTTTCCACTTCACAATAACAGCACTTTGGCCGGGGCAGTTGGCCGGGGCAGCTCTAGCAGGGCAGAAATATGACGAACTGACTTGTTGAAAGTCATTGAGCTCTTCAGTGAGGCCATTCTACTGCTAATTGTTGTCTATGGAGATTGCATGGCTGTGTGCTCGATTTATACACCTATCAGCAACGGGTGTGGATGAAATAGGCAAATCCACAAATTTGAAAGGGTCCACATACTTCTGTATATATCATGGATATGTCTTTAGTATTTTACAGATAGAATGATTTTAAAAGTATTTAACCGAAATCAGGTCCTGGAGTGTCTTAACAAACTAAAACCATAATATTTAGGCCAACTTCATCCAGCGTTGAGAAAAATGGATTTTGGGTATGTGCAAAGACCACCTAATTTGCATGTTTTATACAATATTTCCATTAAAAAAATGTTTAGGCTACAAAAAAAATATTATATTTGTGTCTAGAGCTGATGGTAACATATCCATTCTATCAGGTACACAGGCACTATGCTAGATAACATTCTCTAGTGATACTGTGTCAGACACTGTATCAGACATGTAAAGCCTGGATTAAAATATATATCTGTATAACAACGTGTTGCTTTTCTCATTAGCTTTGCCATGATCAGTCGAGATGAATGAATATTTGTTTTCAATCAAAATTCATCCTTTCTTTTTGACTGGAGGACAGCAGCACAGACTATAGTGCTATTTGTAAAAGTGGTGATATACTAGTACTGTACCATTCCATTGTGCTCATTCTTAACAACAAATGGAGAGTAGAGAGAGACACAAAGAGAAGAATAGACAGCCTTGAATGGCATGATAGATATGCGGCAGGTAGCCCAGCGGTTAAGAGCGTTGGGCCAGTAACCGAAAAGTCGCTGGTTTGAATGCCTGAGCCGACCAGGTGAAAAATCTGCCGATTTGTCCTTGAGCAAGTCACTTAACCCTAAATGCTCTAGTAAGTCGCTCTGGATAAGAGCGTCTGCTAAATTACTCAAATGTAAATATATGGATTTCAACGATAACTATCCAGTAGATATGTCTATATACTGGACAGACACAAAAGGTGGGCATAAAAGGTATATTACTAAATGAGACCACTGAAGATTGAGACACCAGAGGGTTAGTGCAACACAAACAACTACTGTTAATTTTTTTCCTCAATTTGCCATAAGAGATGAGTACATTTACTTTGAGTCATCAGCATGGTGCTAGCTGGGTCGCAGATTCTCCAGGGCAGATAGGACGGAACATGGAAGGAGAGTCGAACATACACAGTAGCATGTGAACAGTCTGGAAGTGACCCAGATTCCCTCGGATCAGTCGAGCAGACGAGACGGTACAACACTCACCCTGCCACTGTTTCATTCTGAATCACCTTCATCGTTCTCTCCCACAACTAAGCATACACCACACTATTATTACCCCCTCATAAACTCACATGAAAAATACACACACAAATCAAATCAAATTTATTTATATAGCCCTTCGTACATCAGCTGATATCTCAAAGTGCTGTACAGAAACCCAGCCTAAAACCCCAAACAGCAAGCAATGCAGGTGTAGAAGCACGGTGGCTAGGACAAACTCCCTAGAAAGGCCAAAACCTAGGAAGAAACCTAGAGAGGAACCAGGCTATGTGGGGTGGCCAGTCCTCTTCTGGCTGTGCCAGGTGGAGATTATAACAGAACATGGCCAAGATGTTCAAATGTTCATAAATGACCAGCATGGTCGAATAATAATAAGGCAGAACAGTTGAAACTGGAGCAGCAGCACAGTCAGGTGGAAGTTGAAACTGGAGCAGCAGCATGGCCAGGTGGACTGGGGACAGCAAGGAGTCATCATGTCAGGTAGTCCTGGGGCATGGTCCTAGGGCTCAGGTCAGTTGAAACTGCACACCTGCTTACAATCACACACACTGTACAATAAGATAACATTCACTCACACTAACCTAAATTCACACACACACACACACACACACACACACACACACACACACACACACACACACACACACACACACACACACACACACACACACACACACACACACACACACACACACACGCTTGAACATTGTAATAATTATGTTGAGTCTATAACCCTGAAGCAACCATGTCATACCCTTTGACCTGTCTCTAAACAGTCGCAACCCCTATTACCAGCCTGTTCAACCTCTCTTTCATATCGTCTGAGATCCCCAAGGATTGGAAAGCTGCCGCAGTCAACCCCCTCTTCAAAGGGGGAGACACCCTCGACCCAAACTGTTACAGACCTATATCCATCCTGCCCTGCCTATCTAAGGTCTTCGAAAGCCAAGTCAACAAACAGGTCACTGACCATCTCGAATCCCACCGTACCTTCTCCGCTGTGCAATCTGGTTTCCGAGCCGGTCACGGGTGCACCTCAGCCACGCTCAAGGTACTAAACGATATCATAACCGCCATCGATAAAAGACAGTACTGTGCAGCCGTCTTCATCGACCTTGCCAAGGCTTTCGACTCTGTCAATCACCATATTCTTATCGGCAGACTCAGTAGCCTCGGTTTTTCGGATGACTGCCTTGCCTGGTTCACCAATTACTTTGCAGACAGAGTTCAGTGTGTCAAATCGGAGGGCATGCTGTCCGGTCCTCTGGCAGTCTCTATGGGGGTGCCACAGGGTTCAATTCTCGGGCCGACTCTTTTCTCTGTATATATCAATGATGTTGCTCTTGCTGCGGGCGATTCCCTGATCCACCTCTACGCAGACGACACCATTCTATATACTTCCGGCCCGTCCTTGGACACTGTGCTATCTAACCTCCAAATGAGCTTCAATGCCATACAACACTCCTTCCGTGGCCTCCAACTGCTCTTAAACGCTAGTAAAACCAAATGCATGCTTTTCAACCGTTCGCTGCCTGCACCCGCACGCCTGACCAGCATCACCACCCTGGATGGTTCCGACCTTGAATATGTGGACATCTATAAGTACCTAGGTGTCTGGCTAGACTGTAAACTCTCCTTCCAGACTCATATCAAACATCTCCAATCGAAAATCAAATCAAGAGTCGGCTTTCTATTCCGCAACAAAGCCTCCTTCACTCACGCCACCAAACTTACCCTAGTAAAACTGACTATCCTACCGATCCTTGACTTTGGCGATGTCATCTACAAAATTGCTTCCAACACTCTACTCAGCAAACTGGATGCAGTTTATCACAGTGCCATCCATTTTGTCACTAAAGCACCTTATACCACCCACCACTGCGACCTGTATGCTCTAGTCGGCTGGCCCTCGCTACATATTCGTCGCCAGACCCACTGGCTCCAGGTCATCTACAAGTCCATGCTAGGTAAAGCTCCGCCTTATCTCAGTTCACTGGTCACGATGGCAACACCCACCCGTAACACGCGCTCCAGCAGGTGTATCTCACTGATCATCCCTAAAGCCAACACCTCATTTGGCCGCCTTTCGTTCCAGTTCTCTGCTGCCTGTGATTGGAACGAATTGCAAAAATCGCTGAAGTTGGAGACTTTTATCTCCCTCACCAACTTCAAACATCTGCTATCTGAGCAGCTAACCGATCGCTGCCGCTGTTCATAGTCTATCGGTAAATTTCCCACCCATTTTTACCTACCTCATCCCCATACTGTTTTTATTCATTTTATTTTCTGCTCTTTTGCACACCAATATCTCTACCTGTACATGACCATCTGATCATTTATCACTCCAGTGTTAATCTGCAAAATTGTAATTATTCGCCTACCTCCTCATGCCTTTTGCACAGAATGTATATAGACTCTCCTTTTTTCTACTGTATTATTGACTTGTTATTTGTTTACTCCATGTGTAACTCTGTGTTGTCTGTTCACACTGCTATGCTTTATCTTGGCCAGGTCGCAGTTGCAAATGAGAACTTGTTCTCAACTAGCCTACCTGGTTAAATAAAGGTGAAATAAAAATAAATAAACCTCCTGGACCCTGTAAATCCTGCATTCCAAAGCAACCAAACAACATCAACACATACTGTTTCTGCCTGGCATGCATACAGGGGAGCACAAACCCATGCTATCTGTTCATAGAGCTGCCTAAGGCATGGAATTAGTCACCCTGGCTTGCCAAACTCTAAGGAAGCCATCAAATACTACTGTCGAATAATTGTTCACAGGGCGATTTGTGTCAGTATTGTGTTCAGTTCATTCTGCTTGACAGACTGTTTTACTCTAGTTTCATAAGACTCAGCTGCCACAGGATTAACTTTCCAATTAAGATATCATGTCAACAACACTGGCCATAACCCTATTTTGCCCTGGATGTATTTAAGTCTGCTACAGAGAACTCAAAAATAAGTCATTTCATCCATACATTGCTTAATCACTACACAGACAGAAGGGTTAAGCCAAAGCTGGAGGCCTCGCAGAGCTGTGTTTTCAGTCCCATTTGTCCTCGAGGGAGCACTGGCTCTCGATGCTGCGTTTAATCTGTGGATTTGAGGTAACAGAGAAGACTTCTTATCCAGTGACCCATTGGCCTCCAGTGTGTGTAATCCACCGACTCCCAGTCAGAGAGCCCTGCTGACACGAATAGAGGAGGGCTAGTGCAGCTGCCCACCAGTGTGGGGACATACCCACATGACTTGCTGCCTGACACAGATACTGCACACAACACTTTGTCTCAAAAGACACACAGTACACAGCATATAGGCATCACAACAGAGGTGTAATAAGAAACACGATAAAACATCAAATATTTTTTATCTTCATGCCGTTTAACAAAACTCTTTTACAATAATCTTAATGTATGCTAAATTTAATTGGAATTAGGCTACATTGTGTTACTAATGAGAAGAGAACTGTTACATATACGCAAATCATATCAAATCCAATTTTATTTGTAACTTGCTTCGTAAACTAACGGTGAAATGCTTACTTACGGGACCTTCCCAACAATGCAGAGAAAAAGGAAATAGAAAATGTATGAAAAAGTAAAACACATAAAAATAAAATCATTAATAAATACACAATGGGTAACGATAAGTTGGCTTTATACATGGGGTACCAGTAACGAGTCGATGTGCAGGGGTACAAGGTAATTGAGGTAGATATGTACATATTACTAGGAATAAAGTGACAGATAGTAAACAGTAGCAGCAGCGTATGTGATGAGTCAAAAAAGTTAGTGCAAAAAGGATCGATGCAGATAGTTCAATTGTGTGTAACCAAATAGCTACACGGACTAACTATTTAGCCGTGTTACGGCTTGTGGGTAGAAGATGTTCTGGGTCCTGTTGGTTCCAGACTTGGTGCATCGACACCGCCTGGTATAGAGGTCCTGGATGGCAGGGAGCTTGACCTCAGTGATGTACTGGGCTGTACGCACTACCCTCTGTAGCTCCTTGTGGTTGGATGCCAAGCAGTTGCCATACCAAGCGGTGATGCAGCCAGTCAAGATGCTCTCAATGGTGCAGCTTTAGACATTTTTTAGGATCAGAGGGCCCATGCAAAATCTTTACAGCCTCCTCAGGGGCAAGAGGCATTGTTGTGCCCACTTCATGACTGTGTGTGTGTGAACCATGATAAATCCTTAATTATGTGGACACCGTGGAACGTGAAGCTCTCAACCCGCTCCACTACAGCTCCGTCGATGTGAATGGGGGCGTGCTCGGCCCTCCATCTACCATAGTCCACGATCAGCTCCTTTGTTTTGCTGATGATGTGGGAGAGGTTGTTGTTCTGGCAACACACTGCTAGGTCTCTGACCTCCTCCCTATAGGCTGTCTCATCTTCGTTGCGAATTAGGTCTACCACCGTTGTGTCGTCAGCAAACTTAGTTATGGTGTTGGAGTCGTGCGCGTGGGTGAACAGTATGCAAATTGGAGTGGATCCAGGGTGTCTGGGATGATGGTGTTATTACAGACTTGGTAAGGGAGAGGTTGAAAATGTCAGTGAAGACACTTGCCAGCTGGTCAGAGCATGATCTGAGTACTCACCCAGGTAATCCGTCTGGCCCTACGGCCTCGTGAATGTTAACCTGTTTAAAGGCCTCACACAGCCTGGTGTGTTGAATTCTAAATAAATCACAGAGAGAGTCACAAGCAAAGCACCCCCACACCATCAAACCTCCTCCATGCTTCATGGTGGGAATCACACATGCGGAGATCATCCGTTCACCTACTCTGCGTCTCACAAAGACACGATGATTGCAACCAAAAATCTCAAATTTGGTCTCATCAGACCAAAGGACAGATTTCCACCGGTCTAATGTCTATTGCTCGTGTTTCTTGGCCCAAGCAAGTCTCTTCTTCTCATGGTGTCCTTAAATCAAATCAAACTTTATTTGTCACATGCACCGAATACAACAAGTGGAGACCTTATCGTGAAATACTTACTTACAAGCCCTTAGCCAACAGCGCAGTTCAGGAAGAGTTGAGAAAATATTTACCAAAGAAATAAATAAGTAAAAAAAAATATATAATAATAAAAAGTAACACAATAACAAGGCTATATACAGGGGGTACCGGTACCGAGTCAGTGTGTGGGGTACAGGTTAGTTGAGGTAATTGTACATGTAGGTAGGGTGAAGTGACTATGCATAGATAATAAACAGTGAGTAGCAGCAGTGTACAAAACAAATGGGGGGGGGGGGGGGTCAATGTAAATAGTCCGGTGGCCATTTGATTAATTATTCAGCAGTCTTATGGATTGGGGGTAGAAACTGGTAAGGAGCCTTTTGGTCTTAGACTTGGCGCTCCGGTACCGCTTGCCGTGTGGTAGCAGAGAGAACAGTCCATGACTTGGGTGACTGGAGTCTCTGACAATTGTATGGGCTTTCCTCTGACATCGCCTATTATATACATCCTGGATGGCAGGAAACTTGGCCCCAGTGATGTACTGGGACATACGCACTACCCTCTGTAGCGCCTTACGGTCAGATGCCAAGCAGTTGCCATACCAGGCGGTGATGCAACCGGTCAGGATGCTCTCAATGGTGCAGCTGTAGAAACTTTTGAGGATCTGGGGACCCGTGCCAAATATTTTCAGTCTCCTGAGGGGGAAAAGGTTTTGTCGTGCCCTCTTCACAACTGTCTTGGTTTGTTTGGACCATGATAGTTCGTTGGTGATGTGGACACCAAGGAACTCGAAAGTCTCGACCCGCTCCACTACAGCCCAGTTGATGTTAATGGGGTCCTGTTCGGCCCACCTTTTCCTGTAGTCCACGATCAGCTACTTTGTCTTGCTCACATTGAGGGTGAGGATATTGTCTTGGCACCACACTGCCAGTTCTCTGACCTCCTCCTTATAGTCTCATCGTTGTCGGAGATCAGGCCTACCATTGTTGTCAGCAAACTTAATGATGGTGTTGGACTCGTGTTTGGCCATGCAGTCGTGGGTGAACAGGGAGTACAGGAGGGGAATATGTACACACCCCTGAGGGGCCCCAGTCATGAGGATCAGTGTGGCAGATGTGTTGTTGCCTACCCTTACCACCTGGGGGTGGTCCGTCAGGAAGTCCAGGATCCAGTTGCAGAGGGAGGTGTTTAGTCCCAGGGTCCTTAGTTTAGTGATTAACTTCGTGGGGACTATGGTGTTGAATGCTGACCTGTAGTGTAATGAACAGCATTCTCACATACAGTGGGGAGAACAAGTATTTGATACACTGCCGATTTTGCCGATTTTCCTACTTACAAAGCATGTAGAGGTTTGGATTTTTTAATCATAGGTACACTTCAACTGTGAGAGACGGAATCTAAAACAAAAATCCAGAAAATCACATTGTATGATTTTTAAGTAATTAATTAGCATTTTATTGCATGACATGAGTATTTCATACATCAGAAAAGCAGAACTTAATATTTGGTACAGAAACCTTTGTTTGCAATTACAGAGATCATACGTTTCCTGTAGTTCTTGACTAGGTCTGCAACCACTCTTCCATACAGACCTTCTCCAGATCCTTCAGGTTTCGGGGCTGTCGCTGGGCAATACTGACTTTCAGCTCCCTCCAAAGATGTTCTATTGTGTTCAGGTCTGGAGACTGGCTAGGCCACTCCAGGACCTTGAGATGTTTCTTACGGAGCCACTCCTTAGTTGCCCTGGCTGTGTGTTTAGGGTCGTTGTCATGCTGGAAGACCCAGCCACGACCCATCTTCAATGCTCTTACTGAGGGAAGGAGGTTGTTGGCCAAGATCTCGCGATGCATGGCCCCATCCATCCTCCCCTCAATACGGTGCAGTCGTCCTGTCCCCTTTGCAGAAAAGCATCCCCAAAGACAGTTGTTTCCACCTGCATGCTTCACGGTTGGGATGGTGTTCTTGGGATAGTACTTATCCTTCTTCTTCCTCCAAACACGGCGAGTGGATTTTAGACCAAAAAGCTCTATTTTTGTCTCACCAGACCACATGACCTTCTCCCATTCCTCCTCTGGATCATCCAGATGGTCATTGGCAAACTTCAGACGGGCCTGGACATGCGCTGGCTTGAGCAGGGGGACCTTGCGTGCGCTGCAGGATTTGAATCCATGACGGTGTAGTGTGTTACTAAAGGTTTTCTTTGAGACTGTGGTCCCAGCTCTCTTCAGGTCATTGACCAGGTCCTGTCGTGTAGTTCTTGGCTGATCCCTCACCTTCCTCATGATCATTGATGCCCCACAAGGTGAGATCTTGCATGGAGCCACAGACCGAGGGTGATTGACCGTCATTTTGAACTCCATTTTCAAATAATTGCGCCTACAGTTGTTGCCTTCTCACCAAGCTGCTTGCCTATTGTCCTGCAGCCCATCCCAGCCTTGTGCAGGTTTACAATTTCATCCCTGATGTCCTTACACAGCTCTCTGGTCTTGGCCATTGTGGAGATGTTGGAGTCTGTTTGATTGAGTGTGTGGACAGGTGTCTTTTATACAGGTAATAAGTTCAAACAGTTGCAGATAATACAGGTAATGAGTGGAGAACAGGAGAGCTTCTTAAAGAAAAACTAACAGGCCTGTGAGAGCCGGAATTCTTACTGGTTGGTAGGTGATCAAATACTTATGTCATGCAATAAAATGCTAATGAATTACTTAAAAATCATACAATGTGATTTTCTGGATTTTTGTTTCAGATTCAGTCTCTCCCAGTTGAAGTGTACCTATGATAAAAAATTACAGACCTCTACATGCTTTGTAAGTTGGAAAACCTGCAAAATCGGCAGTGTATCAAATACTTGTTCTCCCCACTGTAGGTGTTCCTTTTGTCCAGGTGGGAAAGGGCAGTGTGGAGTGCGATTGAGATTGCGTCATCAGTGGATCTGTTGGGGAGGTATGCGAATTGGACTGGTTCTAGGGTATCCGGGAGGATGCTGTTGATGCGTAGCCGTGAGTGCTACGGGGCGGTAATCATTTAGGCAGGTTACCTTTGCTTTCTTGGGCACAGGGAATATGGTGGTCTGCTTGAAACATGTAGGTATTACAGACTCAGTCAGGGAGAGGTTGAAAATGTCAGTGAAGACACTTGCCTGTTGGTCCGCGCATGCTTTGAGTACACGTTCTGGTAATCCATCTGGCCCTGTGGCTTTGTGAATGTAGACCTGTTTAAAGGTCTTGCTCACATCGGCTACCGAGAGCATTATCACACAGTCATGCAGAACAGCTTGTGGTCTCGTGCATGCTTCAGTGTTGCTTGCCTCGAAGGGAGCATAAAAGGCATTTAGCTCGTCTGGTAGGCTCGTGTCACTGGGCAGCTCGCGTCTTGGTTTCCCTTTATAGTCCGTAATAGTTTTCAAGTCCTGCCACATCCGACAAGCGTCAGAGCCGGTGTAGTAGGATTCAATCTTAATCTTTTATTGACGCTTTGTTTGTTTGATGGTTCGTCTGAGGGCATAGCGGGATTTCTTATAAGCGTCCGCATTAGTGTCTCGCTCCTTGAAAGCGGCAGCTCTAGCTTTTTGTAGTGGTTTCTTTGCAGCAATTCGACCATGAAGACCTGATTCACACAGTCTCCTCTGAACAGTTGATGTTGAGATATATCTGTTACCTGAAGCATTTATTTGGGTTGCAATCTGAGGTGCGGTTAACTCTAATTAATTTATCCTCTGCAGCAGAGGTAACTCTGGGTCTTCAATTCTTGTGGCGGTCCTCATAAGAGCCAGTTTTATCACAGCGCTTGATGGTTTTTGCGACTGCACTTGAAGAAACTTTCAAAGTTCTTGAAATGTTCTATATTTACTGACCTTCATGTCTTAAAGTAATGCTGGACTTGTTTTTCTTTGCTTATTTGAGCTTATTTGAGCTATTCTTGCCATAATATGGACTTGGCCTTTTACCAAATAAGGCTATCTTCTGTATACCACCCCTACCTTGTCATTACACAATTGATTGTGTCACGGATCCCCCCGGTACCGCTGCTCATTCTGTTCACCAGCTCCGGAGGTCTACGTCACCGGCCTTTTAGACGTCACTGAACTTGATTCATTACCACCAACTGTGCTGTTGTATCGGCTTCCATGCTACATGTTATTGTGCACTTGTTTTACAGGTCTTGTCCCGTGTATTATTTAGAAGTTTACACCTCACTCTTTTGTTTCTGTGGAGTAAATTAAAAACTCTATTACGTATTCCTGCGCCTGTCTCCAATCATTAGACAATGAGACAGATTGGCTCAAACGCAGAAAGAAATTCCATAAATTTAATTTTAACAAGGCACACCTGTTAATTGAAATGTATTCTCATGAAGCTGGTTGAGAGGATACCAAGAGTGTGCAAAGCTGTCATCAAGGCAAAGGGTGGCTAATTTGAAGAATCTCAAACATAAAATACATTTGGAATGAGTAAGTGTGTCCAAACCTTTGATTGGTACTGTACATTATGTGCTGTTCCACAATCTGTGCTCTGAAATAGCATCTTCATACAAATTCATGGATTACAGCTGCTGTTTCGTACGACAGAATGGAGAAGTCTAATCAAAGGCTTCCTAGAATCTACCTTTCAGGTCATGTAGTAAATGAGAAAATTAGATTTGGCTAATTGCAAACAAATATGCCCGAGCAGACCTCTGCCTTTATCTGTATAGTATCTGGATGCAACAAAAAGCCATTTCTCCAACATCTCGTTCCAAAATCATTGGCATTAATATGGAGTTGGTCCCACCTTTGCTGCTACATCAGCTTCGACTCTTCTGGGAACTCTTTCCACTAGATGAAACATTGCTGCTGGTACTTGCTTCCATTCAGCCTCAAGAGCATTAGGAATTTAATTCAGTCTGGTATTTTTTGTAACCACAATGACAGCAGAGGGTACACACACACGTATGAACAAAATAATAATCTTGTATGTATTTTCCATTACTTTCATGTAAACCTCTATCCATCCATGCAGTAAATGTCCAATCCATTTTTGTGTCCAGTCCATTAGTAAAAAGGTTGGATGGATAGAGGTTTAATTGAAAGTAAGGAAAAACATAGATGAGATAAGTATGTTGGTCCTATGTTTGTGTGTGTGTGTGTGTGTCTGCGTATGTGTGTGTGTGTGTGTGTGTGTGTAAATAAGTATTTAGTCAGCCACCAATTGTGCAAGTTCTCCCACTTAAAAAGACGAGAGAGGCCTGTAATTTTCATCATAGGTACACTTCAACTATGACAGACAAAATTAGGAAAAAAATCCAGAAAATCACATTGTAGGATTTTTTATGAAGTTATTTGCAAGTTATGGTGGGAAAAAAGTATTTGGTCAATAACAAAATTTTATCTCAATACTTTGTTATATACCATTTGTTGGCAATGACAGAGGTCAAACGTTTTCTGTAAGTCTTCACAAGGTTTTCACACACTGTTGCTGGTATTTTGGCCCATTCCTCCATGCAGATCTCCTCTAGAGCAGTGATTTTTTGGGGCTGTTGCTGGGCAACACGGACTTTCAACTCCCTCCAAAGATTTTCTATGGGGTTGAGATCTGGAGACTGGCTAGGCCACTCCAGGACCTTGAAAATGCTTCTTACGAAGCCACTCCTTCGTTGCCTGAGTGGTGTGTTTGTGATCATTGTCATGCTGAAAGACCCAGCCACGTTTTATCTGCAATGCCCTTGCTGATGGAAGGAGGTTTTTACTCAAAATCTCACGATACATGGCCCCATTCATTCTTTCCTTTACACGGATCAGTCGTCCTGGTCCCTTTGCAGAAAAACAGCCCCAAAGCATGATGTTTCCACCCCCATGCTTCACAGTATGTATGGTGTTCTTTGGATGCAACTCAGCATTCTTTGTCCTCCAAAAGTTATATTTTGGTTTCATCTGACCATATGACATTCTCCCAATCTTCTTTTGGATCAACCAAATGCTCTCTAGCAAACTTCAGACGGGCCTGGACATGTACTGGCTTAAGCAGGAGGACACGTCTGGCACTGCAGGATTTGAGTCCCTGGTGGCGTAGTGTGTTACTGATGGTAGGCGTTTGTTATTTTGGTCCCAGCTCTCTGCAGGTCATTCACTAGGTCCCCCGGTGTGGTTCTGGGATTTTTGCTCACCATTCTTGTGATCATTTTGACCCCACGGGGTGAGATCTTGCGTAGAGCCCCAGATCGAGGGAGATTATCAGTGGTCTTGTATGTCTTCCATTTCCTAATAATTGCTCCCACAGTTGATTTCTTCAAACCAAGCTGCTTACCTATTGCAGATTCAGTCTTCCCAGCCTGGTACAGGTCTACAATTTTGTTTCTGGTGTCCTTTGACAGCTCTTTGGTCTTGGCCATAGTGGAGTTTGGAGTGTGACTGTTTGAGGTTGTGGACAGGTGTCTTTTATACTGAAAACAAGTTCAAACAGGTGCCATTACTACAGTGGAGGACAGAGGAGCCTCTTAAAGAAGAAGTTACAGGTCTGTGAGAGCCAGAAATGTTGCTTGTTTGTAGGTGACCAAATACTTATTTTCCACCATAATTTGCAAATAAATTCATAAAAAATCCTACAATGTGATTTTCTGGATTTTTATTCCTCATTTTGTCTGTCATAGTTGAAGTGTACCTATGATGAAAATGACAGGCCTCTCTCATCTTTTTAAGTGGGAGAACTTGCACAATTGGTGGCTGACTAAATACTTTTTTGCCCCACTGTATATGGGTTTGTTGTCACTATCAGGTAGGCCTATAACACCCTGCCCTATATATGGTTGCTTTTTGCATGCTAGCCACAAGCCATTTAATTTCCGTCTATGTGGAAATGCTCATATTCAAATGCTCACTCCAAAAGTATGATGAATATGCATAACCAATGTGTAATACACTGAGTGTAAAAAACATTATGAACACCTGCTCTTTCCATGACAGACTGAATAGGTGAATACAGGTTAAGGCTAAGATCCCTTATTGATTTCACATGTTAAATCCATTTCAATCAGTGCAACTCAATATTAGGAAGGTGTTCATAATGCTTTGTACACTCAGTGTAAGTCGTGGACATACTGGGTATACTGTATAATAGCAGGAATAATTTTTAACACAAATCCTTGAAATATGTCTGAAATAAGAGTGAATAGAATAATGAATCCGGAAAATATATCAAATGAAAATATCTGTGATTGTTAAACAGACTATTTATTGTGTGCCATAGTGTTACAGTACTGTACACTGTGGCATTGACAGTGTAGATAATGGTATGTATAGGAGAACAAATAGCTACCGTAGTATGCTTCATGACAACTACCTTGGACAAATGTCAAAAACGCAGTTGAAGGCTAGCAACCTGGCTGTTCAGCAAGGAAGTATCGATCGCAATACTTTTTTCTGACAAATCTGTTGCATGTCAAAATAACTGATCTTCTTCACATTCTTTCAGTGTACACTTTCCACTTTGCTAAATGTATGCTAATGACATTTTAGACAGAAACAATATGTTTATTTCCCATTAAAAAATGTTGGAACACTTTTGAAGAACATCAAAACGACAAAATGCAGTGTCTATCAAAGCATTTCAGGTTGCTAAAATACAGTGAACATTGTGATGACATGGCAATTATCATCAGATAGCCTTATAAAATGAGTTTAGCTTTTGCAAAAAGTTTTTCACCATCACAATGTTCAGATTTATCCTCTCTCAGTCAGAGGAGAGATGTTCACCCGCAAAACATTTGTGGCTGAGGAAGCATCCCTCCTGTCCTGTCCATGTCAAAGTGTCTTGACGTCACCCAAAGATGATAGGAGTCAAAATTCATCATGGCGCGAAGCTAGGCCAGGGACCCAAATTATGTGTGAGTCAGGGCACAGGTCTCTGTGCTGCAGTGCTGCTGCCTTCCACTCACCTCCTCTTCACATTGTCTGCGAGTCTCAATCACTCTGACATGCATACTAAAAGACTCTCCCTGTCTGTCGGACTGTCAATAAACATTTCCCTTTGCTATAGCCTTTGCCATCACGGATTACAAAGGGAAACCCAGCCTCGAGCTGCCCAGTGACACAAGCCTACCAGATGAGCTATATGCCTTCTATGACCGCTTCGGGTCAAGCAACACTGATCCATGCATGAGAGCACCAGCTGCTCTGGACAACTGTGTGATCTCGCTCTCCGTATCCGATGTGAGTAAGACCTTTAAACAGGTTAACATTCAGAAGACTGCGGGGCCAAACGGATTACCATGTAATCAAAGCATGCGCTGACCAGCTGCACCAAAACGCCAAGGTAATCTGTCTAAGCGGGTCAAGAGCTTTAAGATCCTCGTGTCCACACAACACTAAGGAATTAACATGGTCCACACACACCAACACAGTAGTAAAGAAGGCACGACAACGCCTCTTCCCCATCAGGAGGATGAAAAGATTTGGCATGGGCCCTCAGATCCTCAAAAAGTTATACAGCTGCACCATTTAGAGCATCTTGACTGGCTGCATCACTGCTTGGTATGGCAACTGCTTGGCACTACAGAGGGTAGTGAGTATGGCCCAGTACATCAATGGGGCTAAGCTCCCTGCAATCCAGGACCTCTATACCTGGCGGTGTCAGAGGAATGTCTTAAAAATTGACAAAGACTCCAGCCAACTAAGTCATGGACTGTTCTCTCTACTCTCGCATGGTTCCAATGCACCAAGTATGGAACCAACAAGACTCTGAACAGCTTCTACTTCCAAGCCATTGACTGCTAAATAGTTAACCAGAAACCCGGATCCCCTCTTTTGACTCATCACATACGCTGCTGCTACTGCTTATAATCTATCCTGTTGCCTAGTCACTTTACCCCAACCTAAATGCACATACACTACATTACCAAAAGTATGTGGACACCTGCTCGTCAAACATCTCATTCCAAAATCATGGGCATTAATATGGAGTTGGCCCCCCCTTTGCTGCTACAACAGCCTCCACTCTTCTGGGAACTCTTTTCACTAGATGTTGGAACATTGCTGCAGGGACTTGCTTCCATTCAGCCACAAGAGCATTAGTGAGGTCGAGCACTGATGTTGGGCGATTAGGTATAGCTCGCAGTCGGCGTTCCAATTCACCCCAAAGTTGTTTGATGAGGTTGAGATCAGGGCTTTGTGCAGGCCAGTAAAGTTGTTCCACACCGATCTCCACAAACCATTTCTGTATGGACCGCGCTTTGTGTACAGGGGAATTGTCATGCTGAAACAGGAAAGGGCCTTCCCCAAACTACTGCCACAAAGTTGGAAGCACAGAATTGTCTAGAATGTCATTGTATGCTGTAGTTTTAAGATTTCCCTTCACTGGAACTAAGGGGCCTATCGCGAACCATGAAAAACAGCCCCAGACCATTATTCCTCCTCCACCAAACTTTACAGTTGTCTTTATGCAACGGGAAGGTAGCGTTCTTCTCGCATCAACCAACCCAAATTCATCCATTGGACTGCCAGAAGGTGAAGCGTGATTCATCACTCCAGAGAACATAAAATGTCCATCCCTAACTATAACATTTTCGCCAAGGTCAAACTGCCAAAGAGGGGCGGTGTTGCAATCTACTGCAGAGAAAGCCTGCAGAGTTCTGTCTTACTATCCAGGTCTGTACCCAAACAATTCGAGCTTCTACTTCTAAAAATCCACCTTTCCAGAAACAAGTCTCTCACCGTTGCCACTTGCTATAGACCACCCTCTGCCCCAGCTGTGCCCTGGACACCATATGTGAATTGATTGCCCCCCATCTATCTTCTGAGTTCGAGCTGCTAGGTGACCTAAACTGGCGACGGTTCCCAGTCCAGAGCTCCCGGCGACGGTTCCCAGTCCAGAGCTTCCGGCGACGGTTCCCAGTCCAGAGCTTCCGGCGACGGTCCCCAGTCCAGAGCTCCCAGCGACGGTCCACTGTCCGTAACCTCCTGAGACGGTCCGCGGTCCGGAGCTTCCTGAGACGGTGCGCGGTCCAGAGCCTCCAGCGACGGTCGGTGGTCCAGAGCCTCCAGCGACAGTCGGCGGTCCAGAGCCTCCAATGATGATCGCCATTTCAAAGCCTCCAGCGACGATCGGCGTTCCAGAGCCTCCAGCAACAGTCTGCGGTCCAGAGCCTCCAGCTACGGTCTGAGGTCCAGAACCTCCAGCGACAATCTGCGGTCCAGAGCCTCCAGCGGTGGTTCCAGCGGTGGCGACGATCTACTGTCTGGAGTCCTCGGCGACGACCCACAGTCCGGTTACTCCGGCGACGACCCACGGTCCGGAGCCTCCAGCAACGATCCACAGTCCGGTGCCTCCGGTGACAATCCACGGTCCGGTTCCTCCGGCGACGATCCACAGTCCGGAGCCCCCGGCGACGATCCTCGCACCAGAGCCGCCATTGAAGATGAGGTATCCACGAACGGAGTGGGTACTTCGCCCCGCACCGGAGCTGCCCCTGACAGTAGATGCCCACCCGAACCCTCCCCTATGGAGTCAGGTTTTGCGGTCGGAGTCCGCACCTTTGGGGGGGGGGGGGGGGGGGTACTGTCACGCCCTGACCATAGAGAGCTTTTTATTTTCTATGTTGGTTAGGTTGGGGTGTGACAAGGGTGGGTCAACTAGGTAATTATATTTCTATGTTGGCCTGGTATGGTTCCCAATCAGAGGCAGCTGTTTATTGTATTTAGGCAGCCATTTTCCCTTTGTGTTTTGTGGGATCTTGACTATGTTTAGTTGCCTGTGAGCATTATTGTAGCTTCACATTTCATTTTGTTTGTTGATTGTTTTGTTTTGCTTTGAGGTCCACATAGAGATAAAGATGTGGAACCCAGATCAAGCTGCGATTTGGTCCAGTTATTAGGACATTTCCACCTGGCTACCCCTACCCCGGTCAACAGCCCTGCGCTCCCCACAGCAACTCGCCCAAACCTCCCCCACGTCTCCTTCACCCAAATCCAGATAGCTGATGTTCTGAAAGAGCTGCAAAATCTGGACCCCTACAAATCAGCTGGGCTAGACAATCTGGACCCTCTCCTTCTAAAATTATCTGCTGACATAATTGCAACCCCTATTACTAGCCTGTTCAACCTCTCTTTCGTGTCGTCTGAGATTCCCATAGATTGGATTGCTGCCACGGTCATCCCCCTCTTCTAAAGAGACACTCTAGACCCAAACGGCTACAGGCCTATATCTTTTCTACCCTGCCTTTCTAAGGTCTTTGAAAGCAAAATTAACAAACACATTAACAACCATTTAGAATCTCACCGTATCTTCTCAGCTATGCAATCTGGTTTCAGAGCTGGTCATGGGTGCACCTCAGCCACGCTCAAGTTCCTAAACGATATCATAACTGCCATCGATAAGAGACATTACTGTGCAGCTGTATTCATCGACCTGGCTAAGGCTTTCGACTCTGTCAATCACAACATTCTTCTTGGCAGACTCAACAGCCTTAGTTTCTCAAATGATTGCCTCGCTTGGTTCATCAACTACTTCTCTGATAGAGTTCAGTGTGTCAAATCGGAGGGCCTGTTGTCCGGACCTCTGGCAGTCTCTATGGGGGTGCCACAGGGTTCAATTCTCGGGCCGACTCTATTCTCTGTATACATCTATGATGTCGCTCTTGCTAGTGATTCTTTGATCCACCTCTACGCAGACAACACCATTCTCTATACCTCTGGCCCTTCTTTGGACACTGTGTTAAAACCTCTTGAAGCTAGGGGGCACTATTTTTATGTTTGGAAAAATAATGTTCCCAAAGTAAATGGCCTATTTCTCATGACCAGATGCTAGAATATGCATATAAGTGACAGATTAGGATAGAAAACACTCTAAAGTTTCCAAAACTGTAAAAATATTGTCTGTGGTTATAGCAGAACTGATATTGCAGTTGATATATTATCGAATATATATTTTAAAAACTACCTGAGGAATGATGATAAAAAAACGTTTGACATGTTTCTGTGGACATTATGAAGACCATTTGGAATTTCCGTCTGTGTTGTCGTGACTGCTCTTTCCTGTGGATTTCTGAACATAACGCGACAAACAAACGTCGGTATTTTGGGTATAAAAAATATCTTTATGGAACAAAATGAACATTTGCTGTGTAACTGGGAGTCTCGTGAGTAAAAATATCCGAAGATCATCAAAGGTAAACGGTTCATTTGATTGCTTTTCTGATTTTCGTGACCAAGCTTCCTGATGCTAAGTGTACATAATGCTATGCTAGGCTATCGATAAACTTACACAAACGCTTGGATTGCTTTCTCTGTAAAGCATAATTTCAAAATCTGAGATGATAGTGATTAACAAAAGGCTAAGCTATGTTTCAAAATATTGCACTTGTGATTTCATGAATATAAATATTTTCTAGTAATATTATTTGACTGTTGCGCTATGCTATTCAGCGGTTGCAGACTAAAATTATCCCGCTACAGGGATTGGTAGTGTCAAGAAGTTAACTAACCCCCAGACGAGCTTCAATGCCATACAACTCTCCTTCCATGACCTCCACCTGCTCTTAAATGCAAGTAAAACTAAATATAATGCTCTTCAACCGATCACTGCCCGCACCTGCCCACCCGTCCAGCATCACTACTCTGGACGGTTCTGACTTAGAATATGTGGACAACTACAAATACCTCGGTGTCTGGTTAGACTGTAAACTCTCCTTCCAGACTCACATTAAACATCTCCAATCCAGAATTAAATCTTGAATCGGCTTCCTATTTCGCAACAAAGCATCCTTCACTCATGCTGCCAAATGTACTCTCGTAAAACTGACCATCCTACTGATCCTCGACTTCGGCAATGTCATTTACAAAATAGCCTCCAACACTCTACTCAACAAATTGGATGCAGTCTATCGCAGTGCCATCCGCTTTGTTACTAAAGCACCTTATACCACCCACCACTGCGACCTATATACTCTAGTCGGCTGGCCCTCGCTACATATTCGTCGCCAGACCCACTGGCTCCAGGTCATCTACAAGTCCATGCTAGGTAAAGCTCCGCCTTATCTCAGTTCACTGGTCACGATGGCAACACCCACCCGTAGCACGCGCTCCAGCAGGTGTATCTCACTGATCATCCCTAAAGCCAACACCTCATTTGGCCGCCTTTCCTTCCAGTTCTCTGCTGCCTGTGACTGGAACGAATTGCAAAAATCGTTAAGTTGGAGACTTTTATCGTCCTCACCAACTTTAAACATCTGCTATCTGAGCAGCGAAACGATCACTGCAGCTTTACATAGTCCATCGGTAAATAGTCCACCCAATTTACCTACCTCATCCCATACTCATACTGTTTTTATTTAGTTACTTTTCTGCTCTTTTGCACACCAGTATCTCTACCTGCACATGACCATCTGATCATTTATCACTCCAGTGTTAATCTGCTAAATGGTAATTATTCTCCTCCCTCCTAATGCCTTTTGCACACAATGTATATAAATATTTATTTTTAAATTATACTGGGTTATTGACTTGTTTAATGTGTAACTCTGTGTTGCTGTCTGTTCACACTGCTATGCTTTATCTTGGCCAGGTCGCAGTTGTAAATGAGAACTTGTTCTCAGCTAGCCTACCTGGTTAAATAAAGGTGAAATAAGTTAAAAAAAAAAAAAAAAAAAACATGTTTCCACTGCTCCAGAGTCCAATGGCGGCGAGCTTTACACCACTCCGGCCGACGCTTGGCATTGTGCATGGCGATCTTAGGCTTGTGTGCGGCTGCTCGGCCATGGAAACCCATTTCATTAAGTTCCTAACGAACAGTTCTTGGGCTGATGTTGCTTCCAGAGACAGTTTGGAACTTGGTAGAAAATGTTGCACCGAGGACAGACTATTTTTACATACTACACGCTTCAGCACTCAGCGGTCTCGTTCTGTCAGCTTGTGTAGCCTACCACTTAGCGGCTGAGCCATAATTGCTCCTGGATGTTTCCACTTCACAATCACAGCACTTACAGCTGACCGGGGCAGCTCTAGCAGGGCAGACATTTGACAAACATTCTCTGACGATGCCACGTTGAAAGTCACTGAGCTCTTCAGTAAGGCCATTCTACTGCCAATGTTTGTCAATGGAGATTGCATGGCTGTGTGCTCGATTTTACGCACCTGCCAGCAACGAGTGTTGCTGAAATAGCCGAATCCACTCATTTGAAGGGGTGTCCATATACTTTTGTATATATAGTTTATCTACCTCAATTCCCTCATACTCTGCACATCTATTTTTCTCTCTGAATCGTTGGGAATGGCCCGTAACTAAGCATTTCACTGTTCGTCTACATCTGTTGTTTATGAAACGTGACAAATAACATTTGATTTCATTTGCTCTTTTATTGTCTGCAGACCCCAGCTTTTCAGCAACAACGACCTCTAGACACCCAAACTGGGGATATCTCCTAGATACTAGAAATAGTGATATTTTCTTATGTTTAGATTTCTATATGCATGAATTTGTATATCTTGATAAATGGTGTTGTGTGATTCATGGCAGGCCGCTGGTAGCACAATGACTCCCTGAGCTCAGAGTTACAGTACACTACACTTTGGTCTGTAGACTCCATCCCCACTTCTTCCATGACTTAAGAGGCTCCCTTAATTAGTTCAGTCTCCATAAAAATAGCACTGTTCTGCTTCCTATTTAGGAGTAAGTATTTTAATAGACTCAGCCGTAGTACAGTCAGGCACCTGGCGTGGCCTTCTGTAGCGGGAATGGGTATTTGGGTTTTGCCAGGAGCAACATCGCCAGACAACAAAAGCAGTGTAACATATGTCACGACGTGTAGCTTACAGACACCAATCTGTTACTTAACAGTAAAGCATGATGATCCTGTCTTGGAATAGGTGTCTGGAACATGTTGTACATTCCTGGACATCACTAGTCAAGTATTACAGGGAAAGGCCATCAAATACATATTTCCTCTGGTACTGTTCTTTTCAAATTACAACATAACGTAAAGCTACATTTTGCAGCACTAAAAAAGCATTCCCACACTATTAGAAAAACTGTACAGTTATTGTACTGTATTGTTCCCTGGGGTGCAAAAATATCAAAATACACAATGTACTTTCAGAGGTACACATATGATCTCATATGGTACTGTTGGGTACCTTTTAGGGTACATGTGAGGATAATCTAAAATAATAGTACATTTTTGTACCCAATATTTTGAATATATAAGGTACAATCATCACACACTCTCAAAAAAAAGGGGCACAGAGAAGGTACATTTCTGTTTCCAAGGGTACAAACTTATTTTGTGTACCCTCAAGGGTACACTAATGAGTGTTCATGGTACTGATCTGTCCCTTTGCTTAGCAGAATAGCTACAAATTGACAATGTAGTGAAGAGGCATGGCTTAGTGGAGGCATGGCTTTTCGTTAGCTATTTTTGGGCACTCATGAGTGGAAGCGTTGTGCCAGTTTAAATGGTCTATGGTTATGTTAATTAATAAGCAATAAAGCCCAAATTTTTCCTCTTCAGGAGGCCAGGGGCCAGGGATCTCCTGGATTTCCACAGTCTTAATGTCTGTCAACTGTGCTTTATTGATGGCTTATGTCAAATGCCATTCTGCCAGCGTTCATTAGGCTGAGAGGCTCTGCTAGGTAGAGGGAAGGCAGGGGAAGGCAGAGCTGGTGCGATGCCCGATCACTGTCTGTGCAAACCCTGCTGTACCAGTACCAGGGGGTTGATGTGGTGATGAGTTTGACAGGGCTTTGCTGACAGGTCTGTGTGTGTGTGTGTGTGTGTGTGCCCGTGTGACTACTTGAGTCACACTGTGTCACAGAGCAGGTCCCCTGCTTGATGCCATGACTCCGATCACAACTGACAGTCCGAGAGTCATCTCACTTTCACCCCTCACACATATTCAAATAGTTATCTCTGTAAGAGCCTCTCCAGTGTTGTGGTCACTGAAAATAATCCATCATTACACTAACAGTCCTCGGCAATAATACAAGAAGCAGTGTGTTTGATGAGTCTGTTAGTGTAATGAGGGATTACATCTTAACTGACATTTTAAGGAGTTTTTCTAATATGCTGATAAAAAATGTATGTTTGGAGAGCAAGCAGAGGGGTGCACTGGGAGGTCCTGCCAGAGCAGATGAAATCATTTGAATTAATATACATTCTCAGGACCAGTGTCAATATACATTTGCAAACTGTCAGATGCCAAAGTCATCAGTCGCCCAGATAACTCTACAAAAGGGGGCATAAAGATAATGACAAAGGCATGATAAAAGTCCTTGTACATGGGTGCATATGTTCAAACTGTAACTGAATCACATGGGTCTACCTTATAGGGCGGAATATTTTTCATCTAAATTGCAGTCAATTCAAAACAAATCTTTGATTAAATGAACCTGCTAAATTATTTCATTAATTTCATGGAATATACATTTTTTTTATTTTATTTTATTTTACCTTTATTTTACTAGGCATGTCAGTTAAGAACAAATTCTTATTTTCAATGACGGCCTAGGAACAGTGGGTTAACTGCCTGTTCAGGGGCAGAACGACAGGGATTCGGGGATTCGAACTTGCAACCTTTCAGTTACTAGTCCAACGCTCTAACCACTAGGCTACCCTGCATAAAATGTATCCCAACTCGGTTTCCTTTATCCAATGTACCAGCATTATACTACCATACAATTTCATATAAATTCAACTAACAATATACCACAGTTTTTTTTGTCAACAGTATTAGTCACGTTTATTTTTTCCTTTTGAGTGTAACTGAATATAGCTAATAACATTAAAAATGTCCCTTCCCATTGGCTTGGAGATGATAGAAGACGCACAGGCATCTAAGTTCAATGGAAGCCTTGCCAAATAGTTTGGCACACTGCTCTACATTACTGTAGCCCACAACAGAGACAGACACACAAACAGAGAAGTAAAATCCTTGGCAGTGATAATGCCTTCATAGCTTAGAGAATCTCATCCTGGTACATCCTAATGTCCTTTTAAGGTATGCAGGGTGGCCAAGGGGATGTGGCTACTAATCCAATCAGCTAACAGACAAGCCCATATGCTTTGAACCAGGCATTGAATTGAGCCAATCAATATCAATCAAATGTATTTATGAAGCCCTTTTTACATCAGCAGAGTCCACAAAGCGCTGTACAGAAACCCAGCCTAAAACCCCAAACAGCAAGCAATGCAGATGTAGAATCCCTGCTCTCCTATCCAACAGTTCCTTGCATTGCCAAGATTCTGAAAAAAACACTGATTGAATATGCAGCTACAATATGCTACTACACACAATACACCATGCGCGCGCACGCACGCACATATGCACGCGCGCACACACACACTCGCACGCACGCACACGTGCACACGCGCACGCATGCACGCGCACACACGCACACACAGATCAGTCCTGCTACAGTAGCACGCCCGTAGTACTGTTACAGCAAACAATTAATGTAAATTGAGAATTTCTCCAAGGTAGAAATTTGTCCTATCGTTTTACAACAATGAACTTAATGTGTTCAGTGTACAGTGTCCTGTGAACTTATCCCTGTGTTTTGGTTTATGGGCTGAAATATCATCTAACCTTGATATCGCTGTTTAGAATTCTTTCTCCCTCCACATCTATTTCCTGGTTCTAATGACGCCAGCACTGGGCCTTTAATTATTCCTGTTGTGATCCGAAAAGGAAAATCACTCACAATTCAGTATGTCCTCTCTCAGAAAACATATTATGTTGCACACAGTTTGCACCACACCCACACACCAATCTCCCCCTTTTTGTCCGCAAGCCTTTTACTTTCATACAGAAATTATGATCCATTGGAACTCGAGTAGAAAACCTAATGTGCAATATTGAGTGTTTTCCCATTCTCTACAGTATGCAATTAGCTCGATGTGGAATAACTTTTCTTTAGGAGAACAAAATGAACTTTTTTTCTGACCAACAACCCTTCAAGGGGAAAAATATAAATGTATTCTATGAAGTAGTCAAACGAGGATATTGATGAGAGTCATTGAGTGAGGGCAAGAAAGAAAAGACAGAGAGAGAGTAAAATACTCAATTCAGCAATAGTTGTTGGGACAGTTGATATGGGATAAGGTCTATACTTTGTATGTAGGTTACTTACTCATTGGTGGCACAAATTGGGATGTGGGGGAGGGGAATGGGTAGGGTATATGCAAATTAAATACTGTAGTATTACTATAGTAAAAAAACGGTATGTCACACGCTGATCTGTTTCACCTATCTTTGTGATCGTCTCCACCCCCCTCGAGGTGTCGCCCATCTTCCCCTGTGTATTTATACCAAAATCAAATCAAATCAAATGTATTTATATAGCCCTTCGTACATCAGCTGATATCTCAAAGTGCTGTACAGAAACCCAGCCTAAAACCCCAAACAGCAAGCAATGCAGGTGTAGAAGCACGGTGGCTAGGAAAAACTCCCTAGAAAGGCCAAAACCTAGGAAGAAACCTAGAGAGGAACCAGGCTATGTGGGGTGGCCAGTCCTCTTCTGGCTGTGCCGGGTGGAGATTATAACAGAACATGGCCAAGATGTTCAAATGTTCATAAATGACCAGCATGGTCGTATAATAATAAGGCAGAACAGTTGAAACTGGAGAAGCAGCACGGTCAGATGGACTGGGGACAGCAAGGAGTCATCATGTCAGGTAGTCCTGGGGCATGGTCCTAGGGCTCAGGTCCTCAGAGAGAGAGAAAAAAAGAGAGAATTAGAGAGAGCATATGTGGGGTGGCCAGTCCTCTTCTGGCTGTGCCGGGTGGAGATTATAACAGAACATGGCCAAGATGTTCAAATGTTCATAAATGACCAGCATGTTCGAATAATAAGAGAAAGAAAGAGAGAAGGAGAGAATTAGAGAACGCACACTTAGATTCACACAGGACACCGAATAGGACAGGAGAAGTACTCCAGATATAACAAACTGACCCTAGCCCCCCGACACATAAACTACTGCAGCATAAATACTGGAGGCTGAGACAGGAGGGGTCAGGAGACACTGTGGACACATCCGAGGACACCCCCGGACAGGAAGGATATAACCCCACCCACTTTGACAAAGCACAGCCCCCACACCACTAGAGGGATATCTTCAACCACCAACTTACCATCCTGAGACAGGGCCGAGTATAGCCCGCAAAGATCTCCATCATGGCACAACACAAGGGGGGGCGCCAACCCAGACAGGATGACCACATCAGTGAATCAACCCACTCAGGTGACGCACCCCTTCCAGGGAAGGCATGAGAGAGCCCCAGTAAGCCAGTGACTCAGCCCCTGTAATAGGGTTAGAGGCAGAGAATCCCAGTGGAAAGAGGGGAACCGGCCAGGCAGAGACAGCAAGGGCGGATCGTTGCTCCAGAGCCTTTCCGTTCACCTTCCCACTCCTGGGCCAGACTACACTCAATCATATGACCCACTGAAGAGATGAGTCTTCAGTAAAGACTTAAAGGTTGAGACCGAGTTTGCGTCTCTGACATGGGTAGGCAGACCGTTCCATAAAAATTGAGATCTGTAGGAGAAAGCCCTGCCTCCAGCTGTTTGCTTAGAAATTCTAGGGACAATTAGGAGGCCTGCGTCTTGTGACCGTAGCGTACGTGTAGGTATGTACGGCAGGACCAAATCAGAGAGATATGTAGGAGCAAGCCCATGTAATGCTTTGTAGGTTAGCAGTAAAACCTTGAAATCAGCCCTTGCTTTGACAGGAAGCCAGTGTAGAGAGGCTAGCACTGGAGTAATATGATCAATTTTTTTGGTTCTAGTCAGGATTCTAGCAGCCGTATTTAGCACCAACTGAAGTTTATTTAGTGCTTTATCCGGGTAGCCGGAAAGTAGAGCATTGCAGTAGTCTAACCTAGAAGTGACAAAAGAATGGGTACATTTTTCTGCATCATTTTTGGACAGAAAGTTTCTGATTTTTGCAATGTTACGTAGATGGAAAAAAGCTGTCCTTGAAATGGTCTTGATATGTTCTTCAAAAGAGAGATCAGGGTCCAGAGTAACGCCGAGGTCCTTCACAGTTTTATTTGAGACGACTATACAACCATTAAGATTTATTGTCAGATTCAACAGAAGATCTCTTTGTTTCTTGGGACCTAGAACAAGCATCTCTGTTTTGTCAGAGTTTAAAAGTAGAAAGTTTGCAGCCATCCACTTCCTTATGTCTGAAACACATGCTTCTAGCAAGGGCAATTTTGGGGCTTCACCATGTTTCATTGAAATGTACAGCTGTGTGTCATCCGCATAGCAGTGAAAGTTAACATTATGTTTTTGAATAACATCCCCAAGAGGTAAAATATATAGTGAAAACAATAGTGGTCCTAAAATGGAACCTTGAGGAACACCGAAATTTACAGTTGATTTGTCAGAGGACAAACCATTCACAGAGACAAACTGATATCTTTCTGACAGATAAGCTCTAAACCAGGCCAGAACTTGTCCGTGTAGACCAATTTGGGTTTCCAATCTCTCCAAAAGAATGTGGTGATCGATGGTATCAAAAGCAGCACTAAGGTCTAGGAGCACGAGGACAGATGCAGAGCCTCGGTCCGATGCCATTAAAATGTCATTTACCACCTTCACAAGTGCAGTCTCAGTGCTATGATGGGGTCTAAAACCAGACTGAAGCATTTCGTATACATTGTTTGTCTTCAGGAAGGCAGTAAGTTGCTGCGCAACAGCCTTTTCTAAAATTGTTGAGAGGAATGGAAGATTCGATATAGGCCGATAGTTTTTTATATTTTCTGGATCAAGGTTTGGCTTTTTCAAGAGAGGCTTTATTACTGCCACTTTTAGTGAGTTTGGTACACATCCGGTGGATAGAGAGCCGTTTATTATGTTCAACATAGGAGGGCCAAGCACAGGAAGTAGCTCTTTCAGTAGTTTAGTTGGAATAGGGTCCAGTATGCAGCTTGAAGGTTTAGAGGCCATGATTATTTTCATCATTGTGTCAAGAGATATATTACTAAAACACTTGAGCGTCTCTTTTGATTCTAGGTCCTGGGAGAGTTGTGCAGACTCAGGACAACTGAGCTTTGAAGGAATACGCAGATTTAAAGAAGAGTCCGTAATTTGCTTTCTAATAATCATAATCTTTTCCTCAAAGAAGTTCATGAATTTATCACTGCTAAAGTGAAAGTCATCCTCTCTTGGGGAATACTGCTTTTTAGTTAGCTTTGCGACAGTATCAAAAAGGAATTTCGGATTACAGGATATACCTGTGTTATCTGTTTGTCTGCCAGTTTGTTTTGTTGATTCCTACCTACCACCGTTTTCCCCTTGCTCCTGTCCTGTCTATAGTGCCTGTTTTCTAGTTTTCCGGGTTTTGACCTTTTCTGCCTGCCCTGACCTTGAGCTTGTCTGCCGTCCTGTATCTTTGCCCCGCTACTCTGGATTATCGACCTCTGCCTGACCTGACTCTGAGCCTGCCTGCCGTCCTGTACCTTTGCCCCGCTACTCTGGATTACCGACCTCTGCCTGACCTGACTCTGAGCCTGCCTGCCGTCCTGTACCTTTGCCCCGCTACTCTGGATTACCGACCTCTGCCTGTCCTGACTCTGAACCTGCCTGCCGTCCTGTACCTTTGCCCCGCTACTCTGGATTACCGACCTCTGCCTGACCTTACTCTGGGCCTGCCTGCCGTCCTGTACCTTTGCCCCGCTACTCTGGATTACCGACCTCTGCCTGACCTGACTCTGGGCCTGCCTGCCGTCCTGTACCTTTGACTGCACGTGTTCAAATTAATAAACTTGTGTTACTTCCACATTGTCTGCACCTGGGTCTTACCTTCAAACGTATTACTGTAGTGTCTTTGCATACACTGTAGGGTTTGGGTGGACATTACTGTAGTATTTACTGCAGTGTTTATTGTGGATAATATTGTAGTATTTACTATAGTATTAGAAAGTGTGCTACAAAATTATATAGTAAGTACTACACATGATCAAGAGATACTACAGTGTGGAATATAGTATTTTACAGTATACTAAAACATTCTATAGTAAGTACTACACATGATTGAATGATACTACAGTGTGGAGTATAGAGTTCTACAGTATACTTCAGTTTACTACAGTTTACTACACAGTTCTATATAAATTACTATAGTATTCTATAGTAAACTGTAGTATTTTTTAATGTAGGGTGGTATGTTCCATTTGAGAAAGCCTTGACTGTTTTAATTTACACAGAACGAACGTGAGTTTCAAACCCCCCAGGTATACAGTACATACCTGTATCCCTGTGCACATTGACTTTCTATAGACAAATTTGTAGAACAATGAGACAGTATTAAGACAGATGAGGTCAGTAAAGATCTACGGCAGATGCCTGAGTTACAAAAGTATGTGGATATTTCAGCAACACCCATTGCTGACAGGTGTATACAATCGAGCACACAGCCATGCAATCTCCATAGACAAAACATTGGCAGTAGAATGGCCTTACTGAAGAGATCAGTGACTTTTAACTTGGCACCGTGATAGTATGCCACCTTTCGAACAAGTCAGTTCATCAAAATTCTGCCCTGCTACATCTGCCACCGGTCAACTGTCTTTGTTGTTATTGTGAAGTGGAAACCTCTATGAGCAACAACTGCTCAGCCGCAAAATGGTAGGCCACACAAGCTCACCGAACGGGACCGCAGAGTGCTGAAGCACGTAGCACATAAAAATTGTCTGTCCTCGGGTTGCAACACTCACTACCGAGTTCCAAACTGCCTCTGGAAGCAACATCAGCACAAGAACTGTTCGTCAGGAGCTTCATAAAATGGGTTTCCATGGCCGAGCAGCCGCACACAAGACGAAGATCACCATGCGCAAGCCAAGCATCGGCTGGAGTGTTGTAAAGCTCACCGCCATTGGACTCTGGAGCAGTGGAAACGCGTTTTCTAGAGTGATGAATCACGCTTCACCATCTGGCAGACCGACGGAATCTAGGTTTGACGGATGGCAGGAGAACACTACCTAACCGAATGCATAGTGACAACTGTAAAGTTTGGTGGAGGAGGAATAATGGTATGGTGCTGTTTTTCATGGTTTGGGCTAGGCCCCTTAATTCCAGTGAAGGGATATCTTAACGTTTCAGCATACAATGACATTCTAGATGGATTCTGTGCTTCCTACTAGTTTGGGGAAGGCCCTTTCCTGTTTCAGCATGACAATTCCCCCGTGCACAAAGCTAGGATAGTACAGAAAGGGTTTGTCAAAATGGGTTTGGAAGAACTTGACTGGCCTGCATTGAGCCCTGACCTGAACCCCATCGAACACCTTTGGGATGAATTGGAACACCAACTATGAGCCAGGCCTAATCACCCAACATCAGTGTCCAACCTCACTAATGCTCTTGTGGCTGTCCCCGCAGCAATATTCCACCATCTAGCGGAAAGCCTACCTAGAAGAGTGGAAACTGCAATAGCAGCAAAAGGGGGACCAACTCCATATTAATGCCCATTATTTTTTTTATTTTTTTTTACCTTTATTTAACTAGGCAAGTCAGTTAAGAACAAATTCTTATTTTCAATAACGGCCTAGTAACAGTAGGTTAACTGCCTGTTCAGGGGCAGAACGACAGATTTGTACCTTGTCAGCTCGGGGGTTTGAACTTGCAACCTTCCGGTTACTAGTCCAACACTCTAACCACTAGGCTACCCTGCCGATGTTCGACGAGCAGGTGTCCACATACTTTTGGTAGTGTAGTGTATGTTCACTCTAAGCCCATACGTGTCTCATATCAAGATGAATGGATCTTGATATGATATCAAAGGAGACTTACACTCTATCCGTGTCCGCCTCTCTGCACAATGCAAAGGGAGAGGTCAGACCAAACTGTCACTATGTCACATTGTTAAATCATTTAACAATGTGACATATAGACAATCTACCTAGAGACAGTTTGGTCTTATCGCTCCCTTTGCATTGTGCAGTGAATCAGAAGGGTCACTGTCAGATGAGTTGCCTAACTGTAGTTCCAGAGAAATTGTGTGCCAGATGAGATCATTGTATTTATTTTTTATCTTGTTGTGTCTTTGTAAGTAACTGAGAGCCCAGGAGTATCTCTCATCTCCATTTTCTATACCTTGAATGCTTTTAGAAACATTGCCTATCATGGCCTTGCGCTTAATACTCAGCTTTCAAGTAAGCAGGGGAATTTTTCAATGGGCACAGCCTAGGTGTGTCTTGATAGTCTAAGCAGCCTCCGGCATCACAAAGGAATAGAAGATCCTTTCGATGTGAAGAGGAGGGCAGAGCGAGGTGGGGAAGCATATCCACAATGGGTTTCCCCTCTTGGTGTATTCGGTTGAGACTTTCAAGCTGAGCTTCAAATAAATGCAACACTAAGGGGTAATACACAACATCGGCATTGCCCTGAATTTCTGGACCATGCACTATGCCTTGGGTGAATACGTGATGTTCAAAGACGGATTTTATTTTTTTGACCAATTCTGAATGTTTTGTTAAATTTTTGACAAATAAGAGACCTGGGTAAATTCTGTACAAGCACTAGAATTCCACTATGACAGACATTCACATAGTTCCGCAAAACAAAAAAATGCACCTAATAAACAGCGTAACCCCTTCACTGTGGCCCAGTCCTCCTTGGCACATCATAGTGAAGCTAAACTATTAAGATGCTCCCTGTCTCAGTGGGTGCTGTCAGCATTTTAAAGATACTTGGACCAACCCTTAATATTCATACAGTTAGGGGCCAGATGACGTCTCTAGCCCTAGGTCACCCCACCCCACCACACAGACACAAACACACACACACACACACTCATCCTTGTGTGAAATATCAAAAGAGCAAGCTGCAGATGCTACTACAGACTTCAACGTTTTCAATCAACAGTCTGTTGTACACATGCTGCTTCAATCTGCAGAAGCTTGTGTCAATGATGGCTACAGTGTAATGGAGTTGTCTCAGGAGTCTATCTGCCATGTGGACTGTACTCATATGCATCTCAAGCTCACACTCATCCCTCACACCATCTCCCTCTCCATCCCTGGTCTTAGACTGTCCCCTGAGCAGTAGAGGTGCCATGCTTGTCATGCTGTAATGGGGGGGAGGTGGAGCCAGGCACACAGAGGATGGAAGAGCAAGAGATTCTGCACAGGACATTTGAATTATTATGCAGAATAAAGAAACAGGCTCTTAGTGTACCTAGGTTTGTTAAAATGGCTGACCAAAATGGGGAAAGAACACAGTTTCAAATCAAATTTTATTTGTCACATGCGCCGAATACAACAGGTACTTTACAGCGAAATGCTAACTTACAAGCCCTTAAACAACAATGCTTCAAGATGTTTTTAAGGGAAAAAAAAGTGTTAAGAAAAAAATAAAAGTAACAAATAATATTTCTTTATTTTTTTTACCCCTTTTTCTCCCAAATTTCATGGGTTCCAATTGTTTTTTAGTAGCTACTATCTTGTCTCATCGCTACAACTCCCTTCGATACACAACCCGCACTGCTTCTTAACACAGCGCGCATCCAACCCAGAAGCCAGCCGCACCAATGTGTCAGAGGAAACACTGCACCTGGCAACCTTGGTTAGCTCGCATTGCGCCCGGCCCGCCACAGGAGTCGCTGGTGCGCGATGAGACAAGGATATCCCTACCAGCCAAGCCGACTGTGATCACACAGTCGTCTGGAACAGCTGATGCTCTCATGCATGCTTCAGTTTACTTGCCTCGAAGCGAGCATAGAATAATTTAGCTCTTCTGCTAGGCTTGTGTCACTGGGCAGCTCGTAGCTGTGCTTCCCTTTGTAGTCTGTAATAGTTTGCAAGCCCTGCCACATCCGACGAGCCTCAGAGCCGGTGTAGTACGATTCAATCTTAGTCCTGCATTGACGCTTTGCCTGTTTGAAGGTTCGTCGGAGGGCATAGCGGGATTTCGAATAACCTTCTGAGTTAGAGGCCCGCTCCGTGAAAGCAGCATCTCTACCCTTTAGCTCAGTGCTGATGTTGCCTGTAATCCATGGCTTCTGGTTGTGGAATGTACGTACAGTCACTGTGGGGACAATGTCATCGATGCACTTATTGATGAAGCCAGTGACTGATGTGGTCTACTCCACAATGCCATCCTGGAACATATTCCAGTCTGTGCTAGCAAAACAGTCCTGTAGCTTAGCATCTGCTTCATCTGACCACTTTCTTATTGACCGAGTCACTGGTGCTTCCGAGTCACTGGTGCTTCCTGCTTTAGTTTTTGCTTGTAAGCAGAAATCAGGAGGGTAGAATAATGGTCAGATTTGCCAAATGAAGGGCGAGGGAGGGCGAGGGAGAGCTTTGTACGCGTCTCTGTGTGTGGAGTAAAAGTGGTCTAGAGTTTTTTTCCCTCTGGTTGCACATTTAATATGATGGTAGAAATTAGGTAAAACAGATTTGAGTTTCCCTGCATTAAGGTTGCCGGCCACTAGTAGAGCCGCCTCTGGATGAGCGTTTGCCTGTTTGCTTATGGCCGTATACAGCTTATTTAGTGCGGTCTTAGTGCCAGCATCGGTTTGTGGTTGTATATAGACAACTAAGAAAAATACAGATGAAAACTCTTGGTAAATAGTGTGGTCTACAGCTTATGATAAGATACTCTACCTTAGGTGAGCAAAATCTTGAGACTTCCTTAGATTTCGTGCACCAGATGTTGTTTACAAATATACATAGACCGACACCCCTTGTCTTACCGGAGGCCGCTGTTCTATCCTGCCGAACAAGCTTAAAACCTGCCAGCTGTATGTTATTCATGTCGTCGTTCAGCCGCGACTCGGTGAAACATAAGATATTACACTATTTTATTGCCCTGTTGGTGGGATATACGTGATTGTAGTTTGTCTATTTTATTATCGATTGATTGTGTGTTGGCTAATCGGACCGATGGTAAAGGTAGATTCCCTCTCTGCAATAGATCCTTGCAAGGCACCCGATCCGTTGTCCACGTTACCTCCGTCTCTTTCTCCTGCGAATGACGGGGATGTGGGCCTTGTCGTCTGGCATCTGAAGTATATCCTTCCCGTCTGTCTCGTTGAGGAAAAAGTATTCCTCCAGTACGGGATGAGTAATCGCTGTCCTGATATCTAGAAGCTCTTTTCGGTAATAAGACATTATGTACAAAATAAGTTACAAATAACGCGAAAAAACATACTCAATAGCACAATTGGTTGCGGTATCGTGAAACGGCAGCCTTCTCCTTCTGCGCCAGTTTGTGCATATCTTTATTCTACTGTTAGTAGAAATAGGTAGCAAAGGTATACTTTATACAAGGCATAATGTCGCTGCTGTGCAGATTAATTCAATGAAATGTCCTTGGTAACAAAAATGACTGTCTATAATTCAAATATTTTAGCAGAAGTTAAATATTATAGTGGAAGATAAAACTAACCATACAGAGCACCACACTGTATTATATTATTTTGAATATAATATACTTTGAAATTCAGAGACAGGTCCAATGTATCTTACCATTTGTTCCCTTTGATATTGATGCTGTATTTGTATGATAAGGAGCAGATAGAGCCTCGATATTCCCTGGTAGCAGCCCTGCTATGGAGGAGAGTGGGGACAAAGGGAAATTCAGACTGTTTGTATGTCACTTACCAGCTTCTAGAAAATACCATATTTCTGCTGATGTTGCAAAGTGTCTCTATGAAGCTAATACTTAATGCCAGATTCTATACTCACCTCTACATAGTTAAAAAGATGATGACTGGGTTCTTAAGTAGTGGTCGGTAAACAGCACTTCTCCTGCCTGTTTTAGCCACTCTCTCTTTACCTTCACTATCAACACTTCATCAATGAGGAAGACAGACAAGTAAATTGGTGGGAGGAGGGAAGGAATAAAACAAAATAAAAAGGAAAACAGAAAGAAGTGCCAAGCAATGAGACCTGGCATGCTGCAGTTGTCTGTCAGTCACCTAGCAACAAGTTGTCCCCATCACTTATCCCCCCCATCTCCCGCTGTGCTCTCTAATTCAACAAATCTGCTCAGAATGTATGGCTGCTCTCCTGACAAAACGCATTCTGTGCTGGGGGCTAAGGATGTGGGCCTCCGCTGAACACGCCACTCAGCTGCCCATTGACCACCGGGGCCTTTCTCTGCACACACTAAGGAGCTGGGGACAAAGCCCCTGAAAGAAGGCCAGCTCCACAGAGAAAACATTTGCTTGTAATTGTGTTTGACTGCGTAATGAAAATGATGTTCTTTTTTAATTTGGGCTTGTTAAGGCCACACTATTTTCCTCTGGTCACCTGATTATTTTAAAGAAGCCCCCCTCCCCCACCCTGTAGTGGCTCTTTACTATAACCCCTCTTGTGTTTCAAGTATTCAGTGAGAACAACATAAATATGAACACTTGGTTCATTACAGGATGGGAGACAGGATGCCGGAATTTGGGTTTTCAGATAGGAAAAGGGTGTGCACACAAACACTCACTCACACAGCTCTGTCATCCGGTTCTAAAACCTGCAGTGAGTTGGGAGGTATTGAGGAGGTAGCATTCCTTGTGCTACTTCAGATAAACAGGCCATTAGGGGAAGCATCGGGCTAACACCAGAACACTGCCTCAATGGACACATTCACAACCACTGGTGATTTGCAGATGTTAGCCTCTAATTTCCTGTTTCATTAACTGGACTTTTCCTCATTCCACATCCACTTGGTTTTCTTCCATTTCTCCTTCACTTTAACGAATGGAAAGGTGAATGTACAGGTGAATGTACAAGGGAGAAAAAGTAAAAAACAAAGAGAAAACCCTCACATTGAAAGACCCCTTAGTTGATTGTTATTTGAAAGGATTGTAATTAAGCTTGAGAGAATTTTGTTCCTAATCAAAAAACCCAACCTTCCACTCTCTCCAAGGGGTCAGCATGTTTTTCTCCAATGTACAGCCACTCATTGTTGTCATGACTGATGACATGTTACATGAAACTTGTGGCCATCAAAGAGCAAAGGTTGTTGTATTCCTCAAGGTTTCTCCTCACACCTAATATAGATTGCTATTGAATTACATAATTGCTTTTGGATGTTGTCCCATCTCTCGCCTTCATTGCACAGCAATGAGTGAGCATGAGGCTTTTCAAAGAGACGGGGAGAAAGGAGACATAATTTCTGGTTCAGACATTGATATGCAGTTTTTTAATGCATATCTCTGAGCCACTGGCTTACGTAACCCTGCTCCATGTACGTTTCTTTTCATACACATGTAGCTGTTTTCTTTGATAGTGTCCACATCTTTGCTTATGTAAACTAATGTCAGATTAGCACTCTGCAAACTTATTCAGTTTTCCCAGTTAGAAAGAGAAAAAAAAATGACTTTATGGTTCTCTACAGCCACACACAACTGCACAAACAGAAGAGGACACTTCTTTCAGGACATGTCTTACATTGTTATTACTGATGTATTTACTTATAAGTGTCTCTCTCATGAGCACAACCGCAGTGGGATTTCAGACAAATACTATACCTGAGAAATATTAGTCCATTTCCCTAATCTCTGTAACACTATAGTTAATGTAGGGTTCAACGGGTGTATGAAGTAAGGATTAATAGTCTGTGAGGTCAGATGTGAGTGGTCTCAGTCTTAGGGGCTTGGTCACACTTGACTTGCTTGAGGGCTTGCGGTGACAACCCTCACGGAATTAACGAGTTCCACCACATTGACCAGAGCCTGTTTTATTTGTTTTTAAAAGTGGAAACAAGCAGAAGTGTGGGTCTGTGGGTGTTTTTGGAACTCTTTCACCGTCAAGACTCCAACTCTGACACCAATTAAAGAGATTATGTTTTAAACTGAGAGGAAAGCTATAGCCCTGTCTGTTACCACGGTGATTGCTTTTGACAAGGTCATGGGGTGCCATGCAACAGTGCATGACCTTAACAGAAATGTACTTTGCTGCACAAATGCCAATTTAACTAATATTCCTCTCTGCATTTAGCAATTTCCAATACCCAATTACGGTTGGCATATATCTGGACGAAGGGACACACCTGCACATATGATAGACAAAGGGACACAACTGAAAAGGGTGATCTGTTTTCAACTGTTGCCACTCAAAACAATATGATATTAGCCATATTGTGATGAAAACTAAATCAGAAGTGAAAAAATATGGTGACATTTTTTTTCACGCGGTTTGTGAACATGCCAGTTTATAAAAAAGGTTGGAATAGGTTAGATGTCTTGCTATTCCTTCTTGTCATAAATAAAACATGTGCAGAAGCCTTTTTAAGTGCTCTGAAAAATCCTGTTATATTTTGAATTTATATACATTTCTTAAACCTAGAATCCTTAATTGAAACAATAAAAAAGTGGTCACGGTTCTGGTAAAAAGCTGAGGGATGGCCCGGCAAAATGTTTAATTCATTAAAAAATATATATATATTTCACCTTTATTTAACCAGGTAGGCAAGTTGGGAACAAGTTCTCATTTACAATTGCGACCTGGCCAAGATAAAGCAAAGCAGTTCGACACATACAACGACACAGAGTTACACATGGAATAAAACAAACATACAGTCAATAATACAGTATAAACAAGTCTAAATACGACGTGAGCAAATGAGGTGAGATAAGGGAGGTAAAGGCAAAAAAAAAAAATCATGATATATAGACTGATTCTTGAAGAATATAACTTATAAATGGCTCATGAATCAATTGTCTAACCCCATCAGAACCCAAAATATAAGATTTATAAGCTACGTCTTTGTTTGTAAACAATGTAGGCTAATGGTAGCCTAAACAAACTCTATATGGCCTAAAAACACAGTTAAAACTATACTGAACAAAATTCTAAAACACAACATGTAAAGTGTTTGTCCCATGTTTCATGAGCTGAAAATGTCATGCTGGTTTAAAGGATTTTAAAGACAGGCGCAGGAATACACAATAGGGTTTTTAATACACCCATAACAAACAAGTATACAAAAACACTGGGCTGTACCCCCAAAAAAAGAGCGAGGGTAAACCTCGTTGACCGACACCCGTAATACACAGCATAACAGCTGCACCAACGCATAGGTACTCACACCACCAACGGACATGGGAACAATAATCGACAAGACAATGGAAACCAAAGGGCACATATATACAAATACTAATCAATGTGAATAGGGGACAAGTGTCCGTGATGAAAGTTCCGGAGGGATCCGTGACAGAAATAAAATATCCCAGACATTTTCCATATGCACAAAAAGCTTATTTCTCTCAAATCCCTGTTAGTGAGCATTTGTCCTTTGCCAAGATAATCCATCCATCTGACAGGTGTGGCATATCAAGAAGCTGATTAAACAGCCTGATCATTACACAGCTGCACCTTGTGCTGGAGACAGTAAAAGACCACTCTAAAATGTGCAGTTTTGTCACAGACGTCTCAAGTTTTGAGGGAGCGTGCAATTGGCATGCTGACTGCAGGAATATCCACCAGAGCTGTTGTCAAAGAATTTAATATGAATTTCTCTACCATGAACCGTCTCCAATGCCGTTTTAGAGAAGTTGGCAGTATGTCCAACTGGCCTCACAACCACAAACCACAGGTAACCATGCCAGCTCAGGACCTCCACATCCTGTTTCTTCACCTGTGGGATCGTCCAGCCCTCTGGACAGCTAATGAAACTGAGGAGTATTTCGGTCTGTAAAGCCCTTTTGTGGGGAAAAACTTATTCTGATTGGCTGGGCCTTGCTCCCCTGTGGGTGGGCCAGTCTCCCAAGTGGGTGGGCCTATGCCCTTCCAGGCCCACCCATGGCTGTGCCCCTGCCCAGTCATGTGATAGCCATAGATTAGGGCCTAACGAATTCATTTAAATTGACTGATTTCCTTATATGAACTGTAACTCAGGAAAATCATTAAAATTGTTGCATGTTGCGTTTCTATATTTGTTCAGTATATAATTGTGATATCATGGATGGTCAGTCCTTGCACCCATAGCGATGTCCATGAATTTGAAAATGGTTACATTTCTACAGCCCCAACCCCTCAGCTGTTTACAGAAACGGTGTAGATTGCCCCTTTAATGACTCCGAACATGCATTCTCAGAGGAAAATAATGATTGATCTTATGCCAATCAGACAACCTTCAGACAGTCCAAGTGGTTTTAATTGGATATATGAGTTTTGTGCAAGATGGGTTCTTTACAGGTTTTAATTAACAACGTCATGTCTTCCCACAGGTAGACTATTCAATTATCACAAGTTTAGTGAAATATACATGTTGTGGACATAGGCCTACTACATGCCATGTTCGTTGGGAATGTAATTTGCTGCTTGTAGGCTACATACATGAGTATATTTTGTTATTTTGAATGTTTGTGATGTCTAGTTCAACATATAGATGGCCGGAGGATATAGATTCATGGTCATCTTGTCTCACAATGGTGTGTGCGTGCAAACCAGAGCAGCTCATCTCTTTTCAGTTCAAGTTGAAGCTAAGTTATTTGGCAATGTTTTACTTTACAATAATACACGAACAGTGGAGATTTTAGCATGTAAATCTTGGTAGGGGGGAAAAAAGTGGGATGCATGCCAGAAAAGCCACTACACAACACTAAACAATACATTAATTGCACTATAACGGTGACAAATGGTGCCCTCAAACTGTTAGAGCCTACATAAAGCTGTCCCAACAGCAGTCCCAACATCTTACCACTGCTACACCTAACTATCAGCAGAGTCTTGTCTGGCAGCGAAACAGTTCATTCAGCCTCATTTACTGCCTTAAAAAAAACATAGCTGATATGAATGACTTGCTTAAACAAATGTGGTTTCTACTGACAATTGAGATGTACAAACTATGACATAATGGGACAACAAGTGGACAAGAGACAATCTGCAATTTGATATTAAGACATTAATGAGCGAGCTAGGATGGACGTAGTCAATATAACTATTTGTTAAGCACTTTTGAAATGTACAGCAATAGAATTCAGAACATAGGTCGTTCTCACAGTGTTCTCCCTGTACACCAAGTCAGATCCATAGGATAAATAATGGGGGCATATAAGCAGACAATGAGAGCTCTTACAATATTCAATGATTACATTTCTCAAAAACAGGTTATAGGCTACAATTTCACCAACAAGTCTGAACAGTAGGCGAAATTAAGAGGTGAAAATAGACCAAATTATTAGGGGGAGGCACATGGGCTACTAACAGCTTACTACACAACATACACTTCATCTTAATTTCTTAGCTACATTATACATATCTCCTTGGCATATTACATCATTTATGCAGCAGCAAACAATACATTTTTGGACTCACCTTGTTGTGCTGTGCTCACTTGAACAGGAAGGTGGTGCGGTGGTCCTTTTGGGTAAATTTTGTCATCAAACTTTGTCATCAAAGTCTGGCATTCTCTGAATTTATGGTGCTTTCAAGACAACTGGGAACTCTGGAAAAAAAGGCTGATCATGATGATGTCAGTGATCTTCAGGTCATAGATCTAGAAAGAGGCCCGCGTTCCAAATTTACAATTCCGAGTTGGATGAAAGTTCAAAACCTATTTTCCCAGTCGTAGCTCATTTTTCCAGAGTTCCCAGTTGTCTTGAACTCACTAAAGTCAGATTTTGCAGTTCCAAGTTAAGTTGTTTTGAGCATGGCACAAATCATGCTTCATTGACAGCATGGCCAATGTTGAATGTTTATCATTTTAAAATAGGAAAAGAGACCCTTAATCTTAGACTTGGGATCATACAGCAACTCCACTGAATAGCAGGCTAATGATTGCTTTGCAATGCTTGCAGTTATAGCAGCTGATTCCTTCCAATCCAGTCATGGTTGAATTTGCGATTTCCAACTTGTTGTGTAATGTTTATGTTTATCTATCATTTCTATTCACTATTTCTCTTCATATGACAAGGATTATGAAGGATTTGCCAGTAAATTGTTGATTTGATTCATGACTGCTTGCTAAGATTTTGAAAGTATGATGTCCAATCAAAGATCATATTTCGTTAATCTAGCTAAACAAAGTCACATATAAATAGAACAGACACATTTTGGACCAACATTTATTAAGACCAAATTAATTAACCTGTAACCAGTTACCTACAATTTCAAAGTGAGCATATAGACCGAAGGCTCCAATAATTTCTCGCCTATCCCGGGGGTCAGCCTAAAATATAAACAGTTAATAGTGGTTGCCTGATACTTTGACGTTAAGGTTGATGATGACCTTTATTTAGAGTGTATGATTTATTTGACATTTTATACGAAAGTTAAAGCTGGCTTCCTCTATCATGGGAGTTCTCTTTTTGTCTGTTTTCACGTTAATTGGTGGTTGCAATGGGAGTCGTAAATCAAGCACTACGGAGTGTATTAATGAGTTGGACCACCCAAGACACCATTTTATCCCCAGTTTCTTGATGGACAATGTAAGGATACTCGACCCTGCCACGCTCTGAAAACATTCACAAGATCAAATGGTCTCCTACTGTCACATTTCCAATACAGGCCTGTGGCGGGATGCAGGCCTACCACTGAAAAATATATTTCACAAAGCTGAAGTATTTTGGACACAAAATTCAACTAATTTGTTTATTTTACATGCTATATGTTTGTCCAAATCATGAAAGGTGTGCAATTGCATAGAACAACACTGCAAGAGGGACGGGCCTAGTGGCTGTGCAATAAACTGTTTCGTAGATTTGTAAAATATTTTAAATCGTGGGGAAATGTGAATGCCATTGCCATACCATGCAATATTTGAATACGTGATATTTTACAAAACACCAAATATCCTTGGTGCATAATTGGGCTAATTTCAAACGAGGGAATACAATTGGTTAACAGTTTCAGAAAAAAGCCTTTGGTCCGTCTGCTATCAGCTTCTCTTTTGTTTTGTTAATAGGATTATTTATTTTTTAATCGGCCCAAAATATCATAATAAAGGCCTAATAAAAAATATATATAATACATATCTATAAAAGACTGAAACGTTTTTTGCTAAAACATTTTTACATTACATTTTTAGTCAGACGCTCGAATCCAGAGCTATATTGAAAGCTATTTGTCCTCTTAAACCCCAATGCGTATCTCCTGGTGTTTCTTCAGAGTGCTGAGTTGTTTGAATGCTTTCTCACAGACATTGGAACGTTGGGGTAGTTTCTCTCCGGTGTGTTATCATGTGATTCTTTAGAGCTCAAAATAAAGCATTTAAAGTTTATTTTATTTCATAGTATAAAGTAGGCGCCAAATCACGTTGTAACATCTCAATATCTCCAAGACCTCATTCCAAAAGCTCATTAAGTTGTTATTACTATTCCAAGAAACGCAAGACCATAGTCACAATATTGAGACGGCCGACTGAAACGTCAGGCAGTCAGTAATTAATTAACCTACCATTATTCCAGAATATGCCTATGATTTACAAAGCGTAAAGATTTAAAAAAACAAACTATATATTTGTTATATTATAAATTATATATTTGAACTTTTTATGAACTTTTTATGAACTCTTTGAATAGCAAAATTAAATATTATATCAATCAGTCACTCACCAAAAATCACATTCAACTAGTCCTACGTTCTCCTGCATTTGGTCTTTTAAAGTGCACTTCATTGATTAATAACTTAGTTCAAAAAAGTTATTTCCCCAAAAAGTCTTACTTCAAAAACCTGCCACGGTTCTTATCGGAAAATAAAGAAGTATACCTATTTTGCAGGAGCGCATGCTTTCACCACCTCCTAAATTGAAAATTGTCTTCCATTATAACAGTTCACAAAGATAGACCAGTGAAGTATAAAACACAAAGGCTATAATCTTGTTAAAAGGTTTTTCCTCCAGGATACAAAATACTACATTTCCAAAATACACTCATCAATATGAAGGGACAGTATTATTAATTGAAATGTTAACCTTGATGAGCAGGCTTTGAACTTTCAACCAGGTTTGGCATTCATCATTCATAGTGAACCCAAATTAAACATAACATTTACACAAGACTGATGATTCGAAAGACTGATGATTAGTTTTTCAATATCTTAAAAAACATTATTTTGTCATATCAATGGGTAATATGTATGTCCCTGAAAATTTGTTCAGGAATCCCCACTGCTCTAACTCACCCGTTTCATCCTTCTCACCTGTCTACAATAACTCTCACTTGTTCAGGTTAGCATTCAAGATGTAGTATTTCTGCCTCCTCTCTCCTTCCTTCTTTCCCTCACACACTGTCTATTTACTCAGCCAGACTGTCCAAGCCATTCCTAAAGTGGAGAGCGGAGGATTCCGCATGGGGAAGCTAAATGCCCATCTTAAGAGACTTTTCTTCTCTGACACTGTGGCTTTTTAACCCACATCCTCGTGCTGAAAGATGTCGTCTTCCCACACCTGGCCCTGAAATGTGTTCTCTCCAAACACTGTAGATCTCTAAACACTGTAGGCCTGTGTGTGTGTCCCTCTCAATGAAGGGACCTCAGTCAGACAGGCAGTTCAACCAATTACCTTTAAAAACTGGATGGATGACCATAGATATTGAAAAAAGGGCTCATGCAGTTATCTTACTTGAAGCAGTTCTATACTGAGAACACTGAAGGGGCTGTAGCAAAATAACTGCCTTATATTCAACAACTGCCTTTTAGGTTGAATACAAATGGAAGTAACCACCCATTCTAATCATAATCACACCAAGTCTAATGGTAGTTGTCACCTATTTCACTGTTTGGGTTTGTGTGTATGGTATGTCATTGCACTGGGAAATGTAGAACAAAAGACTACTGTGATAGGAAAATGGTCACAAACCTGGTAAATAAATAGCACAAATGTGAACAAGTGTTAGGTTGATATTCCTACTGGACTCCAGTCTATCCTTTCTTACCCACGTCATCATATTTTTCAGCCTGGTCTCATATACTAGACGTAACATAGTAAATGTAAATCCGGGCCACTCAAATTAGAATGAAATGTTATTTTGGTATGATTAAACAAGACAGATGGTTACTTAAGGCAAAACTAATGTAGGGTGGTTGGTCGGGGTGGACATATAACCCAAGCATCTAGCAATCCAAAGGTTGTGAGTTTGAATCTCAACAGACAACTTTTTCATTTTTGCTAATTAGGAACTATTGTACTACTACTACTTTTTAGCTACTTTGCAGCTACTTAGCATGATTGCTAACCCTTCACCTAACCCTTTTAGCTAACTCTTCCCCTAACACTTTAACTTAACTCCTAAACGTAACCTTAACCCTAACCCCTAGCCTAGCTAACGTTAGCCACCTAGCTACAATTCGCAACATAACATACCATTTTAAATTCGTAACATATAATACTAATTGTAAATCATAACATATCATACCAAATGGAGTGTCTCAGATTTACGTTAAAAATATTTTTTTATTTCACCTTTATTTAACCAGATAGGCTAGTTGAGACCAAGTTCTCATTTGCAACTGCAACTGTGACAGACTGCATCCAATTTGTTGAGTATAGTGTTGGAGGCTATTTTGTAAATGACATCGCTGAAGTCGAGGATCGGTAGGATGGTCAGTTTTACGAGGGTACGTTTGGCAGCATGAGTGAAGCATGCTTTGTTGCGAAATAGGAAGCAGATTCTTAGATTTAATTCTGGATTGGAGATATTTAATGTGAGTCTGGAAGGAGAGTTTACAGTATAACCAGACACCTAGGTAGTTGTAGTTGTCCACATATTCTAAGTCAGAACCGTCCAGAGTAGTGATGCTGGACGGGTGGGCAGGTGTGGGCAGTGATCGGTTGAAGAACATGCATTTAGTTTTACTTGTATTTAAGAGCAGTTGGAGGTCATGGAAGGAGAGTTGTATGGCATTGAAGCTCGTCTGGAGATTAGTTAACACAGTGTCCAAAGAAGGGCCAGAGGTATAGAGAATGGTGTCGTCTGCGTAGAGGGGGATCAAAGAATAACTAGCAAGAGCGACATCATTGATGTATACAGAGAAGAGTGTCGGCCCGAGAATTGAACCCTGTGGCACCCCCATAGAGACTGCCAGAGGTCCGGACAACAGGCCCTCCGATTTGACACACTGAACTCTATCAGAGAGTAGTTGGTGAACCAGACGAGGCAACCATTTGAGAAACCAAGGCTGTTGAGTCTGCCAATAAGAATGTTGTGATTGACAGAGTTTAAAGCCTTAGCCAGGTCGATGAATACCGCTGCACAGTAATGTCTCTTATCAATAGCACTTATGATATTGTTTAGTTCCTTGAGCGTGGCTGAGGTGCACCCATGACCAGCTCTGAAACCAGATTGCATAGCAGAGAAGGTACGGTGGGATTCGAAATGGTCAGTAATCTACCTACATGTACACAGTATCTCAATAAGCCTGACTAACAGGTGTCTGTATATAGCCTTGCTACTCTTTTTTCAAATGTCTTTTTACTGTTTTATTTCTTTACTTACCTACACACACACACACACACACACACACCTTTTTTTCTTTTCGCACCATTGGTTAGAGCCTGTAAGTAAGCATTTCACTGTAAGGTTGTATTCGGCACACGTGACAAATAAACTTTGATTTGATTTGATTTAATCTGTTTGTTAACTTGGCTTTCGAAGACCTTAGAAAAGCAGGGTAGAATAGATATAGGTCTGTAACAGTTTGGGTCTAGAGTGTCTCCCCCTTTGAAGAGTTGTTTCCATTGTTTCCTAGCCTCAGTGCAGTGGGGAGCTGGGAGGAGGTGCTCTTATTCTCCTTGGACTTTACAGTGTCCCAGAACCTTTTTGAGTTTGTGCTACAGGATTAACATTTCTGCTTGAAAAAGCTATCCTTAGCTTTCCTAACTGCCTGTGTATATTAGTTCCTAACTTCCCTGAAAAGTTGCATATCACGGGGGCTGTTTGATGCTAATGCTGAACACCACAGGATGTTTTTGTGCTGGTCAATGGCAGTCAGGTCTGGAGAGAACCAAGGGTTATATCTGTTCTTGGTTCTACATTTTTTGAACGGGGAATGCTTATTTAAGATGGTGAGGAAGGCACTTTTAAAGAATAACCAGGCATCCTCTACTGATGGGATGAGGTCAATATCCTTCCAAGATACATGGGCCAGGTCGATTAGAAAGGCTTGCTCGTTGAAGTGTTTTAGGGGGGATTTTGACAGTGATGAGGGGTGATCGTTTGACCGCAGACCCATTATGGATGCAGGCAATGAGGCAGTGATCGCTGAGATCTTGGTTGAAAACAGCAGAGGTGTATTGGAGGGCAAGTTGGTTAGGATGATATCTATGAGGGTGCCGAGTTTACGGATTTGGGGATGCTCTGAGACCAGGTTATATTTCTTTATACAGTATTAATACATACTGCAAATGACTTGTAATAACCAATCATTGGTGCAATATAGTGTACATGAGATGTTTGTGTGTGTAGCCTGCCCTTCACAATGAGGACCCTTGACCCCTCAGTGAAAGGGTGAAAAGTGACCTTTTCTCAGCCCAGATACTTACCCACCATGAAAACCAATGACTGGTAGCATGGCATGGGTGTCACACAGACCAATCAACCAACCAACCACACACAAACCAACCACATACATACCAACCATTCAACCAACCACACAAGAAGGAATTTGGAGAAAGCGTTTTCTGCTCACATCAAATAAAATGTTTTTTGGTCACATGCTTCGTAACCAACAGGTGTAGAATGTGAAATGCGTACTTACTGGCCCTACCCAACAATGCAGAGAGAAAGAAAAAAGAAAAATAGAGAAGAAATAACACGTAATAATAAAAGGAATAGTAACAATAAATACAAAATGAGTAATGATAACTTTGCTATATACTGTACACAGGTTACCAGTACTGAGTCGATGTGCAGGGGTGCGAGATAATTGAGGTAGATATGTACGCTATATAGTGGGGAGAACAAGTATTTGATACACTGCCGATTTTGCAGGTTTTCCTACTTACAAAGCATGTAGAGGTCTGTAATTTTTATCATAGGTACACTTCAACTGTGAGAGACGGAATCTGAAACAAAAATCCAGAAAATCACATTGTATGATTTTAAAGTAATTAATTAGCATTTTATTGCATGACATAAGTATTTGATACATCAGAAAAGCAGAACTTAATATTTGGTACAGAAACCTTTGTTTGCAATTACAGAGATCATACGTTTCCTGTAGTTCTTGACCAGGTTTGCACACACTGCAGCAGGGATTTTGGCCCACTCCTCCATAAAGACCTTCTCCAGATCCTTCAGGTTTTGGGGCTGTCGCTGGGCAATACGGACTTTCAGCTCCCTTCAAAGATTTTCTATTGGGTTCAGGTCTGGAGACTGGCTAGGCCACTCCAGGACCATGAGATGTTTCTTACGGAGCCACTCCTTAGTTGCCCTGGCTGTGCGTTTCGGGTCGTTGTCATGCTGGAAGACCCAGCCACGACCCATCTTCAATGCTCTTACTGAGGGAAGGAGGTTGTTGGCCAAGATCTTGTGATACATGGCCCCATCCATCCATCCAGTCATCCTGTCCCCTTTGCAGAAAAGCATCCCCAAAGAATGATGTTTCCACCTCCATGCTTCACGGTTGGGATGGTGTTCTTGGGGTTGTACTCATCCTTCTTCTTCCTCCAAACACGGCGAGTGGAGTTTAGACCAAAAAGCTCTATTTTTGTCTCATCAGACCACATGACCTTCTCCCATTCCTCCTCTGGATCATCAGATGGTAATTGGCAAACTTCAGATGGGCCTGGACATGCGCTGGTGTTACGAATCCCTTTTGGCCCGGGGGGATGGTAATGAGACCCGTAACATATCTCATGCAAATTATTATTGTGACAAAGTAAAAAAGTGTGAACGAAATAACCACAACAACAGAAAGGTAGCAGGAAAAGGGGCTGAGCTGGACCCAAGGAAAGAAACAATAAATATACAAAAAACACCCCTAAGCTAGACTAGCCTACTTTAACAACAGCTAACTAACTAACCAAAAATACAGTGGGTGGTCCGCCCAGTTCTAACTAGTGTATTTAACAAAGTTCACCTACGGGTAGTGTATGCCCATGGGCGACTTGTCTTGGTTTCCCCCTTTTCCCACCAGCAACAAACAAACACCATAACCAAAAAACAATACTCACAGGTGATGATAAAGTGCTATGGACGTGCTCAAACAAAAGAGAGGTTAAGACACAAAGCGAGAGTGAAACACAGAGACCTACAGACATGGCATTTACAGAGAGATTGACCTCTAGAGCAAACAACTGATGGGGTTTTTAAACCAAGGGAAAGGAACTGTGATAGGGTAGGAAACAGGAGGAGGTGTGTCTTCTGATTGATGATTGATTGTTGTCTGATTGGGGAGTGATGATTTTCACCTGTGAGGGGAGAAGGAGAGAAAAGAAACACACACAGGATACACACACAGGATACTTGTATCCGTAACAGCTGGCTTGAGCAAGGGGACCTTGCGTGCGCTGCAGGATTTTAATCCATGACGGCGTAGTGTGTTACTAATGGTTTTCTTTGAGACTGTGGTCCCAGCTCTCTTCAGGTCATTGACCAGGTCCTGCCGTGTAGTTCTGGGCTGAACCTTCACCTTCCTCATGATCATTGATGCCCCACGAGGTGAGATCTTGCATGGAGCCCCAGACCGAGGGTGATTGACCGTCATCTTGAACTTCTTCAATTTTCTAATTATTGCGCCTACAGTTGTTGCCTTCTCACCAAGCTGCTTGCCTATTGTCCTGAAGCCCATCCCAGCCTTGTGCAGGTTTACAATTTCATCCCTGATGTCCTTACACAGATCTCTGGTCTTGGCCATTGTGGAGATGTTGGAGTCTGTTTGATTGAGTGTGTGGACAGGTGTCTTTTATACAGGTAACGAGTTCAAACAGTTGCAGTTAATACAGGTAATGAGTGGAGAACAGGAGAGCTTCTTAAAGAAAAGCTAACAGTGTGAGCCGGAATTCTTACTGGTTGGTAGGTGATCAAATACTTATGTCATGCAATAAAATGCAAATGAATTACTTAAAAATCATACAATGTGATTTTCTGGATTTTTGTGTTAGATTCCGTCTCTCACAGTTGAAGTGTACCTATGATAAAAATTACAGACCTCTACATGCTTTGTAAGTAGGAAAATCTCCACCTGTTATAATCTCCAACCGGCACAGCCAGAAGAGGACTGGCCACCCCACATAGCCTGGTTCCTCTCTAGGTTTCTTCCTAGGTTTTGGCCTTTCTAGGGAGTTTTTCCTAGCCACTGTGCTTCAATACCTGCATTGCTTGCTGTTTGGGGTTTTAGGCTGGGTTTCTGTACAGCACTTTGAGATATCAGCTGATGTACGAAGGGCTATATAAATAAATTTGATTTGATTTTGATTTGAAAACCTGCAAAATCGGCAGTGTATCAAATACTTGTTCTCCCCACTGTATATACAAAAGTATGTGGACACCGCTTCAAATTAGTTGATTCGGCTATTTCAACCACACCCGTTGAGGTGAGTCCAATACTGCGCAGCTGCACGTAATGACGGTGACAGGTGTGCGTAATGAAGGGCAGCCTGGCGCCCTCGAGGGCCAGAGAGGGAGAGTGGGAGCAGGCATGACAGTACCCCCTCCCCCTCTAGGGGAGCCACCCGGCATCCCACCTGGGTGAGCCTGACGGGCCAGCCGAGGCATGGGCGTGGCGCTGGACAAGCTGGTTGAGGTGTGGAAGACGAGCCGGCAAAGGCGTGGGAGCCTGGCGAGCCTGGCGAGCCGGCTGAGGCGTGGGAGCCTGACGATCCGGCTGAGGCGTGGGAGCCTGACGATCCGGCTGAGGCGTGGGAGCCTGACGATCCGGCTGAGGTGTGAAAGCCTGACGGGCCAGCTGAAACATGACGTGGGGTGGACGCCTGCTGAGCCCAAAGAGACGAGAAGACCTCTTGAGCCAGCTAAGGCGTGGAAGCCCGACGAACTAGCTGAGGCACCCCCAGTTCCATCGGCGATGGCACCCGGACCCGACATTACCAACCACTCCCTGATGCTTCCTTTAGTGGTGTCAGCATTCTGTGAGGAGCACCAGAGAGCACCAGAGAGGGAGAGCAGGAGCAGGCGTGACACTTTCAGCTCTTTTGCCTTGCTGACATTGTGGGAGAGGTTGCTGTCATGGCACCACACTGCCAGGTCTCTGACCTTCTCAATATAGGCTGTCTCATCGTTGTCAGTGATCAGGCCTACCACCGGGTCGTCAACAAACTTGATGGTGGTGTTGGAGTTGTGCTCGTCGTTGAACAGTATGCAAATTGGAGTGGATCCAGGGTGTCTGGGATGATGGTGTTGATGTGAGCCACGAGCAGCCTTTCAAAGCATTTCGTGGCTGCAGATGTGAGGGCTACAGGGCAATAGTCATTTAGACCAGTTACCTTGGCGTTCTTGGACACAGGGACTATGGTGTTCTGCTTAAAACATGTAGGTATTACAGACTGGGTGAGGGAGAGGTTGAAAATGTCAGTGAAGACACTTGTCAGATTATGCGTCCTGGTAATCTGTTTAGCCTTGCGGCCTTGTGAATGTCAACCTGTTTCAAGGTCTTACTCACATTGGCTACAGAGAGCCTGATTACACAGCTGGTGCTCTCGTGCATGTTTCAGTGTTGCTTGCCTCAAAGCGAGCATATAAGGGATAGGATTAGTCTCCTGCTCCTTGAAAGTGGCAGCTCTAGCCTTTAGCTCAGTGTGAATGTTACTTGTAATCCATGGCTTCTTTTTGGGATATGTATGTATGGTCGCTCTGGGGACAATGTCGTCGATGCACTTATGAAGTGGGTGACTGATGTGGTAACCTCCTCAATGCCATTGGATGAATCCCGGAACCTATTCCAGTCGGTGCTAGCGAAACAGTCCTTCATCAGACCACTTCTGTATTGGGCGCGCCACTGGAACTTCCCGTTTGAGGTTTTGCTTGTAAGCAGGAATCAGGAGTATAGAGTTATGTCATAGTTGCCAAATGCAGGGTGAGGGAGAGCTTTGTATGCGGTTCTGTGTGTGGAGAAAGGTGATCTAAAGTTTTTTCGCCTCAAGTTGCACAGAATACATGCTGGTAGGAATGAAGTAAAATGGATTTCAGATTCCCTGCATTAAAATCACTGGTCACTAGGAGTATTTCCTTGTTTACTTATAACTATACAGCTCATTGAGTGCAGTCTTAGTGCCAGCATTGGTTTGAGGTGGTAAATAGACAGCTAAGAAAATAATAGATGAAAACGCTCTTCGAAAATAGTATGGTCTACAGCTTATCATGAGGTATTCTAAACAGGCAAGCAGAACATAGAGACTTCCTCATTATTAGAGATTGCGCACCAGCTATTGTTAACAAAGAGACACACACCTCCCACCTTGAGCATACCCGAAGCTGCCGTTCTGTCCTGCCTATGCATAGAAAAACCAGACAGATGCATATTACACCTGTCCTTGTTCAGCCACGACTCTGAGAAAATAGGATATTACAGTTCTTCAGGTCAAGTTGATAGGATAGTCTTGAATGGAGCTCATCCAGTTTGTTCTCCAGTGATTGTACGTTTGCAAATAGAACGGAGGGTAGAGGCGGTTTATCAACTAGCCAACGTAGTTTCATCAGTGTGCCTGCAACAAATTGAAATGAACATTCAAAGCACTTGTGAAAATACAGTACATCATAAAGAGAACCATTTAGAGTTTTAAGTGCTAACCCAAATACTGTGGTCATCAGAACAGATATCACATCTTTAGGGTCCCTATTTTTCTGAGAAGGTCGGCTTGATTGGCTGTTTGGAAGCCTCTCAGATCAGCACCATTGGATGGTCTTGTGGCTTAGAAGCTAGAAGGAGATGATAGGGAACCATGTCTGCATCAGCCAGTCCTTTTAGTTACCATGAAAATATTATTGTACTTAGCGAGCAGATAAAACCTCTAAGGGGCCACAGACTACTCTTGAATAATCCTATTCCTCTTTACTCAAACATCCCTGAGACGACATAGAATGTCTTGGTCTTGTCCAAGTTGATTTGCTCGACACACTATTCACAAATGGGCCATACACTGACTTAAGTTGAGCAGACAAACTCCTGACGATTGAGCACATATGCCCTTGAAACCAGAGGTTGCACCAATGCATCTCAATTCACGATTGAGCCCATTGTTTGGAATGATTTAAAATGTCTTAGGGCTCCTTTTTTCTCAATTTCCACGTGCCCAAAGTAAACTGCCTGTTGCTCAGGCCCTCAAGCCAGGATATGCATATAATTGGTACCATTGGAAAGAAAACACTTTGAAGTTTGTAGAAATGTTAAAATAATGTAGGAGAATATAACACAATAGATATGGTAGGAGAAAATCCAAAGAAAAACCAACCAGAATTTTCTTTGGGGAGAGACCATGCTCTTACAATGGAAAGCATAAGGGCATACTGAATTCTAGCTACCAGGACGCAATTTCTATGGCTTCCACAGGGTGTCAGCAGGCTATGTTCAAGGTTTCAGGCTTGTAACTTCCAAAACGAATAAGAAATATCAGTTTTAGTACAGGGACACAGTCTTGGAAATTCATGTTTGGACTCGCGATGAAGACAAGACGCACCTGCTGAAATCGGTTTCCTATTGAACATACTTCTTTCCGTAAGAAATATTATAGTTTGATTACATTTTAGGGTATCTGAGGAGGAAATAGAAACGTATTTTGACTTGTTGAAACAAAGTTTAGGGGTAGATTTTCGTATTCCTTTCTCTGCATGTTGAACGAGCGGGTTACTCAAATCGATAGCGCCAACTAAACAGACTTTTCGCTATTTGTGAATTTATTAAACCTGTGCCGGTGGAAAAATATTTTGATGTGGGGCACCGTCCTCAAACAATCACATGGCATGCTTTTGCTGTAATAGCTACTGTATTCTCTTCGATTCTCTTCGATTATAATCCCAGCCGCATATTTCTCCCCCCCCCCAAGCAGACACAGATGGCCCTGAACTAAATTTATTTGACTCTGTGTAAACTGGAAACCACATATCCTGAGGCTGCAATCATTGTAGCTGGGGATTTTAACAAGGCTAATCTGAAAACAAGACTCTCTAAATTCTATCAGCATATCGATTGTGCTACCAGGGCTGGTAAAACCCTGGATCATTGATATTCTAACTTCCGCGACGCATATAAGGCCCTCCCCCGCCCTCCTTTCGGAAAAGCTGACCACGACTCCATTTTGTTGCTCCCTGCCTATAGACAGAGAATAAAACAGGAAGATCCCGTGTTCAGGAGTTTAACGCTGGTCCGACCAATCTGATTCCACACTTCAAGATTGCTTCAATCACATTGATTGGGAAATGTTCCGCATTGCGTCAAACAACAACATTGATGAAAACGCTGATTCGGTGAGCGAGTTTATTAGCAAGTGCATCGGCGATGTCGTACCCACAGCAACTATTAAAACATTCCCAAACCAGAAACCGTGGATTGATGGCAGCATGCACGCGAAACTGAAAGCGCGAACCACTGCTTTTAACCAGGGCAAGGTGACCGGAAACATGACCGAATACAAACACTATAGCTATTCCCTCCGCAAGGCAATCAAACAAGCTAAGCGTCAGTCTAGAGACAAAGTAGAGTCACAATTCAACGGCTCAGACACAAGAGGTGTGTGGCAGGGTCTACAGTCAATCACGGATTACAAAAAGAAAACCAGCCCCATCGCGGACCAGGATGTCTTGCTCCCAGACAGACTAAACAACTTCTTTGCTCACTTTGAGGACAATACAGTGCCACTGACACGGCCCGAAACCAAAACCTGCGGACTCTCCTTCACTGCAGCCGATGGCATCCCCAGCCGCGTCCTCAGAGCATGCGCAGACCAGCTGGCTGGTGTGTTTACGGACATATTCAATCAATCCTTATCCCAGTCTGCTGTTCCCACATGCTTCAAGAGGGCCACCATTGTTCCGGTTCCCAAGAAAGCTAAGGTAACTGAGCTAAACGACTACCGCCCCATAGCACTCACTTCCGTCATCATGAAGTGCTTTGAGAGACTAGTCAAGGACCATATCACCGACACCGACACCCTACCCAACACCCTAGACCCACTCCAATTTGCTTACCGCCCCAATAGGTCCACAGACGACGCAATCACAACCACACTGCCCTAACCCATCTGGACAAGAGGAATACCTATGTGAGAATGCTGTTCATCGACTACAGCTCAGCATTTAACACCATAGTATCCTCCAAACTCGTCATCAAGCTGTGCAACTGGGTACTGGACTTCCTGACGGGCCGCCCCCAGGTGGTGAGGGTAGGTAACAACATCTCCACCCCGCTGATCCTCAACACTGGGGCCCCAAAAGGGTTCGTTCTGAGCCCTCTCCTGTTCTCACTGTTCACCCACGACTGCGTGGCAATGCATGCTTCCAACTCAATCATCAAGTTTGCAGACTACACTACAGTGGTAGGCTTGATTACCAACAACGAAGAGACGGCCTACAGGGAGGAGTCGAGGGCCCTCGGAGTGTGGTGTCAGGACAATAACCTCACACTCAACGTCAACAAAACAAAGGAGAAGATCTTGGACTTCAGGAAACAGCAGAGGGAGCACCTCCCTATCCACATCGACGGGACAGTAGTGGAGAGGGTAGTAAGTTTTAAGTTCCTCGGCGTACACACCACGGACCAACTGAATTGGTCCACCCACACAGACAGCATTTTGAAGAAGGCGCAGCAGCGCCTCTTCAACCTCAGGAGGCTGAAGAAATTTGGCTTGTCACCAAAAGCACTCAAACTTTTACAGATGCACAATCGAGAGCATCCTGTCGGGCTGTGTCAAAGCCTGGTACGGCAGCTGCTCCGCCCACAACCGTAAGGCTCTCCAGAGGGTAGTGAGGTCTGCACAACGCATCACCGGGGGCAAACTACCTGCCCTCCAGGACACCTACACCACCCGATGTCACAGGAAGGCCATAAAGATCATCAAGGACAACAACCACCCGAGCCACTGCCTGTTCACCCCGCTTATCATCCAGAAGGCGAGGTCAGTACAGGTGCATCAAAGCAGGGACCGAGAGACAGAAGCAGTTTTTCAGTCTCAAGGCCATCAGACTGTTAAACAGCCACCACTAACATTGAGTGGCTGCTGCCAACATACTGACTCAACTCCAGCCACTTTAATATTGGAAAAATGGATGTAAAAAATGTATCACTAGCCACTTTAAACAATGCCACTTAATATAATGTTTACATACCCTACATTACTCTTCTCATATGTATATACTGCACTCTATACCATCTACTGCATCTGGCCAACTTTATGTACTACATGTATCACTAGCCACTTTAAACAATGCCACTTAATATAATGTTTACATACCCTACATTACTCATCTCATATGTGTATATACTGTACTCGATACCATCCACTGCATCTTGCCTATGCCGTTCTGTACCATCACTCATTCATATATCTTTATGTACATATTCTTCATCCCTTTACACTTGTGTGTATAAGGTAGTTGTTGTGAATTGTTAGGTTAGATTACTCGTTGGTTATTACTACATTGTCGGAACTAGAAGCACAAGCATTTCGCTACACTCGCATTAACATCTGCTAACCATGTGAATGTGACAAATAATGTGACAAATATAATTTGATTTGTAAATCGCACAGTGCAGTTAGATTAACAAGAATTTAAGCTTTCAACTGATATAAGACACTTGTATGTACCTCAATGTTTAATATTCATAATTTGTATGATTCTTTTTTTAATTGCGCTCCCTACAGCTTCACGGGACGCATTACTAAAAGCGTTCAAATCAGACAGGAGAAATGTGTGAAAAAATTACCAGAATATATCTTCAGTTCTTGCCAAACAGGGTGCAGAAAAACATTGATGGTTTTTCTAACAATTCACAGCCTGTTTGGGAGGAGGGGGGTGGTCAACATTTTGAACAGTATTCAAAGTCATAAAATATAACAGTGAGAGAAAATCACTGATCACAGACAGTTCAAGGTCTGACAATAGACAACAGCAAACACCTCAGTAGGTGGGCGGAGATCATTGGTTTAGCTGAAACCCCGAAAGAAGAGGATCTCCTGGGGAAGATGTAGGTGACAGATGGAGAAATAGCACAAGCAACTAACTGCACGCAGGGGCATGGATACTGAACATTATTGATGCATGTTAACAAGAGACACAAAAACGTAACAACTGTCTGCATTCTGAGGGACAGAAAAGCATACCTTCTCAGATGTACTAAGAAAAAAAAATGTTTCTGCATTCCGAGGAATAAAACGACCACTGACTGAAGGCCAGAGGTAGCGGGAAAGGCGATGAAAAAATTCTAAATGAAATATATTCAAACAGAGGGAAAACCTTCCACCTCACTACAGCATAGTCCACAGCGCAGAAAGCACAAACTGACAGACGGGCAGAAAGACACGGATCATGCTTAGTCCGAACAGGTGCCATGTATTCATCAATACATTTAAATAACAAGAACAAACAGTATAGTACACAAAAAGGAACATACAAAATAGCAGGTAGAGCTTGAAATGATACCGGACATGCAAGGGCAGTTTCTGTCACGCTTTTGTGCAAGCATATGGGAAGCATATGATTAAAGGCCCAGTGCAGTCAAAACCGTGATTTTCCTGTTTTTTATATATATTTCAAACAACTATGTGGCATCACCAGGCGGTTAATTAGTTAATAGACCAATAAGAAAGAGATTTTCAAATCTCTCTTCCAATAACAGCTCGTTTTCCCCTCTCCACTCAGATCACTCCCAGACAGTTCTAGCAAAACTCTTGCTTGAGAAATTGCTTTCTGCTAAGAAGCTATTTTTTTGTTGCTTTTTGACCATCTTAATTGAAAACAATCACAGTAAGGTAATTAATTGTTACCCTGAAATGATTTGATATTGAGATAAAATCTGCTGCATTGGGCCTTTAAAGTTGTAATAAGCAGTCGGGCTGAATGGTGCAGTTTACATGAAGAAAACGTGTAACTAACCATCACAATAAACTCAGGTTTGCAGTCAATTCCATTTAAATTCCAGTCAACTCAACAAGAATAAAAAAAATCGAATTCTCTTCAATGACAAACATTTTGAATTTAGTTCACTTTTTGAGTTGACTGGTATTTTAATGTAAGTGAACTCAACCCTGATGGTCAACCATAAAGTTGGGACTAAGGACCAGGCTTTTTTACAAGGCAGAGAAAGCTGTAAACTCCGAATGAACATATGAGAGGTGATAATTAGAGGGTTTTCATGCCCCAATACAGAACGAATCACTGATGCAACTTGACTGTCATGCTGCATCAAAACAAGGGGGATCCTAACAATGGATGTATTTCCCTGCAGTGCCATTTGTAGGGGAAAGGGGGGAGGGGCGGACAAAGGGGGTGTCACATATAAAAGTTGAAACCGGAAGGAAATCAATCAGTCCCATAACTGGAGAATATCAAGAGTGGTGAGCTGTGGGCCATATCTGACATTAATCCTGAACCTTCCAGTCAGCGTGAAGGAATGACAGGACATCATTTGGTGGGAGAATCCTGATACAGGGTCTAATGAGGAAAGTGCTGATGCTAATGAGTGCATCAGTGCGCCTTAACGAGGCTGTCTTGTTTGGTATCTTAATTTAAAATGAGTCACATCTCAGGGGATTCAGGATAAAATGAGCTGGGCTGGGATTCCCAGGGCAGGAATAATCCACCTCACAAGGAGGACGCGAACTCCCACAATGTGTGTGTGTTTGTGTGTGAGAGAGTGTGATAGAGAAAGCGGGAGGGAAACAGTGTGTGTGTAAGTATGAGAGAAGAGGAGGGGAAGAGAACAGCTAGATGTCATCCCTGCCTGATACGCTTGTTTATACACTCATATCATTGAATCACCGTGACCAAGTGAGAAAAGCTTGTGCTCTCTATGACAAACTGACCTCGGGCAACAAATAGACTCACGGATAGAGGAAACGGAGAGGGAGGGAGTCTGAGCAAGACGAGAGAGAGGAGTATAAGCAAATAAGAGAAAAAGCCATACAGTCCTAAAAAAGGTTGAATGTTGATTCACTGCAATATTTTCATTGACATTAAGTGTTGTTGGCATTGACCTTGGTTGACTGCATTACAAGGAGCTATGGCCCACTTCAATCTGTATCAATGAAGTAAGGTCAGCATGTTTACCTGTCCATGAGCATTCTATATACTATCAAGGAGAAATGATCAACTAAAGGGATGGCATTCAGTTTCAGGTCTTTCTTACCGGACTACCCAGAGAAAATATTCTTGCACTGCGTTCCGAAGTCAGCTAACAAATACAGAGGCCCGGTGACCTCAGTGTATAAAACCAAATGCAGAGTATGCATTGAGCCCTGCAACCCGCCTCTTTCTGCTATGTCTGCATTAGTCAGGCTCAAATGGGTTCCTGCCATGAGTAACAGAGCATGACAGTCGCTAAACAACGCCAGGCAGATGACAGGACAGCTCCGTTTGATGATGGCCGCTCCTGATGAGCCCACTTTTTGATTTGGAGGAATATCAGGGCAGCGTGATTAATTATGAGATGCAGGTGGATTCGGATCTAATGAGTCTGCCATATTACACACACCTCTAAACGCAAATCGAAAAATAACCACAGGAAATATGTAACATTCACAGTATATTCACCCAATGGTGAGTTATGGTCTCTTCTGGACTTTAAGCAAAAGCTAAAATATGGGACTTCTTGGCACGGTCTTTGAGAACTGTGTTTAAGGATTCAGAGACTTCATAACATGTTAATGTTGACCATCAAATAATTCAGACACCACTCTGAAAACTCTGATCAATCACTTTAGTGGAATTTCTCCTCACAGTCCACTACTGTCTGTGAGAATGTGTGGATCCACACAACTCTAATTGACACAGTTAATAACACTGGCCCCACTCTGGCTGGCTTAATGCAGCTCTACCAGTAACTGAGACATTGGTCATTCCTCTGGTCACATTCACAGATCTGAATAGAGTACCACAGTATGAGTCATAATACCCATAAAACCTAGTGGTCACAGGGAAATGGTTCCAATTTTAGAAACACTTAAAATAAGGGCTGTGTTTTGTGAAGGCTTGCCCCGGCGATTGGAACCATTTCCCTGTTTGACTGCTAGGTTTTATGGGTATTATGACACCTCCACTGTGGGGCTCTATTGGAAGAGGGGTGAAAGAGATGCAATATGAATGAAAAATGACCTTCGTTATCTAACTTAAATTCCAGAAATTGAGATGCACCAAAAGAGTGATAGTAAACAGCTAACTACACTGACATTTACAGATGATTAACATGATTGTTTAAAAGAAACAGACAGAACAGACGGAATAGCATCCCCAAAAAAATATTTGGTATGTAAAGTATTAATTCATTTATGGTATTATGTTACTTTAAATCTGATACATTTACTCTATTCCTCTCAAATAAACCGGACTATATTCAGAGTACATACATTTAAATTACACAGAAAAAAAAATCATGAAACATGTAAAGTGTTGGTACCATGTTTCATGAGCTAAAATAAAAGATCCCAGAAATGTTCCATATGCACAAAAGGTTTATTTCTCTCAAATTTTGTGCCACAAATGTGTTCATATCCATTACTGAGTATTTCTCCTTTGCCAAGATAATCCATCCACCTAAAAGGTGTGGCATATCAAGAAGCTGATTAAACAGCATGATTATTAAACAGGTGCACCTTGTGCTGGGGACAATAAAGGCCACTCTAAAATGTGCAGTTTTGTCACACAACACAATGCTACAGATGTCTCAAGTTGAGGGAGTGTGCAATTGGCATGTTGACTGCAGTTATGTCTACCAGAGCTATTGCCAGAGAATTGAATGTTCTGAAATAAAGCTGAAAATGTCCCAGTTGTTCCATGGCCTGCATACTCACCCATTGAGCATGTTCACTCTGAATCGACAATCATGTTCCAGACAATATCCAGTAACTTCGCACAGCCATTGAAGAGGAGTGGAACAACATTCCACAGGCTGCAATCACTCTATGCGAAGGAAATGATTCACACTGCATGAGGCAAATGGTGGTCACACCAGATACTGACAGTTTTTCTGATCCACACCCCTAACTTTTAAAGGTATCTGTGACCAACAGATGCATATCTGTATTCCCAGTCATGTGAAATCCATAGATTAGGGCCTAATGAATTTATTTCAATTGACTGATTTCCTTATATGAACTGTAACAAATTGTCGCGTTTATATTTTTGTTCAGTATATACAGTTGAAGTCGGAAGTCTACATACACCTTAGCCAAATACATTTAAACTCAGTGTTTCACAATTTCTGACATTTAATCCTAGTAACAAATCCCTGTTTTAGGTCAATTAGGATCACCAATTTACTTAAAAATGTGAATGTCAGAATAATAGTAGAGAATGGTTTATTTCAGCACATTCCCAGTGGGTCAGAAGTTTACATACACTCAATTAGTATTTGGTAGCATTGCCTTTAAATTGTTTAACTTGGGTCATACAGTTCGAGTAGCCTTCCACAAGCTTCCCACAATAAGTTGGGTGAATTTTCTGCCCATTCCTCCTGACAGAGCTGGTGTAACTGAGTCAGGTTTGTAGGCCTCCTTGCTCGCACATGCTTTTTTTAGTTCTGCCCACAAATGTTCTATAGGATTATGGTCAGGGCTTTGTGATGACCAATACCTTGACTTTGTTGTCCTTAAGCCATTTTGCCACAACTTTGGAAGCATGCTTGGGGTCATTGTCCATTTGGAAGACCCATTTGCGACCAAGCTTTAACTTCCTGACTGATGTCTTGAGATGTTGCTTCAATATAATCCGCATAATTCTATCTATTTTGTAAAGCACTCCCACAACATGGTGCTGCCATCCCCGTGCTTCACGGTTGGGATGGTGTCCTTCGTCTTGCAAGCATCCCCATTTTTCCTCCAAACATAACAATGGTCATTATGCCAAACAGTTCTATTTTTGTTTCATCAGACCAGAGGATATTTCTCCAAAAAGTACGATCTTTGTCCCCATGTGCAGTTGCAAACCGTAGTCTGGCTTTTTTATGGCGGTTTTGAAGCAGTGGCTTCTTCCTTGCTGAGCGGCCTTTTAGGTTATGTTGATATAGGACTCGTTTTACTGTGGATATAGATACTTTTATACCGGTTTCCTCCAGCATCTTCACAAGGTCCTTTGCTGTTGTTCTGGGATTGATTTGCACTTTTCACAACAAAGTACGTTCATCTCTAGGAGACAGAATGCGTCTCCTTCCTGAGCGGTATGACGGCTGCGTGGTCCCATGGTGTTTATACTTGCGTACTGTTGTTTGTACAGATGAACGTGGTACCTTCAGGCGTTTGGAAATCGCTCCCAAGGATGAACCAGACTTGTGGAGGTCTACAATTATTTTTCTGAGGTCTTGGCTGATTTCTTTTGATTTTCCCATGATGTCAAGCAAAGAGGCACTAAGTTTGAAGGTAGGCCTTGAAATACATCCACAGGTACACCTCCAATTGACTCAAATGAAGTCAATTAGCCTATCAGAAGCTTCTAAAGCCATGACATAATTTTCTGGAATTTTCAAGCTGTTTAAAGGCACAGTCAATTTAGTGTATGTAAACTTTCTGACCTACTGGATTTGTGATACAGTAAATTATAAGTGAAATAATCTGTCTGTAAACAATTGTTGGAAAAATTACTTTTGTCATGCACAAAGTAGATGTCCTAACCGACTTGCCAAAACTATAGTTTGTTAAAAATAAATTTGTGCAGTGGTTGAAAAACGAGTTTTAATGAATCCAACCTAAGTGTATGTAAACTTCAGACTTCAACTGTATATTGGCTAAATCAGGGATACAAGATAACACCTTCCCTCCCCAACCAGACCATTCATAACGCATCATAACAATGCAAATTATACCCGATACATCAATTGCATGGCACTTAGCACCGTTTAACCTAACACGGCTCATGACATTATGTTGACATTTAATGTAATCCCTGCCACGGTTCCAAATTTGTTGCGGTGGACGGCCCTGGACCATCCCAAGCTGCATCTCCCCATGGATGCAGACAGGCAAACACAGACAAGCCACATCCATGGAAGGGCCAATGCTTCGTCACTAAGCTCGAGGCCACATGTCCCAAGCATTAGTGCTTGGGACATATGCATGTGTATTATGCAGCGTTTCCCAAATTCGGTCCTCGGGACCCCAAGGAATGCACGTTTTGGTTTTTGCCTTAAAACTACACTACAGATTCAAATTATCAAAGCTTGATGATTAGTTGAATCAACTGGTTAGCTCTAGGGCAAAAAACAAAACTTGCACCACCTGGACCCAAGGACCGAGTTTGGGAAACGCTAGTAATGTGTATAATATGAAATATGTGAGCATTGTGTAAGAGAGGGACACACCCTACGTTCCCATCCTAATTTGAGCTGGGTGAGTGTGTAACACTGCATAAAAGCAGTAGTAAAAACTGCAATTCATCACCAGTCTACTGTACTACACACTATATCGTCCCCCACTTCAGGGTAAAACACCCCACAAACATGGATGCACAAAATGTACACCTATGTGACATTGACTCCATTCCTGTTGTCCATGCATGAGTGGATAATGCTTTTCTTCTGCCAAAATAGGGTACTGCTACGGTATAATCAGTTAAGAAAAAAGGTCCAATCTGTTGGCTAGGATCACTTGCAGTTAGAATTGATCTTTTAGAGACCACCTTTATTCCATACCAAGGGGCGGGGCAAATATATGAACACTAATATGTTCCGAATCTGGAAGGCTTTATAGAGGACTGGTAAAAACATCACTTAATCTAGATAGCATGCAAAAACATGGCCTCATGCGCCATCACAGGCCTAGGAATACAGTGCCTTCGGAAAGTATTCAGACCCATTGACATTATCAACCTTTTGTTACATTACAGCCTTATTCTAAAATGTATTAAATTGTCCCCATCCCCCCCATCAATCAACACAATACCACGTAATGACAAAGCAAAAACAGGTTTAGAAATTTGAGCTAATAAAAAAAAAAAAAAACGTAAATATTACTTTTACATAAGTATTCATACCCTTTACTCAGTACTTTGGTGAAGCACCTTTGCCAGCGATTACAGAATCGAGTCTTCTTGGGTATGACGCTACAAGCTGGACACACCTGTATTTGGGGAGTTTCTTGCATTCTTCCCTGCAGATCCTCTCATGCTCTGTTAGGTTGGATGGAGAGCGAGACTTGTCCCAAAACCACTCCTGCGTTGTCTTGGATGTGTGCTTAGAAAGTTACTGTCGAAAGGTGGACCTTCGCCCCAGTCTGAGGTCTGGAGCAGGTTATCATCAAGGACCTCTCTGTACTTGGCTCTGTTCATCTTTGCCTCAATCCTGACTAGTCTCCCAGTACCTGCTGCTGAAAAACATCCCACAACATGCTGCCACCACCATGCTTCACCGTAGGGATGGTGCTAGGTTTCCTCCAGATGTGACGCTTGGCATTCAGGCTAGAGTAAAATCTTGGTTTCATCAAACCAGAGAATCTTGAGGTGCCTTTTGGCAAACTCCAAGCAGGCTGTCATGTGTCCATTACTTCGTAGTGGCTTCCACCTGGCCACTCTACCATAAAGACCTGATTGGTGGAGTGCTGCAGAGATGGTTGTCCTTCTGGTTCTCCTACCTCCACAGAGGAACTCTTGAGCTCTGTCAGAGTGACCATCGGGTTCTTAGTCACCTCCCTGACCAAGGCCCTCCTCCCCCGAGTGCTCACTTTGGCTGGGCGACCAGCTCTAGGAAGAGTATTGGTGGTTCCAAACTTCTTTCACTTAAGAATGATAGAGGCCACTGTGTTCTTGGGGATCTTCAATGCTGCAGACATTTTGTGGTACCCTTCCCCAGACACAATCCTGTCTCAGCGCTCTACAGACAATTCCTTCAACCTCATGGCTTGGTTTTTGCTTTGAGATGCACTGTCAACTGTGGGACCCTATATAGACAGGAGTGTGCCTTCCCAAATCCTGTCCAATCAATTGAATTTACCACAGGTGGACAATTAAGTTGTACAAAGGATTAAAAAAAATAAAAAATGGAAACAGGACACACCTGAGCTCAATTTCAAGTCTCATAGGAAATGGTCTGAATACTTAAGGTATTTTTTTCCCTTTATTTGCAAAAATTTGTAACCTTGTTTTCATTTTGTCATTGTATGTAGATGAGGATTTATTTCACCCATTTTAGAATAAGGCTGTAACGCAACAAAATATAGAAAGGGTCAAGGGGTCTGAATACTTTGAAGGCACTGTATATGCACATTATTGGATCAACAAAACACTAAATCAGTACTTTGTGTGTTAGTTCTTACAGTATATTGTGATTGAAAACATTGGTCTTTTATGAAGGAATCGATAGGTCTGACATTGAGCTTTAGATTTCTGGTTAAAAATGGGACAATGAATTGAGCAGATCAAGAGAGATGAAATGAGAAGAGCGATACAAGGTACCAATGCATTTATTTAGTGGTACATTCTGCAAACTAGAAATTTTATTTCAAAATTCAAAAAAGGAAACAAAAAAAAACTAAGGAGAAGATCAGGGAAATACGAGAATGCATAAATTCACAAGCAAGGAATGCAATTTGTTCAATCGACTCACATAGCACAATAAAGTTCAGGGAACAAAGCTTTAACATTTTCTTTTATCCGAGCTAGAACACAATACAAAATATACAGTTTTTGAACTTTGTAGTCAATCACAGAGGCCTCTGAGAAGCAGTTGAATCAACATAGACAATACTTATCTACAGCACTAAAGCTATTCTTGAATGCATTCATAAATATAGCAGACATGTACGCACATTTCAAATGCTTACAAGGTTACCCAATTGTTTAACACTTGCATTTGCTGAAAGTAGGACATCTGCAGGACTGAACAATTTAAATAATATTTCAAAAGATTCAACAAGGTAACATTTGTTTTTTATATAAACCAGAAATGAAAAGGTGTACCATGTGACTATCAACATAGTATGCCACTTTGTAGAGAAGTACCCTAACTTGGAAACACAATTTGAAATTACTCCTTGAAATGTTCCAATGAACAAGTACATTAGGGGGTTGAGTTAGATTGGGTAAGGCAAATCGGTGAGCTTATTAGTGAGCTGAAAAGGTCAGCAACATTGGGTTCAGGCCCCCTGTTAAAGGGGACACAACCCACCACTGCCAAAGGGTCACACAGTATCACCACAACTGAGGTACATCAATATTATGTACAATATGGGCGCAAGCATTAAAATCTCTTACTCCAATATAAATATATTCCTTATGAGGCTTAAATAAGAATATGACAGAGATGACGCCTTACATGAACCTAAAACCTTAGTCACTACGCAAGTCCGACAGTAGCCCACATTAAAACTGGTGTGTTGACAACAGAACGCTGACCTTAAAGCTGACTCCTTAAACAACAGCAGGGCAGCACAAAATCAGTGTTAAGTTGTACAGATAACAGAAAAATGTCTGGCTAGCCTAAAGATTAAGTTAATGCATTTCGGAAATAAAAAAGTATTTATTTCCAGTCGTGTGAAAAAAAAAAAGACAGCAAAAGAATAAACCTGCAAAACAGGTTAAGACCGATTTTCCTTGGTTACATCATTTCGTAAATGAAAAACAATATACATACCTGTAGTATTTCTGTAGAAAATACTTTAGCTTATAAAAAGAACAGCGTAACCGAATGTTTGCACTCCTTAAGCTAAGATCCTAAACAACTATACAGACGTTAAAAAAAGCTAGGGCTTGTATTACGGTTGTTCACGCCTCTTCGCACTCCTAAAACTTGGTTCCCTTCACACAAAATCACAGTAAAGGAAGACATTTACCAATTTAACCACATTTCTTTCTCAATTTGGAAAAGTGACTTGGGTAGCTGTGACAGTTGAACCAAATGGGTATATTGCAACAATGACTACAATCACTTCACTTCACCAGATTCATTGCTTAAAATTATGAAGGCATTGTTAGACTTGTTTACCCTTTAACAAAATTGTAAGTATAATTGACATTACAGCTGTATCAATTGTCCATATGGCAAGCTCAGAAAAAAATACAATTTTTAAGAGTTAATCTGTGATGTACTTCGTATTGTTTATAATTTCTAAAAAACAACTGCAGGTACGGATAAAATACAACAACAAGGGTGGCATATCAAGCCATCTCTAAACTGTTTATCTTGGGGTCAAATTCAGGAGTCAGCGTGGTAGTTTGTTGCCAGAAGTTACATCATTAGATTGTCAGTTGGTTAAAGAGAAATTATAAATTCAGTACGTTACCCTGTGTTAGACCAGTGTTTCCCAAACTTGGTCCTGGGTCCCCTGGGTGCACGTTTTGTTTTTTGCCCTAGCACTCTGCTGCTGATTAAAAAAAAACTTGTCATCAAGCTTTAATTATTTGAAATCAGCGGTGTAGTTCTAGGGGAAAAAAACAAAAACGTGCATTGGGGACCAAGTTTGGGAAAACCTGATTTAGACAAACAGGACAGAACCCAAGGAGATTAGGACACATTTACCTACAGCGCTCAATTCTAATTGATTCAACATTCAAAAACAAGAGTATCTTGCTAACCACGCATCTAACTCAAGCGACATGATTTATTCCTTGACAATAGGTCAGAAAAGACTTGCAGCAATGCAGTTCAAAATAAAAAACCTCTCACCAAGAAATACATCTGCATGTAAAATACAGATTTAGTCTAACTATTCATTAGATTTTTTTAAGGGAAAGATTTACAGCAAAATCATACACACTTTAGAAGCATACCATATTGTGCACAGGCTCCTGGTGCAGTGGCTGAGGACTCTACACAGAGCCCCCCAAACCACTCAGAGTAAATATAAGGTACTCTAGGACAGCTCATTGCATTCAGTGGATTTGTTCTTGGTTGTATAGTTGAATATCGCAACAATTAAAAAAATACCACCTCGAAATTGTTAAGGGAAGATTGAAGGTTCACTCAGACTGATGGTGGTAATTAGGGTTAACAAATCGGCACTTATACACTTGTAAAATCAGATTATCATATAGATGTTGTGATTTGAACTCCTCTCAGTACCAAACGCAGGCTTTTAACAAATAAAATGCACTGAATCTCAGAAAACTTCACTTCGCATGCTGGGCCATCATAAAGCTGAAATATGTGCATCTGTGACATATTACATTTATTTAAAAAGAAATCTTACATGAATGACATGAACATGTAAACTAGTCAGACTAGCATAAATCACTGCATGTCAGTAGAATTACAAAATGGTTGTGGCAGATGTCATAAGTTAAAAATAGCAAAAAGTCAACTTAATCCATCCAGTGTCATAAAGTGTTCTCCAAAGCTCTGAAGTGAAGGGTAGTATCGTACTGATATACAAGACTGGTGCACAATAGGTATGTAGGAGTAATGGAGGAACATTTGCCATAATCTGCACCACCATAGCAAACATTAGCTAACAGCTACAGATATACAGATCTACCTCTATACAAACATGTGCACGCACACAAGCACCTAGAAACACTTGCCACTACCCACAGGCAGGCACACACAGGAACACAAACACACACAGCAAGTGTTAAAAGGTGTCAGGTGAGCTCATCTTCATTTGGATCTAGGAACTGCTTTGTTGAGTTGTTTACAGGTGATGAACAAGAATTGCCCCCAAAAGACAGAACACACAATGAAAGACTGTAGTACCATAGTTACTACACTACGTAGATTTTTTTTATACAACCAAAAGAAATGTAGATATTAGAATTTATGGTTTAGAGATCTTTCTGTGCTGTGAACCTATACAATTTACCCGTTTCTTAAGGAGCAAAGAAACACATTTTTTAAAAAGAGCAAGAGGATAATATCACCTGGAGGACAAACAGTAATATTCACTGAATAGACATTTGTTGGAACTCCAGAAGAGCAAGAAAAGGGCTGATAGTGTATAAAGGTTCTTTTTTTTTCTTTTAACTTTAACTCAAGCTGTATTAAATACAGGCTTTGTACAGGACAATTGCACTTCACCACAACAGAAATATACAAACAAGGAAATTACAGCCCAAAATAGATGTTTTAACTGATTAAAAAAAGAAAAGAAAACCTAAAACATAACTACAAAGTCCCAACAGGTTAAGGGTGGGATTGAAAATAAAGGTGAGACAAAATGGAGGGTATCCTGAACTCCAGAGCTGACTAGTGCTGCTCTATCTGGGATGTAGGGGTGTGTGCGCGCATCTCCTCCTCCTCCCCCATCATATTCCCTTCTTACAAATGGAACGCTCAGAGTGGTGGGGAGACAGGCTGCTGAATGGAGCTGCTGTGATTCTTGAGGGTAGAGGTTTGTAAACTCTGTGCTGTGTTAGTGGTAGGGGTTGTGTTACCACATGTCGTCTGTCGATGCGGAGTCCTTGAAGGAAGGAAAAACCCATCAGATACTGGAACAACATCCAAGGGGTCTCTATTTCAACTCCTGGAGATGTGCTGATCTTTGCACCCAAGAGGATTATTTTGTCCTAAACTAGTTATGAACTTGGACAGGCATCCAGAAAATAAATTTAGGCATGCAAAGCTATGCAAAGCATGCAAAGAGCAAAGCTTTCTGGGAATTGAGATTGAGATCCCTGGTATAAACAGCAATTTCTTGAAGTCTTCCCTTTTGCCTAAATTTCTTATAGAATTTTATTTATGGTTAGTTTGAATAGAACATTTCACTAACGACAAGTTGTAGGAGTGAGTAGTCATGAAAATGTTTTGATATGAATTCTGCATTTTTCACGCTGAAAGAAAAAAGAAAAAAAATTACTGCGTTTTGAAAAAGAGATCTAATTTCTGCTCGGCGTCAGACAAATTTCGTGCTTCAGTTGCACATCTCCACTCGGAAGAGAAATCTTTCCTCTGGCCTTCAGACCAATCAAATTCCCGCATTCAAGAACAGCATTTGATCAGCAGACAGCAAGCCGACTGATGGCAGTGGGGAATAATGGTTACTTTTAGCTGGTCGTTTTGGCAAAACATTAGGAAATGTAGCTGGCTAGCTTTCTATGGTAAACATAAGAAATCTAATAGCCATGCATTGTCTTTGCAAAAAAATAACTTGCTTTTTCATTGTGTCTAAGTTAAACATTTGTTTGTCTGCTAGCCAAATATTGTTGCACTTCTGTTGTCATCTGATGAAAACAAAGCCATTTTCGGACTATGTTTTGCATTACTTTATTTTGTGTGATGAAAAACTAGTTGCACGCCACTTATCACTCAATTTATAGCAACAAAAACTGTTGCCTTTCAATATAAAATGCAGGAGAAATGGTTTGATAAGAGAGTTTTTTTGATGGTCTATGTTTTGAAAATGCAGCTCTCTGAACGCTCATGCGACCCCTGTATAAACAGCTCCACAAAATAACCATTTCCTTTTCAAGCAAAAAGCTTATTTGATCATGACAGTACCCAACCTGTAATAGAAACCCTAAATCAATCTGGAGGCTAGCTAAATACTGATTCACCTAGTTAATCAAGCACGACAAATGTGATTGCAAGTGCTGGTTTAGTTTCATAGACCTAGGTTAGGCCTGGTCTTAACATAATCTTAATTGAAAATACAATTTAGTAAACTGTTTCATGGGCATGGCTGACCTCTGCTAGATATGTACACTGGCTAAGTTCCATAAAAAAAAGTTTCAGTTACAGTACAGAACCTGTTGTCGAGAAGAACATTGGTTGTGTTCATGCAATCTCATCTGCTCAATACAGTATAAAGCATTTTGGTATCTTTACATCAAAGGCTGCAGTGTCAATTCAGGAGTGAACTAAACAATACACATGAAACAGCTGTTAACTGTGGGAAGAACTAAATGCCTTCTGGGATGTTATGGTAACGAGCTAAATGGATTACAGGTCAAATAGAAAGTGGATTACAAACAAGGATTATATACAATTGAAGTTGGAAGTTCACATTTTAGCCAAATACATTTAAACTCAGTTTCACAATTCCTGACATTTAATCCAAGTAAAAATTCCCTGTCTTAGGTCATTTAGGATCATCACCTTATTTTAAGAATGTGAAATGTTAGAATAAATAGTAGAGAAAATGATTTTTCAGCATTTATTTCTTTCATCACATTCTCAGTGGGTCAGACGTTTACATGCACGCAATTAGTATTTAGTAGCATTGCCTTTAAATTGTATAACTTGGGTCAAACAGTTCAGGTAGCCTTCCACAAGCTTCTCACAATAATTTAGGTGCATTTTGGCCTATTCCTCCTGAAGGAGCTGGTGTAACTGAGTCAGGTTTGTAGGCCTCCTTACTCACACATGCTTTTTCAGTTCTGCCCACAATTGCTCTATAGGATTGAGGTCAGGGCTGTGTGATGGCCACTCCAATACCTTGACTTTGTGGTCCTTACGCCATTTTGCACAACTTTGAGGGTATGCTTGGGGTCATTGTCCATTTGGAAGACCCATTTGCGACCAAGCTTTAACTTCCTGACTGATGTCTTGAAATGCTGCTTCAATATATCCAAATAATTTTCCTCCCTCATGAAGCCATCTATTTTGTGAAGTGCACCAGTCCCTCCTGCAGCAAAGCACCCCCACAACATGATGCTGCCACCCCCATGCTTCACGGTTGGGATGGTGCTCTTCGGCTTGCAAGCCTCCCCCTTTTTCCTCCAAACATAATGATGGTCATTATGCCAAACAGTTCTATTTTTGTTTCATCAGACCAGAGGACATTTCTGCAAAAAGCACAATCTTTGTCCCAATGTGCAGTTGCAAACTGTAGTCTGGCTTTTTTATGGCGGTTTTGGAGCAGTGGATTCTTCCTTGCTGAGCAGCCTTTTGTACCTGTTTCCTCCAGCATCTTCACAAGGTCCCTTGCTGTTGTTCTGGGATTGATTTGCACTTTTCGCATCAAAGTACGTTCATCTCTAGGAGACAGAACGAGTCTCCGTGGTCCCATGGTGTTTATACTTGAGTACTATTGTTTGTACAGATGAAAGTGGTACCTTCAGGCGTTTGGAAATTGCTCCCAAGGAAGAACCAGACTTGTGGAGGTCTACAATTATTTTTCTGAAGTCTTGGCTGATTTCCCCTTGATGTCAAGAAAAGAGGCACGGAGTTTGAAGGTAGGCCTTGAAATACATCCACAGGTACACCTTCAATTGACTCAAATGATGTCAATTAGCCTATCAGAAGCTTCTAAAGCCATGACATAATTTTCTGGAATTTTCCAAGCTGTTTAAAGGCACAGTCAACTTGGTGTAGGTAAACTTCTGACCCACTAGAATTGTGATACAGTGAATTATAAGTGAAATAATCTGTCTGTAAACAATTGTTGGGAAAATGATGTGTCATGCACAAAGTAGATGTCCTAACCGACTTGCCAAAACTATAGTTTGTTAACAAGAAATGTGTGGAGTGGTTGAAAAACGAGTTTTAATGACTCCAACCTAAGTGTATGTAAACTTTCGACATCAACTGCAGCTATCCATAAGGCAATGATAGGAAAAGAGCAGTTCAATGCAAACATGAGGATTATCCTGTGCTATGTCATCCTATTATTCATCATGTCTGAATAATTGTGTGTGATATATATATATATATATATATATTTTTTTTTAAATACATATTGCCTCTCCTTGATTCATCTTTGGGGGGGGGGGGTCCAAATTCTAAAAAGTGTTGTGTGTTGAACGTTCCAAATTGAGCTGATGAAAATTGTATTTTTCCCCTAGACATACAAACAGATGTGCACAAACACACCGACAAACACAAACGTACATATATACACATTAAAATTAAAAAGCTTTCGTGAGAGGATAGCAATTGTCGGGTGATACTTACTGTGTCATCACCTCGGTATGGGTTGAGTTTGTTGTACACTGCTTCAATAACGCTTCGTCTAAAACACAAAAAAGTAAAGTTACCAACCATGCCGGTTTAGCTAGGCAAGCAATAACAAAATCATTGTATGCAAGTCCAACGAAAACAAAACAGTTTATACATGCGAGCTAAATGCTGAGCATAAGAGGGGAAAACAGAAGGCTGGAATTGAAGGGCAAAATTAAATTAGCCCAACTAATAAGCCCAAACTTTCAAGCAAGTCCAAGCTATCAAAACCACTTAGGTGAAAAGTCTTGAGTGCCTGTGCACCTGAGATCAGAAATAGATTCCTCCCCCTAAAGAAACCTTACCGTGCAAAGCATGCTACTCTATTTCGCTAATACATTATCGACATCAAAAACATTCAGTTGGCTGAGGTACAGTCAAAAGAGCTCACTCACTTGCTGGCCAGCTCTCCCCCAGGAGGGAGGTTAGGGATGCTCTCCGATGCTAACGTCCGCATCACGTGGACCAAGTCTGGAACCCCTTCGTTTCCTTGCTTCTTTATGATCTCTGTGGAAATTAGCAGAACCACACATTCTCTAAGTGGAAAACAATCTATGAAATACACAATTTGTGACCCGAGCTTCAAATCACATTAAATTCATGACAAGGTTCTTGTATTATCTAGGTTTCTATACGCATATTAAGATGCTGCACCTTCTACTCTGCTTTCCAGGTACTTATCCAGCTCTGCTTCCCTTTTCACATCTTCGGCAGTCACCTTTGGAGCCCCTGGGAGGCAGATCAGCACAACACTCATATTGTCCCGACTCCCCTGTTCATAGAGCGAGTGCAATACAGACAGACTTAAAGTAAAACGTTTAGCATGTGCTATCCATGATGCCTATTCGTGTGACAAAATTTTGTAAAATTTTGAAAAATGAACTGTCTACATGCGAGTGGTAACATTCAAGTGCATGCAAATGCGTAATTGTTAGCGATTCTGTGAACAATAAATTGACAAATCTCACCTTATACAAGCAAGTGTCAACAATTTCATTGCAGACTCTTTCAAGGTCATCGGTCACCACAAGCCTGGACCTGACAAAGTTACAAAGTTCCTCATTGGCCATGACATCCCAGATGCCGTCGCAGGCTAGGACGATGAACTCATCTTCCACCTCAGACCTTTCAATGGCATACACCTCAGGCTCTGGTGAAACCAGCTGCTCCGTGGGGCCCTTGCCATGCACACACTTGTAGTCAAAGTCTCCCAGTGCCCGGGACACTGCCAGAGAGCCATTCACTCGCTGGATCATGACAGAGCCACCTGCGTTCTGGATCCTCTCCTTCTCCAGTGGGTTGCTGGGCTTGTGGTCCTGTGTGAAAAAGTGCACAGCTCCTCCACGGCTAAGAAGACCCCGGGAGTCTCCACAGTTGATGAAGTAGATGTGACCTGGGGAAATCATGACTCCCACCGCGGTGGAGCCGCTGCGGTCCACACCGTGCTTCTTCTCAGAGATGGACCGCATGTGCTCGTCAATCTGCAGGAAACCTGTGCGGATGCCGGTCTTCACACTCTCTACGTTGGGTTCCGGCTCCAGAGCACTCTGGAAGTCTGGGTTGCTGGTGATGTGCTCCAGAAGGTGGCCGCAGCAGTATTTAGCCACCTGGGAGCCAGCATGCCCATCATAAACCGCAAAGAAAGCCCAAGGGTCGAGCCCATGAGGCAGGCCAATGACTGCCGTGTGGGCATCCTCCATCTCCACCCTCCAGCCCTGCATGCTGCTCAGGCCATAGGTCAGACTGTTCCCCTCACCATGAGCATTGTGCTTCTCCATCTTTGGCTTGTCCAAAAACGCCCCCATTGTATCCCCCTTAAAACAGGAATGAAACAATTATTCTATTCAATTTAGGTCAGTTGCGTGTTTATAATATTGACATGTTATTCTGCTAAGCTCAGCTAGCTACAACTTTAATAAATAAACACCTAAATATTAGCCAGATAAATGTTAAGATATGGCTTCTAAATAATCCCTACCTGCATTTATTTGATTGCAAAATGATTAACCAGCACTTTAGGGCTGATCTCATGCATTGCAACGTGGTCTCAGAGTATTTCGTATTATTCTGCAGGTAAATCCTAGACACTCCATTTCATATGATATCTTCGAATTGAAATTCGTACAATGTTACAAATTGCAATTCATTCAACATTAAGATTTTGCAAAACGTACAATATGTTACGAATTTGAAAAACGTACAATATGTTACAAGTTCCAATTTGTTATGGCTAACATTTGCTAGGTGGCTGATGCTAGCTATCTAGCTAGCTCTAGGGGTTAAGGTTAGGGGAAGGGTTAGCTAAAAGGGTTACGGTTAGGGGAAGGGTTAGCTGAAAAGTAGTAAGTATTTTGCATGTAACCATACACTACCAAAGGTATGTGGAGACCTGCTCGCCGAACATTTAATTCCAAAATCGTGTGCATTAATCGAGTTGGTTCCCCTTTACATGCTATAACAGCCTCCACTCTTCTGGATAGGCTTTCCACTAGATGTTGAAACATTGCTGTGGGGAATTGCGTCCATTCAGCCACAACAGCATTATTGAGGTCGGACACTGGATGTTGGGTGATTAGGCCTGGCTCGAAGTCGGCATTTCAATTCATCCCAAAGGTGTTCGATGGGGTTGAGCTCAGGGCTCTGTGCAGGCCAGTCAAGTTCTTCCACACCAATCTCAACCATTTCTGTATGGACCGCACTTTGTGCACAGGGGCACTGTCATGCTGAAACAGTTAAAGGGCCTTCCCCAAACAGTTGCCACAAAGTTGGAAGCAAAGAATCTAGAATCTCATTGTATGCTATAGCATTAATATTTCCCTTCACTGAATATCCAAGATGGCGTAGCAGTAAGTCGTCCTGTCGTGTCGTGTCCCTGTATATTTTGTTTATATTTTGTTTATTTTTCGTTTTTTTACATATTTTTCGTTTTTTACATAGCTATCCCTTTAAAAACATTTTGCTAAACCTAAGCTTCCAAATACGCTGGATCTTCACAACTAGCTATCTAGCTAAACTGCAACCCTGGATGATTACCCCTGGCTAGCGTTTCCACCCACTTAGCTTGAAGCTAGCCCGGCCTGCGCTACCACCGTAGCATACTCCTGAGCTACAATACCCGGGCCCACGACCGGTCTATCGATGTCACCGCATGAAGAGGAATAAACAGACTCACCCCATCGCGACGTCCCCAAAGGCTAACTCTCTAGCCCTCGCTATCTCCCTGCTTGCTAATTCGGCCTGCTAACTGCTAGCTTGTCCAGCTCCGGTCCGCTAACTGCTACCTTGTCTAGCCCGGGCCTACAAACTGTTAGCTTGTTAGCACAGGCCTGCTAACCGCCTGAATCGCCGCGTCCCAAACGCCCACCGGACCCATATTTACTTTCTATCTCTTTTGACTTTTAATTTGTTTATACCTTCCGGAAACCTGCCTCACCCAATGTGATACGGAATCGCTATTATTTTTTATTTATTTTTAGAACACACTCAGGAACCTCCAGAAGCTAACCAGCTAACTAGCTACAAGCTATTTAGTCATTGTTCGTTTTTTTAACCTGGATAACACTCGCCAGTCCAGCTTCCCTTCCCCATCCACCGCTGCCCCCTGGACACTGATCTCTTGGCTACATAGCTGATGCACGCTGGACTGTCCATAAATCACGGTACTCCATTCTGCTTGTTTGTTTTATCTGTTGGCCCCGTTGCCTAGTCTACGCCATTTTACCTGCTGTTGTTGTGCTAGCTGATTAGCTGTTGTCTCACCTACTGTTTTAGCTAGCTTTCCCAATTCAACACCTGTGATTACTGTATGCCTCGCTGTATGTCTCTCTCAAATGTCAATATGCCTTGTATACTGTTGTTCAGGTTAGTTATCATTGTTTTAGTTCACAATGGAGCCCCTAGTTCCACTCTTCATACCCCTGATAACTCCTTTGTCCCACCTCCCACACATGCGGTGACCTCACCCATTACTACCAGCATGTCCAGAGATACAACCTCTCTCATCATCACCCAGTGCCTGGGCTTACCTCCGCTGTACCCGCACCCCACCATACCCCTGTCTGCGCATTATGCCCTGAATATATTCTACCATGCCCAGAAACCTGCTCCTCTTATTCTCTGTCCCCAACGCTCTAGGCGACCAGTTTTGATAGCCTTTAGCCGCACCCTCATACTACTCCTTCTCTGTTCCGCGGGTGATGTGGAGGTAAACCCAGGCCCTGCATGTCCCCAGGCACCCTCATTTGTTGACTTCTGTGTTCGAAAAAGCCTTGGTTTCATGCATGTCAACATCAGAAGCCTCCTCCCTAAGTTTGTCTTAACTCACTGCTTTAGCACACTCTGCTAACCCTGATGTCCTTGCTGTGTCTGAATCCTGGCTCAGGAAGGCCACCAAAAATTCAGAGATTTCCATACCCAACTATAACATCTTCCGTCAAGATAGAACTGCCAAAGGGGGAGGAGTTGCAGTTTACTGCAGAGATGGCCTGCAAAGTAATGTCATACTTTCCAGGTCCATACCCAAACAGTTCGAACTACTAATTTTGAAAATTACTCTCTCCAGAAATAAGTCTCTCACGGTTGCCGCCTGCTACCGACCCCCCTCAGCTCCCAGCTGTGCCCTGGACACCATTTGTGAATTGATCGCCCCCCATCTAGCTTCAGAGTTTGTTCTGTTAGGTGACCTAAACTGGGATATGCTTAACACCCCGCCAGTCCTACAATCTAAGCTAGATGCCCTCAATCTCACACAAATCATCAAGGAACCCACCAGGTACAACCCTAACTCTGTAAACAAGGGCACCCTCATAGACGTCATCCTGACCAACTGGCCCTCCAAATACACCTCCGCTGTCTTCAACCAGGATCTCAGCGATCACTGCCTCATTGCCTGTATCCGCTACGGAGCCGCAGTCAAACGACCACCCCTCATCACTGTCAAACGCTCCCTAAAACACTTCTGTGAGCAGGCCTTTCTAATCGACCTGGCCCGGGTATCCTGGAAGGACATTGACCTCATCCCGTCAGTTGAGGATGCCTGGTCATTCTTTAAAAGTAACTTCCTCACCATTTTAGATAAGCATGCTCCGTTCAAAAAATGCAGAACTAAGAACAGATACAGCCCTTGGTTCACCCCAGACCTGACTGCCCTCGACCAGCACAAAAACATCCTGTGGCGGACTGCAATAGCATCGAATAGTCCCCGTGATATGCAACTGTTCAGGGAAGTCCGGAACCAATACACGCAGTCAGTCAGGAAAGCTAAGGCCAGCTTCTTCAGGCAGAAGTTTGCATCCTGTAGCTCCAACTCCAAAAAGTTCTGGGACACTGAAGTCCATGGAGAACAAGAGCACCTCCTCCCAGCTGCCCACTGCACTGAGGCTAGGTAACACGGTCACCACTGATAAATCCATGATTATCGAAAACTTCAATAAGCATTTCTCAACGGCTGGCCATGCCTTCCGCCTGGCTACTTCAACCTCGGCCAACAGCTCCGCCCCCCCCGCAGCTCCTCGCCCAAGCCTCTCCAGGTTCTCCTTTACCCAAATCCAGATAGCAGATGTTCTGAAAGAGCTGCAAAACCTGGACCCGTACAAATCAGCTGGGCTTGACAATCTGGACCCTCTATTTCTGAAACTATCTGCCACCATTGTCGCAACCCCTATTACCAGCCTGTTCAACCTCTCATCTCGTCTGAGATCCCCAAGGATTGGAAAGCTGCCGCAGTCATCCCCCTCTTCAAAGGGGGAGACACCCTGGACCCAAACTGTTACAGACCTATATCCATCCTGCCCTGCCTATCTAAGGTCTTCGAAAGCCAAGTCAACAAACAGGTCACTGACCATCTCGAATCCCACCGTACCTTCTCCGCTGTGCAATCTGGTTTCCGAGCCGGTCACGGGTGCACCTCAGCCACACTCAAGGTACTAAACGACATCATAACCGCCATCGATAAAAGACAGTACTGTGCAGCCGTCTTCATCGACCTCGCCAAGGCTTTCGACTCTGTCAATCACCATATTCTTATCGGCAGACTCAGTAGCCTCGGTTTTTCGGATGACTGCCTTGCCTGGTTCACCAATTACTTTGCAGACAGAGTTCAGTGTGTCAAATCGGAGGGCATGCTGTCCGGTCCTCTGGCAGTCTCTATGGGGGTGCCACAGGGTTCAATTCTCGGGCCGACTCTTTTCTCTGTGTATATCAATGATGTTGCTCTTGCTGCGGGCGATTCCCTGATCCACCTCTACGCAGACGACACCATTCTATATACTTTCGGCCCGTCTTTGGACACTGTGCTATCTAACCTCCAAACAAGCTTCAATGCCATACAACACTCCTTCCGTGGCCTCCAACTGCTCTTAAACGCTAGTAAAACCAAATGCATGCTTTTCAACCGGTCGCTGCCTGCACCTGCATGCCCGACTAGCATCACCACCCTGGATGGTTCCGACCTAGAATATGTGGACGTCTATAAGTACCTAGGTGTCTGGCTAGACTGCAAACTCTCCTTCCAGACTCATATCAAACATCTCCAATCGAAAATCAAATCAAGAGTCGGCTTTCTATTCCGCAACAAAGCCTCCTTCACTCAAGCCGCCAAGCTTACCCTAGTAAAACTGACTATCCTACCGATCCTCGACTTCGGCGATGTCATCTACAAAATGGCTTCCAACACTCTACTCAGCAAACTGGATGCAGTCTATCACAGTGCCATCCGTTTTGTCACTAAAGCACCTTATACTACCCACCACTGCGACTTGTATGCTCTAGTCGGCTGGCCCTCGCTACATATTCGTCGCCAGACCCACTGGCTCCAGGTCATCTACAAGTCTATGCTAGGTAAAGCTCCGCCTTATCTCAGCTCACTGGTCACGATGGCAACACCCATCCGTAGCACGCGCTCCAGCAGGTGTATCTCACTGATCATCCCTAAAGCCAACACCTCATTTGGCCGCCTTTCGTTCCAGTACTCTGCTGCCTGTGACTGGAACGAATTGCAAAAATCGCTGAAGTTGGAGACTTTCATCTCCCTCACCAACTTCAAACATCAGCTATCTGAGCAGCTAACCGATCGCTGCAGCTGTACATAGTCTATTGGTAAATAGCCCACCCTTTTCACCTACCTCATCCCCGTACTGTTTTTATTTATTTACTTTTCTGCTCTTCTGCACACCAATATCTCTACCTGTACATGACCATCTGATCTTTTATCACTCCAGTGTTAATCTGCAAAATTGTAATTATTTGCCTACCTCCTCATGCCTTTTGCACACATTGTATATAGACCCCCCCTTCGTTTTCTACTGTGTTATTGACTTGTTAATTGTTTACTCCATGTGTAACTCTTTGTTGTATGCTCACACTGCTATGCTTTATCTTGGCCAGGTCGCAGTTGCAAATGAGAACTTGTTCTCAACTAGCCTACCTGGTTAAATAAAGGTGAAATAAAAATAAAAACTAACAAGCCAAGCCCGAACCATGAAAAACAGCCAAAGACCATTATTCATCCAGCAAACTTTAGTTGCCACAAAGCATTCGGGCAGGTAGCATTATCCTGGAAGCCGCCAAAACCAGATTTTTCTGTCGGACTGCCAGATGGTGATGCGCGATTCATCACTCCAGAGAACACGTTCCCACTGTTCCAAAGTCCAATGGCAGCGAACTTTACACCCTTCCAACCAAAGTTTGGCATTGTGCATGGTGATCTCAGGCTTGTGTGCGGCTGCTCTGCCACGGAAACCCATTTCATAAAGCTCCTGACAAACAGTTATTGTGCTAACGTTGCTTCCTGAGGCAGTTTGTAACGTGGCAGTGCGTGTTGCAACCGAGGACAGACGATTTAAACACGATACGCACTTCAGCACTCGATGATGCCATTCTGTGAGCTCGTGTGGCCTACCACTTCGCGGCTGAGCAGTTGTTGCTCCTAGATGTTTCCACTTCACAATAACAGCACTTACAATTGACCTGGGAAGCTCTAGCAGGGCAGAAATGTTACTTATTGACTTGTTGGAAAGCTGGAATTCTATGACGGGATTACGTTGAAAGCACTTCAGTTAGCCCATTCCACTGCCAATGTTTGTCTATGGAGATTGCATGGCTGTGTGCTCGAGTTTACACACCAATCAGCAACGGGTGTGGCTAAAATAGCCAACTCCACTAACTTTTGTTTATATACAGTACCAGTCAAAAGTTTGGACAACTCATTCCAAGGTTTTTATTTATTTATTATTTTCTACATTGTAGAATAGTGAAAACAAACTATATTAAATCCAAAATTGTTTATATTTAAGTTTCTTAAAAAGCAACCACCCTTTGCCTTGACAGATTTGCACACTTGGCATTCTCTCAACCAGCTTAATAAGGAATTTCAATTAACAGGTGTGCCTTGTTAAAAGTTAATTTGTGGAATTTCCTTCTTAATGCGTTTGAGCCAATCAGTTGTGTTGTGACAAGGTAGGGGTGGTATACAGAAGACAACTTTATTTGGTATAAGACCAAGTCCATATTATGGCAAACACAGCTCAAATAAGCAAAGAGAAATGAAATGACAGTCAATCATAACTTTAAGACATGAAGTGGCGCAGCGGTCTAAGACACTGCATCTTAGTGCTAGAGGTGTCACTACAGACACCCTGGTTCGAATCCAGGCTGTATCACAACCGGGTGTGATTGGGGGTCCCATAGAAAACACAAGTGGCCCAGCATCGTCCTGGTTTGGCCAGTGTAGGCCATCATTGGAAATAAGAATTTGTTCTTAACCGACGTGCCTTGTTAAAGAAGAAAAAAAAAAAAACATTTAAAAAACGCTCAAATAAGCAAAAAGGAATGACAGTCCATCATGTCTTTAAGACATGGTCAGTCAACCCAGAAAATTTCTAAGAACTTTGAAAGTTCAAGTGAAGTCACAAAAACCATCTAGCGCTATGATGAAACTGGCTCTCATGAGGACCACCACAGGAAAGGAAGACCCAGAGTTACCTCCGCTGCAGAGGATAAATTCATTAGTGACCAGCCTCAGAAATTGCAGCCCAAATAAATGCGTCTCGTAGTTCAAGTAACATCTCAACATCGACTGAGACTTGCTTGGTCCAAGAAACACGAGGAATGGACATTAAACCGGTGGAAATCTGTTCTTTGGTCTGATGAGGCCAAATTTGAGATTTGTGGTTCCAACCACCATGTCTTTGCGAGACACAGAGTAGGTTAACGGATGATCTCTGCATGTGTGGTTCCCACCGTGAAGCATGGAGGTGGTGCTTGGCTGGTGACACGGTCAGCAATTTCTTTAGAATTCAAGGCACACTTAACCAGCATGGCTACCACAGAATTCTCCAACGATATGCCATCCCATCTGGTATGCGCTTCATGGGACTATCATTTGTTTTTCAACAGGACAATGAACCAACACACCTCCAGGCTGTGTAAGGGCTATTTGACCAAGAAGGAGAGTGATGCATCAGAGGACCTGGCCTCCACAATCACCCGACTTCTACCCAATTGAGATGGTTTGGGATGAGTTGGACTGCAGAGTGAAGGAAAAGCAGCCAACAAGTGCTCAGCATATGTGGGAATTCCTTCAAGACTGCTGGAAAAGCATTCCAGGTGAAGCTGGTTGAGAGAATTCAATGCTGTCAAGGCAAAGAGTAGCTACTTTGAAGAATTTAAAATATATTTAGATTTGTTAAACAATTTTTTGGGTTACTACATCATTCCATATGTGTTATGTCATAGTTGAGGTCTTCACTATTACTCCACAATGTAGAAAATTGTAAAATAAATAAAAACCCTGGAATGAGTAGATGTGTCAACTTTTGACTGGTAACTTACTGTAGGTATCATACTAATTTGGCTGTCCCGGATTTATGTTTACTATGTTACCTCTAGTCTATGCGACCAGTCTGCAAAAATAGGTGACTAATGTAAACTAAATATTTGTCTCACTACACTAGCTATGAACGTCTATAGCTATCAATGAAGATCTAACGTTATCTGGTAAACGAGCTGTTATGTGTGTTGGCCATTGATTGCATGAGTTCATTACAAAACAGTCAGTACTGCAAAAACCTAGCTAATCCATCCAGCTAGGTAGCTTCCTAGTTAGGTCCCAAGCCAACGTCCACTACTAGTTAAGTGTTGTTCTTGTGTGGTTAGGTAGCTAACGTGAACTAAAAACATTACAATAAACAGTGTAGCTAGCTAATGTTAGCTAGCTATCTTGGTTACCTAACTGGTTTAGCAATCTGTTAAATAGTTAACTAGCAACCAACATAGCTAGCTGGCAATATTTGTTAGGTAACGTCAATTAACGTTCGCTAGCTAAGTCTGCTGGTAAACTGGTATTAGCTACGTCACAATAACACGCTAACACTAGTTAACTAGTCATCGGCTTACTAAGTCAATGACCGAGCCAGGGCTAGTTAAATTTCTAGAACAAGAAAAACTTTAACGAAATGACCAACAATGTTTTTAACAGCGTTTATTAGTTGGCTAACTAGCTAACGTATATCCCCCGGCGGCAATATGACAATTAAAATAAAACATTGCGTCGTTGTGGGCCTCGGCCCCAAGAACCTCAAGCGTTCACATAACGTTAGCATTGACAGGCCTTCACTCCCTCACGGACTCATCGCGCTACCTCCAATGCTAGTGAGTATGGCTAATCGCAAATGTTAACGGACTAACTTGGTAGACAGTTTCTTACAGGCACAAACAAATGTGACTTACCAAAATCAGAAAGAGCTGTTTTGAAAGTGTAAATACAAGCAGAAGCTGCGACAGAAACACCAACAAGATTGATAGTTTGTGGGTAACGTTAGCTAGCACCTCTACCCCTCTGTACATTAATTTGTGAAAGTGCGGAACTCCCTGTTCTAAGTAAACCAGGGATACATTACTTTCTCATTTGGCGACGTAAAGTATATTTCAAATGTACCTCCTTTAAACCTTTAGGCCGGAGCTGTTGAGGCCAAATAGCGTCAAGCCGAAAGCCCCAGCCTCTTCACTTGACAGACAGCTTACAACAGGAATCGAAAAAGACCCGGATGTTGCAGGTTGCGTACTTGAAAGCATTACATCATTCCTGTGAGGCAGTCAGTGGTTGATATCCTCTAGCAGTGGTTGATATGCATGTCATATCAAAGCAAAAACCCATACATGGATTAAACATTGTAAAGGCAAATACAGAATAAACAGAAACAAAAAATACATTTCGTATGGAAATAGCTGTGGCCAATCTTATTTTTCTCACTAATACATTTATTTGTCACATTATCCTTTATCACTCTCTGTCTCTATTAAAGCGTCACAGTGCGCCAAATATCAGCATGAACACTATCTATTTATCCTGACATGTATTTCTAAATTCTAAATCTGTCTTTAATATCTTCTAATTGAGTAAACTGTAACCGGAAGTGTTTTCGTTTCTATTAATAGTCGCTTCCGGGTTATTTACGTTTTTATTACAGCGTTTTGTTCTAACGCTGGAGAGCAGATAACTGTTGTTCTTGTACTGCGACTTTCATAACATTTTCACACAAGCCAGAATACTATGGATTTGGGCGTGACGTTGCTCACAGGAATTGCACTTTGCTTGCTTGTACAGTTTGTGTGCTTCTTATTTGCGGACGCTGACTTGACCTTACTATGGGCAACCTTGTTTGGGAGCAAGCCAGGTAACATACCTGTCCCTTAATTAACTTGTATTGAACAATAACTCAAGGCAGTCGTTACAATGTGGCAATGTACGAGGAGTCAATATTTCAATACAGACTGTTACACATTGCTCTCACTTGTATATCTACATTGTTTCAGTGCAGTTCCATGTTGAAGAATCCATCCAATGTAACACAAAGGTTGTTTTGATGACACGTTCTGTGTTCTGAGCACCAAGCAGACTTTGACCTCTCAGGATCTCCTTCAGATTTGAACAGCAATGATATGGAACATCTGGAGATCTAGAGAGGTCCGACTACAGAATTTGTCATATAAACAAAATGTATCTTTGTATTACATTGGTTGCTTGCCAATAGGGGGAAATTACAACAACATGGAAGGACCTGTTCTATTATAGTTGGAGAAACCAGGTGATAGTGAATATGACCACTACAACTGTATGGCACAATATGACTGTTCACCACCGTGCACAAACAAGGTTGTAGTACTGTTTCTCAGTATTTGCTGTGAAAAGTAACACAATCTGCTGCTTGTTTTCTAGAGACCAAGTTGAAAGGACTGGTGGTGTGGGTCACAGGAGCCTCCAGTGGCATAGGGGAGGAGCTGGCTTACCAACTAGCTGGATGTGGGTCTCGTCTGATTCTATCTGCCCGCCGTGTGGATCAGTTGGATAGGGTGAAACTTCACTGTTTGGGTGAGGATGATAGTTCTCTCGTCTAATGAAAACAGTATTCTCTCGCACACAATTAGGTTAATTTTCTTTACTGTTAAGAATGCATTACTGCTTCAATGCAGTCACAGTAGTAAGTGTGATTTTATACACCTAGCCCTTGAATTTGCAGACCAGTTAACATTTTTCATTTTTCTTTCCCAAGAGCACTTCAACTTGAAAGATAAGGATATTCTTGTTCTTCCACTTGATTTGCTGGAGAGAGCATCCCATGAGGCAAAAATGAAAACTGCTATAAAGCACTTTGGCAATGTAAGACCACTACACTTGATCATTTGTAATAACTCTCCCTTATCAGTCTTTATTTTATTGGGATTTTAAGTTAGTTCAATTTAATTCAGTGTCTGACCATTTCCAATTGATTAACCACTCAATAAAGGTTGAAGAAGTAACCAGGCATTAGTCATGTCGGACAGGGGTTCCCAAACATTTTCACTCTGGGAGGGGGAGATGTGTATGCAAGGTATGCAATGACTAACATGACAAGAGGAACTGATGATTCACTACCAAATTTTGAAATTGCACCTTGTGCGTTCAGTTTGAAGCTGGACTGAGTTCCTTGAAATTGTCTTGTGTATGTATGTGTAGATAGATAGAGATATATATATCTATCTATGTATGCGTGTGTGTATATATATATATTGTGTGTGTGTGTGTGTGTATATATATATATATATATATATATATATATATATATATATATATATATTACTGTTCAAAAGTTTGGGGTCACTTAGAAATGTCCTTGTTTTTGAAAGAAAAGCTATTTTTTTTTGTCCATTAAAATAACATCAAATGTATCCAATAATCCAAGTTTATCATTTTAAAAGGCTAATTGATCATTAGAAAACCCGTTTGCAATTGTTTGCACAGCTGAAAACTGTTGAACTGATTAAAGAAGCAATAAAACTGGCCTTCTTTAGACTAGTTGAGTTTCTGTATCATCAGCATTTGTGGGTTCGATTACAGGCTCCAAATGGCTTTTTTTCTGAAACTTGTCAGTCGATTCTTGTTCTGAGAAATGAAGGCTATTCCATGTGAGAAATTACCTAGAAACTGAAGATCTCACACAAAGCTGTGAAATACTCCCTTCACAGAACAGAGCAAACTGGCCCTAACCAGAATAGAAAGAGTGGTAGGCCCCAGTGCACAACTAAGCAAGAGGACAAGTACATTAGTGTCTAGTTTGAGAAACAGATGCCTCACAAGTCCTCAACTGGCAGCTTCATTAAATAGTACCTGCAAAACACCAGTCTCAAGGTCAACAGTGAAGAGGCGACTCCGTGATGCTGGCCTTCTAGTCAGAGTTCTTCTGTCCAGTGTCTGTGTTGTTTTCTTTTGCCTATCTTAAGCTTTTCTTTTTATTGGCCAGTCTGAGATATGGCTTTTTCTTTGCAACTCTGCTTAGAAGGCCGGCTTCCCGGAGTCACCTCTTCACTGTTGACGTTGAGACTGGTGTTTTGTGGGTCCTATTTAATGAAGCTGCCAGTTGAGGACTTGTGAGAGGCGTCTGTTCTCAAACTAGACACTCTAATTTCAAACCCTTCTTACTGCGTTTGAGCCAATCAGTTGTGTTGTGACAAGGTTGGGGTGGTATACATTAGATAGCCCAAGCCCATATTTTGGCAAGAACAGCTCAAATAAGCAAAGAGAAACGACAGTCCATCATAACTTTAAGACATGAAGGTCAGTCAATCCGGAAAATCTCAAGAACTTTTAAAGTTTCTTCAAGTGCAGTCGCAAAAACCACCAAGCGCTATGATGAAACTGGCTCTCAAGAAGACCGCCAACAGGAAAGGAAGAGACACAGAATTACCTCTGCTGCAGAGGATCATTAGAGTTACGTTCATTAGAGTTACCAGCCTCAGAAATTGCAGTTTAAATAAATGCTTAACAGTTCAAGTAACAGACCCATCTCAACATCAACTGTTCAGAGGAGACTGCGTGAATCAGACCTTTATGGTCAAATTGCTGCAAAGAAAGCACTACTAAAGGACACCAATAATAAGAAGAGACTTGCTTGGGCCAAGAAACACAAGCAATGGACATTAGACCGGTGGAAACCTGTCCTTTGGTCTGATGAGTCCAAATTTGAGAATTTTGGTTCCAACCTCCGTGTCTTTGTGAGATGCAGAGTAGGTGAACGGAAGATCTCTGCATGTGTGGTTCCCACTGTGGCTTGACCCCCTGCTGACCCCCTCAGTTTGGGAACCACTGATGTAGGACATAATTTCTTCGCATTTACTTAATAGTCTAACCAGACTGGCCTTATTTATACATTATATTCAACAGACATGCTCACTACCAGTCTGATTAATCATGCTGTAATACACAAATAATTGTTATATACAGCCTGAAACATTTGTGTGTAAAATTGTATAAATGTTCCTTGCAAGCCAGAATGTTAAATAAAATTACATTTGAACTTACTCTACCTGTTGTCTCTGAGACAAAATGTCCACAGCAAAGTATTGTTTACCCAACTTTTTAGAGAGCCGGTAGGTATATTCTTTCCTGAGGTGTGGATTGTTCTCCATCCTCCCCTGATTCATAATATACCATTTTAAATGTACTGAACTATATACCTACCGGCTGTCTAAAAAGTCACTTATCCAATACTTTCCTGTGGATATTTTGTCTCAAATTTTGTGCCGCTGAAGGTCAAACCGCACAGACAACCAGTAGAGTAAGTTCACGTGTAATTTTATTCAATATTCTGGTTTGTAAAGAACATTTACTGTCAACGATTTTGTATACAAATGTTTCTTGCTGTATATACCAATTATTTGTGTATTACAGCCTGATTTAATCAGACTAGCTTACTACCAACCAGCTCCCAAAGGCAAATTATGCACATGAAAATGCAGTTCAAGGCTAAGTCCAATATTAGCGCTGTCTTATTAGACGTGTTCTCTTATTCTGAGACATGAGGTTGTTTCCACTTGGAATCTGTGTTTTGATTATACCTTTGGCAGAAATGTTCACAACCAAGTCTTGATTTTGTTACCAGTGTATCATGAATTCAATAAATTCCTTTGAAGAATAAGATAATTGGTGATACATGGCTTGCTTTGTTCCGGTCTCTCTCTGCACTATGCCCATTTAGATTGACATCCTGGTTAACAATGGTGGCCGCAGCCAGCGTTCTCTGTGCCTGGAGACCAATGTGGATGTGTACCAGGCGCTGATGGAGCTCAACTTCCTGGGCACAGTGTCACTTACCAAGCAGGTGTTGCCCCACATGACGCAGCGAGGGTCGGGCAGTGTAGTTACTGTAAGCAGTGTGGTCGGCCTGGCTGGGGCACCTCTGGCAACCGGATACTCTGCCAGTAAACACGCTCTTCAGGTGAGATCAATCATGGGCCACCCTCTGCCCGTTTGTAGTTGTACAACATCTAGATAGATTGATTAAAATCTTGAGATGACAATCTACTTTTTCCACAGGGCTTCTTCAATTCTCTTCGAACAGAGCTGACTGAATACCCAAGGATACTCATCAGCACAGTATGTCCAGGGCCTGTACAGTCACAGATAGTCCAGAATGCTTTCACAGAAGAAGTGGGAAAGGTGGGTTTTGCTTCTAAATTGTGAATATTTATTCACATTGAATTTTTTTATTGAATTTTTTTCACATTATTGCTGAATTCATGCTTAATTTTACATCTTACGTTGCAATTGCATCACATTTTGTTATTGTCAAGATGTCACAAACGCATTCATGGGAAAGCCATTGGTCATTCAAATAATTGTCATTAAAGTATGATTTAACTTCCGCTGAACTGAACATTTTTGTACGAGTGTTGACATTAATTTCCTGTCTTATCCCCTCTATATCTAAGGCCATTCCCACTGCTGGGGACCAGCAACACAAGATGGTCACTAGTCGTTGTGTGCGTCTCATCCTGGTGGGTATAGCCAATGGCACCAAGGAGATGTGGATTGCCCAGCAGCCATTTCTGCTGTTCTACTATGTGTGGCAGTATGCTCCCACCTGGGCCTGGTTCATCACTGATGTGCTGGGCAGGAAGAGGGTGCAGAACTTCAAGGCTGGCCTGGTTAGTATTGGTTTTCTGTAGGTCTCACAACATGATTTTGCTGAAGAATGTTTTTTCTGAGCTGCATACTATATATTGTTACAGTTTTGCCGATTTAGAATGATCATAACTTAGAGCTCAGTGTATTCCATAGAGCAGTGTTTCCCAACTCCAGTCCCCTCCAGTACCTCCAACAGTACACACTTTTGTTGTAGCCCCGGACAAGCACCCCTGATTCAACTTGTCAACGAATCAAGTCCTCAATGAGTTGAATCAGGTGAGTTTGTCTGGGGCTACATCAAAAATGTGTACTGTTGGGTGTACACAAGGACGATTTGGGTGAAACGCACTAGGTCAGGGATGGGCAACTCCAGTTCTCTGGGCTGGAGTGGTGTCACACTTTCCCTCCCATCCCTAGCAAACACAGCTGATTAAACGAATTGCATTCTAAACTGAAGATCATGATTATTGGAGTCGGGTGTGTTAGATGGGGCAAAAGTGACACCAATCAGACCCTAGAGGACTGGAATTGCCCATCCCTGCACTAGGCATCGTTTATGCATGGCCTTGCTTTCACATTCTAAGGTTAACCTTGCCTTTCCAGGCCAGGAATAAGGGGACACTAACCGTGTGAACAGTCAAATACTTGAGTAAAGCAGACTCTATTTAGAGCTGTCTCTTAACAGCTAGGGGGCTCAGCTGTTACTGACCTTGCTTCAGCCTGATAAAAAGAAGGGGCGGCCACACTGGCCAGGGTATAGCAGTGGGCATGACTGCTTCCCAGTGGCAGTGACTGACTTCTACGTCTGGTGGCCTCTGCTGGACAGCTGAGGGCCACGCAGAAAGGTCATTTTCTGACTGACCAGACATTTGTGTCAGGATTTGAATGGACAATGTCGCCCAACCACTGTGGTTTAGTTGTGTGTAGGAATGCTCAAGGTTTGGTCAATATATTAAAAAAATTATACAAAGGAGAGAAAATACAGACTGAGGAAAGGCAAAGGTAACTTAGTGAGTTTGCAGGTTTTCATTCTTCATCTGTCAATGAACAGTATTTGAAATCTAGACACCTAAAACAGACAATGAAGCAAGATCGGCCTCAGAACATAGGACATATATGGATAAAGTAGAATCAGTCACCTTTCATTAAACTGAGATATGACCTATTCCCACATCATCCTGTTGACAAGTCCATGTTCTGATACCTTAACTTCTTGAGTGACAGAGTGTCTCCCCAGAATGTAAAATGTTTATATTTTGCCTGTGATACAGATTTTTAACAGTCGAAAAAACAACTTTAAAATTAAGCTTTGTTTTACAGGATGCAGACTCTGCGTACTTCACAAAGCCAAAGCCCAAGTCTTCCTGAAAGACATTCCAAATGCTTGAGCTCCACCTTGAAATGGGTGAACTTGAACCTGGAAGCAATTGTCTCATTTTTGTCTATCCTAAAACATTTTCCTTTCAGCTCTCTTCACAAAGCAGAAGAATAGGGATGAGGGTGGAAATAGAGACATTGAAGATTTTTCTCTAGCCTATGAAATTAGGATGTGTCCAGGCTGACTCAGTTGATGGGGGAAAAAGTATTTCAGAATAAGGAGGAACATTAAATTGATTGTCTGATAGGTGGAGTATAATTAATGCACTCCCCACAGATCTGTGATGAATGTCTACAGCACTGACCAATCTCCAGTAAACAATAGCCTATCAGGTTTCTTTGAAAACGTTATAAGTGTATATACAATTACACACCAGTATGTACAAGAGAACATTGGTTAGTCTTAAAAACAAGAACTGTAAACAAAATTATAGCAAAATGAAGACCAACCGAAAGGCACATCCTTGTATTTAAAACGGAATAATCATTTAAAAATGCAACATTTTTGTCCCATTTTGCCTTTGGGAGCATTACATAACTGTATTTGAGGGAAAACAATTACTAAATAAGTTTATCATGAAATTGGCACTGTGTTGGCTGTCCACGATTAAATTTAATTTACACATGATACAAATGTTTTTTCCACAATGATAAATGTATTCTAAATAATTATATCCCATGTAAATATGTTTTCTCCAGAAAGCTGATATTTCATTGTTTGAACTAGTACCACACCTTTGGTAATGTCACTCCTGCATGAATGAAACCATTTGTTTTAATCTGCCTTCCAGGTACTTTCCTAAGATACCCTTGTGCAGGGGTAGGCGACTAGATTAACTTGTAAACTGCAAATTGACCACAACTAAGCCCAAAAGAGATTGAATTTAGCAAAAAAAAAAATCATACATTGAGACATGAGCACCTGTTTTTATTTAGAAACACTTTTTGTTTTGGCTCACATATACAGGTCACAACATTGGGCTTACCCAGTGACAAAGTTAGGCAAACACGAGGCAGGGTGGGTATAGGGAAGTCAGTGAAGATGGCGTATCCCAACAAGGGGTTGAGGTTAGAAGCAGGGGAGGTACAGGGGGACAGAGGAGTAGATGGGGTACCCCGGGGGGGGGGGGGGGGGGGTTGGCTGCCTGGACAGTGAGGTTCCTCAGCATGATGGGGTGGGCCTGGTTGCTGTAGTGCTCCTCATCATCGTTGGTGGCGTAGAGCAGGTCCCGGGACAGGTTAGCCCACTGGCCACGCACCACCACCTCATTCGGACGGCCTACCTGAACCAGCCCTGTGTAAGTGCTCTGTGGAGACAGAGACAGGCAGGTAGAGGTTACTTACTGTACTGACCACTAGCTCAGTTTAAAATACACACACCACACTCTATATAAACAAACAATTTTTAAGCAATGTTAATAGTTCATCAGTTGTTTGTTGGGTTACTTTAGTGAGAACCCTGTGAGTTAGTAAGGTAACAGAAACACAGGTGTAGTGTGGTTACCAGGGTGAGGTCATGGCCCAGTGAGAAGAGGGTTTCTCCTGTAGGACACAGTCCTGCCAGCCTCTGTCAGCCACCAGGACGATGTACCAGTCCCTCTCATACTCCTCCAGTGTGCTGAACAGCTCCTCAAGACTATCTATTGGCCCCAGACTCACCTGATCAAACAGCAGCTTGAAACTGTACCTGCAGGTAAATAGATCAGTTACAGGTACAAGCTTTGGATAGCAACATTTAATGTGTAACACACATCCAGTATATACATTTTAGATTCCATATGTTGGGTAGCAGCTACACCTATGTTTCACCCCTACCCTCTTTACCTGAAAGCCTTAAGTGCAAGCTGGTCAAGTTCTTTGTTTTCAGAGAGCCACTCCAGCCCCTCTGTCCAAGGCACGTCCCCACAGTAGACCCTGTAGACATAGCTGGGGCTGGTAAAGGCAGACTCTGTCCCCAGGGAGATGAGGCATGACCGGTCCCTCAGCTCCTCATCCTCCTTCAGGGCTTTGGCCACATCTTCCAAAGCCTTGTCCTGAATGGACAGCGCCAACTGCCCCAGAGTGAACCGAAACCACTCGGGGAACAAAAGCATAGGGCTGCTGCAACCGGGATGATAAGGGGGATGTCCTCCACCCAGGGGGCCGACTGAACAGCTCAGTGTGGGGGCAGCTAAAGTTTGCATGGGCCAAGATGCCGGAGGACTCTTCAAACCTACTGCCCATCTCCACAGAGCCTGGCAGTGAGGGGCTGGTGTGGAGCACTGTGTCCCCCAGCTGGGCCTCCGTACTTACCAGCACCACCGTCCTCCTGGCTGGCTGAGCCCCAAACAGGTCATCCTCATCTGACCAGTCACCGGAGGTCGTCAAACTGGAGCTGTCCCGTCTAAACTTGAGAGAGGAGACGGACTCCACCATAACAGCCTCTGAAGGCTGGGTGACAGTTGACTGGCCAAGATGGGAGGGCTGGAACTTACTTTCCTTTCCCGGTGTCCCCAGTAAAAGTCTTATGTCTCTGGACAGAGTTCCTCAGCAGCAGCTACACCAGGGCCTTCAGGAAGTCATCCTGGACTTCCTCAGGTCATGCGAGCACATTTCGGGCATCAGAGTAGACGCGGACAGGCAGGGCAGCACATGGGGTGAGGGCGTTACCCAAGTGCAGGTTTAACCCCTGGTTGAGACCAAGCCGCTCAAAGGCCCCCTCAAACACCTCATCCACCCCCCGAGCATCAACTGTATGGCACGACGTGTCCTGCAGCTCCAGACCCTGAAACAAAATGGTCAAATGAGTTCACCACAAATGAGCGATTCAAACACATAACCATTAATGAACCAGTACCTTGATGTTGACCGTGCAGTAGCCATATCCTCTCTCCAAGATCATGATCCAAACCATGCGGTGTCCTGGAAGCAACCCAGGAAGTGGAAGCCAGGAGCCAGAGAACCTTCAGAGGGAAGGAAAAAAATCTAATTTAGGCCTATCAGCTTCTTCATACACTTATCCACAGCTAAGATTTTGGGTAAGGCTGATTCCATTATGCATCATGTCCCTTTTCATAGCATATTCTCATCGCAACCTTTGAGTGGTGTTATACTTGGTCACAGTCATCCCAGTGGTAAATTATTATTATAGGACATGCAGTCAAAAGATGCTATCCTCTGGGGGCTGAAGATGAGAAAGCTTGGAGTATATACATAGATAAGTTCCCCCTGGTCACAGAACCCTTTCATTTTGCATCAGTAGTGAGTCTTTTCGGCTGTGGATAACTTGGCTGTCGGATTAACTTACCATTTCAGTTGTAGAGTAAGGTCATGATACAGTTTAAACTGGCTGACTGCACAGATCTAAATAGTGAATTCCTTATATTCCTCGGCTTTCCATTAGTCTCTAAATATTCATTCGTCTCATGGGAGTAGACTTGGGGAATTTGTACGAGGGGGCATTTCATTTTTGGTCGACAGAGGGGAGAGCGGACAGACATTTTTTGTGAAGTTGTAGTGGCAGAGCGATGGTTGCTTTCGTTTAAGTTTGACTAGTGTTCAAGGATAATGTCATATCCTAAAGCGGCGTCTCGGAATAGTCACCGACGCTGCCTCGCGATGGGAAATGACACGCTGTGCGTTCTCCGCTCCCGCTCACTGATGCACAGCCGCCAATGTCACAGAGGGGGCAAAGGGAGAGAAAAAAAGAACACTACACTACAAACTCTCCTCGTTCTACTGGGTATAGCATGCCCAACAAGCGCTTAGCCTAAATTAAACATCACAGCTCAGGCACCCCCAGTTAGCCAAGAAAACAAAATTGAGTGATGACATTACTATAGCAATTTCTGTTTCTGTTTTGAGTAGTCAATAAATAATTAAGCTTGTACTTGCTCAGTTTCTTCCTTGCCCCCCTGCTGACAGCAAATAGAGCACTGAACACATTTTTTGGAAGAAGCTCTGGCTGGCTTTAGAGTATGAGGTTAATGGTGTTGAAACATTTGGATGTAATGAATACAGATCAGAACGATTTTATTCGGGTCACTTCTCGGGAATCACAACTGGATCCTGCAAGCTTACATTACTGCCGGCGTCTCTACTGAGCAACTCACAACAACATTCCTCTTAATATGAAACCATAAGAGGCTCCCCCCGCCCGGCTCTCTCATCTGCATACATTCACTGCTCGACCAATCTAAAAGTTCACTGTCACTGCGATTGAGTCAACATACACAGTAAGTTATAAAACAACCATGAGGACACGGAGCTGGAACACTGAGTGCAGTTCTGTTCTAACTGCTTGTGGTTGGAAAATTAATGGCTTCTCCCAACAATAGGGGTTAAAGATTAAACTGAAAACATATGCCCAACACCTAATGCATGTAGTATGTAATGTATACTGTAACGTGTGGGTAAATAAGGAAGTCTGACAACGTTACTGCCGGTGTAAATGTAATGTTTACCTTACCATTTCATACATTGTACAAAAGCTACAAAGTCATGACTGGAAATTAAACAGTTATATCAAAGTACTTTCACTTCACCCAGTACCTGGAGTCGCAAGCCAAATAAAAAAGTAACAAGCCTCCCCGGTTTGAAGTACAATCTCCACACAATGACAAAGCAAAAACAGGTTTATATTTTTTTGCAAATGTATATTTTTTTAAACATCCCATTTACATAAGTATTCAGACCCTTTACTCAGTACTTTGTTCCTTTTACTTTTAAAATATGCCTTTTGGCAGTGATTACAGCCTTGAGTCCTTGGGTATGACTACAATCTTGGCACACCTGTATTTGGGGAGTTTCTCCCATTCTTCTCTGCAGATCCTCTCAAGCTCTGTCAGGTTGGATGGGAAGTGTTGCTGCAAAGCTACAGTGCCTTGCAAAAGTATTCGGCCCCCTTGAACTTTGCGACCTTTTGCCACATTTCAGGCTTCAAACATAAAGATATAAAACTGTATTTTTTTGGTGAAGAATCAACAACAAGTGGGACACAATCATGAAGTGGAGCAACATTTATTGGATATTTCAAACTTATTTAACAAATCAAAAACTGAAAAATTGGGCGTGCAAAATTATTCAGCCCCCTTAAGTTAATACTTTGTAGTGCCACCTTTTGCTGCGATTACAGCTGTAAGTCGCTTGGGGTATGTCTCTATCAGTTTTGCACATCGAGAGACTGAAATTTTTTCCCATTCCTCCTTGCAAAACAGCTCGAGCTTAGTGAGGTTGGATGGAGAGCATTTGTGAACAGCAGTTTTCAGTTCTTTCCACAGATTCTCGATTGGATTCAGGTCTGGACTTTGACTTGGCCATTCTAACACCTGGATATGTTTCTTTTTGAACCATTCCATTGTAGATTTTGCTTTATGTTTTGGATCATTGTCTTGTTGGAAGACAAATCTCCGTCCCAGTCTCAGGTCTTTTGCAGACTCCATCAGGTTCTTCCAGAATGGTCCTGTATTTGGCTCCATCCATCTTCCCATCAATTTTAACCATCTTCCCTGTCCCTGCTGAAGAAAAGCAGGCCCAAACCATGATGCTGCCACCACCATGTTTGACAGTGGGGATGGTGTGTTCAGGGTGATGAGCTGTGTTGCTTTTACGCCAAACATAACGTTTTGCATTGTTGCCAAAAAGTTCAATTTTGGTTTCATCTGACCAGAGCACCTTCTTCCACATGTTTGGTGTGTCTCCCAGGTGGCTTGTGGCAAACTTTAAACAACACTTTTTATGGATATCTTTAAGAAATGGCTTTCTTCTTGCCACTCTTCCATAAAGGCCAGATTTGTGCAATATACGACTGATTGTTGTCCTATGGACAGAGTCTCCCACCTCAGCTGTAGATCTCTGCAGTTCATCCAGAGTGATCATGGGCCTCTTGGCTGCATCTCTGATCAGTCTTCTCCTTGTATGAGCTGAAAGTTTAGAGGGACGGACAGGTCTTGGTAGATTTGCAGTGGTCTGATACTCCTTCCATTTCAATATTATAGCTTGCACAGTGCTCCTTGGGATGTTTAAAGCTTGGGAAATCTTTTTGTATCCAAATCCGGCTTTAAACTTCTTCACAACAGTATCTCGGACCTGCCTGGTGTGTTCCTTGTTCTTCATGATGCTCTCTGCGCTTTTAACGGACCTCTGAGACTATCACAGTGCAGGTGCATTTATACAGAGACTTGATTACACACAGGTGGATTGTATTTATCATCATTAGTCATTTAGGTCAACATTGGATCATTCAGAGATCCTCACTGAACTTCTGGAGAGTTTGCTGCACTGAAAGTAAAGGGGCTGAATAATTTTGCACGCCCAATTTGTCAGTTTTTGATTTGTTAAAAAAGTTTGAAATATCGTTCCACTTCATGATTGTGTCCCGCTTTTTGTTGATTCTTCACCAAAAAAATACAGTTTTATATCTTTATGTTGAAGCCTGAAATGTGGCAAAAGGTCGCAAAGTTCAAGGGGGCCGAATACTTTCGCAAGGCACTGTATTTTCAGATCCCTCCAGAGATTTTCGATCGGGTTTAAGTTCGGGCTCTTGCTGGGCCACTCAAAGACATTCAGACACTTGTCCTGAAGCCTGCATTGTCTTGGCTTTATGCTTGGGGTTGTTGTCCTGTTGGAAGGTGAACCTTCGCCCCAGTCGGAGGTCCTGAGTGCTCTGGAGCAGGTTTTCATCAAGGATCTCTGGCCTTTGCTCCATTCATCTTTCTCTTGATCCTGACTAGTCTCCCAGTCCTTGTTGCTGAAAAACATCCCCACAGCATGATGCTGCCACCATCATTTTTCACTTTAGGGATGTGATTGCCCAGGTGTTGAGCGGTGCCTGGTTTTCTCCAGACGTGATGCTTGGCATTCAGGCCAAAGAGTTCGATCTTGGTTTCATCAGACCAGAGAAAGAATCTTGTTTCATGGTCAGAGTCCTTTTAGGTGCCTATTGGCAAACTCCAAGCTGGCTGTAATGTGCCTTTTACTGAGCAGTGGCTTCCGTCTGGCCACTCTACCATAAAGAACTGATTGGTGGAGTGCTGCAGAGATGGTTGTCCTTCTGGTTGATTCCCCCCCATCTCCACAGAGTAACTCTGGAGCTCTCAGAGTAACCATCGGGTTCTTAGTCACCTCCCTGACCAAGGCCCTACTCCACTGATTGCTCAGTTTGGCCAGGAGGCCAGCTCTAGGAAGCATCTTGGTGGTTTCAAACTTCTTCCATTTAAAAATGGAGGCCACTGTGTTCTTGGGGTCCTTCAATGCTACAGACATTTCTTGGTACCCTTCCCCAGATCTGTGCCTTGACACAATCTTGTCTCGGAGCTCTACAGACGTTCTTAGACCTTATGGCTTGGTTTTTGCTCTGACATGCACTGTCATCTGTGGGACCTTAAATAGACAGCGGTGTGCCTTTCCAAATCATGTCGAATCAATTTAATTTACCACAGGTGTACTCCAATAAAGTTGTAAAAACATCAAGGATGATCAATAGAAACAGGATGCACCCGAGCTCAATTGAGTCATAGCAAAGGGTATGAATACTTTTAAAATTAAAAAACATACCTTATTTACATTAAATATACAAACATGTCTTAACCTGTTTTCTCTTTGTCATTATGGGTTATTGTGTGTAGATTGGGAGGGAGGAGGGAGGAGGGAGGGGGGGGGGGGGGGGGTGGTATTTAATTAATTTTAGAATAAGGCTGTAACAAAGTTAAGGGTTCTAAATACTTTCCGAATGCACTGTAAATGTGTCTGTGTGCTAAGGTGCAGAGAATCAGAGTAGGTGGTCAGTCCAGTTCAGCAGTCTGATGGTTTTTAGATAAACGGTCTCTGAGCTTGTCTCTCAGGGGCGGGCCATTACCATGGTAACGGTGGGATTCGCATGTCTAACAGATTCTCCGACATACCTTTGCTAGTACCAATTGAGCAAGCTCAAACAAACATTAAACAACCTAGCGTGTGAACAAAACAACATAAATAGCCAAGAAACACAAGGACAAAGTCACACTTCAGTAGACTTTTTGGTAAATTTGACCAACTTCTATAGTTGTGCGCTTCTAAAAATGTATATTTCAGTGCGCACAGCGCCCCAGGCACTGTTGCTGCGCGCAAGTTGGGATATATGGGACTCTACATAGGTCTTTGTATAGAAATAAATCATTCTTATTTCTATGGTTCTTTGTGTGATTAGCTACCAGCTATGAAACAAAATTGCATAAAGACATTGAAAATAGCTACGGATGGATTTTCTGTTGTTGCTATAAATCACAACTCGCTCATACTTAAGCTTACTTTTTCAGTTCGTACACATCTAGTTATTGGCGCATATGCAAGTATAATGGTCACATCGTAGAGCCCTGAAATTCATTCAAAGCATCATGCTCTCCCCTTCCTCTTTGTAAATAAATTTGACTACAACCAACCAAACCTCAGCGCACACAAATCACACTGCCCACAGCAGACTGTCAAGCCAGCATTGTTTCCCTGTCACTGGCTGTCGGCTGTTTAGCCGACAGCCAGTGCTAGTGGAAAACACTGTTCACCAATGAATGGAAGAAAATGCAAATAAGAAACAGGGGAAAATAACTAAAGAGTGACACCCACAAACGAAGTGATCCCCTGGTGAAGGTACTCCTCAGAGCAAAGGCCAGGCTCCCACTCATCTGCTGGTAGTAAATGGAGTCTGGACAGAGGCAGGCGGTGCCCACGGGCCCAACCCAACTATGCTGAGGCCTAGGGAAGCCCAAAGGAAGATGGGTAGGGTGAAGAGGGGCAGCAGAGGAGCAGAGATCATGGCAAACAGGAACACCACAGAGAGCAGCAGAGGACACAGGGAAGCGTTCAGGGCCAGGAGGGTCCCGGCCGACTGAAGCCGCTGTTTCTTCTCAGTCCAGGAGGTCACCAGCAGGGTCAGGGCAAACTTCAGCTTGGACAGGAACTGGAGCAGCCTATCACTCAGCAGGCCCACCTGGGTTGACAAATGAAAGACACAAACTTTGCGCTGCTTGAACACCCGGGGATTGGCCATTCCTCTTGGGTACAATGGGTTGAGGAATACTCCTCCAAAAACAGGCTCCCTGGATCTCTCCGAGAGCCCAGCAGAAGCCCAGCAGACAATGAAGAGGATGAGGTAGCTGACAGCAGCTTGAGGTCCCCTGGCCAGGTTCTGGTGCTGAGAGGGACTGAGGAAGTGATGTAAGAGGCCTGCCTCAGCCATGGCTCCCGGGCAGTAGCCCCAGGTAGAGCAGCATCTCCCTGCAGCACAACTGCCAGCCAAACCAGCGGGGAGTGGCAGAGGATGCCCCCTTACACCATCCACTGTTGCCGCGGGTCACCCTGGGCCCTCCTCTACAATGTGCCCCAAATTGTCTGAGATCTAAACTAAGCAGAAACTCCATGGCCATGGAGAAGACGACCACACCCACGGTGGACGGGATGAAGAAGATACAAACAGTGACACATGCAGATATGGCGAACATCCCCAGCAACCTTTAGGAAGGACAGAGAGCACAGAATCATAGGCGTTCACACAGGCATATGGTAAAGAGCTCAAGGAACTACATCAGTGACTTAAGTATAATCAGACAGCATCTAAATGTTGACAAAAAAACAACTGATGTAGCAAGCAAAATAAACCTAAGGTTACTGGACATGGGAGAGCAGCCCAAACCGAACACCAGTGCCTGCTCCATGCCCCAAAGGAGGAGGGCGTCCAGAGGTGACAGCATTCCCAGCGCCAACAGCAGAAGCCGGACCAGGAACACCACATGAAGAACCTGACTGGTTAGCTGGAACTCTGGCACTGGATCTGTAAATCTGGACACCAGCATAGGGAAAAAAACAAGCAAATCACAAAATGTAAGCAATCCTATCAAAATATCCATATGTTTCAAAACAGTCATTAAGACCAATTTGGTTATTTCTTACTTATCAGCAAGGTCCACAGCTATGACAGTTAATATGTAGAGTGGTCGGATGAGTGGGATGATCTCATAGGTGTCCTGTGCCTGGAATGTGGCCATCTCTGCGGCCGTGTTGATGATAAGGGAGTACTCTGCCGTACAGTCACCCAGCTCAGGACAAAGAACACCAAGGCTACACCCACACTGCCGTAGAGTGTAGTTAACCTGCCCAGGAGCACATACCATGTTCCCAGGCCACAGAGGGTCCCCGCCAGCATGGTGTGGAGCACCACGTTCAGCCCAAACCTCTTCCCTGGGGCGATGAACCTCACTGTCTCTGGGCCTACACAGTTGGTGAACTCCACCTCCTCCTCATCTGCCAGGATGTTGGGCACTCCCAACCGTGCCATTCCTGCGAGCTGCATACAGTGCCAGGGCCTGGACACCCACTGCTGCCCCGAGCATGAGCATAGCAGACAGCACGGCAGCGTGGAGCTCCTCCTGCAGCTGGCACAGCAGCGTGCCAATGCCACCCAACAGCCATGGTGTCAAGAACAAGATCGCCTGGTTGACATAGATATAAGGCGGGGCGCAGTAGCCCAACTTCAAGCACGGACCCCCCCAGCACTATCTGAGGGAAACGCTTCCAGAACTCCTGCTTGTATTCATTGAGCAAGGGCACATCTGGCCCCATCCTGACCATGCCCTAGGGTGGTGCAGGTCATCTTTCTGGGGCTGCAGTTAGCATCCGTGTCATCCTATAGGACAAGATCAAAGAGGCAGCTTGAGTCATGTCTGCCACAAAAGGAATGCTGCGTGCAGGATATATATATTTTTTTTAATTATACAAACTCCCTCGAAAACCTACCTAACATCAGTAATGTATAATTGTCAACAGGTTTGCTAGGTATGTTTTCAACTGCTGTCAAAGAGCTGGCTGCCTGGGTGCGTCAGTCACCCACGCACGGATGACTAAGTTCGTAGTCAGGTCAATAACATTGCAAAGCTACACTAGTACATGTTGTATAAACTGACCTTGACTAAAACATGTAGACGGTAATGGCTAGCTAACGTTATCGCAGCAAGGTTGCAAAGAAAACATAAATACAAGCTAACAGCATAACATACGCTAGCTGCATTTATATATATGGGATGGCTAGCTAGCTACTGAGGCGATTGTCAGAAATAACGTTTGTGAAAAAAATAATTAGCTAGCTACATTAAATTTAGCTATCTAGCTAACATTAACTAGCTAACTTACCTATTGTACATTTGAATGGAGAGGTAGGATATCCTTTAAATTAAGCGGCTGTCTTATTAATTTTCGACAGTAAGTATAGCAATTTGTTTAGATACAAAAATAATGTCTTAAATGTGCCGTTCCCAGTGAGCAACGATAGCTAGCTAACATTTGAGGCTAGAAAATAATCACAACAATAAGTGAGGGCGTGCGCTCTAACTAGGTTCGGCAATGTTTGCACTTTGTGACAAAACAGTCAAACTCAGCCTACCCATCAATTTCCACCCCGCTCTTCTTCTTCTTAGTAGTCTTCTTCTTCTTCGTGGTTTGGCATCCAATAAATGTTGCATTACCGCCACCAACTAGACTGGGGTATAAATCTCTTATACCTTGAGTGGGAAAAGGAGAGAAAAAAATAAAATACTGTGTAATCTAACCCTATTCCAATATTTAAACCCATCTAGTCCTAGCTCAGGCTAACAGCCTGGAAGGATGGGACACCATCACTCAACTGTAACTCTTTTGAAGTCAAATCTCGTACACCCAAATACTTCCCCGCACCACAAGCTCTATTTTTTTGCGGTACCGTTGATAACCATTGCTATGTATGCTACAAAGCCAATCTTACTGAAGCATATATCACTCGTTGGCCTATCCCTCTGTACTGGCACAGATCTACCACTCAAACGAATCCTTTCAGAATCCCTCCCCCATTGACCCATCTTCCTCTACTTTCTTCACTGCCTCAGCATATGGACACCCTCTCCATTACTCCAACCCTGGTACACTCAACCTGCCTCTCTCGCACCAGACACTTCTGATCCCCAGCCCCATGGGCACCCCTACAATTAACACATACTGCTTCTTTCCCCAATACTTCACATTCTTTTCTCTTGTGACCTTCTGCTCACCCCACTCACCAGATGGGACTATCTAAAAACATTTCTATACAGATATTATTGAAAGTTACTTTTTTTGTAGCAAGTTAGGAGAACTTAGGCAGCAGGAGAATTAGGTTAAGATTATGAAAAGGGTTCGTTTAAAAAAAAAAGCTTTCTTAATTAACCTGCTGCGAAAATCACTTTGGGCGAAGTGTCATTTTTTTGGGGAGTCCCCTCACCAGACAGACCAAAAGACAGACAGAGAGAGACACATGCCCAAACACACACATCCTCATGTTTGCATTGAACTGCTCTTTTCTTATCATTGCCGTACGGATAGCTACAGTTGAAGTTGGAAGTTTACATACACTTAGGTTGGAGTCATTAAAACTCGTTTTTCAACCACTCCACACATTTCTTGTTAACAAACTATAGTTTTGGCAAGTCGGTTAGGACATCTACTTTGTGCATGACACAAGTAATTTTTGGAACAGTTGTTTACAGACAGATTATTTCACTTATAATTCACTGTATCACAATTCCATTGAGTCAGAAGTTTACATACACTACGTTGACTGCCTTTAAACAGCTTGGAAAATTCCAGAAAATGATGTCATGGCTTTAGAAGCTTCTGATAGGCTAATTTACATAATTTGAGTCAATTGAAGGTGTACCTGTGGATGTATTTCAAGGCCGACCTTAAAACTCAGTGTATCTTTGCTTGACATCATGGGTAAATCAAAAGAAATCAGCCAAGACCTCAGAAAAAAAACTGTAGACCTCCACAAGTCTGGTTCATCCTTGGGAGCCATTTCCAAATGCCTGAAGGTACCACGTTCATCTGTACAAACAATAATACCCAAGTATAAACACCATGGGACCAAGCAGCCGTCATTACCGCTCAGGAAGAGACGCTTTCTGTTTCCTAGAGATGAACGTACTTTGGTGCGAAAAGTGCAAATCAATCCCAGAACAACAGCAAAGGACCTCGTGAAGATGCTGGAGGAAACGGGTACAAAAGTATGAAAATCCACAGTAAAAAAAAGTCCTATACCGGCCTAACCTGAAAGTCCACTCAGCAAGGAAGAAGCCACTGCTCCAAAACCGCCATAAAAAAGCCAGACTACAGTTTGCAACTGCATATGGGGACAAAGATCGTACTTTTTGGAGAAATGTCCTCTGGTCTGATGAAACTGTTTGGCCATAATGCCCATCGTTATGTTTGGAGGAAAAAGGGGGAGGCTTGTGTAGCCGATGTGAAATGGCTAGCTAGTTAGCGGAGGTGCGCGCTAGTGGCGTTTCCATCTGTGACGTCACTTGCTCTGAGACCTTGAAGTAGTGGTTCCACTTGCTCTGCAAGGGCTTTTGTGGAACGCGGCTTTTGTGGAACGATGGATAGCGATGCTTAGAGGGTGACTGTTGACGTGTGCAGAGCGTCCCTGGTTCGCACCCAGGTCGGGCGAGGGGACGGAAGTAAAGTCTATACTGTTACACTTGCAAGCCGAAGAACACCATCCCAACCGTGAAGTACGAGGGTGGCAGCATCATGTTGTGGGGGTGCTTTCCTGCAGGAGGGTCTGGTGCGCTTCACAAAATAGATGGCGTCATGAGGGAGGAAAATTATATGGATATATTGAAGCAACATCTCAAGACATCAGTCAGGAAGTTAAAGCTTGGTCGCAAATGTGTCTTCCAAATGGACAATGACCCCAAGCATGCTTCCAAAGTTGTGGCAAAATGGCTTAATAAGGACAACAAAGTCAAGGTATTGGAGTGGCCATCACAAAGCCCTGACCTCAGTCCCATGTCAAATGTGTGGGCAGAACTGAAAAAGCGTGTGTGAGGAGGCCTACAAACCTGACTCAGTTACACCAGCTCTGTCAGGAGGAATGGGACAAAATTCACCCAACTTACTGTGGGAAGCTTGTAGAAGGCTACTTGAAACGTTTGACCCAAGTTAAACAATTGAAAGGCAATGCTACCAAATACTAATTGAGTGTATGTAAACTTCTGACCCACTGGGAATGTGATGAAAAAAATTAAAGCTGAAATAAATCATTCTCGCTACTATTATTCTGACATTTCACATTCTTAAAATAAAGTAGTGATCCTAACTGACCTAAGACAGGGAATTGTTACGTGAATTAAATGTCAGGAATTGTGAAAAACTGAGTTTAAATGTATTTGGCTAAGGTGTATGTAAACTTTAACTGTAAATATTATAATGGGTGACCAATTGTGAAAGGATTTCCATTCCCAATACTGTATACAAAGAGGGACCTTAGTTCACTGGTGTCAAGATCAACTTTCAGTTCAGGGTTAATTGAGAGTCACCTCTGGGACTGAGGGGATTTTGACTGTGATTAGGCCAAAAACGATCAGGATGTTGGAAGGTGCAGAAGGGTAGGAGAAGTTGATTCCATACAGTGTGAGCAAAGCACAAATCACATCAGATTTTGCTGTTATTGTCCTCAACAATTATTTCAAAGAGATAATTTGAGGTTACATACGATGGCAATGGCTTCATCTCTTCTATAGGCTACAGTACAGTAAGTTCTTGTTTGAGAGTTTTATATAAGGAGAATCTGCACTGATTAAATCACCTTTCCTTCAAATGTCTAAAACAATGCTTAATCAGTAAACAAGTCCTTTAGGTATAATGAGATGGCGGGGATGGCCAATTGTTTTTAGAGAAAAAATAGGACAAAATTAATACTACATAGAAGTCGAATAAAAGCACATAGCACAGGCTACTGTTGTTCAGGCAACGTAAAATAATGAAGGGATTTACCACCTCCGATTGTTTTCCCTCAAGAACAATGAAAATCACATCCATCTCTGTAAATAGAATGACATCAAATACATACGTAGCTTCAGTCTATCCTTATCCCAAGTCATTTTCTACCTTAACACTTGACAGTGTCTTTAATTCCCAGAGCTTATGCGCTGACCACAAATGACTCAAAGGATTACTAATATCAATATTACATTTGAACTTATCATAGTTTAATGAATAAGAGCAAATCAGCTCCTTTTTTTATTTTAATATCATGAAAGGGATTGCAGTTCATAGCTTGTCTGGTCCTTCCAGATGTTATATTTTCTGTCAGGGTGAGAGAGGAAGGAGACTAAATAGGAGGATCATGGAGAGTGATCAAGAGATAAGGCTAAAATATCAACACAAAGAAAAATCACCTGGAGTAAAAGAGATTACAGTTGTTGTTGACTAGGACTGAAGGGGTAGGGTTGGACAGGAGGTTATTCTCTGTCGTCTTCAAAAAAAAAGCTCCGCCCCGTGTAAAATAAACAAACTAAAAACCCTTCAGCAGCTACAACAACCCATATTATACCCGTAAATCCTGCGAAAGTGACTAAAATATAGCCCTTGACCCCTTTGTCTTTTACATATGATAGTGGGATATCCATTTATGAATTCAGACTTATAGGGTCAGGAAAGATTAGAGACTGGGTATGGTCAGGGAGTGGTTAGAGGGGTAGTTGCAAATGGATCACAGAATATTTGTGGCAATAAATAGTGGTTATACGGATACAGCTCCTTGCCCTTAAGCAACCAGTTGATGTCAATACAAGCACATTCATGTATGAGGTTATAATCGATGGAATACAGTGCATTCAGAAAGTGCTCAGACCCATTGACATTTTGTTATGTTACAGCCTTATTCTCAAATTGATTAAATAGTTTTGACATCAATCTACACAGAATACCCCATAATGACGAAGCAAACAGTTTATTTTATTTTTTGCAAATGTATAAAAAATAAAAATGTAAATGTGACATTTGCATAAGTAATCAGACCCTTTTCTCAGTACTTTGTTGAAGCACCTTTGGCAGCAATCCAGCCTCGAGTCTTCTGTATGACGCTACAAGCTTGGCACACCTGTATTTGGGGAGTTTCTCCCATTCTTCTCTGCAGATTCTCTCAAGCTCTGTCAGGTTGGATGGGGAGCGTCGCTGCAAAGCTATTTTCAGGGTTCTCCAGAGATGTTCGATCAAGGATCTCTCTGTACTTTTCTCCGTTCAGCTTTTCCTCAATCCGGACTCTTTCCCTCTCCCAGTCTCTGCTGCTGAAAAACATCCCCACAGCATGATGCTGCCACCACCATGTTTCACCGTAGGGATAGTGTCAGGTTTCCTCCAGATGTGATGCTTGGCATTCAGGCCAAAGACTTCGATCTTGGTTTCATCAGACCAGAGAATCTTGTTTCATGGTCTGAGAGTCCTTTTAGGTGCATTTCTGCAAACTCCAAGTGGGTTGTCATGTGCCTTTTATTGAGTAGTGCTTCCGTCTAGCTATTTTACCATAAAGGCCTAAAGGCTTGATGGAGTGCTGCCGAGATGGTTGTCCTTCTGGAAGGTTCTCCCATCTCCACAGAAGAAATGTCAGGGTGACCATTGGGATCTTGGTCACCTCCCAAGGCCCTTCTCCCCTGATTGCTCAGTTTGGATGGGCGGCCAGCTCTATGAAGAGTCTTGGCGGTTCCAAACTTATTCCATTTCAGAATGATGGAGGCCACTGCATTCTTGGGGATCTTCAATGCTGCAGACATTTTTTGGTAGCCTTCCCCAGATCTGTGCCTTGACACAATCCTGTCTCGGCGCACTATGGACAATTCCTTTGACCTCGTGGCTTGGTTTTTGCTTTGACATGCACTGTCAACTGTGGGACCTTACAGTGCCTTGCGAAAGTATTCGGCCCCCTTGAACTTTGCGACCTTTTGCCACATTTCAGGCTTCAAACATAAAGATATAAAACTGTATTTTTTTGTGAAGAATCAACAACAAGTGGGACACAATCATGAAGTGGAACGACATTTAACTTTTTTAACAAATCAAAAACTGACAAATTGGGCGTGCAAAATTATTCAGCCCCTTTACTTTCAGTGCAGCAAACTCTCTCCAGAAGTTCAGTGAGGATCTCTGAATGATCCAATGTTGACCTAAATAACTAATGATGATAAATACAATCCACCTGTGTGTAATCAAGTCTCCGTATAAATGCACCTGCACTGTGATAGTCTCAGAGGTCTGTTAAAAGCGCAGAGAGCATCATGAAGAACAAGGAACACACCAGGCAGGTCCGAGATACTGTTGTGAAGAAGTTTAATGCCGGATTTGGATACAAAAAGATTTCCCAAGCTTTAAACATCCCAAGGAGCACTGTGCAAGCGATAATATTGAAATGGAAGGAGTATCAGACCACTGCAAATCTACCAAGACCTGGCCGTCCCTCTAAACTTTCAGCTCATACAAGGAGAAGACTGATCAGAGATGCAGCCAAGAGGCCCATGATCACTCTGGATGAACTGCAGAGATCTACAGCTGAGGTGGGAGACTCTGTCCATAGGACAACAATCAGTCGCATATTGCACAAATCTGGCCTTTATGGAAGAGTGGTAAGAAGAAAGCCATTTCTTAAAGATATCCATAAAAAGTGTAGTTTAAAGTTTGCCACAAGCCACCTGGGAGACACACCAAACATGTGGAAGAAGGTGCTCTGGTCAGATGAAACCAAAATGTAACTTTTTGGCAACAATGCAAAACGTTATGTTTGGCGTAAAAGCAACACACCATCCCCACTGTCAAACATGGTGGTGGCAGCATCATGGTTTGGGCCTGCTTTTCTTCAGCAGGGACAGGAAAGATGGTCAAAATTGATGGGAAGATGGATGGAGCCAAATACAGGACCATTCTGGAAGAAAACCTGATGGAGTCTGCAAAAGACCTGAGACTGGGACAGAGATTTGTCTTCCAACAAGACAATGATCCAAAACATAAAGCAAAATCTACAATGGAATGGTTCAAAAAGAAACATATCCAGGTGTTAGAATGGCCAAGTCAAAGTCCAGACCTGAATCCAATCGAGAATCTGTGGAAAGAACTGAAAACTGCTGTTCACAAATGCTCTCCATCCAACCTCACTGAGCTCGAGCTGTTTTGCAAGGAGGAATGGGAAAACATTTCAGTCTCTCGATGTGCAAAACTGATAGAGACATACCCCAAGCGACTTACAGCTGTAATCGCAGCAAAAGGTGGCGCTACAAAGTATTAACTTAAGGGGCTGAATAATTTTGCACGCCCAATTTTTCAGTTTTTGATTTGTTAAAAAAGTTTGAAATATCCAATAAATGTCGTTCCACTTCATGATTGTGTCCCACTTGTTGTTGATTCTTCACAAAAAAATACAGTTTTATATCTTTATGTTTGAAGCCTGAAATGTGGCAAAAGGTCGCAAAGTTCAAGGGGGCCGAATACTTTCGCAAGGCACTGTATATAGACAGGTGTGTGCTTTTACAAATCATGTCCAATCAATTGAATTTACCACAGGTGGACCCCAATCAAGTTGTAGAAACATCTCAAGGATGATTAATGGAAACAGCATGCACCTGAGCTCAATTTCTAATCTCATAGCAAAGGGTCTGAATAATTATGTACTCTAAATAAGTTATTTCTGTTTAATTTTAATACATTTGCAAAAATGTCTAAAAACCTGTTTTAATTTTGTCATTATGGGGTGTTGTGTGTAAATAATTTAATCCGTTTTAGAATAAGGCTGTCATGGAACAAAATGTGGAAAAAGTGAGGTGGTCTGAATACTTTCCGAATGCACTGTATATATATGAACTGAAGAAAATAAATAACTACATGTTGTTGCTTTTTTAAGGGCATGCTTTTCGAGTATACACAGAATAAGCATATTTTCCCTTTCTCGCTCATTATCCCTCTTTCTCTATCCTTTCCTATTTTGCCCCAGGGAGATAGACAGAAAATTAATTACAGGGAGCCTGACAGACCACAACAATAAGACAATGACAGGTTTTTATAGAGAGCATTATGTCAAGATTATCTCTGAATGGGGTATTTTCTTGTGGGTCTGTAAAACTAACTTGCAACATAATACGTACCTTGTGAAAGATAAATATATTCACATTTTGATAATGTTACATTGTGGAAACACGTGGTTGCCATAGTAAAATTCAATTTCGTCTTCAGAATAAGCATTCAAGGAATCTGATTTGTGTTGTGATAATTGTAATCTGTACCCCATGCACACATTACACACAGCTTCGATATGTTATGAATAAGTAATATATTTATCCTCATGACTTGGTCACAGAATATTTTCCTTTATAACGAATATAGAACTAGGCTATATCTTTTATATTATATTCTTCATCCCCTGGATGAACTTTCACTTTTTAAGGCGCTGTAGTCTGTATTATTTGATGATTGAGCTTAAACATCCATTAATGTGCTCAACCCTCTCACTTCACCCACAACCCCAACCCCCTGCCTTGGAATCTTAGTAGATAGCACAGAAAACATGGTCCATTCAGCAATTATTCACACAGTCTTGGGCTAATGGTACTCTGAATGCACAGACACAGCAGAATGAAGTGAGTCAGTGGACCAGCAGTAATGGCCCCATGTAGTGTGTGTGTGTGTGTGTGTGTGTGTGTGTGTGTGTGTGTGTGTGTGTGTGTGTGTGTGTGTGTGTGTGTGTGTGTGTGTGTGTGTGTAGGGGCGCAACTTTCACTGGGGACGGGGGGGACATGACCCCCCCCCCCCCCCCCCACACACACACACACATTTTAAAGTAGCATTTTTGACCCCCTCAGTTTTATAATTGCAGAGTGATACAAAAAGCGCATTGGTGTGCTTCGGGACCATACAGACGCCTCAGAGAGGTCTGGTTGACTGTTTGGTGATTTCAGACGGCAGGATTTAGGACTGTGCGGACACTACAGAGCATGCGGACAGGCTGTGCGAAGGCAAAGCTATTATTATAGGACCAGCACGATGCTGCTGTCTGGAGCTGTTGTCTCTGTGTGTTTTCTCCGGGTTGTAAAAGCAAGCAGAGCAGAAACTAAACAGGCTCCTCTTTATTTGATTGATGTAGCTGGCAAGGTAACTGTTGTTTGACTTAACAGAAAAATAAGTATTTATTTCCAGTGCTGAGCTAGTAGTGTAACTGACATGTAATGTGTAACATTACATGATTCATCCCCTCTCGACTGAAGATCCTTCTGAAGAGAATGAACTAGCTAGTGGGCCACCACAGCCAGTTCAGCTTTAGCCATCTGTCAGGTAGCAGCATCTAACAGCTGTTGTGTGTATTGAAATGTTTTATAGCCTTTTTGTCCTGTTTCAACAGAAGTAAATTAACTTGGCTAGTTTTTCGGCAGTTGATGTACCATTAGAGCTTGCCAAACATTGGCTAACATTAGCTAGCTCACTAACTTTAGCTATTATTTGTGCCTCAATCTCGCTAGACCTGAATCAAACGATGAAATAAGCTGCCAAATGATTGAAGACCAATATTTTGACATTTCTTGACTGTGCAATGTGATTTTTTATTAGTCAGTATAGCAATATAATGTTATTGATCTGTCCGTTTCCCTTGCTAATTCCCTACTTTTATTTTTACATTTAGTGTGTGGATCAGCTTTAATATTGCGGATAGATTGTAGCTTCCATCAATGTAATTGTCTGAATAATTTCAGATCCCCCATATATTTTGGGGGTAAATACATATATTTATATATATTCATACCCACATATATATATACAGTGCCTTGCGAAAGTATTCGGCCCCTTGAACTTTGCGACCTTTTGCCATATTTCAGGCTTCAAACATAAAGATATAAAACTGTATTTTTTTGTGAAGAATCAACAACAAGTGGGACACAATCATGAAATGGAACGACATTTATTGGATATTTCAAACTTTTTTAACAAATCAAAAACTGAAAAATTGGGCGTGCAAAATTATTCAGCCCCTTTACTTTCAGTGCAGCAAACTCTCTCCAGAAGTTCAGTGAGGATCTCTGAATGATCCAATGTTGACCTAAATGACTAATGATGATAAATACAATTCACCTGTGTGTAATCAAGTCTCCGTATAAATGCACCTGCACTGTGATAGTCTCAGAGGTCCGGTAAAAGCGCAGAGAGCATCATGAAGAACAAGGAACACACCAGGCAGGTCCGAGATACTGTTGTGAAGAAGTTTAAAGCCGGATTTGGATACAAAAAGATTTCCCAAGCTTTAAACATCCCAAGGAGCACTGTGCAAGCGATAATATTGAAATGGAAGGAGTATCAGACCACTGCAAATCTACCAAGACCTGGCCGTCCCTCTAAACTTTCAGCTCATACAAGGAGAAGACTGATCAGAGATGCAGCCAAGAGGCCCATGATCACTCTGGATGAACTGCAGAGATCTACAGCTGAGGTGGGAGAGTCTGTCCATAGGACAACAATCAGTCGCATATTGCACAAATCTGGCCTTTATGGAAGAGTGGTAAGAAGAAAGCCATTTCTTAAAGATATCCATAAAAAGTGTTGTTTAAAGTTTTCCACAAGCCACCTGGGAGACACACCAAACATGTGGAAGAAGGTGCTCTGGTCAGATGAAACCAAAATGTAACTTTTTGGCAACAATGCAAAATGTTATGTTTGGTGTAAAAGCAACACAGCTCATCACCCTGAATACACCATCCCCGCTGTCAAACATGGTGGTGGCAGCATCATGGTTTGGGCCTGCTTTTCTTCAGCAGGGAGCCAAATACAGGACCATTCTGGAAGAAAACCTGATGGAGTCTGCAAAAGACCTGAGACTGGGACGGAGATTTGTCTTCCAACAAGACAATGATCCAAAACATAAAGCAAAATCTACAATGGAATGGTTCAAAAATAAACATATCCAGGTGTTAGAATGGCCAAGTCAATGTCCAGACCTGAATCCAATCGAGAATCTGTGGAAAGATCTGAAAACTGCTGTTCACAAATGCTCTCCATCCAACCTCACTGAGCTCGAGCTGTTTTGCAAGGAGGAATGGGAAACAATTTCAGTCTCTCGATATGCAAAACTGATAGAGACATACCCCAAGCGACTTACAGCTGTAATCGCAGCAAAAGGTAGCGCTACATAGTATTAACTTAAGGGGGCTGAATAATTTTGCACGCCCAATTTTTCAGTTTTTGATTTGTTAAATAAGTTTGAAATATCCAATAAATGTCGTTCCACTTCATGATTGTGTCCCACTTGTTGTTGATTCTTCACAAAAAAATACAGTTTTTTATCTTTATGTTTGAAGCCTGAAATGTGGCAAAAGGTCGCAAAGTTCAAGGGGGCCGAATACTTTCGCAAGGCACTGTATATATATATATATATATATATATATATATATATAAAAACATATCTTTGAAAAAATATGTTCCTTTATTATTCCCTGCAAACCCTACCACCCCTCCCCTAATTGCAGTAAACAAATAAACAATAACACTTAGGCTTCTACTTCCAGCTTATATATACTATTTACATTTTACAGACACAATCTATTTTACAATACTTATATTTTGTTGTTTTTGGTCCTGGCAATCTTTTATTTCTGATGTCCATCCAGTTTGATTTCTATTTGACATATATTTCTAACTGTGCAATTTCACAACAGTTCTGAACCTATATACATTTCACAGACCCAGTATGTTTTATATTTGTTATCTTCTTGTTATTAGTCCCACCCTTCAGCTCCATTCAACCCCTCCTATCTATCTCTTAACACCATCCATATTGGATTTATATTTGCCATATATTTTTCAACTGTGCTGTGATGCTTCACAAAAGTTCCGAACCTTTCTATTCTCATAGTTTCTACAGGTTGTAAATGAAAGATAAAAATGTTTCTAAAATAATAATTATATTATTGATCGATTGACTATGACTTTTCAAATAACCTAGTATTGCTATCAGCAGGGTTAGCTCCAGGGAAATGTTGCAATTCTTCAGCCATTCCTGGACCTGTGACCAAAAACAAGCTACATATGGGCAGTAACAAAATAAATGATCAAATGACTCTGCCTCCTCGCTGCAAAATCTGCATAGCTGGGAAGGTTGTATTCCCCATATATATAACATTCTATTGGTTGCAAGAATTTCGTAGTAATTTTAATTGAAAAATTCAAAGTTTTGAATCCGCCGTTGTTTTGGGTGTCAATTCATTAACCATGTGCCATGGAATTGGTACATCGAAAATCTCTTCCCAACGATTTTGCAATCTATATTGCAGGCTAGACTGTCATGGTGCACAATCAGTACACAACACTATGTTCATCATGTCTTAGCAGGATCAGATGTTGACAGGTATCCCAGCAGGGTCAGACAGCCAGGGAAGACCAGTCTACGGAGCTCAGGTGAATTTTGCAGTTTATTATAACAATCACGAATGGATACAAAGTTCCAGTCATGTGTGCTCCCTCTTGGCCTCTCGGTCACCAGGCTGCTCGTTATGGTGCACACCTGTCAATAGCGGTACGCGCATCTGGGCATAATGACACTCACCTGGACTCCATCACATCCTTGATTACCTGCCCTATATATGTCACTCCCTTTGGTTTCTTTCCCAGTCGTCATTGTTCCTGTTCCATGTCGGTGCGCTGTTCGTGGTTCGTTCATTTATTAATTTAAGGTATTCACTCCCTGAACTTGCTTCCCGACTCTCAGCGTACATCGTTACAGTTCCGTTTTGAATTGATGAGTCGGCTACGGTCTGGGAGTAATGGTCATTTCAATTACTGAACCATACTATGCTTGGATGATATCATTTTTAAATGTACACCAAGGAAATTATTTTCCATGCCTTATCTGAGCAGGATCAGATGGTGATAGGGGTGTAGGCAGGGTCAGGCAGCCAGGGAAGACCAGTCTGTGACGGAGCTGAGGGGAACTTTTGCAGAAACAACACTTTATTCTCTCTGTGCAGCAAACACTTCAAAACTGTATCAAGGGTTGAGTGGATTTCCCAGACGAGACAAAACATGTCAAACAAAAATGTGAGGAAGACCTGGTACACACTGATGGTGCATGGATACCCAGGTTTGAATGCCCAGTCATGTTCATATAATCTCAGACATAAATTAATGCAGTTTAAGACCATCCACAGAACATACTATATGCCAGTGAAACTAAATATAATGCACTCAGAAACTTAACTCCTCTGCTGGAGGTGTAAAACACAAAAGGGGACATCTTTGTATATGTTATGATTTTGTGAAGGCTTGCTGAATTCTGGCAAAAAGTATGTTATTTTATCAGCATGTCTACAGATTCTCCCTGCTCCCTGTTTTTTGTTTGCCTTGAAATGTTGATACTGGAGACTTATAAAAGAAGAAACTGTTCTAGAAATCTAGAATTTATAGCAGCTAAGAAATGCATTGTCATTAATTGGAAGGTTGGTTATCGTCCCCCAATGTCAAAATGGATGGCAGGAATGTCAAGTTCTGCATCACTGGATTACATTTATTACAAGATTAAAGGTATACTGTTCAACTTTAAGGTCTGAGTGCCTTACATGGAATACTGTATGACAGTAGGGGTCTGTATTGAAAACGTTTTTTTTCTTCGAGCAGTCGCAAATTAACATTTTTATGGCACACGACACCTGTACGATTTGCCCCTGTCTCAGTGGAGGCCGCAGGGATGCCACAGTCCAAGAATATGGGGATTGTGGCTCAGATGCACATCTCTCTCCAGAATGCTCTCATTCCTGGCATTTCGTGGGTATTCATTGTTTTATAACTTAATTGTGTCCATTGTTTGCTTTGTCTATCAACTCCCCATTACATATATCACCAGTAGTAGCCTACATTTAGCGGTAATTCCCATCATTTCTAATCTGCAATGTTTGTTTGGTTACGGTGATTTCTGTTATTGCATTAAATATATTATTTCTACAGTCAGTTACCATTCTCATTGTCAGAGTGGACATGTATTTTGCAGAACACACAACCTATGCTACACTTGTGAGAAACAAGTTTTTGTTTATTTCATTACAATTATGAGTTGTCAATTTTGTTTGAATTCCTCTTGTCAATGTTGAGTTAGGACATGCACCTGATTCTGCATCTAGAGGTAGGACTAGTCTATGCCCAGCCAATGTGATTTATATGATATTCATTTTTATCAGGATAGTTTCTACCTGCAGGCTAAAATGTTGTGTTGGCTTTATGTAGGCTATTTTTACATAGTTAGTTGTGTGTGTGTGTGTGTGTAGCAAGTGTGTGGGGCGGGGGTATAAAGTACAATCTCCAACTGATTCAAGACAAGCATCTAATGATGTACCTAGACTATGGTTGCCCAGACCCACACTCAATCCCTATCCCTCCCTTTTTCTAACCATTCCTCCCAGGCTCCATATCAGGCAGATGAAAACATAACCTGTCACATTCCATCCCATTAAACCAGCCATGAACCATGTGTTCTACTCACAGGGAGACACACAGAGAGAGGGGGGAGGGGGGTAAGAAAAGAGCGAGACTGGGCACAGTGTGAGAGAGGAGAGAGAGGGGCTAGGAAAGAAATGGGGGGTGAAGGCTAAGTGCATCTGGGCACACTTTAGACTTATGAATTATTCATAATCTTAATGTAATTTTTATGAAAAAAATAGACAGATATATTCAAGGGACAAACATACTGTAGGAAGGTTTTTACTTGACACATTTTAGACCTATGTACATACAAACATTTACACATAAAAAATAAAAAAAATATTTCACCTTTATTTAACCAGGTAGGCCAGTTGAGAACAAGTTCTCATTTACAACTGCGTCCTGGCCAAGATAAAGCAAAGCAGTACGACAAAAACAACAACACAGAGTTACACATAAACGTACAGTCAATAACACAATAGAAAAAATATATGTACAGTGTGTGCAATTGTAGAAGAGTAGGGAGGCCATAGAGGCAAAATAATTACAATTTAGCATTAACACTGGAGTGATAGATGTGCAGATGATGATACTGGGGTGCAAAAGAGCAAGAAGATAAATAACAATATGGGGATGAGGTAGTTGGGTGTGCTATTTACAGATTGGCTGTGTACAGGTACAGTGATCAGTAAGCTGCTCTGACAGCTGATGCTTAAAGTTAGTGAGGGAGATAAGTCTCCAGCTTCAGTGATTTTTGCAATTAGTTCCAGTCATTGGCAGGAGAGAACTGGAAGGAAAGGCAGCCAAAGTAAGTGTTGGCTTTGGGGGTGACCAGTGAAATATACCTGCTGGAGCGCGTGCTACGGGTGGGTGCTGCTATGGTGACCAGTGAGCTGAGATGAGTTTACCGAGCAAAGACTTATGGATAACCTGGAGCCAGTGGGTTTGGCGAATATGTAGTGGGGGGGGGGGGGGGGGGGGGGGGGGGCAGCCAACGAGAGCATACAGGTTGCAGTGGTGTCTAGTGGGGCTTTGGTGACAAAATGGATGGCACTGTGATTGACTACATCCAATTTGCAGAGTAGAGTGTTGGAAGCTGTTTTGTAAATGACATCGCCGAAGTCAATGATCGGTAGGATAGTCAGTTTTACGAGGGTATGTTTGGCAGCATGACTGAAGGAGGCTTTGTTGCGAAATAAAAAGCTGATTCTAGATTTCATTTTGGATTGGAGATGCTTAATGTGAGTCTGGAAGGAGAGTTTACAGTCTAACCAGACACCTAGGTATTTGTAGTTGTCCACATATTCTAAGTCAGAACTGTCCAGAGTAGCGATGCTAGACGTGTGGGCGGGTGTGGGCAGCGATCGGTAGAAGAGCATGCATTTAGTTTTACTATGCTTAATGTGAGTCTGGATGAAGAGTTTACCATCTAACCAGACACCTAGGTATTTAAAGTTGTCTACATGTTCTAAAACATATTCTAAGTCAGAACCGTCCAGAGTAGTGATGCTAGGCGCGCGGGTGCGGGCAGCAATCGGTTGAAGAGAATGCATTTAGTTTTACGAGCATTTAAAAGCAGTTGGAGGCCACAGAAGGAGTGTTGTATGGCATTGAAGCTTGTTTGGAGGTTTGTGAACCAAGGGCTGTATCTGTTCCTGGTTCCAGGTGGTGTGAAGGCAAAGCTTCTGGAAGGCTGGCTGGACCAGCGCCGGAGAATTGAGCATGGTTCAGTGTGTACGCATTGCACTCTTTCGTGCATGTGGCGATGAACGCAGAGACATCAGGAATCATGGTAGGCCACCAAAAGCGTTGTCTCACAAATGCCAGGGTCCGACGGGAGCCCGGTTGGCAGGCAAGCCTGGGGGAGTGGGCTCATTCCGGGACTGAGGAGCGGACCGTGTCAGGAACAAACATCTGGTTACCTCCCCAGTGTTTGGCTGGGAACACAGCATCTCTTGAACCTGCTTCCCTATTCCCCAGCTGAGTGCTGTGAGCCAGGCACGAGGTGGGAAGGATGGTCTCAGGTTCCGTGATTGTAGCCGTGGGGCTATATAGGCATGAGAGTGCATCTAGCGTGACATTCTTGGATCCCGGTCGGTATGAGAGGGAGAAGTTGAACCGGGTGAAAAGCAGGGCCCCCCTAGCTTGCCTGGAATTGAGACGCTTGGTGGTGCGAAGACTTTCCAGGGTCTTGTGATTGGTCCACACAATGGATGGATGTTCCGCCCCCTCCAGCCAGTGCCTCCACTCCTCCAACGCCAACTTCACTGCAAGAAGCTCATGATTCCCTACATCGTAGTTCCTCTCCGTGGCATTGAGAAAATGTGAGAAGAAGGCGCAGGGATGTAACTTGAGGTCCAGGGCAGAACACTGGGACAGGACAGCTCCCACTCTGACATCCGAAGCATCGGCCTCCTGTTACGCGGGATGAAACAGGGGAACCCAAGAGCACACTCAGACGAGGAGACTTGGATGAAGTAACCAAGGTATTTATTGAACGCCAGGGGTAGATGGAGTGCAGGTCAGGGAAGCTCGGGCGGGTTGCTGGAAACCAGGTGCGGAGACTGAGGCTGGAGTGAGAGGGGTTGAGACAGGGTAAGCAGGTCCGGAGGGGAATCCAAGGGGGTAGTAGAGTGTGGAATCCAGGACAGAGGAGCAGGATGACGAGACGTGGGACAGGAGACAGGGACCAGAGGCAGAGCGGGCAGAACTGTAGCAGAGAGAAAAAACGCATCAGGCAGAAAACAGGCACAACAGGATAACAACTGAATAGTAACTATTCTGCCCTTGTGTTGCGTTCCCATGCAAAACTAGACAGATAGCTAACAACTAAGTCTTCAATAAAACTCCCAAGGCGTGACTTTTCTTGAATAAATATATTGAAAACGTTTATGTTGTGAAACTGCAAAATACAGAAAAGAATATATACTTTAGTATTCGATTCACACCGACATACTGTAGCTGTACATTATACATTTGAAGTTGCATGAATACAAAGCACGTGCTAAGGTACCATGCATCTGGCATGATGCCAAACCATATAGCTAATTGTTACTCATATGGTAATTGGTTAACCCCTTTCATTACTCTAATAATGTACAACCATCTCTGTAGAATAACAAAGCATATTACACTAGAAACAGTAACAAAACTACAGTATTGTATATTTTACAATTCATTTGCATGAGGCACGAGCAAAGTAATACAGCTGACGGCATACATGAAAGGCATTGCAATTTGTGTGAGTAAATGCAACCAACCAACATTGATATGTAAGCAACTCTATCAATAACAAGATTATCATCACTAGCTAAATGCTTGAATCGAACTTACAAACAAATATTTTCTGAGGCTGAAGCGTGACTAGAAATAACTACACTGAAAGACCTAGCGTTGTTTTTAGCTGCTTCTATGCATGCAGAACAAATTCTCTATTTCCTGTTTGCGTACAGTCTTTCTAAGTACCAGAACGCTCCACTAAGGGATGAATAACACCATGGAACACAATGAAAATCCATCTTAACTATTGTAATACAATAATCTGTTACCTTCTAACAGGATGGCAGCACAGTAACAAATGGCTAGAATGTGGACTGACTAAGCAAAGATTATAATCCGGCAGCGTGGAAGTGGCAAGGCTGAGTATTTGGTGGTGAAACGGTGTTTGAAATCCCGGAACGCCAGGTCAGCAGCTAGGGACTACCTGAACTGAACCTTGGGAGAGGTGAGTGAAGACTGGGTGGAAGCCAGGGTGCTGTAACCTTGGATAAATCTGAGATAAAATTTGGCGAACCCCAGGAAACGCTGCAGCTGCACCCTGGACGTAGGGTGGGGCCAATCCACCACCACTCTCACCTTTCCAGGATTCATCTGTACACACCCTGCAGTGATGATGTAACCCAGGAAGGGGATGGTGGAGCTATGTAATTTGGAGAACCTGTCAGACGTGGACCACATGTTCTTGAGTGGAGCAGGAGAAGATGAGGATGATGTCGAGGTAGATGAAGATGAACCGGTTCAACATGTCGCGGAGAACATCATTAACCAGAACCTGGAACACAGCTGGGGCGTTGCTAAAGGCCAAATGGCATGACTAGATAATCGTAGGGACCGCTGGCCGTGTTGAAGGCAGTCTTCCATTATTCCCCTTCCTGTAGTCGCACTAGGTGGTAGGCATTCAGTAGGTCCAGCTTGGATAACACGGTGGCCCCCTGGAATGGCTCCAAGGCCGAGGAGATGAGTGGTAGTGGGTAGCGGTTCTTCACCGTGATGTCGTTGAGGCCTCGGTAGTCGATGCACGGGCGAAGGGTTTTGTCCTTCTTCTCCACAAAGAAGAACCCTGCACCGGTGGGGGAGGCAGAAAGACAGATGAACCCTTCAGCTTGGGAGTCCTCAATACAGGTCTTCATAGCCTTGGTCTCCGGACCCGACAGAGAGTACAGTCATCCCCGGGGCCGGAGTGGTGCCTGGGAGAAGGTCAATCCCGCAGTCATAGGGTCGGTGCAGCGGAAGCGAAGTGGCCCGGGCCTTACTGACCACCTCCAGGAGTTCCTGGTATTACGCAGGAATTGCGGAGAGGTCCGGGGCAACTTCCTAGCCCCCAGGAAGACGTCCTGGGGCAGGCTGCGCTGACTTCAAGCAATGAGCTTGGCAGAACGGGCTCCAGCTTATGATGGCACCAGCAGACCAGTCAATAAGGGGATTGTGTCGCTGGAGCTAAGAGAATCCCAATACCACAGGAACCTGAGGAGAATGAATTGGATCCTCCTGCTGTGGTTCTCTGACACACGTAGGTTGATGGAGGTGGTATTGTGGGTGACCCAGCCTATAGAGCGCCCGTCCAGCGCTCTAACATCCATAGGAATGGAGAGGGGCTAAGTGTGGATGCCCAGCTCGGACTCCAGGGTAGCGTCCATAAAGCTCTCATCTTCCCCAGAGTCGATGAGTACCCCGGAGAGATTGACTGGTTCCCCCACAGCAAAATGACATGAAAAGGGGTGCGAGTAAGGGGAGAGGAAAAGTTGTCCGTATGGCCCAGGAGAGTACCCGCTCCTACCGGTGAGCCTGGTCTTTTAGTCGACAGGTGGTGACGAAATGACCAGTAGTCCTGCAATACAGGCAACTCTTAGTGTGAAGCCTGTATAGCCATTTGGCTGGAGACAGCCTAGCTCTGCCTAGTTTCATTGGCTCGGGAAGAGGTGAATCGGCAGACTTCAGAGACTCTCGGGGGAACTCGGGTAGCCTCGGGTTCTCTTGGCAACGAAGCTGTCGGGGACTTCTGGGATGCCTCGGAGGCGAGGTGGAATCCTTGGGCGAGCGAGTGAAATCGAATCTCCTCTCCTTCCTTCGTTCCCGTAGTCGCACATCGATTGAATGGTCAAAGCGATGAGCAAGTCGAGATGAGTCGGTAGTTCCCGGGCTGCAAGCTCGTCCTTTACTTCCTCCGATACTCCGTGCAGGAACATGTCGAACAGCGTCTCCGGGTTCCAGACCCTCTCAGCTACCAACATGCAGACATCCACTGAATAGTCTGCCACACTGCAGAAGTCTTGTCGAAGCTGGAGTAACTTCTGGGCAGGCTCTCACCCGGACAATGGAGCATCAAAAACTCTCTTTACCGCCGCCATGAACTCCTCCAGACAGAAGCATACAGCCGACTCTTGTTCTCATACTGCCGTAGCCCAGGCGAGAGCCTTCCCGGACATCAGTGTGATGAGGTACGCTTTCTTAGAGCGGTCCGAGGGGAAGGATGAGGGCTTTAGCTCGATGATGAGGGAAAACTGAGTGAGAAACACCCAACAGCTGCCCGACTCTCCATCTAAGCGTTCCAGGGGAGATAAGCGGGGTTCCCAGGAAACCGTGGTGGCCGGGGAGACGGCGCTGCTAACAGCCGAGTTACTGAGGGGCTGGAAAGTTACCGTCGTGGTAGGCTGCCTAACAGACAACCCTCAGATTTGCTCCAGCAATGTGTTCAATGCTCGTCATGGCATTCGGCCAAGGTCTGGAACCCTTCCATAAGACCACACAGCCACTCCTTGTGCCTTCCAATGGTCACTCTTTGGGAGGAGATGGCGTTACGGACATGGTCCAAGTCTGCTGGGTCAGTCATGACCAGTTCGTACTATCACGTTTTAGGGAAGACCCAGATGCAGACAATGTCGAAGTAACAAAAGTTTATTACTCGAACAGGGGCCAGGCAAAACGACAGGTCAAGGCCAGGCAGAGGTCAGTAATCCAGATCAGAGTCCAAAAGGTACAGAACGGCAGGCAGTCTCAGGGTCAGGGCAGGCAGAATGGTCAAAACCAGGAAAACTAGAAAACAGGAACTAGAAACAGACAGGAGCAAGGGGAAAAACACTGGTTGGCTTGACAAACAAAACGTACTGGCAACAGACCAGCAGAGAACACAGGTAAAAATACACTGGGGATAATGGGGACGATGGGCGACACCTGGAGGGGGGTGGAGACGGGCACAAAGACAAGTGAAACAGATCAGCTCTAACGTTACAAGCTTCACTGTCATGGTGCACTGTAGAGGTCTGCGTGGGACCGATTTCTTGAACCCGCTCCCACCTTCACCCGCTGGCTTCCTGTCCGACTCCCATCCGCTACCTCAAAAACTGGTCCCAAACCCAACCGCAGTCCCGCAATGTCGTTTTAGGCGTATGTGACGCAACTCACTTGCCAGCCATGGTACCAGCAATTGTGCCCCCTATAGCCAATATCAAATGCGCAAAAATAACTTACGAAATAGGTTAAATTACCAGAGATGTTTGCATGGCCCTTACATTGTATTACTGGGCTATATCAGCCAATATGCTAGATGTAGTTTGAGGAGAGCAGAGTTGGAGAAACTTGCACTTTCTCTTGAGCTATTTTATAGCCTACCTTTTAGGAGTAGGAAGATTTTTAGATGGAGAAATATGGGTGATCAATATTTAGGCCTATTTCTAGGCAATGTAGTAAACTATAGCCTCATCATAGGCCTATTTAGGAAGTACATTTCCTTGGAAAGTTAACTGTCCCGTACTCTATTTAATTGAGACCACACGCGAGAATTATGACAGCGACACTTGCTACGTTTTGACCTATAGGATATAGCCTGCCGTTTAGGAGGACGATTTACAGGCAGAGAAAAATAAAGGGGTAATCCATACCCAGCTAGCAATGAGGAATCGGCCCAGAAGCGGTCCTCTTCCGGGGGGCCGGAACTAATTGAATAGGCCCAGAATCGGGTGTTGGACTCGGCCCGGAATCAAAATGAATGACTGCCCAGAATCTGCCCAAGTACATCGGGCCGTTTCCATTCAGCCGACATTGCTGGCAGTTTACCAGAATCTCCCCAGAAGCCGGCCGATGCAAATTTAAATAAATGGATACAAAATTACCCGATGTAGTCATTTTAAATATGACTATTATACATTTTATACATACAAATGATACCCAGCCACAAAAAAACATTGTGTTGGAGGAAACACCATACACCTGGTGATCATGTCAGCGTACATGTCAGCGTCAGCGTACATTCTGGCCCGCAACAGGAGTCGCTACTGCGCGATGGGACAAGGGCATCCCGGCCGGCCAAACCCTCCCCTAACTCGGACGGTGCTGGCCCAGTTGTGCATCGAATTCGTGGATTTCCCAGGCGCTGCCAGTACGGGTCTCGAACCAGCATCTGTCTGCGTCACTCCGGAGGCTTCGGATTGCCTTGCACAAAGTATCAAAATACTAAAATACTACACAGGACTCTTAAAGAATTTCATTTCAATGTTAACTGTATTTTTTGATCACAGAAACAATGAGAAAATATGGAAAAATAAATAATGAAATGCTAATTAAATTAAGCAGCCCGTGAGATAATCTGCCAGATAGTAGCCCCAATCCGCCCGAGCCCCAAGTAATATATTTGGGCCAGATAACTAAGGAATCACCAGAACACCAAGTAATACATAATAACCCAATAACTCAATACCGGAATTGGCCTGAGCTCAATCCCCGTATCGTATCCATTAGTAATACTGCCGAAAGTGGTCCAGACTCGGGCCACATGACGTCGGCCGAGTCTGACTCTCAGCGGAGTGCCCTGACTTTCAGCCAGAATCGTTCCAGATCCACTGTGCTAGCTGGGTACTTATTGAAAATGAAAAGGCGCAATGCTCGCTACCCACAGTAGCCTAATCTATGTGACCGTTGTGCCTTTTCCTTTTCAATCATGATTACATATTTTGATTGTACCTAGACTCCTATTGGTTGAGTGCCCTCCACTTCTTTTCATTATCAATATTTATTTACAGACACTGTAGTAAACTACCGGTTTTTGTTTGCTTGGAAATGTTGAAACTGGAGACTGTTATCAGAAGAAACTGTGTAACCTAGCATTTATAGTGGCTAATAAATGCATTGCCATTAGTTGGAAGGTTGGTTATCCTCCCACAATGTATGGAAGAAATGTAATGTTAAATCAAATAAAATGTTATTTGTCACATGCGCCAAATACAGTGAAATGTTTACTTACAAGACCTACCAACAATGCTTTAAGAGGTTTTAAAGAAAAAAAAGTGTTAAGTAAAATAGAGATGAGTAAAAAATAGAAAATAAAAGTCACAAATAATTCAACATCAGCAGTAAAATAACAATAGCGAGGCTATATACAGGGGGTACTGGTACAGAGTCAATGTGCGGGGGCACCGGTTAGTCGATGTAATTGAGGTAATATGTACATGTAGGTAGAGTTAAAGTGGCTATGCATAGATAATAAACAGAGAGTAGCAGCAGCGTAAAGAGGGGTCTGAGTAGCCCTTTGATTAGCTGTTCAGGAGTCTTATGGCTTGTGGGTAGAAGCTGTTAAGAAGCCTTTTGGACCTAGACTTGGTGCTCCGGTACCGCTTGCCATACGGTAGCAGAAAGAACAGTCTATGACCAGGGTGGCTGGAGTCTTTGAAAATTTTTAGGGCCTTCCTCTGACACTGACTCGTATAGAGGTCCTGAATGGCAGGAAGATTGGCTCCAGTGATGTACTGGGCCGTACGCACAAACCTCTATAGTGACTTGCGGTCGGAAGCTGAGCAGTTGCCATACCAGGCAGTGATGCAACCACTGCCTGGTATGCTCTCAATGGTGCAGCTGTAGAACTTTTTGAGGATCTGAGGACCCATGCCAAATCTTTTCAGTCTCCTAAGGGGGAATAGGCTTTGTTGTGCCCTCTTCACAACTGTCTTCATGTGTTTGGACCATGATAGTTTGTTGGTGATGTGGACACCAAGGAACGTGAAGTTCTCAACCTGCTCCACTGCTGCCTGTCGATGAGAATGGGGGCTTGCTCGGTCCTCCTTTTCCTGTAGTCCACAATCATCTCCTTTGTCTTGATCATGTTGAGGGAGAGGTTGTTGTCCTGGCACCACACGGCTAGGTCTCATCATTGTCGGAGATCAGGCCTACCACTGTTGTGTCATCGGCAAACTTGATGATGGTGTTGGAGTTGTGCCTGGCCATGCAGTCATGAGTGAACAGGGAGTACAGGAGGGGACTTAGCATGCACCCTTGAGGGGCCCTCGTGTTGAGGATCAGCGTGGTGGATGTGTTGCCACCTACACTTACCACCTGGGGGCGGCCCGTCAGGAAGTCCAGGATCCAGTTGCAGAGGGAGGTGTTTAGTCCCAGGGTCCTTAGCTTAGTGATGAGTTTTGAGGGCACTATGGTGTTGAACGCTGAGCTGTAGTCAATGAATAGCATTCTCACATAGGTGTTCCTTTTGGCCAGGTGGAAAAGGGCACTGTGGAGTGCAATAGAGGTTGCATCATCTATGGATCTGTTCGGGCGGTATGCAAATTGGAGTGGGTCTAGAGTTTCTGGGATAATGGTGTTGATGTGAGCCATGACCAGCCTTTCAAAGCACTTCATGCCTACAAACGTGAGTGCTACGGATCGGTTGTCATTTAGGCAGGTTACCTTAGTGTTCTTGGGCACAGGGACTATGGTGGTCTGCTTGAAACATGTTGGTATTATAGACTCAGTCAGGGACAGGTTGAAAATGTCAGTGAAGCCACTTGCCAGTTGATCAGCGCATGCTCAGAGTACACGTCATGGTTATCCATCTGGGGCCTTGTGAATATTGACCTGTTTAAAAGGTCTTACTCACATTGGCTACGGAGAGCGTGATCACACAGTCGTCCGGAACAGCTGATGCTCTCATGCATGCTTCAGTGTTACTTACCTCAAAGCGAACATAGAAGTATTTTAGCTCGTCTGGTGGGCTCGTGTCACTGGGCAGCTCGTGGCTGTGATTCCCTTTGTTGTCTGGAATAGTTTGCAAGCCCTTCCACATCCGATGAGCGTCGGAGCTGGAGTGGTACGATTCAATCTTAGTCCTGTATTGACAATTTTCCTGTTTGAAGGTTCGTCGGAGGACATAGCGGGATTTCGTATAAGCTTCCGGGTTAGAGTACCGCTCCTTGAAAGTGGCAGCTCTACCCTTTAGCTCAGTGCGGATGTTGCCTGTAATCCATTCTGGTTGGGTTATTTACATACAGTCACTGTGGGGACGACGTCTTCGGTGCACTTATTGATGAAGCCAGTGACTGATGTGGTGTACTCCTCAATGCCATCGGAAGAATATTCTAGTCATATTCTAACATATTCTAGTCTGTGCTAGCAAAACAGTCCTGTAGCTTTGCATCTGCTTCATCTGGCCATTATTTTACTGACTGAGTCACTGGTGCTTCCTGCTTTAGCTTTTGCTGTCTGCAATACGCTGAGAGAGACTGGACTGAGAGATTGTAGGCCTGTTGTAAGGCAGGTCCTCACCAGACATCACTGGCAACAATGTCGCCTATGGGCACAAACCCACCGTCTCCGGACCAGACAGGACTGGCAAAAAGTGCTCTTCACTGACGAGTCGCGGTTTTGTCTCACCAGGGGTGATGGTCGGATTGGCGTTTATCGTCGAAGGAATGAGCGTTACACTGGAGCCTGTACTCTGGAGCGGGACCGATTTGGAGGTGGAGGGTCCGTCATGGTCTGGGGCGGTGTGTCACAGCATCATCGGACTGAGCTTGTTGTCATTGCAGGCAATCTCAATGGTGTGCGTTACAGGGAAGACATCCTCCTCCCTCATGTGCTTCCCTTCCTGCAGGCTCATCCTGACATGACCCTCCAGCGTGACAATGCCACCAGCCATACTGCTCGTTCTGTGTGTGATTTCCTGCAAGACAGGAATGTCAGTGTTCTGCCATGGCCAGCGAAGAGCCCGGATCTCAATCTCATTGAGCACGTCCGGGACCTGTTGGATTGGAGGGTGAGGGCTTGGGCCATTCCCCCCAGAAATCTGGGAACTTGTAGGTGCCTTGGTGGAAGAGTGGGGTAACAACTCACAGCAAGAACTGGCAAATCTGGTGCAGTCCATGAGGAGGAGATGCACTGCAGTACTTAATGCAGCTGGTGGCCACACCAGATACGGACTGTTACTTTGACCCCCACTTTGTTCATAGACACATTATTCCATTTCTGTTCTGTGGAACTTGCTCAGTTTGTCTCAGTTGTTGAATCTTATGTTCATACAAATATTTCCACGTGTTAAGTTTGCTGAAAATAAACGCAGTTGACAGTGAGAGGACGTTTCTTTTTTTGTTGAGTTTAGTTGTTGTTCCATAAGATTTAATCAGGTCACGTTAGCTGTGAGCATAACCTAGGGCATTACTGAACATCAACTCAACCTGGCCTTGAATCAATGTGTTACTCTGTGGAAGATCATTTGCAGTGTTCTGACTAACAGCAGGCTGAGGGCAGGGCGTAAGGAGCACTAGGGACACCTAGAGGTCAATGGAATCACTGGGTGCAGGGTTGCGTAGATTACTTTCTAAATGTAATCTTTAAAAGTTACACTAGTTACCTGTCCACAAGCATAATCAGTAACGTAACTTTTTTTTTCTCGCAAACACTCTTTCTGAATTAGTAAGTAATCACCTAGTTTTTCAAAAGTATCTGTAATCGGATTATTTTTTGTTGTTGTTGCTGGTAACGTAACTGATTACAGTTTTTTGTAAAGGGATTAACATGTACCTGATCACATGTAATCAGTTACTCCCCAACCCTGACTGGATGTGTGGGAAACTAACTTTCACTTCATGTTGGTTTACATCATTAGCTCGGGGCACAGAGGGCATACATGTGCTTGTTTACACCCAGGTTAATTCCTGATTTAGTACGGTACTTATCAGAGGAGCCTTCTTTCTGTTAAACCGTCTAATACTGGGCTACATTAACATGAATACAGCAATGATGGTAAATTAAGTAAGCTCTCACATCACTCAAAGGGCCAACTGTAAGAGATCACTGGTTTATTTTCAGTAACGGTCCATGAGAGTTGCCTATTAGAGGGAAAACCAGAGTGGGCCTTTTAAAATAGGCTAACATGCTGAAACTGACAGATCTCTGCAATCCATTTGGATCTCATTCAAGATTATGGCCCCATCTAAGTGACTGCAGATTATTGTCCACAGAGAGGTGCGCTAAACCCAGATTATCCACTTGCTGGGGATCCATTTGACCCGATGAACACAACAAGCCAGCTTCACATGCCCTTGCATCTGTGGGTGTTTATTATTTTTTCAGTTTTGGAGGCAAGGAAAGGAGTGTAATGGACATGACTCAAAACCTCACAGTATTAAATAGATTACAGCGGTCACTGGTTGGAGAATAACAGTTGTGGATAGAAAGAGACAGTTGTTCATGCCCCACTCTCCTAACATACGGATACTGTATACACAGTTGAAGTCAGAAGTTGACATAAACCATAGCCAAATACATTTAAACTCAGTTTTTCACAATTCCTGACATTTAATCCCAGTAAAAATTCCCTGTTTTACATCAGTTAGGATCACCACTTTATTTTAAGAATGTGAAATATCAGAATAACAGTAGAGAGACTGTTCTCTCTACGATCGAATGGCAAGGGGTACCGGAGTACCAAGTCTAGGACAAAAAGGCTTCTCAACAGTTTTTACCCCCAAGCCAAAAGACTCCTGAACAGGTAACCAAATGGCTACCCGGACTATTTGCATTGTGTGCCTCCCCCCAACCTCTCTTTTACGCTGCTGCTACTCTCTGTTTATCTTATATGTATAGTCACTTTAACTATACATTCATGTACATACTACCTCAATTGCCCCGACCAACCAGTGCTCCCGCACATTGGCTAACCGGGCTATCTGCATTGTGTCCCACCACCCGCCAACCCCTCTGTTTACGCTACTGCTACTCTCTGTTCATCATATATGCATAGTCACTTTAACCATACACACATGTACATAATACGCCTGACTAACCAGTGTCTGTATATAGCCTTGCTACTCTTATTTTCAAATGTCTTTTTACTGTTGTTTTTATTTCTTTACTTACCTACACATTCTTTTTTTCCCCTCTGCACTATTGGTTAGAGCCTGTAAGTAAGCATTTCACAGTAAGGTCTACTACACCTGTTGTATTCGGCGCACCTGACAAATAAACTTGGATTTGATTTGTTTTATTTCAGCTTTTATTTCTTTCATCACATTCCAAGTGGGTCAGATGTTTACATACACTCAATTAGTATTTGGTAGCATTTCCTTTAAATTGTTTAACTTGGGTCAAACGGTTCGGGTAGCCTTCCACAAGCCTCCCACAATAAGTTGGGTTAATTTGGCCCATTCCTCCTGACAGAGCTGGTGTAACTGAGTCAGGTTTGTAAGCCTCCTTGCTCGAACACGCTTTTATAGTTCTGCACACACATTTTCTATGGGACTGATGTCAGGGCTTTGTGATGGCCACGCCAATACCTTGACTTTGTTGTCCTTAAGCCATTTTGCTACAACTTTGAAAGTATGCTTGGGGTCATTGTCCATTTGGAAGACCCATTTGCGACCAAGCTTTAACTTCCTGACAGATGTCTTGAGATGTTGCTTCAATATATCTACATCATTTTCCTTTCTCATGATGCCATTTATTTTGTGAAGTGCACCAGTCCCTCCTGCAGCAAAGCACCCCCACAACATGATGCTGCCACCCACTTGCTTCACAGTTGGGATGGTGCTCATCAGCTTGCAATCTTCACAAGGTCCTTTGCTGTTGTTCTGGGATTGATTTACACTTTTTGCACCAAAGTACATTAATCTCTAGGAGACAGAATGCGTCTTATTCCTGAGCGGTATGACGGCTGCTTGGTCCCATGGTGTTTATACTTGCGTACTATTGTTTGTACAGATGAACATGGTACCTTCAGGCATTTGTAAATTGCTGGATGAACCAGACTTGTGGAGGTCTACAATTTATTTTCTGAAGTCTGACTGATTTCTTTTGATTTTCCCTTGTCAAGCAAAGAGGCACTGAGTTTGAAGGTAGGCCTTGAAATACATCCACGGGTACACCTCCAATTGACTCAAATGATGTCAATTAGCCTATCAGAAGCTTCTAAAGCCATGACATCATTTTCTGGAATTTTCCAAGCTGTTTAAAGGCAGTCAACTTTGTGTATGTAAACTTCTACTTCTACAGTGAATTATAAGTGAAATAATCTGTCTGTAAACAATTGTTGGAAAAATTACTTGTGTCATGCACAAAGTAGAAGTCCTAACCGACTTGCCAAAACTATAGTTTGTTAACAAGAAATTTGTGTAGTGGTTGAAAAACGAGTTTTAATGACTCCAAACTAAGTGTATGTAAACTTCCAACTTCAACTGGACATGTAGCTCTGTTCAAGTATCATCAGCTCGCTGGCCCTGAACGTGTTTGTGAAAATGAAAAGAAAAAAACGTAAAGTATCGACATCACATATATTTTGACAAAGCATACAGCAGTTCATGTTTCACATTATATGTCACAAAAGTAAATATACTGAACAAAAATGTTAACACAACATGCAACAATTTCAAAGATTTTACTGACTTACTGTTCATATGAGGAAATCAGTTAATTGAAATATTTTCATTATGCCCTAATCTTTCAATTTCACATGACTGGGAATTGGTCACAGAAACCTTAAAAAATAAAAATGGGCCTCACAATGGGCCTCAGGATCTCGTCACGGTATTTTTGTGCATTCAAATTGCTATCGATTAAATGCAATTGTGTTTGTTGTCCGTAGCATAAGACTGCCCATACCATAACCCCACCATGTCGCACTATGTTCACAACGTTGATATCAGCAAACCGCTCACACGATGCCATACACGTGGTCTGCGGTTGTGTGGCCTGTTGAAAGTACTGCCAAATCCTCGAAAATGACATTGGAGGTGGCTTATGGTAGAGAAATTAACATTAAATTATCTGGAAACAGCTCTGGTGGACATTCCTGCAGTCATCTTGCCAATTGCACGCTCCCTAGAAACTTGAGACATCTGTGGCATTGTGTTGTGTGACAAAACTACACATTTTAGAGTGGCCTTTTATTGTCCCAAGCACAAGGTGCACTTGTGTAATGATCATGCTGTTTGATCAGCTTCTTGACATGCCACACCTGTCAGGTGGATGGATTATCTTGGCAAAGGAGAAATGCTCACCAACAGGGATGTAAACAAATTTGTGCACAACATTTGAGAGAAACAAGCTTTTTGTGCATATGGAACATTTCAGCTCATGAAACATGGGACCAACACTTTACATGTTGAGTTTATATTTTTGTTCAGTGTACATTTATAAACAGACAAACTAAAGGAAAGGGGGTTATCCGCAGTTCACTAACCTACAGTCTATGGAGCAGAAGTGAACCGAATTTAGCTGAACAATACTTCCCACTCTTACTCTGCATGTGTGCAATGACCCACACAGGAGTATCAGGATCCTCCCATTTCTCTACTTCCTCGTGCCCACAGTAGTGTCTCCCATTCCTCTGCCCAAACCCCTGGGGTGCTAAATGGGTGGGGGTTTAGGAGCACCACCACTCTGGTATCTGTAAAAGAAACACAAGCATTCAGATAGGGGTTTACAGTGTATCCTCCGCTCTAGAACACGGACATCTGACCTCAAGACCAAACTAGGTTTACTCACTACAACCCAAGGGTCTGAGTTTAGGGCTTTACCCACCTGCTGTCCTGCTCGAGGTTGGTAATCAGGACCCTGTACCCGTTAGGAAGGAGGCCGGTGGATGGCAGGGTACTTGCCATTCCTCTGATCTGCCTGAAGGTCATCTCTGCCTGGGCACTGCGGGCGTGGTGGGCAGCGCTGCTGTGTTTTTGCTTCTTGTCTGAGATGGGAATTAACACAGTTGTGTGGATAAAGTGGTATCTCTGACCAGATGAGTGTCAAACCCTAATGAGTGGATAACCGAGCCGGAGTCCCATAGCATAGCCAAAAAGAGAGAAAGATGTATGCTCTCTGTGTTGGTTAACAGCTCTGCCCATCATGGAGGTGAATGATACATGTGTGTTCCCCATAACCAGACACTTTTAGATTCTAATGTTGGTATTTCATTAATATTGATGAGGATATCATGATGTACTGTGCGGATGTGCCGTGTGTGTGACATATAAGAGGGAGTGCTAACTAACGTTTGGGCGTGTCATGGGGCAGTGCTTCATCCAAGTTGCAGGGCATCAGGATCTCATGACCCAGGAAGTGCTGCAGCTGCAGTCCTCCACTCAGACTGGTCCCCCGCAAAGGGGCAGTCCGGGACATGAGGGGAAGCAGGCCAGGCAGGTTCATATCCATGCCGGATCCATGAGCCATTGGGCACTGTGGGGAGAAAGGGAGAGACAGTGAATACCACACCAATACTATACCACAAAAGGGGATATACAGCCTACATAAAGCTACTTTGAGTCAGGTGATATTAATGGGTGTCCATAATAAGTGCACCTGGGGACATGTTAGCAACACTGTCTCAACTCTCTGACCTCACTAATTAATATGTCCTGCATTGGCTCCCATCTATGCTTCCTGCCTCACTACACCCTCCATAGCTAGTCTCTGCTACACCCACGTTACAGTATGGATGGCCAAATTGCAATTGTCTTTTATCACGTGTAAAAATCTAATTAGAGAATGATAATGATCACTCAATAATAATAACTGTTGAATGAAAACAAAAAAAGAGCCGGGTGAGAGCAGGCATTAGCCTGAAACTAAAGGGATGGGGGTCAAGAGCAGGAAGAGGGTTTTGAATTTATGTTTTTAATGAGAAAACCCAGGATCCCCCTCTCTCTCTCGCTCCCAAATACTCTCTTAACGAGCACAGGGGGCCGGGTTGACCCAGCTAATAGGGGGGCAAATCCATTGGTGCATTATCGGCCGTGCACATTTCATCTAATCAGCAGGATGAACTGAGCTGGCTTAGGCTGCTTTTAATTCAGCACTGGAGGAGCATTACTGCCCCCATCTCTTGTTATGTGCAGATCAAATCAGGGAGCCAAACTGGAAGTTTGATCCTTGTTTTTTGGTAGTTGCTGTTTGGTTGTTGTTTTGCTGTACGCTGTTTGAGGTCAAGTTGCATTGCAGTTGACACAGTTGACGGTCACAAGACGCAGGCCTCCTAATTGTCCCTAGAATTTCTAAGCAAACAGCTGGAGGCAGGGCTTTCTCCTATAGAGCTCAATTTTTATGGAACGGTCTGCCTACCCATGTCAGAGACGCAAACTCGGTCTCAACCTTTAAGTCTTTACTGAAGACTCATCTCTTCAGTGGGTCATATGATTGAGTGTAGTCTGGCCCAGGAGTGGGAAGGTGAACGGAAAGGCTTCTGGAGCAACGAACCGCCCTTGCTGTCTCTGCCTGGCCGGTTTCCCTCTTTCCACTGGGATTCTCTGCCTCTAACCCTATTACAGGGGCTGAGTCACTGGCTTACTGGGGCTCTCTCATGCCGTCCCTGGAAGGGGTGCGTCACCTGAGTGGGTTGATTCACTGATGTGGTCATCCTGTCTGGGTTGGCGCCCCCCCTTGGGTTGTGCCATGGCGGAGATCTTTGTGGGCTATACTCAGCCTTGTCTCAGGATGGTAAGTTGGTGGTTGAAGATATCCCTCTAATGGTGTGGGGGCTGTGCTTTGGCAAAGTGGGTGGGGTTATATCCTTCCTGTTTGGCCCTGTCCCGGGGTGTCCTCGGATGGGGCCACAGTGTCTCCTGACCCCTCCTGTCTCAGCGCTAGGGTCAGTTTGTTATATCTGGAGTACTTCTCCTGTCCTATTCGGTGTCCTGTGTGAATCTAAGTGTGCGTTCTCTAATTCTCTCCTTCTCTCTTTCTTTCTCTCTCTCGGAGGACCTGAGCCCTAGGACCATGCCCCAGGACTACCTGACATGATGACTCCTTGCTGTCCCCAGTCCACCTGGCCGTGCTGCTGCTCCAGTTTCAACTGTTCTGCCTTATTATTATTCGACCAGGCTGGTCATTTATGAACATTTGAACATCTTGGCCATGTTCTGTTATAATCTCCACCCGGCACAGCCAGAAGAGGACTGGCCACCCCACATAGCCTGGTTCCTCTCTAGGTTTCTTCCTAGGTTTTGGCCTTTCTAGGGAGTTTTTCCTAGCCACCGTGCTACTACACCTGCATTGCTTGCTGTTTGGGGTTTTAGGCTGGGTTTCTGTACAGCACTTTGAGATATCAGCTGATGTACGAAGGGCTATATAAATAAATTTGATTTGATTTGACATGATATGGCCAGTTATCTGGCCTTTAACAGAAATTAGGCCTTTGTGGCTTTTTAGGTCAGTCTCATAAGGGCATGGAGATAGCTGCAGTGGTCGCAGGAGAAGATGCAGGTAAGAAGACAAAGCTCTTACCAACCAGGTGATACACAAAGGCAGTACAATAACTCTCACCTGGACCTCTGTGCAGAGTAGCTCAGCCCTGGTCCTCTCCTCCAGGGTGACCATCACCCCATCCAGAATCTGCAGTCTGGAGAGGCGTAGTACCACTGCCGGCCTATGGAGGGATCGCCGGGCCAACTGGGACAACAGAAAACATTTACTCATGTAGGACCTCGGAGTGAAGGCTGCAAGGCTGTCCTGTAAGGACTAAACTGGCATGGGTCTGTTTGTGAGTCCAACAGTTCTCTGAAATCACCACCCTCAGAGACCACACTCTCATCATCTCCTATGGTGGCCCCACTAGCCATACCCTTCTCCCCATTCCAGCTGATGGAACCCTCTGCTCCCCCTTCACAGGGGACAAAGCCATCCTCTCCGGTCAGAGCCCTGTCAGTCCATACAGGAGGGAAAACTGAACAGAAGAGAAGGAGAAGAGAGGAGAGATGGTCTGGCCAGGGCACATGGGTGCAGCAGTGATTTCATGCGGCTGACAGCAGGAGGTATTGTCTCTGGAGCGGCTGCTGGCTCTCCACCCTGGCAGGATTAAGCCCCATGGGGGAAGGAATGGGACGGGGGGGTGGGGGCTGTGGGGTAAACAGGCTGGCCCAGCTGAGAAGGCCTCCATGGATGGCAAGCCCTCTGCACTGGGCAATAAGAGCTCTGATCCATGGGCTCCAGATGGGTGCTGAACCCAGGCCAATAGTGTCTGATAACGGCCCTGCGATTTGGTCAGCGGATTTGTCTCTGATGTAGGCCAGTTTGAGGCACAGCAGATGGTCCATCATGTAATCACTTAATTTATAACTATGGAGTTGCACGGAGTGTGTGTTTTGTAAAAGTGAATCTGTGAGCTTGTGTGTGAGAATTTGGGTGAGCGTGTAAATGAGGTTGTGTGTGTGTGTGTGTGTGTGAGAGAGTCTGTGTCTCAGTACACATACAGTGCCTTGCGAAAGTATTCGGCCCCCTTGAACTTTGCAACCTTTTGCCACATTTCAGGCTTCAAACATAAAGATATAAAACTGTATTTTTTTGTGAAGAATCAACAACAAGTGGGACACAATCATGAAGTGGAACGACATTTATTGGATATTTCAAACTTTTTTAACAAATCAAAAACGGAAAAATTGGGCGTGCAAAATTATTCAGCCCCCTTAAGTTAATACTTTGTAGCGCCACCTTTTGCTGCGATTACAGCTGTAAGTCGCTTGGGGTATGTCTCTATCAGTTTTGCACATCGAGAGACTGACATTTTTTCCCATTCCTCCTTGCAAAACAGCTCGAGCTCAGTGAGGTTGGATGGAGAGCATTTGTGAACAGCAGTTTTCAGTTCTTTCCACAGATTCTCGATTGGATTCAGGTCTGGACTTTGACTTGGCCATTCTAACACCTGGATATGTTTATTTTTGAACCATTCCATTGTAGATTTTGCTTTATGTTTTGGATCATTGTCTTGTTGGAAGACAAATCTCCGTCCCAGTCTCAGGTCTTTTGCAGACTCCATCAGGTTTTCTTCCAGAATGGTCCTGTATTTGGCTCCATCCATCTTCCCATCAATTTTAACCATCTTCCCTGTCCCTGCTGAAGAAAAGCAGGCCCAAACCATGATGCTGCCACCACCATGTTTGACAGTGGGGATGGTGTGTTCAGGGTGATGAGCTGTGTTGCTTTTACGCCAAACATAACGTTTTGCATTGTTGCCAAAAAGTTCAATTTTGGTTTCATCTGACCAGAGCACCTTCTTCCACATGTAACAAAACCAAGGTGGCATAGCAGTTCAGACGTCTTTTGTCCTCGTCTTGTCGTGTCCTGTATATATATATATTTACAACTTTTTCACATACATTTTATTTTTATTTTCCATCAACTCATCTTCAAAACACTCTCCTGCAACCCGCCTCACCAATGTATATTTATAAAAAAGTATTATTTACCTCAGATCTGTAATCCTCCAAGAAGCTAGCCAGAAACTCCAAGAAGCTAGCCTGAAACTAGCCAGAAGCTAATCCAGAAGCTAGTTCAGAAGCTAGTTAGCTCCTTTACTGGCAAATCGTTAGTATTCAGCTAACCACGGTTTGTGGTCATCAGCTATCCTTTAGCTCGAAAATCTATCGCCAGTTCTGTACGGCGCAGCGCGGCTCGGAACGGAACATACCGGACCAATTTTTCTCTCCATGTCCCTGGATTTCGACTGCTCTCTGGACATTCATACCCGGATCTCACAGCTAGCTAGCTGCTATCCGTGTGACTATCGGCCTTCGTCGATTCCGGAGCAAACATCAATTATTCCGGAGCTAGCAAGCTCCGTCAATCACTCCTGAGTTCCATCAATCACACCTGGGCTGCAGTCACCTATCCGGACCCGTTTTACTGCTTTCGCGGAGCCCCACCGGGCCTTCACAACTGGACTGCCGACGTTATCTACCCGAAGGAGTTATTCGGCTGGCTCCTCCGTCGCGACGTTACCTGAACGCCCATCTGCGGCCTGCTAACCGTTAGCTGTCTTACCGGCTGCTATCTGAATAGACAATCGGACAATTTTTTTTATATATATATTTTTTTATTTTTTATTATTATTATTATGTTTTCTTCTTGGGCCTCTATAACTATATCTATTGTTTTTATTTTTGTTGTTGTTGTGTGATTTGGATTAATCCCCTCTACCACACGGAACCCCACTAATCTACTGACGGAACGCAAGAGGTAGCTAACAACAGACCTCCATCCTATGCTAGCTTGCTACCGATGCCCTGGCTAGCTGTCTAAATCACCAACCAACCTCTCCACTCACCGGACCCTTTTGATCACTCGACTAAGCATGCCTCTCCTTAATGTCAATATGTCTTGTCCATTTCTGTTCTGGTTAGTGTTTATTGGCTTATTTCACTGTAGAGCCTCTAGTCCTGCTCACTATACCTTATCCAACCTATTAGTTCCACCACCCACACATGCAATGACATCTCCTGGTTTCAACGATGTTTCTAGAGACAATATCTCTCTCTTCATCACTCAATACCTAGGTTTACCTCCACTGTATTCACATCCTACCATACATTTGTCTGTACATTATACCTTGATGCTATTTTATCGCCCCCAGAAACCTCCTTTTACTCTATGTTCCAGACGTTCTAGACGACCAATTCTCATAGCTTTTAGCCGTACCCTTATTCTACTCCTCCTATGTTCCTCTGGCGATGTAGAGGTGAATCCAGGCCCTGCAGTGCCTAGCTCCACTCCTATTCCCCAGGCGCTCTCTTTTGACGACTTCTGTAACCGTAATAGCCTTGGTTTCATGCATGTTAACATTAGAAGCCTCCTCCCTAAGTTTGTTCTATTCACTGCTTTAGCACACTCTGCCAACCCGGATGTTCTAGCTGTGTCTGAATCCTGGCTTAGGAAGACCACCAAAAACTCAGACATTTTAATTCCAAACTACAACATTTTCAGACAAGATAGAACTGCCAAAGGGGGCGGTGTTGCAATCTACTGCAAAGATAGCCTGCAGAGTTCTGTCCTACTATCCAGGTCTGTACCCAAACAATTTGAACTTCTACTTTTAAAAATCCACCTCTCTAAAAACAAGTCTCTCACCGTTGCCGCCTGCTATAGACCACCCTCTGCCCCCAGCTGTGCTCTGGACACCATATGTGAACTGATTGCCCCCCATCTATCTTCAGAGTTCGTGCTGCTAGGCGACCTAAACTGGAACATGCTTAACACCCCAGCCATCCTACAATCTAAACTTGATGCCCTCAATCTCACACAAATTATCAATGAACCTACCAGGTACCTCCCCAAAACCTTAAACACGGGCACCCTCATAGATATCATCCTAACCAACTTCCCCTCTAAATACACCTCTGCTGTCTTCAACCAAGATCTCAGCGATCACTGCCTCATTGCCTGCATCCGTAATGGGTCAGCGGTCAAACGACCGCCACTCATCACTGTAAAACGCTCCCTGAAACACTTCTGCGAGCAGGCCTTTCTAATCGACCTGGCCGGGGTATCCTGGAAGGATATTGATCTCATCCCGTCAGTAGAGGATGCCTGGATATTTTTTTTAAATGCCTTCCTAACCATCCTAAATAAACATGCCCCATTCAAGAAATTTAGAACCAGGAACAGATATAGCCCTTGGTTCTCCCCAGACCTGACTGCCCTTAACCAACACAAAAACATCCTATGGCGTTCTGCATTAGCATCGAACAGCCCCCGTGATATGCAGCTGTTCAGGGAAGCTAGAAATCATTATACACAGGCAGTTAGAAAAGCCAAGGCTAGCTTTTTCAAGCAGAAATTTGCTTCCTGCAACACTAACTCAAAAAAGTTCTGGGACACTGTAAAGTCCATGGAGAATAAGAACACCTCCTCCCAGCTGCCCACTGCACTGAAGATAGGAAACACTGTCACCACTGATAAATCCACCATAATTGAGAATTTCAATAAGCATTTTTCTACGGCTGGCCATGCTTTCCACCTGGCTACTCCTACCCCGGACAACAGCACTGCACCCCCAACAGCAACTCGCCCAAGCCTTCCCCATTTCTCCTTCTCCCAAATCCATTCAGCTGATGTTCTGAAAGAGCTGCAAAATCTGGACCCCTACAAATCAGCCGGGCTAGACAATCTGGACCCTTTCTTTCTAAAATTATCTGCCGAAATTGTTGCCACCCCTATTACTAGCCTGTTCAACCTCTCTTTCGTGTCGTCTGAGATTCCCAAAGATTGGAAAGCAGCTGCGGTCATCCCCCTCTTCAAAGGGGGGGACACTCTTGACCCAAACTGCTACAGACCTATATCTATCCTACCGTGCCTTTCTAAGGTCTTCGAAAGCCAAGTCAACAAACAGATTACCGACCATTTCGAATCTCACCATACCTTCTCTGCTATGCAATCTGGTTTCAGAGCTGGTCATGGGTGCACCTCAGCCACGCTCAAGGTCCTAAACGATATCTTAACCGCCATCGATAAGAAACATTACTGTGCAGCCGTATTCATTGATCTGGCCAAGGCTTTCGACTCTGTCAATCACCATATCCTCATCGGCAGACTCGACAGCCTTGGTTTCTCAAATGATTGCCTCGCCTGGTTCACCAACTACTTCTCTGATAGAGTTCAGTGTGTCAAATCGGAGGCTCTGCTGTCCGGACCTCTGGCAGTCTCTATGGGGGTGCCACAGGGTTCAATTCTTGGACCGACTCTCTTCTCTGTATACATCAATGAGGTCGCTCTTGCTGCTGGTGAGTCCCTGATCCACCTCTACGCAGACGACACCATTCTGTATACTTCCGGCCCTTCTCTGGACACTGTGTTAACAACCCTCCAGGCAAGCTTCAATGCCATACAACTCTCCTTCCGTGGCCTCCAATTGCTCTTAAATACAAGTAAAACTAAATGCATGCTCTTCAACCGATCGCTACCTGCACCTACCCGCCTGTCCAACATCACTACTCTGGACGGCTCTGACTTAGAATACGTGGACAACTACAAATACTTAGGTGCCTGGTTAGATTGTAAACTCTCCTTCCAGACCCATATCAAACATCTCCAATCCAAAGTTAAATCTAGAATTGGCTTCCTATTTCGCAACAAAGCATCCTTCACTCATGCTGCCAAACATACCCTTGTAAAACTGACCATCCTACCAATCCTCGACTTTGGCGATGTCATTTACAAAATAGCCTCCAATACCCTACTCAACAAATTGGATGCAGTCTATCACAGTGCAATCCGTTTTATCACCAAAGCCCCATATACTACCCACCATTGCGACCTGTACGCTCTCGTTGGCTGGCCCTCGCTTCATACTCGTCGCCAAACCCACTGGCTCCATGTCATCTACAAGACCCTGCTAGGTAAAGTCCCCCCTTATCCCAGCTCGCTGGTCACCATAGCATCTCCCACCTGTAGCACACGCTCCAGCAGGTATATCTCTCTAGTCACCCCCAAAACCAATTCTTTCTTTGGCCGCCTCTCCTTCCAGTTCTCTGCTGCCAATGACTGGAACGAACTACAAAAATCTCTGAAACTGGAAACACTTATCTCCCTCACTAGCTTTAAGCACCAACTGTCAGAGCAGCTCACAGATTACTGCACCTGTACATAGCCCACCTATAATTTAGCCCAAACAACTACCTCTTTCCCAACTGTATTTAATTTTTATTTATTTATTTATTTTGCTCCTTTGCACCCCATTATTTTTTTATTTCTACTTTGCACATTCTTCCATTGCAAAACTACCATTCCAGTATTTTACTTGCTATATTGTATTTACTTTGCCATCTTGGCCTTTTTTGCCTTTACCTCCCTTCTCACCTCATTTGCTCACATTGTATATAGACTTGTTTATACTGCATTGTTGACTATGTTTGTTTTTACTCCATGTGTAACTCTGTGTCGTTTTATCTGTCGAACTGCTATGCTTTATCTTGGCCAGGTCGCAATTGTAAATGAGAACTTGTTCTCAACTTGCCTACCTGGTTAAATAAAGGTAAATAAATAAATAAATAAATAAAAATGTTTGGTGTGTCTCCCAGGTGGCTTGTGGCAAACTTTAAACAACACTTTTTATGGATATCTTTAAGAAATGGCTTTCTTCTTGCCACTCTTCCATAAAGGCCAGATTTGTGCAATATACGACTGATTGTTGTCCTATGGACAGAGTCTCCCACCTCAGCTGTAGATCTCTGCAGTTCATCCAGAGTGATCATGGGCCTCTTGGCTGCATCTCTGATCAGTCTTCTCCTTGTATGAGCTGAAAGTTTAGAGGGATGGCCAGGTCTTGGTAGATTTGCAGTGGTCTGATACTCCTTCCATTTCAATATTATTGCTTGCACAGTGCTCCTTGGGATGTTTAAAGCTTGGGAAATCTTTTTGTATCCAAATCCGGCTTTAAACTTCTTCACAACAGTATCTCGGACCTGCCTGGTGTGTTCCTTGTTCTTCATGATGCTCTCTGCGCTTTTAACGGACCTCTGAGACTATCACAGTGCAGGTGCATTTATACAGAGACTTGATTACACACAGGTGGATTGTATTTATCATCATTAGTCATTTAGGTCAACATTGGATCATTCAGAGATCCTCACTGAACTTCTGGAGAGAGTTTGCTGCACTGAAAGTAAAGGGGCTGAATAATTTTGCACGCCCAATTTGTCAGTTTTTGATTTGTTAAAAAAGTTTGAAATATCCAATAAATGTCGTTCCACTTCATGATTGTGTCCCACTTGTTGTTGATTCTTCACAAAAAAATACAGTTTTATATCTTTATGTTTGAAGCCTGAAATGTGGCAAAAGGTCGCAAAGTTCAAGGGGGCTGAATACTTTCGCAAGGCACTGTATTTGAAGTGTTTTATTATTATTATTTTTTACCTTTATTTAACCAGGCAAGTCAGTTAAGAACAAATTCTTATTTTCAATGACGGCCTAGGAACAGTGGGTTAACTGCCTGTTCAGGGGCAGAACGACAGATTTGTACCTTGTCAGCTCGGGGGTTTGAACTTGCAACCTTCCGGTTACTAGTCCAACGCTCTAACCACTAGGCTACGCTGCCGCCCCAGTGTCCTCTGGCCTCTAAATAAGAGCAGCCAGGTTTGGTCTCTTGGATTTCCATTGCGCACAGAACTCAGGGGCTTTTCAGACAAAATGAACACACACTGAAATGCAAGTGAAGGAGACGAATAATTTGACAATTTTCATACTGTCATGGGGGTAATACAATTCACTTAGCCCTTGCTTGATTGTAGTAATTGTAGCTTCCGGTAGACATACAAGGTTGTAACCGACATTGGTAAAACAAAAAACAAATAGATACTCACAGGATTCCCTACAACTGACAGCTCAATCAGGGAGGGAAGGACTTCTAGCTTGTCCAGCTCTGAGATGTCCTATAGGGAATAGAAAGGAGAGATAAGACATATTATACTGTCTGTCCTACTCACTTCATAGCAGCATGAATTTAACCCCTCCCCAATCCATTAGGGCCAAACCTCATCCACATTTTGAAGCTGTGAGAGAGGAGCGGGGCAGCTCATGGGAGAGATTACATGTGTGATCTTTCATTAATCTCATGAGAGTTTAGGTATGCAAAAGGGGAGCGGGGGCGTCTCTCTCCCCCACGGAACGTGACTGCGCTGGGCTATGACTCACACAGACCTCCATTAATTGAAAACATGAAAAGATTAAGGAAGAAAAAGAAGCGAATTGGAGAAAAAAAAATTGAGACAAAGCACAAATCACCCGCCTGGGGTGAGAATGAGATGTAGGCTGAGACACTGATTACACGTTGCCTTGATTGTTCCTCTCTGTCCTCATATGTATAACCCTGACCTTCAGTCAATGTCGATTCTCCTTAATACTAGCTACTCCCACACACACGCCACAGCGTTTTTTATTTTATTTTTTATTTTACCTTTATTTAACCAGGCAAGTCAGTTAAGAACACATTCTTATTTTCAATGACGGCCTGGGAACAGTGGGTTAACTGCCTGTTCAGGGGCAGAACGGCAGATTTGTACCTTGTCAGCTCGGGGGTTTGAACTCGCAACCTTCCGGATACTAGTCCAACGCTCTAACCACTAGGCTACGCTGTGGTAACGATCTATAATTATGGGACTATATTTTCACCCCCTAGAATACACTGTAGATCAAAATAAAACACATTTTAGATGCCAAATGCTTTGCACATGATGAGTGCATCACCATAATTCAGTAACTGCTGTACAGGGAGTTTGACTTTGAACTTGGTGGACATTTCCACACTGTGAATGAATGAATTCCTCATTACAGTATATGAATGCATATGCAAGGCTCAGTATTGCCAGAAAGGACAATAACTTGCAGTTGCAGGACACTGGAGGACTGCTGGAGGAGGGGTACCTGTAGTTTGTTCATGCCCAGGAACAGCCTCCTCAGCTCGGTAAGGTGTTGGAGGTGGTAAAGTTCCCGTAGGCGGTTCTCTGCCAGGTGCAGCTCCAGCAGAAAAGCCTGACCAAAAAAGGAGTTCTCCCCCAGGGCCTTGATCCGGTTCCGGTCCAAGACCAGCTCCCGGAGCTGATGCAGACCCTCCAAGCCCTCCACCTGGCTGATCTCATTACCTGAGAGGAGAAGGTAAAATCAGTAGGATGACATGACTACAGCTACCCCTGTTACCAATATGATTTGACCGGGCGGCATCATTGCAAATGACAACACTGTGAATTTCAATCATTAACTCTGAAATTCAATCAGACACTTAAAGGGGAAATCTGCTGTTGAAACAACAACAGAGCGAACACCCCGCCACTGTTTTTGGTAAACTGCTGAAGAATGGGGCTTGAGCAATGTAACCACTCTCTAATTCATAGACAGAGCTATCGATAGGACTGATCATCCATGCGATTAAAATAATAGTGTAATAGTGTTTACAATTACATCGTTTACAAACAATGGAATAAAACAAGCTTATATTTTGGGTTCTGATAGGTAACGATAGTTGAACAAAGCTAATGAGGCATTTATAAGTTATAGGTATACAGTGGGGCAAAAAAGTATTTAGTCAGCCACCAATTGTGCAAGTTCTCCCACTTAAAAAGATGAGAGAGGCCTGTAATTTTCATCATAGGTGCACTTCAACTATGACAGAAAAAATGAGGAATAAAAATCCAGAAAATCACATTGTAGGATTTTTTATGAATTTATTTGCAAATTATGGTGGAAAATAAGTATTTGGTCAATAACAACATTTTATCTCAATACTTTGTTATATACCCTTTGTTGGCAATGACAGAGGTCAAACATTTTCTGTAAGTCTTCACAAGGTTTTCACACACTGTTGCTGGTATTTTGGCCCATTCCTCCATGCAGATCTCCTCTAGAGCAGTGATGTTTTGGGGCTGTTGCTGGGTAACACGGACTCCCTCCAAAGATTTTCTATGGGGTTGAGATCTGGAGACTGGTTAGGCCACTCCAGGACCTTGAAAATGCTTCTTACGAAGCCACTCCTTCATTGCCTGAGCGGTGTGTTTGGGATCATTGTCAGGCTGAAAGACCCAGCCACATTTCATCTTCAATGCCCTTGCTGATGGAAGGAGGTTTTCCCTCAAAATCTCACGATACATGGCCCCATTCATTCTTTCCTTTACACGGATCAGTCGTCCTGGTCCCTTTGCAGAAAAACAGCCCCAAAGCATGATGTTTCCACCCCCATGCTTCACAGTAGGTATGGTGTTCTTTGGATGCAACTCAGCATTCTTTGTCCTCCAAACACGACGAGTTGAGTTTTTACCAAAAAGTTATATTTTGGTTTCATCTGACCATATGACATTCTCCCAATCTTCTTCTGGATCATCCAAATGCTCTCTAGCAAACTTCAGACGGGCCTGGACATGTACTGGCTTAAGCAAGGGGACACATCTGGCACTGCAGGATTTGAGTCCCTGGCGGTGTAGTGAGTTACTGATGGTAGGCTTTGTTACTTTGGTCCCAGCTCTCTGCAGGTCATTCAAAAGGTCCCCCCGTGTGGTTCTGGGATTTTTGCTCACCATTCTTGTGATCATTTTGACCCCACGGGGTGAGATCTTGCGTGGAGCCCCAGATCGAGGGAGATTATCAGTGGTCTTGTATGTCTTCCATTTCCTAATAATTGCTCCCACTGTAGATTTCTTCAAACCAAGCTGCTTACCTATTGCAGATTCAGTCTTCCCAGCCTGGTGCAGGTCTACAATTTTGTTTCTGGTGTCCTTTGACAGCTCTTTGGTCTTGGCCATAGTGGAGTTTGGAGTGTGACTGAGGTTGTGGACAGGTGTCTTTTGTACTGATATCAAGTTCAAACAGGTGCCATTAATACAGGTAACGAGTGGAGGACAGAGGAGCCTCTTAAAGAAGAAGTTACAGGTCTGTGATAGCCAGAAATCTTGCTTGTTTGTAGGTGACCAAATACTCATTTTCCACCATAATTTGCAAATAAATTCATTAAAAATCCCAATGTGATTTTCTGGATTTTTTATCTTATTTTGTCTGTCATAGTTGAAGTGTACCCATGATGAAAATTACAAGCCTCATCTTTTTAAGTGGGAGAACTTGCACAATTGGTGGCTGACTAAATACCTTTTTGCCCCACTGTATATCTATAATTGAAAAGTACAAAAATGTATGTAGCAGCTACAGATTGCCATTTTAAAGAGGAACTGGAAAAGGTGCATGTTCTGCCCTGAATCTGTGTGTATAGTGAGTGTGGTCTGTGGTGTGTACAAAGCTGTCTTGACAGGATTATAAACAAACACCCAGGGTGGGATTAGGATCAGACAGTCACTCAACTGAAGAAAACAATAATCAAATGCAAACAATGGCAGACAGAAAAAGGCACTGTTTTCCTGTGACTCATTGCCATACCCATTTAGTTCCTATTCTTGTTGCACCATCTCCACCTGGACAGGTCTGAGAGAGCCTTGTCTGTTACTGAGCTGTACTTTTCATCAGCTTTGAAACCTGAAGGAAGCTGTTACTGTACCTTGGAGGAAGAGTGCTTTGAGATTTGTGAGCCTGCTGAGCTGCAGATTGGCCATATTTGAGATGCCATTGTGGCTCAAATGCAGCACCTCCAGGCTGCTCATTAGTGGCTCTAGGCTGTCCACAGGACCCACTTCCCTGAAAGAGAGGGAAAGAATGGGCACTCTGAGCTTTAGCTACCACTCTGACTGAATGCACTGCAACTTCTCTCCCCAGTGCCTCATTTAGAAGGCCAGACCTCAGGTGCACAGTAACTCAAGGCAAACCACACAAAAGCCTGACCCCCCCCCAACCCCTTCACATTTTAAACCTTTTACTTTGTGTAAACTCTCCTCTGGTCTTTTTCAATAGTATCAGTGAAAAGGGAGATTTGTGCTTTTCCGAGAGCAGCTAACAGAAGCCTAAAATCTTTGTCACTTCAACAGCTTCGTGCTGCCCCCAAGTGGCTGAAAGTAGAAAAAAATACTCTAATCTATTGCAACAAAGACATGAAATGAGTCCTTTGCCAACCACACAGTATACTGAGAAGACAGAAATGTTTAAAGCTATTCATGAATTGTACATTTACACCTCACAAACTAGGTTTAAAAGTAACACATTTCAATGCCATGTTCAAATATTATACTTTTATCTGTACTGCTGGTACCTGCTGCCTTTTGATGAGCCCTGCTGGCCATAGCCACTGGAGTTCACCTTGTGATAGAGAATCTGTCTGTTAGTCAGGGGGGCCTGGGCCTTCTGCCTGGGCAGGATGGATTCTATGTGGTTATAGTTCAAACATAGTGCCTACATGGAAGAAAATAAAAACGTTTTTTTTATTGTTGATGGTTTAAAAAAAAACTGACAATGCAACTGATAAATGTCAAATATATGGCACAGATTACATTTTAGAATGGTCGGAAAAGTTTGGCCGGTTGGTAACAATAATTTGGCAGGCCCACCTTGATGTTGGGCAGGTAGACAAGGCCACTGAAGGAGGTGAGGTTGTTGTGCTCCAGGTTGACACTGCGCATGTTGTGGAACAGGTCTGCTGGGGCCAGGTCCACCATACTGGGGAGAAAGGGCACAGTTTATACACACTCACTCTTTCATTTACGGTCTCTTCTACTCATCTAAAAGGTGATTGAAATACTGTGATGAACTACTACACAGTAGTAGATGAACTACAAAACACTATGCTCAATGACCTGATAGCACTGGACTGCAGGTTGAGATCAACGACGTCGGAGTAGTTGGAGTGTCCTAGTTTCTCTGCCACCATGTCAGGGGTCAGGCGTCCACCAAACACATCCTTGGCGTTCTCACACTCCGTCATTTCCTTTGGATCACAATGACGTCACTTCTGTTCCATCTCAATTCAGCAAAAGTTTTATTTATCTCTAAAACGAATAGCTCTATTTGATTATGACGTAAACATACCACTGCAACCCCATCCAGTGCCTTTAGAGAGGGTAGATGGAACACCACATAAATCCTGTAGTTTTCCAGTTTCTCCACTAAAGGATTACCATACAGATCCAGAATGATTAAGTTTGTCAAAGCCTAGAAAAAAATGTAAAAAACAGTGATCTTACTTTGTTTTAATTTCCACATTGACTATTAGTAACAGTGTATAAAAAAACAGCTTTTATGTATCCTGTGGGTTGGTGTACAGTATGTTTTCATGCTTGGCTGTGTGAGGTCAGCTCACCTTTAGGTGGTAGATGTCTCGTGTGGAGGTGATGATGTTGTTGCCTATGTACAGCTCGAATAGTGAGCGGGCCCTATGCACCCCGTTCAGGGAGCCAATGCAGTTGTTCTCCACAGACAAGAAGTGGAGGTTGGGCATCCGGTCCAGGACAGTGCCATCCAGACAGGACAGCTGGTTCCCATTCACACTGAGCTTAGTGAGCTGGTGCAGTTTGGAAACACCTGAGAGGACAAAGATAGGGAGGGATATCTCATACATCTTTGATGGACATGATTCCCTTGTCAATACCAAATTGTTCTCTCTTCCTTGAATAGACCTAGTGCATTCTGAACCAAGAGTGCCAAGGGTTTTCTATTGTGTTAAAATATATATGACAACACTTAATAATGTGTCATGTGGTGACCATTGAGATTAGGACTGACCGTCGAGCCTAGAGATGCAGTTGTCGTTGAGGGACAGCTCCTCTAGATGCTGGCAGTTGTCCAGACCCTCCACTTTAGAGATGTTGTTGTCATTGAAGGAGGCCCAGCGTAGGTTGACCAGTTTGTCCAGGTTGGTGAGCCTGGAGAGCCTCTGGCTGTCAAGGTTAAGGGCTGTGATCTGCTCAGAGTTCAGAGGTCACTGTTAAGTAAACAGACTGCACTTGTACCCCAGATGAAGCACCAGGAGAGAACCCATAAACTACAAGCTGAAACGAGTTCATCTTTATTGTTCCTGGACTCCCAATATTGTGTATATTAGTGTTTGTTTCACCTTGGTGGTCCAACCTTGCTCTAGGTCTCCAGTGATGTCCCAGGGCGAGGGGCTGAGTTGATCCAGGAGCTGGGCTGCAGAGAGCAGGCTGAGACTGCGGGGACGCTCACTGTCCGTCCGGGAGTGGGCCAGCAGAGATGCCTGTAGCCAGAGTGTGAATCAGACTGAGGAATTACTACTCTCAACACAGACGGTAGACCAAACTTTGTCATGCAGCATGTAACAGCAAAGGTAGCCCACTTACATTAAAGTATTCAACCTATCTGGCAAATCATGAACTAAGAGGAGAGAGTAATTCTCTTGTGTAACTCTTACCTGGCTGATTCTGGAGCCTGCAGCCATCTGAACAGCAACGCCTGCCTCTTCCTCTGTCACCAGCATGTCATCCAGGTGTGTAAGGCTAATCAGACGTCCCAGAACAGTCATCCTTACCGCCTCGGGCTGGGACAAACACATCACTTTCATCAGCACAGTGTCTTATGGTCTTACTATATGGACACTAGACTAGACCAATGTTAAAGCTGGTGTTAGTGTGTGTGGTTTTACCCTATGCCAGGGGTTGTGGCGGGTGTCCAGTCTCAACAGGGTGGGGGCATGTTTCCGGAGCACAGCCGTCTCCTCCCTAGCGCGGGTCAGCTGGTTCCAGCGCAGGTCCAGTTGATTGAGCCGCCCCAGCCCCCTCAGCCCCTCCAGGGTCAGCAGGTGGTTGTAGCTGGCGTCCACAAACTCCAAGTTGGGCTGGAGGAACACAGATAAACATTAGGGAACATATTTGCTGTATGTAGGACTCCAAGTTGAAAATGATTCATGAAGATTACCGGACCTAAACGCCCCACCCGTCAGAACGCACCATGTGGGAGATGTCATCTAGTTGTGTAAACTCATTGAAGCTGATAGTCAGGCGGCGCAGGGCTGTCAGACGAGAGATCTCCTTCAGTTTACTCAGGCTGTTGCCATGGAGATTCAACACCTTTGACCAGGGAAGAAGAAAGATGAAAGTGGGGCACCAGCACAGTACAGAGAGGATATCAGTGCTAAACCTAGTGGGCTAAAGTACCATTATGTGTTAGTCCCTCACTCAGAGGCCTCAACCCTTACTGTAATCTGACTGAGGACGTTGGCCCTGGCTACATTGAGTAAAGTCTTCTCGTCCAGGCACAGCAGCTTGGGACGCGGTTTGAGCATGGGCTCCATGTTTAGAGTCTCTTCGTCCAGGTTGATATCGTTGGGAGGGGGGTTGTCTGTGCCTCTGCTGCTGGGCTCTGGGAACGCAGGCTGGGCTCGGTCCTGAGAGGAGGGAACATCATAGTGGTGAGGACAAACGGTTAGTGAATATCAGCACTTGGTGGGTTTACAAAAATTGGAACATTGAAAGACAAACAGGGTATACTTTTTCCTACCTGCGTGATATACTCAAAGTCGATGAGGTACTCCGGCAGGACAAGCTCACGGTCAAATACAAACCACTGACTCTGTCTCAGACTGCAGTCACAGCCACTGTGGATATTGGAGGAGCAAGGCCTCTCTATTTGGATAAAAGTCTCAGGTTGGTCAACAATAAGATGGAATAGAAGAATGTTGACTTTTGCTAGTTGTTTCCATTCCACTGTCACCAGTAAAAAACTGGTTGTTCTGAAAAGTAACAGTTGTGATATTTCACATGACATTACCTCCATTTGTCCTATGGACCTGCTCTGGGCTCACATTGCGGTAAACAGAGTGAGCTTTGGGGTAGTTGAGGGCGTCCACTGAATCCCCTTCATGGATGGGGAAGCTGCGGCCCAGGAACACTTTGGACACTATGAGCTGACCTTGAAACAGGAGGAGAGTTTGAATAATTCCATTTCAGTTTCTCTGACACAGGTTCATTTAAAGCAAAAAAATATAATTTGTACATTTACATTTTTGTCCTGATTTATATCCTCAAGGTTTCATTAGCAATACAAAGTCATTGAAGTGTGTGAAAGGATGAAATAGGACCATACAGACCATGTCTGAAAAGAAGAGGGTCTATGCTCCGCTTGGAGGTGCCTTGGTTGGCCTGTCGCTGTGTGTACTCAATCCTGGGGCTGTCCGTCACACTCAGGCTGTTAGACAAGGGTACAGCTCTCTCTCTGCCCAGGGCCTAACACAGACACAAGACACATGACAGTGTCAAGAACTAAAACAATGACACAATCTCAGGCATAGTGTACAGTCTGAATAAGCAATATGTGTACCTTATACATATCTGCTGTTTTAAAGCCGTCCTCTGGAATGTGCAACATCTCATTCTTCTCACTGGTTCTTTCAGGATCAGACACATAGAACAGGTACTCCAGCCAGCGTTTGTAATTCCTGCACAGATGGAACTTCAGTCAGACAAATGTAAATACTGTCAAAATATTTCAGGTTATGTGGTCTGTTATCAAAAAACATAAATGTTCAACTATTTCTGTGTAATATCAGACATAGACATAATACTGAGGAGCTGAGGTGAATATCATAGAGAAAAGGAACGCTGCATGTAGAAGAAAGAGGTGCCATTTTAAGATTTAACAGTCTCATCATGGGAACTCACTGTGAGAACATTGTCGACTCTTCGCTGGCCAACAGGGTATGAAGCTTGTCCTCAAAACGAAGCCGCAGCGAACGGTTATGGATGCGGATGATACGGTTGATCTTGATGCCAGTGATGCCATGAGCCTTGTAGTCCCACGCACAGAACCGGGAGAGCAGGAGGTCATAACAGGAAGTGAACCTGTTGGGAGGAGAGAGAAAACAGTGGATTCAATAGCTAAATGCTGCAAATCACCGACATAATCATCTACACAAATCACCAACACAAATTAGGTAAACTCAAGACAGATCAGTCCGCAGAAAACTTGGATGAAACATATCATTACATGATCTAGTACTATATGATCACATAAGTAATTTCCCTGCAGGTACCCTGGCTAATTTCACTGTTATGTAAAAGGAGATCATTTGTACCAAGGGTCTGTGGAGCAGCCCTCTTCAAACCGAATATTCCCCACTGTCTCAAGCTCCATCAGCAGAAAGTAGACCATCATCTCGTTCCTTTTGGTGGCTTGGGCCAAGTCCCGCTGGTACCAGGACTCAATCCTGCAAAAACAAGATAAAAACAATGTCCTTTTCACGCTTCATAATCTTAGTGCCAATAGAAAGCTTACATATAAACAAGAATGCCAAATGAGACTGTATTAAGCCATTCTAAACTCAAAGAAATTTAGAAATTCTCAGAATGGCGCCGTTTTATGGGCTCTAACCAATTGTGCTATTTTGTGTTTTTTCATATTGTTTGTAATTTATTTTGTACATAATGTTGATGCTACCGTCTCTTATGACCGTAAAGAGCTTCTGGATATCAGAACAGGGATTACTCACCTCGAACTGGACAAAGATTTTTCATTTAATGAGCTGACGCAAAGGATATAATGTTGCTCCCCGACAAGAACCAAATCCCCGTCATTCGTATGAAGACAATAAGGAAATACAGGGGGCGGAGATCAGGGTGCCTAGTGAAAATTAGTCGGCGAGTGTGTAACCCGCATCTACCATCCGTTCTATTAGCCAACGTGCAATCACTGGAGAATAAACTGGATGAGCTCCATGCGAGACTATCCGACCAACGGAACATTAAAAACTGTAATATCTTATGTTTCACCAAGTCGTAGCTGAACTGTATAACGTACAGTTGGCCTGGTTTTCCGTGCATTGGCAGGACAGAGCAGCTACGTCTGGTATGACGAGGGGTGGGGGTGTGTGTCTATTTGTCAATAACAGCTGGTGCACAATGTCTAATATTAAGGTAGTCCCAAGGTATATGCTCGCCTGAGGTAGAGTACCTCATGATAAGCTGTAGACAGCACTATCTACCAATAGAGTTTTCATCTATATTTTTCATAGCCGTCTATTTACCACCACAAACCAACGCTGGTACTAAGACCGCTCTCAACAAGCTGTATAAAGCCATAAGCAAACAAGAAAATGCTCATACAGAAGAGGCGCTCCTAGTAGCCGGGGACTTTAATGCAGGGAAACTTAAATCCGTTTTACCTAATTTCTACCAGCATGTCACATGTGCAACCAGAGGAAAAAAACTCTCGACCACCTCTACTCCACACAATTCTATCCTCCTGATTCCTGCTTACAAGCAAAAATGAAAGCAGGAAATTCCAGTGACTCGCTCAATACGGAAGTGGTCAGATGACGAGGATGCTACACTACAGATCTGTTTTGCTAGCTCAGACTGGAATATGTTCCGGGATCCATCAAATGGCATTAAGGAGTATACCACCTCAGTCACCGGCTTCATCAATAAATGCATCAACGACGTCGTCCCCACAGACTCATATCAAACATCTCCAATCTAAAATCGAATCTAGAGACGGCTTTCTATTCCGCAACAAAGCCTCCTTCACTCATGCCGCCAAACTTAGCCTAGTAAAACTGACTATCCTACCGATCCTCGACTTCGGCGATGGCATCTACAAAATAGCTTCCAATACTCTACAAACTGGATGCAGTTTATCACAGTGCCATCAGTTTTGTTACTAAAGCACCTTATACCACCCACCACTGCGACCTGTATGCTCTAGTCGGCTGGTCCTCGCTACATATTCGTCGCCAGAACCACTTGCTCCAGGTCACCTACAAGTCCATGCTAGGTAAAGCTCCGCCTTATCTCAGTTCACTGGTCACAATGGCAACACCCACCCATAGCACGTACTCCAGCAGGTGTATCTCACTGACCATTCCTAAAGCCAACACCTCATTTGGCCGCCTTTCCTTCCAGTTCTCTGCTGCCTGTGACTGGAAAGAATTGCAAAAATCGCTGAAGTTGGAGACTTTTATCTCCCTCACCAATTTCAAACATCTGCTATCTGAGCAGCTAACCGATCTCCATCGGTAAATAGCCCACCCAATTTACCTACCTCATCCCCATACTGTTTTTATTTATTTACTTTTCTGCTCTTTTTCACACCAGTATCTCTACCTGCACATGACCATTTGATCATTTATCACGCCAGTGTTAATCTGCTAAATTGTAATTATTCGCCTACCCCCTCATGCCTTTTGCACACAATGTATATAGACTGTTATTGACTTGTTTATTGTTTACTCCATGTGTAACTTTGTGTTGTTGTCTGTTCACACTGCTATGCTTTATCTTGGCCAGGTCGCAGTTGTAAATGATAACTTGTTCTCAACTAGCCTATCTGGTTAAATAAAGGTGAAAGAAAAATTAAATTAAAAAATTTAAAAAAGTGACCGTACGTACATATCCCAATCAGAAGCCATGGATAACAGGCAACATCAGGCAACATCCGCACAGAGCTAAAGGCTAGAGCTGCCACTTTCAAGGAGCGGGACACTAATCCGGACTCTTATAAGAAACCCCGCTATGCCCTCAGACGAACCATCAAACAGGCAAAGTGTCAACACAGGACACTGGCAAGTGTCTTCACTAACATTTTCAACCTCTCCCTGACCAAATACATTTAAACATTTTTCACAATTCTTGACATTTAATCCTAGTAAAACGTTAGGATCACCACTTTATTTTAAGAATGTGAAATGTCAGAATAATATTAGAGAGAATGATTTATTTCAGCTTTTATTTCTTTCATCACATTTCCAGTGGGTCAGAAGCTTACATACACTCAATTAGTATTTGGTAGCATTGCCCTTAAATTGTTTAACTTGGGTCAAACGTTTTGGGTAGCCTTCTACAAGCTTCCCACAATAAGTTGGGTGAATTTTGGCCCATTCCTCCTGACAGAGCTGGTGTAACTGAGTCAGGTTTGTAGGCCTCCTCACACACGCTTTTTCAGTTCTGCCCACACATTTGACATGGGACTGAGGTCAGGGCTTTGTGATGGCCACTCCAATACCTCGACTTTGATGTCCTCAAGCCCTTTTGCCACAACTTTGGAAGTATGCTTGGGGTCATCGTCCATTCGGAAGACCTATTTGAGACCAAGCTTTAACTTCCTGACTGATGTCTTGAGATGTTGCTTCAATATATCTACATCATTTACCTTTCTCATAACGCCATCTATTTTGTGAAGTGCACCAGACCCTCTTGCAGCAAAGCACTCCCACAACATGATGCTGCCACCCCCTTGCTTCACGGTTGGGATGGTGTTCTTCCCCCTTTTTCCTCCAAACATAACGATGGTCATTATGGCCAAACAGTTCTATTTTTGTTTCATCAGACCAGAGAACATTTCTCCAAAAAGTATGATCTTTCTCCCCATGTGCAGTTGCAAAACGTAGTCTGGCTTTTTAATGGCAGTTTTGGAGCAGTGGCTTCTTCCTTGCTGAGTGGCCTTTCAGGTTATGTTGACATAGGACTCATTTTACTGTGGATATAGATACTTTTGTACCGGTTTCCTCCAGCATCTTCACAAGGTCCTTTGCTGTTGTTCTGGGATTGATTTGCACTTTTTGCATCAAAGTACGTTCATCTCTAGGAGACAGAACGTGTCTCCTTCCTGAGCGGTATGACGGCTGCGTGGTCCCATGGTGTTTATACTTGCGTACTATCGTTTGTACAGATGAACGTGGTACCTTCAGGCGTTTGGAAATTGCTCCCAAGTATGAACCAGACTTGTGGAGGTATACAATTTTTTTTTAGGTCTTGGCTGATTTCTTTTGATTTTCCCATGATGTCAAGCAAAGAGGCACTGAGTTTGAAGGTAGGCCTGGAAATACATCCACAGGTACACCTCCAATTGACTCAAATGATGTCAATTAGCCTATCAGAATCTTATAAAGCCATGACATAATTTTCTGGAAGTTTCCAAGCTGTTTAAAGGCAGTCAACTTAGTGTATGTAAACTTCTGACCCACTGGAATTGTGATACAGTGAATTATAAGTTAAATAATCTGTCTGTTGGAAAAATTACTTGTGTCATGCACAAAGTAGATGTCCTAACCGACTTGCCAGAACTATAGTTTGTTAACAAGAAATGTGTGGAGTGGTTGAAAAGCGAGTTTTAATGACTCCAACCTAAGTGTATGTAAACTTCCGACTTCAACTGTATGCACGCACTACTTTTCCATTTTTATTTTTTTAAACAAGTAATTTTTTTTCATTTCACTTCACCAATTTGGACTATTTTGTTTATGTCCATTATATGAAATCCAAATATAAATCCATTTAAATTACAGGTTGTAATGCAGTAAAATAGGAAAAACGCCAATACTTTTGCAATGCACTGTATCTGGGACTGATACCAGTGTGGAAGAGCTGGTCACTTTTAAAGGACTTTGTGAATGATTACCTTGCCAATAGGACCATTGAATATTATTGTCTTGCAGACAATATTTTTTTGTGTGAGTTTCCTCCAAATACATGATGTGGTAGGAATCGTGAGACATCATCATTACATCTGTTAATACGTAGTTTTTAAACAAAGTTATAAAAAATATGTCTTATTGTAACAGCAAGTAAAATATGCCCTTTGTGTTTTATAGAAATACAAGCGGTTTAATGTGAATGATTTCATGTTTACTGCTAATGTTTTTTATACTATCTATTTTTTCATGTTTTCTAAAAATTCATTTGAAGTATATTTATTTTTAAAATGGTCTAGAGGAGTGTATGGATATTTTGAAGATAAATACACAACACAGAGGACTAAAGGTCAAGAGGACTAAAAGTCAATAGAGTACTAACGATCAATGGATCACGATGGATACATGTCACTCATTGCAAGGTTTTTTCTGTAAAAGGGGATTAATGATCAAGGAGTCAGAGATATGGGAGGAATTTCAGTTTGGAACTCATAGCAAGTTCTCATTGATCCAAATTGTTTATACATTGAGCCTGAAATAGGATACTTGTTATTTGGCCATTGGCCAAGTTTGATTGCAAGGAATTCTAATTGGTCAACCACAAGCTAGGGTTGGGTTATAAATTACATCCTATCTCCTTTGTTTTGTGGAGAGAATCACTGAGGAGAGAATCACTGAGGACAGTGAAGAATGAACATCTTACCTCTCAGCATAACATCTATGATTTGTCCTCTTTGAATAAACCTATTTTTCTCCCGCTGATTTGCTTTGGGGTCTGTGTTGTTGAAGAGTAATATCAACTGCTAACAGCCCAGTACATCACTGGGGTTAAGCTTCCTGCCATCCAGGACCTTGGCGGTGTCAGAGGGAGGTCCAAAAAATGGTCAAAGACTCCAGTCACCCAAGTCATAGGCTGTTCTCTCCACTACCGCTGAACAATTAATCAAATGGCCACCCGGACTATTTACATTGACCCCTCCATCCATGCATAGTGACTTTATCTCTACCTGCATGTACACATGATTTTGACTAACCTGTTTCCCACTCACTGACTCGGTACCAGTACCCTCTGTATATAGCCTCATTATTGTTATTTTATAGTGTTATTTATTATTATGATTTTAACTTGAATTTATTTAATAAATATCTTCTTAACTCTATTTTCTTAAAACTGCATTGTTGGTTGAGGGCTTGTAAGTAAGCATTTCACAGTAAGGTCTACTACACCTGTTGTATTCGATGCATGTGACAAATATAATTTGATTTTAGATTTGAATCTCTCTTGGAGGTCTAATCCATTATTAATGTACATGAACTCACTCCTCCAGCTTCCTGTTCCAAAATTGCAACCTCTCCTTCAGGGTGTCCAGCTTGGAGAGGATCTTGTGTTCCAGGCCGGGGTCGCGGGTGATGTCAGCAAGGGTGTCACTGCGGTCCCCTGAGCCCTCACTCAGCGGTGACAGTCCATCCTCCCAGGTACGGGCCGACTTCCTGCACAGGGCCTGCACCTCCGACAGCTCACACTCCAGCTGCTCAAGACACCAACACAATAGTCATATTAAGCACCACTGTAAATGTATGACATATGCATCAAAAGTCCATTGTTGAGGGCATAGTGTTGTACGGACGTTTTTGAGGGCATAATTGAGAGCTCTGATGCGGTCCTCTGGCAGCTGTAAGAGATTCCTCTTGTTCTCCAGCAGATTGGCCTGGGTCTCTGCCAGGTTCCTCTGGGCTGTCCGCACACGCATGTTGTAGTACATCATCTTCTTAATCACAGTGGACTGGAATGAACAGATGTTATAATGTACTGTATGCAATGGAACCCCTTTATTTATACCATAGTTCATTAGACTGTAATTACAAGAAGATTAGAAAAAAAGCAACACCGGAAAAATACATTCATCATCAGAGTTCAGGGACGACTTATTAAACATATGCTTTAATCTCTCAGTAGTAGAGAGTATCAGACATTAAGATCCTATTAAATTACTAGAGGGATTATGTCATAAACCCTCAAAGTACCAGAATGGTGTGATAATGGCAACCATTTTGGTAAGGGAGAAATTCTACTTCTTTACCAAAATGGCTGATCGTTAATACTGTTATAAGATAATTAATGTCCATTCTAGTATTCTAATTGCTAATTCTATGCTATCACAGCCCTGGAGCCTGCACAGTGACAACAGTTACGAAAGCTGACCCTTGGGACTATTGACCTGTACCTCAGCAGCGTCCTTCAAATGCTTGCTGGAGACGTCGTAGGTGTCAAGCCGCTGGAGGCCTGGCATGTGGTAGAGCACGTGGGTAGCATAGTTACACAGCAGACATACTGGGGTGGGACTTGACTGGGGGTCCTTCAGTCCCAACACTCTCAGACAGGTCAATGGGGCCAGGAGGGTCAGCTCCTGTTACACAACACGATAACATGATGTTGATGCTTAAGGGGAACACGTTTAAAAACACTAAACTGAAGCATGCACAACCCTGATTGGCACTCAACCCCACTAATGGTTTTGATGCTGTATATCTGTGAGGAGGGCATCTCCTTAATGGTTTACATTAACATAATTGATTGATGAGATGATTGGATTTCTACTTGTTTGCTGGTGGGGGGGTTTTCTGAGGTTTCAGGGTAGATCATAGAGGACCAACTGTTCCTTCACCCAAACTCAAGCCATACCTGATATTCTGTATACTGTATGTTGTAAGAATATGGTAAAACATTAGTTTTTTTTACACAATTTCATGCATAATTTTGTGGGAATCTCCCTTTAACCCTGCATAGTTCAAAAGAAACATGCAAATTTGATACAGGCAATTCATGCAGCTCAATGAAATTAGTGTTTGAGTGAATGAAAATTTGTGTTTGTATTATTTGAAATGAGAATACTTATTTCCTTATTTTTCTTTTTAACAGGCAACTAAAGGAGAAATGTCATATCAAAATGGCAAAGATGGTAAGCTTCAGATGAATTATGCAACAGTTAAAATCAGCAGATATTTCTGTACTGCCGTAGCAATAGGCCTTCGACATAGATAAAATAAAGGGAATTGCTGTAATCAGCTCTCTCAAAACCAAAGAGACCGGGGAAATAGGAAACTATCGAGACTGACGGCCAATCAAAAATAATACCCAATCCTTTGTCGGGTGACTGATTTCTACATTGTTGACTAGAATAAAGGTTTGAATTAATTATCATATATAGAATTTACTCTAAATTAGGCAATCAAGATATTAAACTGAAAAGCAAGCCTGTAATTCACCATATGCAAAGGTGGTAGTCAGATATTAGATTGAGAAGTTGCTTTTTACCTTAAAAGAGCAGATCTTGTTCCCAGATAAATTCAGATTTTCAATGCTGATATTAGGATCAAGACTGTGTCCTGTGAAACAGATTGAATAATTATCATTATAAATACATCAAAGATGTCATCTGTCAAGTTTATAGCCAGTGGAGATTAACCTTCAACTCACCTATCTTCTCAATGTTATTGTCAGCTAGATTCAGCTCTCTCAGCTTTTTAAGTCTGTTTAATCCCTTTAAACAGGTATGAAGAAAGGATGAGACATCTAAAAAAATGCAGATTTCAAGAAAACCAATCTATACAGATTATGAGGTGCATTACATGACACAGAAATGCATCCATACCTCTATGTGAGTGATGAAGTTATTGTTAAGCCACAGCACCTGTAGATTGACAAGTGACTCCAAATTCTCAATCTTACTGATCTGATTGTCATAGAGGTACAGCTTCTGTAACTGATGGCAATTCTGAAGTCCAGAAATGTCCTACAATAATGAAAATAAATACCCCCCCCCCAAAAAAAGTATTGTTGGTATTAAAGACAAAGATGCAAATCCTAGCTAGATACAGTTATTTTGCAGTCTACTCTGAATTGAGAAATCAAAGATGCTTTTTGATGGTCAATATAATTCTGTTTTAGATACTCTTTAGATGAAAACTCTACACACATCTCCAAGATGTCAGCATGAAGGAACCTTACTGTCAGCTGGCATTCCACCACCCAGAACTCCCGAAGCAGGGGACAGGACTCAAGGCCCTTGATGTGACTGATACTCTGGCCTACCAATGTGAGCTGGCACAGCTTTGGAAAAAGGGAGAGGCCAACCATACGAGGATAACCTGAGAAGAACACCTCCAGGGCTGTGATGCTGCTACCTTCCTGGGGTATCTTCTCATAAGACACCCCATTGGCAATACACTGTTGAGGTACAAAAAAAGTGTCTCCACAAGCCAAACAGAAGATGACACTAGTTTTAATCATAAGTATCTGGTTGACACAAAATGACACTCACCAGTTCTTTGACAACCTCCTCATCACCATTATGTCTTTGCTTTTCACTCTGTATCATGTTGTTCTGTGCTGAAATATAAGCAATTGTTAATCATGTCATGTATAGCTAAAATAAGGAACATTGCTAAACTTAACTGGTCTTGGTTCGGGGGCTTTAGGGGGTTGTCTGGGGTAATATTACCTATCAGTAAACAAGCATCTGAGAAAATTCATAAAATGTACCGTTAGCTAAAATTTGAGGACAGATAAGAGAGAGAAAACATTTAATATAAGTACAAATAGCAAGAATACGTGATTTGTGTCACTCAATAATTAGTTTACTAGCTAGCTACGTTAGCTCTAGCTAAGCTAACTGTAACGTCAGCTAATGCAAATGTACTTACATTCGAAGTTGCAGCCTGCACATTAGTTCACTGTCACGGACACTGTCTGCTCAGACCACTAAGTTAATCGAATACCAGTTTTGGACATCTGTTATTGCAGCTATTCTCTTTATGAAAACAAAAATATAATTTTAGCGTGTTTATATGGTAGACATTTTGCACCTGTAGCTAGCATGCCCCAGCAAGGTTTGTCATCAACCCGTATCTAGGGAAGTGCGTCCCTGTTGCTCAGGAGTCATCTGAACTTTTCCCTCGTACTTTTGATCATCACCACATGAGGGCGCTACAGTGCAATTCATTTGAGCACGAACTGGCATGAACAGAACAAAGAAATGGTCCTCAATTGGAAATTTGCACGAGTGAAATTACTTGCATCTACTAACGTGAAAACGTTTAACAAAAAACTGTCGTATGTTCAAACATAACATGGTACAGGAATATTACAATTTGCGTTATTATTGTGATATGGTTTTAAGCATTTCAAACATGATACGCTTGAAACATGCTTCAATATGCTCAAGTTATTTTATGCGTACTCTTGGAAACATACTGCATTGACTTCCATTGTATATTCAAACACTTTAATATTAGTCATGCTGAAACAGTTAACAGAATGTTACTCTGCCCCAAATAAGTGCCAACCATAATAAGCTAATACGATGACGTCAGCTTTGAAGCGCTGAACGAAAACAATCAACCTCGCTCACTTGTGCTCTCGGACTGTACGGCGTAGCAATTAGAATTTTACAGTTTAAGTATACATTTGTAAAGGCAGTCGGCCTTCATAGCACATTTTCCTGTTTTATTCGTTTGACCAACCCACTATCCATTGTGTAGCCCGCGTTACAGCTTGTGCCTGTTATCTCTCGCGCAACCTCTCCCTAAAATCATGTCTTCGAAGCCCAGCGACGAACTAGGTTCGGAAGGGAAATGGTTTGGGGACGATTATGAAAGAAATGGCCTGTTTGGAAGCACCCCACCCCGGTTTGATGAGCTACGTGAAGATTTAAAACCGAAAACCAGGGAGGAGACGAGCGACCTGGATCAATTCCATCAATTTGAGGACGATGGGAAAAGGCCTCCCGTTGCTATGGAAACTACATCTACAGGTAAAGCGGTTTATCAATAACATTTATCTGATCACTTATAGACAACACTTGTTTTATATAGACATACATCGTGCGTAATTTAAACGAGTCTGTTCACATTTCTCATAGCAGACGATGCTATCACAAATACCTATTTTTTGGGGTGTAACATGTCTGAGATGCAACCTTCGTCATCGCAGTGTACCAGACATTCTGTACTTTCTCACGGAGTGAAAAGTTTAGTAGATCGAATCTACACCAGTCATGGGTTTGGCTGGGAAATGTACTTAAGTGCAAATAATGGAATCGATTTCCTATTACTGGGTAACTACAGAATAGAACAGAATTTGAACTTGGATAAAATACAATTCAAAACCGTTTATGGACTATGAAATCTAGGTCTACATAACATTGAAATGTCTTAGAGAAACAAGTCAACAGAAAAAAACAAGAGAAGACAGCAAACAACAGTCCGGCTGTGACCTAGCCATGGGCCTAGCCCTTGATCATGACTCAGTTCCAGTACATCACACATAAGAGTCATTGGACGAAGGCGAGTTTTGTTCAAGAGCCACTATGCTCTGAACATTAACACGCATCGCTTGCGTTATTGTTTTGGAAGCATAATGACCTTATCCTCCATATCACTGAGAAAACAATTGTCAAAAATCAAAACGTTAAATGTATACACCATATGTAATGTATACATATATATATTATATACTGTAATGTATACATACACACTACCGTTCAAAAGTTTGGGGTCACATAGAAATATCCTTGTTTTTTAAAGAAAATATAATTTTTGTCAATTTTTAGGGAATATTTACATAGGCAAACAGGCCCATTATAAAAGGCTAATTGATCATTAGAAAACCCTTTTGCAATTATGTTAGCACAGCTGAAAACTGTTGTCCTGAAGCAATTAACTTCAGGACAACAGTTTAGGCCAGCATCCCAGAGTCGCCTCTTCACTGTTGACATTGTGACTGATGTTTTGCTGGTACTATTTAATGAAGCTGCCAGTTGAGGACTTGTGAGGCGTCTGTTTCTCAAACTAGACACTCTAATGTACTTGTCCTCTTGCTCAGTTGTGCACCGGGGCCTCCCACTCCTCTTTCTATTCTGGTTAGAGACAGTTTGAGCTGTTCTGTGAAGGGAGTAGTACACAGCGTTGTACGAGATCTTCAGTTTCTTGGAAATTTCTCGCATGGAATAGCCTTAATTTCTCAGAACAAGAATAGACTGATGAGTTTCAGAAGAAAGTTATTTGTTTCTGGCCATTTTGACCCTGTAATCGAACCCACAAAAGCTGATGCTCCAGATACTCATCTAGTCTAAAGAAGGCCAGTTTTATTGCTTCTTTAATCAGAAACAGTTTTCAGCTGTGCTAACTTAATTGAAAAAGGGTTTTCTAATGATCAATTAACCTTTTAAAATGATAAACTTGGAATAGCTAACACAACGTGCCATTGGAACACAGGAGTGATGGTTGCTGATAATGGGCCTCTGTATGCATATGTAGATATTCCATTTTTAAAAATCTGCCGTTTCCAGCTACAATAGTCATTTACAACATTAACAATGTCTACACTGTATTTCTGATCAATTTGACATTATTTTAATGTACAAAACCTTTGCTTTTCTTTCAAAAACAAGGACATTTCTAAGTGACCCCAAACTTTTGAACGGTAGTGTATATATTATATACTGTATAGGGTTAGTGTTCCCAAACGGACATATCTCCATGTTACTGCACGTGTTTATGGAAGACCGAGAGACCACTTGTGATAATTAGCTATATAGCATGTTCCCGAACACCTGTGTGTAACGGAAGAAGGCCGCCAGAAAAGTTGTCGCTGAAAAATACTGTCATCTGCAACTCTGATAAAGCCGGTTAAAACAGTGTACAGGAAGTTTGTATTTTGCATTTGTGAAATTATGTTGATGTGATATGAAAGTAAAGGGCTTTATGTTTCTAGAACCGTATCGCAATTGAGAATTTGAGTCAAGTCTGAAAATAACATAATAAGGTACTTGCAGCTTAAGGAGTAATGGTAATGTTAGTCTCCTTAAGAGTACATCTTGGGCTAGCCATTGGCCTAGTAGGCTACAAACATTGGTAGGGTACAGTCCTTTTACTACATTTAACAAATATTATTCAAGCTAGGCACAACACACTGCATAGCTATATCACTAGAATGTTAAACTGAAAGTTTACAAATATATTCCTTTAAATCAGCACTATATGCCTTTTTGTTGTGTCTGCATAACAAGCTTTTACTGAAAATGTTAGCTCCAAAGGCCTGCATTTCCAAAATAGTCCTAATTGTTTGTTTACAAAGGCAGTCTGGCTAGAATACAATCAGTCACTCACATCCTAAGCAGAGTTGGGTAGGTTACTCTAAATGTAATCTGTTACAGTTATTAGTTACCTGTCCAAAATTGCAATCAGTAACGTAACTTTTGGATTACCCAAACTCAGTAACTTAATTGGATTACTTTCCCCTTTAAGAGGCTAGCTTCTAGTCCAGTGGCTAGTACCAAACTAACTTCATCGGACTGAGTCCCACTACAAAACCACAGTGACAGATGGCGTGGATAGCAAGACAACGCAATGACAACGTGCTGTCTGCCTGTTCCCGGCTCTCTGAACCATCCAATGACCTCAATCAAGCCATTAACTTTTTCAACCTTTCAATCTCTTCGCCGTTGATCTACAGATGATGATTAAATGTTGTTTAAATTGCTTGTTTTTTGTTGTCGCTTTACAGCGCTTTTAGTTGTTTTCTTTATGTGATGAATAGCGCTATAAAAGTTGAATAAATTATTATTTTTAAACAGACTTGGCGTGTCATCATAGTGGTCTCTGGCTGTGGTCAGACTCACTTAGTTGCAACAAACTTACATTTGTTCCTTTTTTCAGTGCTGATTTATTTGTATGTTATTGAGAAAACAGAAATGTGTCATAATGTATTTTTCTTTTTAAATGTAAAGGTAATCTTTCTAAATGTAAAAGTAATCCAAGAAGGAATTATCCCTTCTCACAAGTAACTATAATCAGATTACAATAATTTTTCTGGTAATGTAACAGATTAATTTTTTTGTTGTAATCAGTTATTCCCCAACCCTGAACCTTATCACTCATGTTAATGAGGTTGGGTAGCATTGATTAAGCAGTGTGCTGTTGCACCTCAAAGCAGTGTTTTTGTGGGAGCATCATTCATGCTTCAGTAATAAGTCCATCACCCTCTTCAGCAGAGTTCAGCCTATGCTGCTATTTTTAATTCTGGAGAAACAGCTCACCATCCACTTGGAGAGTAGGGAACTGGAGCCCTGCACTTTCATTTTGATTCACAGTTCCTCTGAAATATTCATAAGGTGGTGTTTCAAATCCCGGCTCTCTTCTTAACCCAGGCCTTTTCCTTAGATCTTTCAGCACTGTAATTTAGTTTTTTGAGATGGGAAGCACATTTTTTCTACATAAACAGAGAGGCATCTCGGCCTGTAATCTGATTTAATGCAGTGTCTTAGTAAACGTGGCATTAAATATCAGTGTTTAAAAAAACATTGTTTTTGTTGTTGTGTGGAAAATGAAGTTGTCTTCTAAACATGGCTTCAGTTCAGACAGCCTGCTAGATTCTTTGCCCTAATGGCAAGATAAACATTCTTTTTTTAAACTAGGCAAATCAGTTAAGATCAAATTCTTATTTACAATGACGGCCTACTGGAGAACAGTGTGTTAACTGTTTTGTTCAGGGGCAGAACAACAGATTTTTACCTTGTCAGCTCGGGGATTTGGTCCAGCAACCTTTCAGTTACTGGCCCAATGTTCTAACCACTAGGCTACCTGCCTCCCCAGGTTCACGTGAATGGTTTACTCACTCTGTGGCTTCACAGCTCAAGTCAGAGGATGGACCTGTTCCCAAACTCACACAGACAAATGCACGCACGCACACACACACACAATGCATGCATGCAGTCACACACCCACTCACTCGTGCACATACACAAAGCAGCCATTTCAAAATCATCAAAAGGAAAACATAACTACCTTTTAGCCTTGCCTATAACATAGAAACACTTTGTTGTGACACTTGTGGTATTGGTAGGCACAGTGTGGATCTTTTCAGAGCTAGGCTGCTTTCAAATACTGTAGGCAGACACTGGACAGCCAGGTCTACAATAGTGTAGGGAACAGAGGGGCAGGGAAGTGAACCCCAGGTCGCTGGTGTGAAATGCAAACACCCTATGCATTGCGCCAATAGGGATAACTCGCTTGCTGGGAATTGTAACGTGGCTCATATAGAGGGGATGATACAATAGCCTTTGGACAGAAAAGCCCTAGCCTGTTCTGACCTGTCTAGGACCCTGGCCCTATCCACGCAACAATGTACTCACACAGATTTCACTCTCGCCTGTAGATATCATGCTCCAATCGTTGTTGAATCACACGATTTTCTCAAGCAAATTAAACTGCATACTTCTCGGACCACATAACTCACAGAACCTCAGAGTGAGGCTACTGTACATTAGGCCCCTCCCATATCCAGTAGCTGACCTCAGCTACACATATTCAATTGCAGCAGCAGAACTTAAGAATAACCGTGAACCATACAGCATGCCTGTTCTCCTCTAGGATAAGTGATGCCCAATCATCCCCACCCTCTGCACATAGAGATGTTGCACACAAATATCTAATACAGATAAAAAACTATGTAGTAATGATGAGCAGGATGTCGCTCCATCCAGAAATCTGACCAGATCTGACTACGCTGTGAAATGCTCATGAGGATATCGCTCCACTTGTTCATTTATATGCATCTAATGGGTTCCCCTGCCCTCTGGGGTAGACAAAACAAACACATTGGGCAGAAAGTGAGAGAATTCTGGCATTTCTTCTGTCTCTGTGAATATTGTATGTTTTGAAGTCTGTGTTTGATATTCTGACATTTTTAAAAAGGAATAGGACTGTTCCACTGTACACAGTGAAAGACACATTTTACTCTCTGAAGATTAAAGGTATTAGGTTAATAGTACACATTTCCTTTACATGTCTCCTATCCAGACAAGCACACCAATCATTGTTCACTAGCCACATTTTGACACAGTGACTCAGGGGTTGCTAGTCCCTCCTCTTCTGCATCTCAGCATAAAGCATGAGACAGGGTGTCTACTGTCTGGGACTTTTCCATAGTTAGGAGAGAGGAAGCACTTACAGGTTTACTACATCACTCACGTCGCGTGCATTGCAAAATAAATGTAGAAATCTATGTTATTCAATTATTGCACGCGCCGACAAGGGCTAAAATAGAAGTCCATTCTATTTCTGACACAAATCGCACTGCAAGTCATGCCTCTCCCATCTCCTCATTGGTTTATAGAAGCAGGTACCCACGTGCCATATCCTCATTGGTTATACCCACGTGAGTGACTGAAAGACGAACGAAGTCAGTGGCGGTAATGCAACTGATTTATGAAAGTTGCCAATCCCAATATAAAGTCCAGAGAAGAAAAGGCTTAGAAGGAGGAGAGATGACTAGAAATGATTCGGTTGACCGTTTTATGTGTGGATTAATTGTCGGAGTAGAGGACCTTGTGCATTTCAGGTAAAATAACAACTCAATGTTTATATCCCAGGACAAATTAGCTACCAACAGCAAGATAGCTGAAAAGGACAAATTAGCTAGCAAGTGCAAGGTGCAGAGTTTGTTTTGATATTTTAACCTGCGTGTCGTGATCGCGTTTGGTGTGGGGGGACAAAATACATTTATGCACGATGGTGCACGCGCGCAGCTGGTTTGGGTTCCATGTTAGGCCTACAGTACATGTTCATCAACCAGGGAGATCTCTGCTCTTATTCCCAGAGACCCAGAAGTCCTGCGATGTTGCTGGGAGGAAGGATAATGAAGATGCAAGAAACTGTGCTGCTAGTGTCTCTGTCTGTGCTGCCTCATAAAAACACTTGGGCCCCTCTGCCTGTCCTGTTTCTTGCCAGACTGCCTTCCAATCTCATTCTTCTTCTTCAGCTTCCAGGGCCAATTAGCTAATGCTGTGGGAAGGACACAGATAAAGGAACGAAGGAGAGGTTCATGAAACTTCCACCTCAGGGACAACACAGAATGTCAGCTGTCGTGAACTGTGGACCTAATTAGATTCTTCTCCAAATATTTTTCTATCCCCCCACAGACAACGATGTGCTATCTTTGAATCGAGCCTAATCCTTTCTCAAACCTTCTCACTGTCAGTGTGCATGGTTCTCCCCAGGATTTTTTAAGAAGTTGGTGCTGCTGAGTACGGCAAGTTTATGTTTATTCTTTATATTTTTTTTACACCTGCAACTGCCATTTCCAGCAATCTAGAGCAATAATATAATAACAAAAAAACAGTGGCACAGTCAGTCCACACAGTGGCTTTATAAAAAAAGATGTACAGAGATAGATGTGACATGATTGTGTTTGAATTTCTCAATAGCACTAGGCCTCTCTCAACACTCAACTCTCTGTCCACATTGGTTGGTAGTTGGATGCAGAGGGATATTTGCAGTCAGTGGACTCCAACCACTGTCCTCAGCATTTAGTCCAAATTTAATTGACTGGGGACAAAAAAAGACACTAATTTGTGCATGTTGTCCTATGTGTCCTTTGTGTATGTGTGTGACCTTGAGTGCATTGCATGTGTGTCTTGGCTATAAATGAAAGTGAAGTGAGACAAAATAGTTAATTGACAACTGGGCTACAAAGCTGGCAGTTTGTAGACACTCAGTCTGGAGCTTCAAATAATCTATCCTCACCATTCCACTCAGGCAAGGACTTCGCCAGGATCGATAAATGACAGGTGGCACTGGAAACCAAAGCTTCCATTGACTTCACAACTTGAATACAATAGGGCTTCTTGCGTGTAGGCTGACTGTCAATTGGGATGAGAAAAATCTATAAAAACAATAACAATTTTCTGCCTGTCCAGCCATAATGGGCATTTAAGAAGATGGTGGATAAGCAGAATATTTTTACAGTTATTGTATGCCATGGATCAATCTTAATGACCTGATATCAATAGTTAATTTGCAATTATATACCCTGACTTCCCTCTCAGCTGCCTACCTATTGACCTTCAGTTTTAATACCCCCGTTGTCACTTTTGAGCAACTTCGATTTGCTGTGTTTGTGAAATCTCTTGCTTACTTCAATTCAACGCCTCTGTTTCTTTCTTCCCCTTTCTCATTGTCACCCTCTTATCTGCCTGAGGTTTCCGTTTGAAGAACCCTAATGTAAGGCCCCTCTCGCCCTGTTTGTCTGGTTTGCTGAAGAGGACTCTTGAAAAGAAATACCACACTGGTTGAACATGGAAAAACAATAACATGTATACTGTTCAGTGTTTATCCAGGTTTGCATACAGTATAAACACTGGCTGTACAGTGTAAGCCTACATTCACTTTTCAGTTACTGTCATTCTAGTAATTATAGCATTGTATAGTAAAGTTGAACAACAAGTTCATTTGAAAGTCAATACAAGTAGAGGAAGAACCATGATGGCAGTTTATTAAACGGGCTTCCTGCTCCAGAGCGATGCTGATGCAGCATCTCCTATGCCCCCCTCAGGGCCAGGAGGCTGCATGGAGGTGGGAGTGGAGAGGTTTAGGGAGTGGGGCTCCTGGGAGCTAGAGGGGAACTGACAGTTCTGTGTGCAACTGCAAGACATTAGGAAAACAAACCAAGAATCGACATGACTCTTTGATTTCAAATCCCCTTGATAGTTGTTTTGATTGTTGTTATTTTAGAAATATCAAATTAGCGCAGCCAAACACAATAGAGAAAGATCATCAACATTGAAGACCACTATCATTATCCTGAGATCAATGGCAGAGTCTTGTGGAATGACTGCATTGGGCCACATGCAGTACATCGAACCTCTGCTTCCAAGCCTATACAGTACATGTAATACCCAATACTTTAGATGTCATCTGTTATCACGTTTGTCTCCAGCCACATAATGAGAGAAGCCTAGTGTAGCAGCTATTGCCAGGGTGCATTAGGCGAATAGCTGCGTTGCCTGTGTGTAGGCGTCATTTCCATCTAAAAAAATAGCCATGACCACCAACAAGTGAAGTTCATAGGAGCATATCAAATGAAAGCTAAGAATAAACATTATTTTAAATTAAGTAAGTATTCATTTTTCTAACATTTTACATCCAAAAAATGTGGAATAAGTACAGACTTTGATTTCTGGTCAAATAGATGGCAACGGAGTGTTAGACAACATTTACCAGCAAACATCTTAAACATCAAAACACAGTAATGTTGAATTAAAGGCCCGTGCCAACTAATCAACACTTATTTATTTTTGGATAAATGACTTACCTTCTGTAAGTTTAAGAAACATTACCTTGTGCCTTGTAATTCCGTTACCAAAAACCCACATATCTTTAAGATATTTTGTCATTTCTCTCCCATATTAGATTAGAAGTTTGAGTAGAGAGGATAATGAAAGTTCACAGAAGTATCAAGTAAAGGTAGACCTATCAATTAGTTAGTGTTTACTAATACCAAGTTTGTTTATGAATTCTTACGTGATTAAAACGCATAATTCTGTTACCAAGTCGGTAACGGAATTACTGCAATTTGTTTTCTCTTTCTGTCATGCGTGCTTCCTCTTCGGCCTCTAGGTCACCAGGCTGCTCGTTATGGCGCACACCTGTCATCATCGATACGCGCTTTATGACAATCACCTGGACTCCATCACCTGCCCTCCCTTTGGCTCTGTCACGCTGGTATGAATGATTCAGGAGACAGACGCAGGAAGGCGTAATAGTTTTTGTTATAATACCCCAAATTGCGGTGTGCCGTGTAAAGGCACGGGGACGAAGACCAAACAAACACGTATACAAAACACAGGGTTGAAACCCCAAACAAAAGAGCGAGGAGTACCTAGAATAAATAACACACGCGCACGATGATTAACACACTGGACGAGACCTGTAATCATCTGCGCAATCCAGTTCCTTCCTGTTTCATTTTCATTTCTGTGTACTGTTAGTGTTTCTTGTTTTCTATTATGTTTTGTTTATTAAAACACTCCCCGAACTTGCTTCCCGACTCTTAGAGCACATCCTTAAACTTCTGTCACCTGGTGGTCAAAAGCAGGACTGTGAAAACAGTCTGGATATCCTCTCACACTCTCTCTCTCTCTCTCTCTCTGCCGCTGTCTCTCATTCTTCTCTCTCGCTACAGTTAACGCCACCTCTCCGGGCTCTTATTGACACCTACCCTCTTTCCATTTGCTGTAACGAGCATCCTTCGGTCGGACCAAATCTGAACCAATCATAGATGTAGATGTTTCATAAGTTTGAACACTACAGTAGAGCACAATAAAGTAGAGTACAGTATAATGTACTGAACTCTACTTTACTGGCTGTACTGTGTGATGTCCAAACTTATGAAATATAGATGTCTATGATTGTTTCAGATTTGGTCTGGTCCGGACCAACCAAATGTGGTCTTGTTTGGGGGCGTAGCTCATTACAATAATAGCCCATGTGTAGAATAATACCCAAATATGTAGGATATTGCATATTTCTACCGTTCTTTACCTATCATCAGGAAAATAATGATATTCATATCATATTATGCATTTCTATATAGTACAGATCTGGGACTTGTGCATAGAGTTATATGGTTTATGAGGCATATGTTTGGCATACATACATTTTCAAGTGAAAAATCGAGTCCAAGCGTATTTCCGTGAATGTGGAATTACCCCTTCACAACGCATCCACCAGAAATGATTTATTTAAATGTATTACCCACTCAGAAGCATGATTATGTTATGTGGCAAATTCTGAAAAGAGAATTCCCTTGCTGTCAAATCTGATCCAGTCTGAATGAACTGAAGCGCTTGCTTGGTCTTGTGGGGTTTTTCAATGTCTGACTGTCTGGGTGCTGCTGCTGCTGCGCCACAATGTCCACTGCTGCTGTATGCTGATGTTGCTCAGTAGACAGCTTCCCTGTCTGTCTCAGCATACTATTGTTGCCACTGCTGCCCTGATGTCTGTCTGCTGAACACTCAGTCCATCTATTCTCATCATTCTGCATCTTAGACGCCTCTGCGGGTCGTAAGCAAGTAACCGCTCAGCGCTACGACACTGTCAGACTCTAGAGCAGCCAGCGGTGTGGAGAGAGAATATGGGGGGTGCGTGTGACCCACTGCCATGAATCAACGGGACTTCTGCAACCAGTTCCAGAGGTCACCTCTGTTCACAGTATGTTGTCTTTATGAGTCCCGAGTCCTGTCCAATTCTGTATAGTTAATTTGACCCCGTCGATGGTAGCTTATGCTGCTGGTGTTGTCAGGGGGATAGCAGAATGGGCCTACACGGGGGAAAGGAGAGCCATAAGAGGATTATACATTAGGAGCCTGACTTGCTGTCAGTATGGCTTCATGAACCCTATTGAACTCTAGAAACCACAGCAACAGCTGTTCCCATCTGCTTTAGGAACAGCCTGGTGATGCTCAGACACTTCATGTGCTGCCTTGTCTACTCTATTTAACAGAATATTATCTACTGCAGTGTGTCAAAAGGCTGCCATGTTGCTCTGCTTAGGAACTCACCATGTTTTTTCATCTAGTGTTTTGTCTCGTGTCTCTGCATCATTGGTTTAGCCTAGTGTTCATGACATTGTGTTTTGTATGATGTATTGTTAAGGACATTGTAGACATTTTCTAATGCCATGAGGAGAGAGAGCAGGACAAGCAGGGACAACAGAACAGGGGGAAGGGAGGCGGCCATTCAAGGAAAAATGGGGAGGGTTGCAAAGGGTCGGAAACTTTCCAGTAGATTTCCTGCATTTCTCCGGAAGTTAAGCCTGGGAATTTGGGGAATTTTGCTTAAATTCATCCAAAAAAGTTAGCTTATAACAGTGAACCTTTTTTTTGTGGGATACATATAAGGCAATTCTAGGTCTTGTAGCATATTGTGGTTAACTATCCCCAATTCAATGGCATTGCATTTCTCTGCATGCACAGTGCATTCTTCCATCACATGTGCAGCTGATTCTCAAGATCTTGCACACTAATGAGATGCTATTGATCCCACACTACTACACTGTTTGAGCCAAGGACCACATGCTTTCTGGTAAGTTTTGATTACAATACTGGGTGAATATATTTTATATGACCTACATGATTTTTTGTCGACTAGTAAATAGTAGCCTACAGAAAAGTGTGTTTAAATCATTTCTAACTTGGTAACAACAATTAACTAGCAGAAATTGTTAACGTGTGTTTTAGCTTGCTTGAGCCTGCTAACTGAGGAGTATTAATTCACCTATTTCCATACATGTTACATTTTAAAATCGTATCTTACAAAGGAGTTGTTTAATTAAACTGCGTAACTATTTATCTGTACATGGAATCTTATTTTATTTTTTGACACATTTTTTTCTAATCTTTACAGGAAAATGCCACGAGCACTATCTGATGTGTGGAGACATTTTACTGCAGCTAATGTAGAAGGAAAAACAGTGTACATTTGCAAATACTGTGCCAAATCATATGTGAAGAATGCAACAAAGATGCAGAATCATCTGGCCAAGTGCATAACGTTCCCTCAGCACTCACAACAAGCAACCTCTGACAAAAGTCCCTCTACTTCTATTCAAGGTGAAAATGATGAATCAGACACCTTATCGATAGCAACAGCTCATGGTCCTCCAAGAATCAGAAGTTTTTTTAGACTCTGAACTGATTCCCCTCTGATGCTCACAGGCAATGTAAGCATAAGAGCACCTCCCAGCTGCCCACTGCACTGAGGCTAGGAAACACTGTCACCACCGATAACAATAATAATCAAGTTTTTCAAGAAGCATTTTTCTACAGCTGGCCATGCTTTCCACCTGGCTATCCCTACCCCGGTCAACAGCTCTGCACCCCCCACAGCAACTTGCCCAAGTCTCCCCCATTTCTCCTTCACCCAAATCCTGATGTTCTGAAAGAGCTGCAAAATCTGGACCCCTACAAATCATCTGGACCCTCTCTTCCTAAAATTATCTGCCGCAATTGTTTCAACCCCTATTACTAGCCTGTTCAACCTCTCTTTCATATCGTTGGAGATCCCTAAAGATTGGAAAGCTGCCGCAGTCATCCCCCTCTTCAAAGGTGGAGAAACTCTAGACCCAAACTGTTATAGACCTATATCTATCCTACCCTGTCTTTCTAATGTCTTCGAAAGCCAAGTTAACAAACAGGTCACCGACCATTTCGAATCCCACCGTACCTTCTCCGCTATGCAATCTGGTTTCCAAGCTGGTCATGGGTGCACCTCAGCCACGCTCAAGGTCCTAAATTATATCATAACTGCCATCGATAAGAGACAATACTGTGCAGCTGTATTCATCAACCTGGCCAAGGCTTTCGAGTCTGTCAATCACCGCATTCTTATCGGCAGACTCAACAGCCTTGGTTTCTCAAATGTCTGCCTCGCCTGGTTCACCAACTACTTCTCTGATAGAGTTCAGTGTGTCAAATCGGAGGGCCTGTTGTCCGGACCTCTGGCAGTCTCTATGGGGGTGCCACAGGGTTCAATACTCAGGCCGACTCTTTTCTCTGTATACATCAATGATGTCGCTCTTGCTGCTGGTGATTCTTTGATCCACCTCTACGCAGATGACATCATTCTGTATACATCTGGCCCTTCTTTGGACACTGTTAACAAACCTCCAGACAAGCTTCAATGCCATACAACACTCCTTCCATGGCCTCCAACTGCTCTTAAACGCTAGTAAAACTAAATCCATGCTCTTCAACAGATCGCTGCCCGCACCCGCCTACCTGTCTAGCATCGCTACTCTGGACAGTTCTGACTTAGAATATGTGGACAACTACAAATACCTAGGTGTCTCGTTAGACTGTAAACTCTCCTTCCAGACTCACATTAAGCATCTCCAATCCAAAATTAAATCTAGAATCAGCTTCCTATTTCGCAACAAAGCATCCTTCACTCATGCTGCCAAACATACCCTCGTAAAACTGACTATCCTACCGATCCTTGACTTTGGCGATGTCATTTACAAAATAGCCTCCAACATTCTACTCAGCAAATTGGATTTAGTCTATCACAGTGCCATCCGTTTTGTTACTAATGCCACATATACTACCCACCACTGCGACCTGTACGCTCTCGTTAGCTGGCCCTCGTTTCATATTTGTCGCCAAACCCACTGGCTCCAGGTCATCTGTAAGTCTTTGCTAGGTAAAGCCCCGCCTTATCTCAGCTCACTGGTCACCATAGCAGCACCTACCCGTAGCACGCACTCCAGCAGGTATATTTCACCTGTCATCCCCAAAGCCAACTCCTCATTTGGCTGCCTTTCCTTCCAGTTCTCTCCTGCCAATGACTGGAACAAATTGCAAATATCACTGAAGCTGGAGTCTTATATCTCCCTCACTAACTTTAAGCATCAGCAGTCAGAGCAGCTTTCCGATCATTGCACTTGTACATAGCCCATCTGTAAATAGCCCACCCAACTACCTCATTCCCATATTGTTATTTATTGTTTGCTTCTTTGCACCCCAGTATCTACTTGCACATTCATCTTCTGCACATCTATCACTCCAGTGTTTAGTTGCTAAATTGTAGATATTTCGCCACTATGGCCTATTTATTTGCTTTACCTCCCTAATCTTACTACATTTGCACACTGTATATAGACTTTTCTATTGTGTTATTGACTGTATGTTTGTTTGTCCCATGTGTAACTGTGTTGTTTGTGTTGCACTCATTTGCTTTATCTTGGCCAGGTCGCATTTGTAAATGAGAACTTGTTCTCAACTGACCAACCTGGTTAAATAAAGGTTAAATAAAAAAATTACAAAAATGTGCATTGGAAGAGATTTCTGAATGTTCTTCGCCCAGCGTACACCCCTCCAACCAGACATGCTTTATCTACTCATTTGCTGGATGCGGAGTTCAACAGAGTTCAATTAAAGGTCAAGCAAATCATAGAGATAGTAGACTGTATTGCAATCATCTCTGATGGGTGGTCGAATGTTTGTGGGCAAGGAATAATTAACTACATCATCTTAACCCCTCAACCAGTATTCGACAAGAGCACAGACACAAGGGACAACAGACACACTGGTCTCTACATTGCAGATGAGCTGAAGGCAGTCATCAATGACCTTGGACCACAGAAGATATTTGCACTGGTGACAGACAATGTGAATATGAAGGCTGCTTGGTCTAAAGTGTAGGAGTCCTACCCTCACATCACACCCATTGGCTGTGCTGCTCATGCATTGAATCTGCTCCTCAAAGACATCATGGCAATGAAAACAATGGATACACTCTACAAGAGAGCCAAGGAAATGGTTAGGTATGTGAAGGGTCATCAAGTTATAGCAGCAATCTACCTCACCAAGGAAAGTGAGAAGAATAAGAGCACCACATTGAATCTGCTCGGAAACACCCTTTGGGGTGGTGTTGTCGTCATGTTTGACAGTCTCCTGGAGGGGAAGGAGTCTCTCCAAGAAATGGCCGTATCACAGTCTGCCGATATGGAAAGCCCCGTCAAGGAGATCCTCCTGGATGATGCATTTTGGGAGAGAGTGGTAAGCAGCCCGAAACTCCTGAAACCTATAGCAGTAGCCATTGCACAGATTGAGGGAGACAATGCCATCCTGTCTGATGTTCAGACTCCGCTCTGCAGTTCTGAAATAAATCAAACTAAGTTGTTTTTTAAATTGATTTTGGAAGGATTTAATCATTTGCAATTATGTCCACTTATAATATGGTAAAAGGTTTATCTTTCTGGCTCCATATGATATGGTAAATATATCCAATGCAAAACACATCTATATTTAAGTATTAATAATAATTTGCATATATTCCCGTTAATTCCCATATATTCCCGTTAATTCCCATATATTCCAGTTTATTCCCACGGAAGTTTCCACCTCTGAATATTCCCCAAAATGTGCAACCCTAATGGGGAGGGACGGGACATCCTGACCTGTAGGGTATTCAGCCTACATCCTCTGGGGGAGCCTGAAGGTTCCTATGTAAATCCCCCATCCCTCCCCCACCCCCTCATCCTCACCTATCCCAGCAGCTGGATCCAGACTATTTATAGAGGTACTGCTGCCCAGTGAGAGGTAAAGAGTGGAGAGCAGCTCTGGGGAGTGAGGGGAGGCGTTCACAGCACAGTTAGTGGGGGAATAAACTAGGCTTTGCACTCAGCTGTGCAAACACAGCACACATTCCAGCAATGGGCCCCACTGTCTGTGCAAGCTGTGTGGGGCAATGCCACGGTAATGGCATTGCGCTTTTTTTTCACTTTAAAATGTGCGCCAAACTAAAACCATTGATTTTAAAAGTTTAACAAATCATATATAGGGTCTACTTTTCACAATTGCCACTGAAAAATGTACTAAAACTAATTTCATTGAAGAATGTAAACTTTGGTAATGTAATTACAGTAAAATCTCCCTCAGGTTATTATGCAAACATGTTTTCCAAAAAACGGTTAAATATCTGCTACCAATTAAGATTCAAAGATGTCTGCAGAAAGAATGGGGTATCAGCTGTGGCATGGCACCTTGAGTTTGAAAAAATCTATTTTGATTATGGAACTACAGTAAGTATAGTGGATTCACACCAGGTCACGGAATTATGGTAACGGAATTACATCATTGGTCCCTGATCTGTACTACACAGAGATGCATAATTATGGATAGGAATGTCATTCTTATGTTTCACAAGTTTGGAAAGGGCAGCACAGTAGAGTACAGTGCAGTACAATACAGCATAGCAGAGTAGAGTTTGGTAGAGTACAGTACAATATACTGTATTCTACTCACTGTACTGTGCTATTCATAATTATGATACATACTGTACGTCTATGATATGTTCAAATTGGGTCCAGTCTGGTCGGTCTGTGGACCAGGGGGAACTGACAAAATGTTGACTACTTTTCAACGTCCATGGATGTCCGGTGTCGGTCGGTGCTTATGGGTAGTAAGAGCTGGGGGAGGTGACATTAACTGGAGAGGGAGAGCGAGAGAGAGAGAGAGAAGGGTTGTCCAGACCCTCTTGGTTTGACCAGCAGACAACAAAGACAAGGAATAGTTATGAGCTAAACATAACATATGCCAGAAGGGAGGACACTAGCAGGTGACCCAATTCAGTTTCAGTAATTCCGTTACCAATTTGGTAATGGAATTACAAGTTTTAATCTCTTAATAATTCATAAACAAAATGTATATAATCAGTAAAATCACTCTAACTAATTGGTAGGTCTATCATTACTTGTTACTTCTGTGGACTTGTATCATCCTCCCTCATGAGGGAGAGAAATTAAATAATATCTTAAAGATATGCTAGTTTTGGGCAGTGGTGTAAAGTACTTATGTAAAAAATCTTTAAAGTACTACTGTAGTTTTTTAGAGGAAAATGTACTTCACTTTACTATTTATATTTTGGACAACTTCCTAATCCAAAATCACATTCCTAATTAAAAAAGAATGTACTTTTTATTCCATACATTTCCCTGACACACAAAAGTACTTACATTTTGAATGCTGAGCAGGACAGGAAAATGGTCCAATTCACACACTTATCAAGAGAACATTCCTTGTCATTCCTACTGCCTCTGATCTGGCAGAGTCACTAAACACAAATGCTTCATTTGTAAATGATGTGTGAGTGTTGTAATGTGCCCCTGCCTATCCGTAAAAAAAATTTTTTTTAAGAATGATGCCATCTGATTTGCTTAATATAAGGAATTTGAAATGATTTTTACTTTTACTTTTGATACTTAAGTATATTTAGGTAATTCAATTTACTTTTGTATACTTAAGTTGATCTTAAACTAAATACTTTTAGACTTTCACTCAAGTAGTATTTCTCACTCAAGTAGTATTTTCACTTTTACTTGAGTTATTTTCTATTAAGGTATCTTTACTTTTACTCAAGTATGAAAATTGGGTACTTTTTCCACCACTAGTTTTTGGTGACGGAATTACAAGGTACAAGGCAATATTTCTTAAACTTACAGAAGATAAACAATTTCTCCAAACCAGAATGAGTGGATATTAGTTGGTACTTGGCAGGGGCCTTTATGTCAACATTATTGTGTTGTGATGTATTCTGATGCCTTTTCAGTCCCCTTTTCCATCTGCTCATCTAGAAATCAGAGCCTTGACTGATGCCTAATTTTTAAGATTGAAAAAGGTTGTATAATGTATCTATTTCTTAATTTCCCAAAAATATAGACTATTATCTTAAGTAGATGCCACTTAATATAATGTTTACATACCCTACATTACTCATCTCATATGTATATACTGTACTCTATACCATCTACTGTATCTTCCCGTCTTTATGTAATACATGTATCACTAGCCACTTTAAACTATGCCACTTTTATGTTTACATACCCTACATTACTCATCTCATATGTATATACTGTACTCGATACCATCTACTGCATCTTGCCTATGCCGTTCTGTACCATCACTCATTCATATATTTTTACGTACATATTCTTCATCCCTTTACACTTGTGTGTATAAGGTAGTTGTTGTGGAATTGTTAGGTTAGAGTACTCTTTGGGGCGGCAGGGTAGCCTAGTGGTTAGAGCGTTGGACTAGTAACCGAAGGGTTGCAAGTTCAAATCCCCGAGCTGACAAGGTACACATCTGTCGTTCTGCCCCTGAACAGGCAGTTAACCCACTGTTCCTAGGCCGTCATTGAAAATAAGAATTTGTTCTTAACTGACTTGCCTAGTTAAATAAAGGTAAAAAAAAAAAAAAAATCACTGTCGGAACTAGAAGCACAAGCATTTTGCTACACTCACATTAACATCTGCTAACCATGTGAAAAATAACATTTGATTTCACACGCAATTTGATATGTTCCTATGAACTTCACATGTTGGTGCTCATGGGTAATTTTCTATGGAAATGCCCTGTGCAATAACTTTGCACAAAAATGTTGGCTGTCTCCACTGTAAATATTTTCTACTGAGGTCACTGAAACTAAATATTTATTTTCACATTATTTTTGCCGGTAGACGACACATGGAGGGTAACAAAAGATTACTCTTTCGTAACTACTGTTTTTGGGATGTCTTTGCATTTTGCAACGCTCTCATACTGTGGTAGCCCTCATGCCATACTGGACAGGCCGTACCGTAGGTGGAAAGTCACACAGAAAATGATAGGGTACAGTAGTATGTGTGTGTGCCTCAGTGACAATCGGCCATCTTGTCAGAGGAGATTTCTGAATACAAACGAGAGATGGGAATGGAAGGAGGAAGGAAGGAAGGCCCAAAAAATTGTCAAAGACTCCAGTCACCCAAGTCATAGACTGTTCTCTCTGCTACCGCAAGTCAAGCAGTACCGGAGCGCCAAGTCGAGGTCCAAAAGGCTCCTTAACAACTTCTACCCCCAAGCCATAAGACTGCTGAACAACTAATCAAATGGCCACTGGACTATTTACATTGACACCCCCGTCCCCCCTTTGTTTTTACACTGCTGCTACTCCCTGTTTATTATCAATGCATAGTCACTTTACCCCTACCTACATGTAAAATGACCTTGACTAACCTGTACCCCTGCACATTGACTCGGTACCAGTACCCCACGTATACAGCCTCGTTATTGTTATTTTATTGTGTTACTGTTTATGTAATTTTTTACTTTATTTTATTTAGTAAATCTTTTCTATTTCTTGAACTGCATTGTTGGTAAGCATTTCACGGTAAAGTCTACACCTGTTGTATTCAGTGCATGTGACAAATACAATTTTATTTTATTTGAATACAGAACCCATCCCCCGTACCTCAGTCTGAGGATTTTTAGCTGGCGGGATGAGTTTTGGGGTTTGAACAATCCCCCTTTGTATGGCTCAGGGCACAAGTACCCTCTGTTAGTGCTGCATCACTGATCTGCACCGCCATCAGATCTCCCAACTGATTCCCATACTCTCCCTACGATCCCACACATCTCCACTATCAGGCCTGGAGTACACATATGTAACATAATCCTGTTATTATTGTCAATTCAACATTGCAACTTGATTGGAACGTGTTTTGAAGAATTTCAACTCTAACGCAGCATTGTCATATTTGCCCCAGTTCACTGTTGACTGAAATATATCAATGACATGTTATGTTGCCTGTGATGATATCTTCTGCCTATTTCATCTATCCACTTTTCCATTTGTTTAAGTTTGCCTTATCCAATTTAGGTCTGTGATTAAATCCACTGTCCATCCTCTCCTTCTAGGTGACGCCTTGTCTGACCTTTTCCGGAAGCCCATGAGTGATGATGGTGACCTGTACACCTCACTCCTGTCCAATCAGAGCCATCCCTCAGGCCAGGATGCCTCTTACCTGTCTGATGATCTGAAGCTCTCCTCTGGCCCCTCCTCCCAGGACACCTTCGACTCCTACAGCATCTTTGGTTCCTCCAACACCAAGACGATCACTGACCTGGTTGATGAGATGCCCAAGTCCCTGCTGGGGGGCTCCGAGTCGAAGACCGAGGCCTACAACTACATGGATATCAGCCATGGTGATGACATCCACAACCAGCACCAGAGCCAGGGGCCCCTGCATAGCCTAGTAGACACTGGGCTGTCTAGCTTGGACTCCCTGGGAGGCTACATGGATAAGAGCCCTGCAGAACTCGAGGAGGAGGAAGAGGAAGAGGAAGAGAACCTGGGCCCGGCGCTTGACTCGCACTCCTTCCCTTACGTAGAGGAGCCTTCTGAGGATGAGGAGCTGTCTGACTACCGCTCCTACCGTAACCTGGGCACCCCTCAGACCGCTAGCCCTGTGAAGATCACCCTGACCGAGTCCCACCCCCCTGCTTCTGCCAAACCCACCCCCCCGCAGGCCAATGTGTCTGACAATATCCTCAGCCTGGGCCTGCAGGGTGTTCCCACGGTTACACTCTCTGAGCCAGAGGACGACAGCCCCAACTCCTCCCCCAATGCATCCCCAACAGGTAGCTATCACCCACACTCTCCTACTGTGTTCTAGTGAGTTAGAGAGTTCACCATCAACATGGTCTATGGTCTTGGACTATGGTTTAGCTATGATTTGAAATACAGTATTTCAAGTTTGGTAAAAATGTAAGGTTTTAAGGTTTACAACACATCTTAAAAGGACAAAAACATTTTAAAGATGACCCTGACTCTCTCTCTCTCTCTCTCTCTCTCTGTCTCTGTCTCTCTGTCTCTGTGTGTGCAGAGAAAGAATCTCCGTCCCAAGAACTGTTCAAGGCTGTCCCCAGCAGCAAGCCAACCCCAGGCTCCACCAAGACCAGGGAGCAGGATGGCAGTAGTGCAGAGTCGGGGGACTCTGAGATAGAGCTGGTCTCTGAGGATCCTCCTCTGCAGAGCCCCCCCAGCACCAAATCCAGTAACAACCCCTTTGAGCAGCCTCCCAGCAGCAAGGGAGGTTTCAGCCAGACTGGCAACCCCTTCGACAATCCCCCCAGCGCTAAGGGGCCCATATCCTACAGCATCCTGAGGGAGGAGAGGGAGGCTGAGCTGGACAGTGAGCTCTTCATCGAGTCTGCCAATGAGGAGAGCCCCAAGAGAGAGGGGTCCGGCCCCAAACAGGGGGTCAACACCCCTTCACCTCTGATCCCCACCGCTGCTCCCCCCGCCTGCCCTGCCCCAGAGGTGGTTCCAGTCGAGCCTGTCACGAGCTCCATGATGAAATCATCCAATGACAAGATCAAGAGCCACATGAAGATGGAAGAGGATTGCCCCACCAAGCCCAAGCCCCCCACGGCTGCCGTGCCCCCGGAGGTGAGGTCTGAGAGGCCCCTCCTGGATGACAAGCACATCACTGAGGGGAAGGGAGACCTGACCAAACCTGCTGCGCCAGTCTTTATGGAGGGCTTTGACAAACAGAAAGGTAAGTCCTGTAATTAATCAACTTGTCCTCATCTGTTGATAGAGAATTTTATATGGTATTCTGTAGCCTATTTATTTTCTGCCCATTAACTCTAATAGCCTGCATTCCAACATACAATCTGTGGTGATAAACCTACCTAACTACACTATTATCCCTCCTTGCAGCCGTGTTATCTTTATATCTTTCCTTGTTGCAGTTGTGTTGCCTTTGCATTATATTTCATCACAACATTCCAGAAATATCTCTACCATCTTATCGAACAGGTAGTACGGTATCTGTTGGTGCATTTGTTTGTCAGTGGAGAATCCAGTGGCTGTGTGGTTTGCCGTTTTTTAACACTAGTAACTGCATGTATTTTACCAGGCTGTTGCTATGACAATGGAATCCCTCTAATACAGCAGGTTGTTCATGCACTGTTTTTACTGCCCTGAGTGTGTGATGCATCAGAAGAGATAGCATGGAAGGTCAAAGAGTGTTGTTATCCCGGCTGTGTTGACAAGGTTGGAAATAAAAAGGGTTGCTATGAGACGGCTAGTTCTGTTCTCTCTGTGCTGTGGTGGGTGTGAGCATCTTGGATTTTGAGCTGCTGCATGATTTCAAGATCTGCTTCCCTCTGGTGGTAGGCTATAGTTACAAAACATGTCTGAGGCCAGCATTTTTATGATGACAATCAACAGAGGCTGAGCCTCTACATCATTAAAGATATCAACTAATCCCTCACTCTCATTTGATATGTATAGAATTGTTTTGAAACAGCCCTGACTCTCTCACTCCCACATCCCAAACAGGCCATCTGTCTCCTAACTCTTTCAGACAGACATCATCACAGATCACGCCAGAGATCACTTTGCACCACATTGAGCCAGAGAGTTCTCTGTGTGTAAAGCCGAACATTTTGTGTTGGCACTTAGTTGTCTTTCTTCTGTTTGCTTCTTTTTCATCCTTGTTGTAAATAGTGGGTTTATGTAATCCCGTGATGTAAAATCTGGAGCACACACACATAAATTTACGCTTAGGAGGATTCATTTGATGTGCAGATAGATGCAGTTACAAGAATATCACAGTTCACTTATTATCGTATGGTTCCTTTGCTGTCAAAGCACAATATCCACCTATAGTATGTAACTGACATTCCTTATTCAGATGGGGAGAATAAAGAGAAATGAAAACATCTGATGTGCTTGAGGAAAAGTCGAAGCCCCTCCCCTCTCCTGGTGTTTACAAACAGACAACCACAGAAGAAGGTTCTCGAATCTCTAAAAGCAGGTCAACCCATTTGATGAAGTTGATATTCCTCCACCACTAGGTGGTGCAGGGCACCATAGACTATAACAGAGGTCCGTGTGTACGCTGAAGAGTGAAGACAAGCAGAGCAGACATTATGTACCACGGCCTGTGCAGCTCCGCAGAAGTTGCCATGGCAACACCGTCCAAGGGGGAGAGCACATCACAGGCGCATATATTTTTTGCCCATTGGCTGTTGCCGTGGTAGAGAGCTTTCTCAAGGCTGCAGCAAGCAGAAAGTGTGAGGGGGATGCCGACAAGGCTGTCTGTGCACTGACTGTACCAATGTCACTGAAATAGAGGGGTCAATGTTAACATTCAAAATCCTGATGATATAGTTATTCTCTATCCAAGCACACAGACTCTGTTTAGACGTGGTACTGTCTGTGTTGGACTCAGCTCCTACATGCATCACTGTGGCAATCCCATGCCATCGTACCCCGAATATATTGTTCTAGCAATTCTAGCAATCAGATTGTTCTAGCAATTCTCACATAGTAACTTCATTGGAAGGAAGGAATGTTTGACATGGTTTGTACATTTGTATCACAATTTTTTTTTTATCATAATGAATGTGTCAAGTATGGCCCTTTTTAGACCTGTACATGAACCGTACATGATACAACATCTTGGTGTACTTATACTCCTTATAGTGTTGTCTCAAATTTGGAGTATATCTAGATTCTGAAATTAAAATGTTTCACATTCAAAAAATATTATGTTGTTTGTAGCAATCTACTCTTCAAACACATCAAATTCCCAGAGTCTCTGGTCATTTTAATGATATGACCCGTTTTATACATAGAAATTGATATTATAGGTAATTAACTGCCATTGCCCCAACTGTAGACCAGGTGTTGTTAGAGCTGCAATCTGACTTTGTTGCCTTACAAAAATCCCTGGTTGGTTTAAAAAGTGTACTTAATGTGGGCAAGACCAAATATGTTGTTTATGTGGTATTGAGATGTCGGATGCATAAGAGATGTTATGATTGATTTTATGAGTTATTATAGGCCTCTGTGATCTAAGTTTTCATGAAGTCACAGCCCTCCTCTACAATTACTCATTCAGCAAATCACCCTTTGAATTCCATTTCCCATTCACTGTGTTGGTGGGGCTCATACAATGTACAATGTAGCAGAGAGCCCACTCTGGAAATGTGATGTACTTGTAGAGTATATCGTTCCAAACAATGTCTTAAAATTAACAAAATCAGAAAGGGTACTTTTCAGATATTCATATTCATATTTTTAATGTTGAATAAATGAACGTGAAAAATTATATTTCAAAATTAAGACATACTCCATATTTTAGATCACACTATAAGGAGTATAATGACATCAATATGTTGTCTGTATCATGTACAGTTCACAGATCATAGGGTCTTACAGGAGGCATGATTAGGTCTAAAAAGGACCTAAAATGGCCACTCAAAAATGGTTTGTGATACAAATGTAAAAAGCATGTCAAACATCCTTCCTCCTAATGACGTTTATTTGTGAGAATTGCCAGAACAATCTGAGATATCCTAAATATTTTCAGCCTTCGCTGTCATGGAAACGCCCTAGAGCTTTGTCAGGTCATTTGCATTGCTAATGCATCCTGGTGGGACCTAAAGCACAAACTGAACCACAGCCTTAAAGCAGTAAACCTTTGAGGGCTATTACTGTAGGCTACAGTGTGTATATTTATGAATGATTAAAAAGACAAGCACTTAAGCTGCTCAATAATTAGTGAGACATATTGAAAATAACTACGGTATTTGTGTCATATTGACCACAAGCTTAAACATTATTTTGTACAAAGCGTAGAAACAAAGGACAGAGGAGTTGACTATTTGCTAGATGATTTCTTAGCTAAGCTAGGTCCCTTCCCCAGCAGTAGCCTATAGAATCCTCAGGCTTAACACAAAACCTTTTACCCACAGTCTCAGTGCTGTGAAGGATGACGTCAGATTGTTTCAATTGTAATTTCAATCTGGCACCTTATCCGTAAATGATCTTCTATACAATATTGATCATGATGAAACTAGCCACAAAAATGGAAGCATGAGGGGTGGGCTAGGAAATATGACAGTGCACTTGCCTGCTTCCGACTGAGCTTAATCAAAGGGCATGTTGGTTAACTCTTTCACTACCAAACCCCCAGCCCACCAACTAGTCTGCTCTGAGAATCAGGATAAGCATGAGGACTTTTATTGTGAAGGGATGCCTACCCCCCCGCACTAAATCATTGCATGGATGATTTGCTGCAGTAGCGACTGTGGTGTGGCGTTTATTCGATCACCCCCCCCCCCCACCCACACCTCTCCTCCTTCTGTTCTCGCTAACACTGCTCCACAGCATCATTCTGTTTTTTCCGCGAGCCAGCAGTACCTTGGAAACCTTGACTCCCTCCCTCTCGTCTCCGCATCTCATCATTCCAACTATTCATGCCTTTGTGAGATGAGTGAGTGAATCAGTGGCACAAGAAGAGGAAGAGCTAGAAGAAAACGGAGAAGACCAAGAGAAAGGAAAATCAGGGAGATTGATCATCAGCATGCAGGCCACTGCAGACGGTATCAAGAAGGAGTGCTCCTGGAGTAGCTGGAAAGGCCAGGGTACTGATGTGTTTGCTGTGTTTATTGTGTAAATCAAATCACATTTTATTGGTCACATACACATGTTTAGCAGATGTTATTGCGGGTGTAGCGAAATGCTTGTGCTTCTAGCTCCGACAGTGCAGCAATATCTAACAAGTAATATCTAACAGTTTCACAACATATACCCAAAATACACGTAAATCTAAGTAAGGAATGGATTTTCTGTCTCTGTCTGTGTGTTAGGAGTGTGTGTATCTAGGCTGTGAGTGGTGATCTGATTTGTGTGTATGTATGAGGTGCACATGTAGCCTATTTATGCTGCGAGTGCAAAGCTCTAGTTGTGTTTGTGTGAAAGGGGGATGTTGCATGTATGGTCGTGGTGGTATCCAAGGTGTGTGTTAGTCGGGGCCTGGGTGAACAGGCTTAGCTGTTTACCCCCCCCCGTCCCCCTGTGTCACAGCAGACACGCCCTGATCACGCTCTCTGTGTGCGTGTGAGACAAAGGGGAAAAAGAGGGTGGGAGGGTGGGTGGCTGTGAGACGTTGCTGATTATGATGACGAATGTATACATACATGCTGTGAGACGTCTGTTGTTCAGTGTGTGTTTTGTGTGTGTGTGTGTGTTAAGGTGAAACTCTATGTTGGACCAAGGTGTGTCATTGTTATCGCCCTCCCAGTGTGACGCTCTGTGGGGGAGCTGTTTTCATGCCGGAGACTTTGAGCTATTTTTGTGTGCGAGGCTGTTGGAGCATCCGGATGGCACTGACGAACTGTCTCCGTGGCAACCAGGCCACACCCATCCTAATTACATCAGTCTCATCCATCGGCTGCCAGGGCACCTTGCAGCGACTGGGAAAGAAAGGCACAGCCTCCGTCTGCCTTTTTCTCCATCATGGTGTGCATTAGTATTGCCTGACGAGGAGAGAAAATGGTGTCCCTTCCTCCTCCTCGCCTTTCCAGCTGGCTGTCATTTTCTATTGCAGCCATGTTTATTGTAGGAGAGAGATGGGGTTGGTTGGTCTGCCTTTTCCTTACCTGTGAATGAAACTGAGTAATTTTAAGATTTAAAATGGAGAATAGAATAGAATCTCCAAATTAAAATGCAAGACTAATAGCCTATGAATCTCTTTATAAAATATACAGAGAAGGAGCCACACAGGTCTATGTGGATACTTTATTTTCATTGAACAATAACCAGTTCCTTTCATTCAGTCACAGAGTTGTGAGCATAATAGCTTGTATTCTCTGAGCTTTCACTATAGACGGGTTGGTTGTTTAGCAACAAAAGTGACGCGTGCGCAACTATGGGGCAAAACAAATTGGTTACACTTAGCTTGTTGATAACATACATAATTTCTCAAATACATTGTTACAGTTGTTGGTTAGCTAGCTAGTGAATCTTAGCCATATTAGCATTGACAATGATACACCTTGGTCCAACATAGAGTTTCACCTTAACACACACAAAACACACACAGATAAATTATCAAATTGACCAGTTGGATGTTCTTTAGTTTGAATAAGCTGTTGAAGCAAAGACACAGGTTTGGATACATGTTTGATCATGCTGGCTTGGGGCATGGTTTGAGCCAGTGTCGATGACTTTAGTGGTCTAACCGGGTCAGGCTCAAACTGGTTCACTCTGCCGCTACCTAAAAATGTAGAACATAATCTGACTACAAATCTGAAGAGTGAGGAATATTGCATCAGCTTGTTGAGTATCAGAAGCAGAAATCATACAGGCCTGTATCAGTGATCAGGGTTTGTCTGCGTGCCACGGTACCTACTGTACGTTTTGGTTCAACATCCTGTGTTCATGCTGGCTGGGCAGGACAGTAATCCCCAGGGTCTCTACCAACCAGAGAGCTTGACAGAACCTCACCCATGACTCACTCTGTGAAATAGGCTATAGGCCTATACCAATTGTTTACTGTGCATTACCAATGTGAAAGCAAAGCCTGCTATCTAGCGCTAAGCCTAATGAAAGGGAATTAGATGCTGAACAAATTATTAATGGGACTTGCAAACGTCTCATTCTAAATCTCTACCATACTTCTGACTTATTGGCTAGTTATTATGAGCACTCCATCCCTCCTACACCGTTTAAGATAGAAACGTCATTCAAACTTTAAAACGTACAGACCGGTCTGGAATAGTGTGCTTACATACTTTTGATATACACTGCTCAAAAAAATAAAGGGAACACTAAAATAACACATCCTAGATCTGAATGAATGAAATATTCTTATTAAATACTTTTTTCTTTACATAGTTGAATGTGCTGACAACAAAATCACACAAAAATTATCAATGGAAATCGATTTGGAGTCACACTCAAAATTAAAGTGGAAAACCACACTACAGGCTGATCCAACTTTGATGTAATGTCCTTAAAACAAGTCAAAATGAGGCTCAGTAGTGTGTGTGGCCTCCACGTGCCTGTATGACCGCCCTACAACGCCTGGGCATGCTCCTGATGAGGTGGCAGATGGTCTCCTGAGGGATCTCCTCCCAGACCTGGACTAAAGCATCCGCCAACTCCTGGACAGTCTGTGGTGCAACGTGGCGTTGGTGGATGGAGCGTGATATGATGTCCCAGATGTGCTCAATTGGATTCAGGTCTGGGGAACGGGCGGGCCAGTCCATAGCATCAATGCCTTCCTCTTGCAGGAACTGCTGACACACTCCAGCCACATGAGGTCTAGCATTGTCTTGCATTATGAGGAACCCAGGGCCAACCGCACCAGCATATAGTCTCACAAGGGGTCTGAGGATCTCATCTCGGTACCTAATGGCAGTCAGGCTACCTCTGGCGAGCACATGGAGGGCTGTGCGGCCCCCCAAAGAAATGCCACCCCACACCATGACTGACCCACCGCCAAACCGGTCATGCTGGAGGATGTTGCAGGCAGCAGAAAGTTCTCCACGGCGTCTCCAGACTCTGTCACGTCTGTCACGTGCTCAGTGTGAACCTGCTTTCATCTGTGAAGAGCACAGGGCGCCAGTGACGAATTTGCCAATCTTGGTGTTCTCTGGCAAATGCCAAACGTCCTGCACGGTGTTGGGCTGTAAGAACAACCCCCACCTGTAGACGTCGGTCCCTCATACTACCCTCATGGAGTCTGTTTCTGACCGTCTGAGCAGACACATGCACATTTGTGGCCTGCTGGAGGTCATTTGCAGGGCTCTGGCAGTGCTCCTCCTGCTCCTCCTTGCACAAAGGCGGAGGTAGTGGTCCTGCTGCTGGGTTGTTGCCCTCCTACGGCCTCCTCCACGTCTCCTGATGTACTGGCCTGTCTCCTGGTAGCGCCTCCATGCTCTGGACACTACGCTGACAGACACAGCAAACCTTCTTGCCACAGCTCGCATTGATGTGCCATCCTGGATGAGCTGCACTACCTGAGCCACTTGTGTGGGTTGTAGACTCCGTCTCCTGCTACCACTAGAGTGAAAGCACCGCCAGCATTCAAAAGTGACCAAAACATCAGCCAGGAAGCATAGGAACTGAGAAGTGGTCTGTGGTCACCACCTGCAGAACCACTCCTTTATTGGGGGTGTCTTGCTAATTGCCTATAATTTCCACCTGTTGTCTATTCCATTTGCACAACAGCATGTGAAATTTATTGTCAATCAGTGTTGCTCCCTAAGTGGACAGTTTGATTTCACAGAAGTGTGATTGACTTGAGTTACATTGTGTTGTTTAAGTGTTCCCTTTATTTTTTTGAGCAGTGTATTTTATGCTTTTTAACCTATTAAGCTTTTTGTATTTTTTTCCCCCAATCTTCATTTAAATGGGACTTTTTTCAACATTCTAAAGTATTCCCCATTGTTAGACAGTCACATGACTTCCAACAGTTCATTCACTGTAAACAATGCAATTTTTGACACAAATCAGCTACTTTGACCACTTTCCCAACAACTTAGGCAAAAGGTTAGAGCATATGAAATGTTCCTCTGCTTGTCTGCTATTCAAGCCCGAAATCAGAGCATAAATATATTTTGCCAATCAAAGGGTGGAGCTGTTTTAGTAACCGTGTCAACTGTAAGCAGGTGACGCCAACCTTTGTCCTATAGTGATTATGTACCCATAATTCATCATCACGATATATTTGTTGGTCCCATGTTTCATGAGCTGAAATAAAAGATCCCAGAGATGTTCCATATGCACAAAAAGCTTATTTCTCTAAAATGTTGTACAGGCTGTGTAAGAGCTATTTGACCAAGAAGGAGAGTGGTGCATCAGATGACCTGCTCTCCACAATCACCCGACATCAACCCAATTAAGATGGTTTGGGATGAGTTGGACCGCAGAGTGAAGAAAAAGCAGCTAAAAAGTGCTCAGCATATGTGGGAACTCCTTGGAACTGTTGGAAAAGAATTCCAGGTGACTACCTCATGAAGCTGGTTGAGAGAATGCCAAGAGTGTGTAAAGCTGTCATCAAGGCAAAGGGTAGCTACTTTGAAGAATCTAAAATATATTTGGATTTGTTTAACCGTTTTTTGGTTACTACATGATTCCATATGTGTTATTTCATAGTTTTGATGCCTTCACTACTATTCTACAATGTAGAAAATAGTAAAAATAAAGAAAAACCCTGGATTAGGTGTGTCCAAACTTTTGACTGGTACTGTACACTGATCAAAAATATAAACACAACATGTAAAATGTTGGTCCCATGTTTAATGAGCTGAAATAAAAGATCCCAGAAATGTTCCATATGCACAAAAAGCTTATTTCTGTAAAATGTTGTGCCACTAATTTGTTTACCTGCGTGTTAGTGAGCATTTCTCCTTTGCCCAGATAATCCATCCACCTGACATGTGTGGCATATCAAGAAGCTGATTAAACAGCATGATCATTACACAGATGCACCTAAAAGGCCACTCTAAAATGTGCAGTTTTGTCACATAACACAATGCTACAGATGTTTCAAGTTTTGAGGGAACGTGCAATTGGCAGTTCTTCACTGCAGGAATGTCCACCAGAGCTGTTGCCAGAGAATTGAATGTTAATTTCTCTACCATAAGCCGTCATGTATATCACGTACAACCACAGACCACGCCAGCCCAGGACATCCACATATGGCTTCTCCACCTGTAAGATCATCTGAGACCAGCCACCCGGACAGCTGATGAAACTGTGGGTTTACACAACTGAAGACTTTTTGCACAAACTCTAAGAAACCATCTCAGGGAAGCTCATCTGTATGCTCGTTGTCCTCACCACGGTCTTGGCCTGACTGCAGTTCGGCGTCATAACCAACTTCACTAGGCAAATGCTCACTTTCGATGGCCACTGGCATGCTGGAGAATTTTGCTCTTCACAGATTAATCCCGGTTTCAACTGTACCGGGCAGATGGCAGACAGTGTTTATGGCGTGGTGGGGGTGAGCGGTTTGCTGATGTCAACGTTGTGAACAGAGTGCCCCATGGTGGCGATGGGGTTATGGTATGGGCAGGCATAAGCTACGAACAATGAACACAACTGCGTTTTATCAATGGCAATTTGAATACACAGCGATACCGTGACGAGATCCAGAGGCCCATTGTCGTGCCATTCATACGCCACAGTCACTTCGTGTTTCAGCAAGATAATGCATGGCCCCATGTTGCAAGGATCTCTACACAATTCCTGGAAGCTGAAAATGTCCCAGTTCTTCAATGGCCTGCATACTCACTAGACATGTCACCTATTGAGCATATTTGGAATACTCTGGATCGACATGTACAACAGCGTGTTCCAGTTCCCACCAGTATCCATCAATTTCACACAGCCATTGAAGAGGAGTGGTACAACATGCCACAATCAATAGCTTGATCAACTCTATGCAAAGGAGATGTGTCACGCTGCATGAGGCAAATGGTGGTCACTGGTTTTCTGATCCACGCCTCTACCTTTTTTAAGGTTTCTGTGACCAACAGATGCATATCTGTAATCCCAGGCATGTAAAATCCATACATTAGGGCCTAATGAATTTATTTATTAACTGTAACTCAGTAAACTTTTTGAAATTGTTGCATGTTTAGATTTTTGTTCAGTGTATATCACATATGATGGTATTGACCCCTATTGGCCAACCAATAAATAATACTTGACTAAACCGTTGGGCTATAGCACGAAATCGAATGCTACAACTGGACGAATCATAATGACATATAATGTTGTTGAAAGCCTGGGCCGAGGCTAAGTGCAGGCAAATATTTCATAATATTCTTTCTGGTGGAGGAGCTCCAGCATGGAGTAGGTGTGTGTGTCGCACACATGATGGAGCGGTGACAGTCTGATAAGGAACGTCCTCCGACGCCAGATGGTTGAAATGTCAAAACGATCTCTGAACCAATTATATTAATTTGGGGACAGGTCGATAAGCAAACATTTATGGAAATTTAGCTAGCTAGCGTGCTGTTGCTAGCTAATTTGTCCTGGGATATAAACATTGGGTTGTTATTTTACCTGAAATGCAAGTCATGGTCCTCTACTCTGACAGTTTCTAGTGATCTCTCCTACTTCAGGCTTCTTCTTCTTCTTTGGACTTTATATGGTGGTTGGCAACCAACTTGAAGGTGCATTACCACCACCAACTGGACTGGAATGTGGACATCAGTTCATCTTTCAATCACCCACGTGGGATATGCTCCTAAAAACCAATGAGGAGATAGGAAAGGCTGAACTTGCAGCGCATTAAGCATCACAAATAGAACCAAGTTCAATTTTAGCACCTGGCTACGCACACGCAATGATTGAATAACATGTATGTGTACATTTATTTTGCAACACGAGCAGTGTGGTCAGCATGTTATCGTAGTGAGTTAGGTTAACATCATGGGCTGGATAGAGGCAGTCTACCACGTTCAGAACTGAATAATAGTGGATTTATTTGCCTCATAAAATAATTGTATAAGAATAAATAAATAATAGTATAATAGCACAAACTATCGCTTATAAAGCTGTGATTTAAGAATAGCCTAGGCTATAGACTTTCATACTTGTTCTTTTTGAAAGTGGCAACTTTAGGACAACACCTTCTTAAGCTAGAAAATTTGGGAACTTTAACTTCTCTTAAAGCTTTTATGATAGACCTAGTAGGAGGATAGGTTATTGGCCATTTGGTTTTCAACTTCGTGTAGAGGGATTTTCTTGGTCCGCATGGATCATCTCTTTCTTAATAAGCTTAAACTTTATTAAACTGGCCATTAGATGTTTTCTATAGGCTATTGATATTGTTTATTTTCTCTCATTATTACCCTGGCTACCTTTTACATTTTTAGGCTATTCAAATAACTCTTTGAGCTTGAACTCTGTTACATTCATTGTTTGATCGAGAGAAAGCCCTGCATAAAATTATGAGTGTAGCCTATAGCCCAAAGTCCTATTCATAGCCTATCAAATGGAAAGAGAGGGGAATATAGGCAACCAATAATTTTTTACAGCTAGACACAAGAAAGTCAAGGAGTGTCCGACACAGAGAGAGAGAGAAACAATATTTTCTGACTGGACCTTTTGCGCTGCTTGGGTGGAATTCTTCTCTCTGACTGGCCTACATTTCTCAATTGCGCTCTGTATATAAAAAAAAAGTATTTATTTAAATAGGCTTTAGAAAATAGGAAAAGGCAAATTCCTCGGGAATGTCACTTGCGTGCTCCCCTGCTGTGTGCTGCGAGACGCGAGAAGTTAAAAGGCTAAAGCATCATCTGTCACATCACTGTGTCATCACCATCGACTATGGCTGTCAATCATCGTCAGTAGACGATGCTATCTTAATATCACCCAACTGTAGTAGGCTAACTTCCCACTGACTGCCTTGAAACTTTGAATTTGTTAACTACAGCATAGGGGGAGCACATTCTAAGAATGACACAATTAGTAATTCATGTAACTTTTGACACATCCACTACTTTGACCACTTTCCTAACAACTTAGTGTATTAAATATTAGTCTACTTCTCTGCTATTCAAATCAGAACAGAAATATCTTCTAAGATATTATGAAATCTACTTCTCTGCGACCCAGATCTGAAATCAGAACAGAAATAGTTTCAACCAATCAATTGGTTCAACTACCACAAAAATAATTTTAACCAGATTTTTTTTTTTTTTACTTAATGCAAAATTACCATCTAGTTTGAAAACGGTATTATTCACCAATAGTCTTCCTTGATAAGAATAATTTATTCTCTTGGGTGGCAGTATTTTGTCAGTAAAAGAAAATGTAGGCTAGTTCCAGACAGTTGCATGATTTGTAATATGATTCAACGATTGCCATTTTAGATGACAACCCAAACTCAGCCATCAAACTCCATTAAGCCTTTATTATGGTATTTAAACCGTGTCAGATTCTATCAGCAGCGTTTAGAAACCATGTCCATGACGTTTGTGTCTGTTGTTTTGACGGCTTCCTGTTAAACCGTCCCTTTGTCCTTTTGTGTTGAACAATAAAGGCTGGGTGTGTCGGTGTAGACACGTTACGTGTCCCTCATTCCACATACTCAGAGCAAGTGAATCTGTCTCAGTTCCCCAGGGAGTGCTTTTGCTCTCTCCCTCCATCTCTCTCTCACTCTCTCTCCTTCCTCCTCTCTATCTGTGAGTGGAGGGGGAGAAAATGCAGCACCGTAGCTATGGTAATTGCACCAGGCAGGTGCTCACAGAGCTGAAGCATTTTAATAGAGCAGTACATTTCAGCCTGCATCTTTCAGCCTCACTGTAAGGTCATATAACACCCTCACAGACGTTGCAGATCTGCTGAGATACCCACTCAGTAGATGGTATACTGCCAATGAAGTCACATGCTGCGGGCTATAGATAAGAGAATAAATGATCGGAAAGAATTCCATCTTCCTGTCTGGTGGAGGGAGATACCCATCCACCATTTTGAATAAGATAGTCACTTTAATTTTGCCCTTGCTTGGCAGTCTTAAAAGAGCTCACTGAGAGGGTGTGTGTACGAGTGTGTGCTGGATCGCAGCTCAGGTCTCTGGCAACCTATCCCCTTAACCCTCCCCCAGACCAATGACTAGCCTGTGTGCTTGTGGCCACTCCCCCTTCATGCTCTCCTTTTGTCTGTGGATAAAGCAGCTGCCTCTATCCCTGTTCAGCCATGGGAGCCGCAGGTCAGTACATACGCTTCTACTGCACTAGCTAAAGCTTTTCTCTCTTTGTGCAATCTGTAGATCAGATCACAATGCACATATGCTGCTGTATGTCAAGTCTCTCTGGCATTGCTGTCCTGCCTGTCTGTTTTACGGCTGCTTCGCTTGGTGCGTGTGTGAATGATTATTTTTTGCATCTCCATTTGAAGCAATACAGTAGATAAATGGCAAATCATAGTGAGTTTCTGACTAGTGACAGTGGGTTTATAGGGAGTGGCACTCAGTCAGATATCCAGCCTTATTGAGTAGTTATTGATTACAGGGAAAGAGGTTAGTCCGTATTGGTTATTGAGAAGGGAAGCTCAGTATTGGTGATTTGGGCAGATGATTATGGGGGTATGGCAAAATGTGCACCCGCCCCTCACAAAGTGAGAGGGTCAGTGGTGGTAAAATTAGAGTCCTTTCAGCACCCAGTTTTAGAACACCTTTTTGGCATCCATAGATGCCTGTTAGAAATCAAGATGGCCATCATCTCTATGCCGCTCACAGCTCCACAGCTAAAATTAGAGCAGGAAGGCGGATGGGCAGACACGAGGGCTTAGGGAGGAAGGAGAAGACACCCAGAGCACGCAGCCGTTTTTCACTCCTCTATGGAACAGGAGCACAAACTCTTTGGAACAGGCTTTGTCTCCTCCTCCTCATAAAACAGAGGGCTTGCAGGTGTCACATCAACAGTTGAACATTGAAATACATGAATGTACACTGAGCCACAGTCACTGGATGTGGAGGAGCTGGCTCACAACTGTGGGTGAACCAGACACTTTTCTCATGGAAACAAGCCTGTGTTTCCAGCCAACACAGGAGAGGGCTGTGGGGGTCACTTGAGCTGAGCTGGAACGGTACACTGACTCAGGCCTAATCCAGGGGTGACAAACCTCTGCCGTCTTTGTTGGGGGCTGAAAACATACTGAGTCTTATGCCCAAAAACCATAAATAGCAAGACATGGCGCCAGTCTTTTAAGACACCATTGAATTGGATGTATACTGAACATGGCAGGTAGCCTGGTGGTTAGAGCGTTGGGCCAGTAACCAAAAGGTTTCTAGATCGAATCCCTGAGCTGACAAGGTACAAATCTGTTGTTCTGCCCCTGAACAAGGCAGTTAACCCACTGTTCCTAGGCCGTCATTGTAAATAAGAATGTGTTCTTAACTGACTTGCCTAGTTAAATGTAAAGTGTTGGTCCCATGTTTCATGAGCTGAAAGAAAATAAATGTTCCATTTGCACAAAAAGCTTATTTCTCTCAAATGTTGTGCACAAACTTGTTTGCATCCCTGTAAGTGAGCATTTCCCCTATGTCAAGATAATCCATCTACCTCACAGGTGAGGCATATCAAGAAGCTGATTAAACAGCATGATCATTACACAGGTGCACCTTGTGCTGAGACAATAAAAGGCCACTGTAAAATGTGCAGGTTTGTCACACAAGGGAGCGTGCAAATGACGTACTCACTGCAGAAATGTCCACCAGAGAATTGAAGGTTAATTTCTCTAACATAAGCCACCTCGTTTTAGAGAATGTGGCAGTACATCCAAACGGCCTCACAACAGCAGACTACGTGTAACCACGCCAACCCAGGACCTCCACATTCGGCTTCTTCACCTGCGATATCGTCTGAGACCAGCCACTCAGACAGCTGATAAAACTGTGGGTTTGCACAACTGAAGAATTTCTGCACAAACTGTCAGTAACCTCAGGGAAACTCATCGGAGTGCTCGTCGTCCTCACTAGGGACTTGACTTGACTGCAGTTTGGCGTCGTAACCGACATCAGTGGGCAAATGCTCACAGTCGAGGGCCACTGGCACACTGAAGTGTGTTCTTCATGGACGAATCCCGGTTTTAGCTGTACCCAGGCAGATGGCGTCGTGTGGGCGACGGTAGCGGTGTGGTTATGGTATGGGCAGGCATAAGCTACGAACAACGAACACAATTTGAATGCATTGAAATACATTGATGAGATCCTGAGGCATATTGTCATGCCATTCATCTGCTGCCATCACCTCATGTTTTAGCATGTTTTCAAAAGGGTCTGTACACAATTATTGGAAGCTAAAAATGTCCCAGTTCTTCCATGGTCTGCATACTCACCAGACATGTCACCCAATTGAGCATGTTTGGGATGCTTTGCATCGACGCATATAACAGCGTGTTCCAGTCCCCGCCAGTATTCAGCAACTTCGCACAGCCATTGAAGAGTGGGACAACATTCCACTGGCCACAGTCAACAGCCTGATCAACTCTATGCAAAGGAGATCTTGCGCTGCATGAGGCAAATGGTCACACCAGACACGGACTGGTTCTCTGATCCATGCCTCTACTTTTTAAGTTATCTGTGACCAACAGATTCATATTTGTATTCCCAGTAATGTGAAATCCATAGATCAGATCAAATAAAATTGTATTAGTCACATGCGCCGAATACAAGAGGTGTAGACCTTACAGTGAAATGCTTTCAGGATTTCTGATCGATTTGATGTTATTTTAATGGACAAAAAACGTGCTTTTGAACGGTAGTATATATATATAGTACGGCCTCACAACAGCAGACTACGTGAATATATATATATATATTTATATATATATATATGCGAATAGAAGCCGGATAGAAAGGTTTTCACTTTGGCACATTCACTCCTCCGTTTAATCGACAGCTCAATCAAACGCAGTAAAACATAGGTTAGAGCAAAATCCCACACGTCAGGGGCCTCTGAGGTTATCTGACCTAACTGCCTGGGGTACCCTGGGATTACTGCTGTAAAGGATATCACAACGTGGACGTGTGGTGACCCTACAGTTGGGTCATGTTGGGGTGACCCTACGGTTAGTCATGTTGGGGTGACCCTGCGGTTAGTCATGTTGGGGTGACCCTACGGTTAGTCATGTTGGGGTGACCCTGCGGTTAGTCATGTTGAGTTGACCCTACGGTTAGTCATGTTGAGTTGACCCTACAGTTAGTCATGTTGAGTTGACCCTACAGTTAGTCATGTTGGGGTGACCCTACGGTTAGTCATGTTGAGTTGACCCTACGGTTAGTCATGTTGGGGTGACCCTACGGTTAGTCATGTTGGGGTGACCCTACGGTTAGTCATGTTGAGTTGACCCTACGGTTAGTCATGTTGGGGTGACCCTACGGTTAGTCATGTTGAGTTGACCCTACGGTTAGTCATGTTGGGGTGACCCTACGGGTAGTCATGTTGGGGTGACCCTACGGTTAGTCATGTTGAGTTGACCCTACGGTTAGTCATGTTGGGGTGACCCTACGGTTAGTCATGTTGGGGTGACCCTACGGTTAGTCATGTTGAGTTGACCCTATGGTTAGTCATGTTGGGGTGACCCTACGGTTAGTCATGTTGGGGTGACCCTACGGTTAGTCATGTTGGGGTGACCCTACGGTTAGTCATGTTGGGGTGACCCTACGGTTAGTCATGTTGAGTTGACCCTACGGTTGGGTCATACTGTGTCATGTTGGGGTGACCCTACGGTTAGTCATGTTGGGGTGACCCTACGGTTGGGTCATACTGTGTCATGTTGGGGTGACCCTACGGTTGGGTCATACTGTGTCATGTTGAGTTGACCCTACGGTTGGGTCATACGGTGTCATGTTGGGGTGACCCTACGGTTAGTCATGTTGGGGTGACCCTACGGTTAGTCATGTTGGGGTGACCCTACGGTTAGTAATGTTGAGTTGACCCTACGGTTAGTCATGTTGAGTTGACCCTACGGTTAGTCATGTTGGGGTGACCCTACGGGTAGTCATGTTGGGGTGACCCTACGGTTAGTCATGTTGAGTTGACCCTACGGTTAGTCATGTTGGGGTGACCCTACGGTTAGTCATGTTGGGGTGACCCTACGGTTAGTCATGTTGAGTTGACCCTACGGTTAGTCATGTTGGGGTGACCCTACGGTTAGTCATGTTGGGGTGACCCTACGGTTAGTCATGTTGGGGTGACCCTACGGGTAGTCATGTTGGGGTGACCCTACGGTTAGTCATGTTGAGTTGACCCTACGGTTAGTCATGTTGGGGTGACCCTACGGGTAGTCATGTTGGGGTGACCCTACGGTTAGTCATGTTGAGTTGACCCTACGGTTAGTCATGTTGGGGTGACCCTACGGTTAGTCATGTTGGGGTGACCCTACGGTTAGTCATGTTGAGTTGACCCTATGGTTAGTCATGTTGGGGTGACCCTACGGTTAGTCATGTTGGGGTGACCCTACGGTTAGTCATGTTGGGGTGACCCTACGGTTAGTCATGTTGGGGTGACCCTACGGTTAGTCATGTTGAGTTGACCCTACGGTTGGGTCATACTGTGTCATGTTGGGGTGACCCTACGGTTAGTCATGTTGGGGTGACCCTACGGTTGGGTCATACTGTGTCATGTTGGGGTGACCCTACGGTTGGGTCATACTGTGTCATGTTGAGTTGACCCTACGGTTGGGTCATACGGTGTCATGTTGGGGTGCCCCTACGGTTGGGTCATACTGTGTCATGTTGGGGTGACCCCAGTCACCCCACAGATGGGTCATCATACGATCTCTGTAATCATGGGTCTTGGTCATACTGTCGTGCAGGGATCATCAATTAGATTCAGCTTCTGGACGATTTTATTTCTTGAGTGAATAATCAGGGGGCCAGAACATAATTTGTAGACTGCAAATTGACAGCAAGAAGCCCAAACAGATATTTGACTAAAACAAACATTTAAAACCTTGTTTACATTTGTGTACGATCACATCTCTTTCTATTATGCGTGGGAATACTTTGGAACAGATTTCCAAGATTAAAATCACTTGGAACTGATGTGTTTTTAGTCTTATGTCCCCCCACCCAAAAAAAGTTGGGGGGCCAAATTCGGCCCGCCAGTTGGAGATCCCTGCTGTAGTGTGTAATGCTGGGTCTAACACTGGATCCTAACTCTGCTCTCCTGTCTCTGTCCTCCCCCCAGCCATTGACCTGCTCTACTGGAGGAACGTGAAGCAGTCTGGAGCTGTGTTTGGCAGTGTGCTCCTGCTGCTCTTCTCTCTGACCCAGTTCAGTGTGGTCAGTGTGGGAGCCTACTTAACCCTGGCCGCCCTCTCTGCCAGCATCAGCTTCAGGATCTACAAGTCTGTGCTTCAGGCCGTGCAGAAGACCGATGAAGGGCACCCATTCAAGTGAGTTAGGGAGGATACAGGATCTGTGTTTACTCAGCACATGAAATAATCTGACATTTAAACATTCACTCATCTTTTTTGCAATGCCACTTTAGCCTGGACACTAATAGTCTGTTGTACTTCTTCCCTATAGATCTTATCTGGAGGTGGAGATCTCTCTGTCCCAGGATCAGATCGGTAAATATGCTGACAAGGCTCTGCTCTACGCCAACACCTGTATGAAGGAGCTCCGTAGGCTGTTCCTGGTCCAGGACCTCATCGACTCACTGAAGGTCAGCCTAACTCTTGCCTCTGGGCTTAAAATAATGACATTGTCTCCCAAGTGGCGCAGCGGTCTAAGGCATTACATCGCAGTGCTTGAGGCGTCACTACAGACCCGGGTTCGATCCCAGGCTGTGTCATAACCGGCCGTGACCGGGAGTCCCATAGGGCGGCCGGTTATCGTAATTGGATCGCAATTGGATATCACGAAATTGGGGGTAAAAAACATAATAATAATGACATGGTGGACATAACCATCTTACCAACACTACATTCTTTAACATATGTCATCTCAGTACTATTCCTGCTGTCAAACATTAAGTGACACTTAAAACATCAAATCATTTTATTATGACATACCTTCAGTCAAATGTCATATACACATACCATAAATTGTGGGAGTGGATTTGTTTAAGCAATGCCAATAGTTAAATGTTTTTACCCTGTGTTGCAGTTTGCTGTCCTGATGTGGCTGCTGACCTATGTGGGCGCTCTCTTCAATGGCCTGACTCTGCTTATTCTGGGTGAGGATCCTTCTACGACTGGCTACTGTAGCTGTTATACTCAGCTCTGCACCTCTCTACTGCACACCATGTTCAGCCTGACACACAGCTCATACTGTATTTTGTCTCAGCTGTCTAACATTTTATAAAATGTAATATAATGAATCATATTGAAACCTCCATTTACACCATCACAGAGCCATTCGGAGTATGTACTATAATCAGGGGAGTGGGCTGTAATAAGCAAGCATCACAGTACCCCAGTGTCTGTCAATGGTTAACCCAACACAGTGAGAACACACGCTGTGGAGCAGGGAAACATGACCTGACAAGAGCAGCTCAGACAGCCTAATGGTTGCCTCATCACATATGGTTCTTCATGGAACCATTAAGAGTTTTACTGAAATCTGTATCAATTCTGTATCACAGTGGATTATTGATCGCTATGCCCTTTTGAGCAAAAACAATCGATTTCCAAGATTAGGATTAGTTGCATCCTAAAAAAAAAGGTCAATTCAGTAAGGGCCTTGTTCAAAGGATTCATTCACAACTGAAGACATAACAGATCTCATATTTTTGTTAAGTCTCTGAGCTGGGGCTTGGTTGACACTCCAGGTCTAACTGCTCCAACACGCTCTCACTCTCTTCCCCTACAGCCGTGGTGTCCATGTTCAGCATGCCCATTGTCTATGAGAAAAAGCAGGTAAGAACTTCCCCTCACTCTCTAGAACACATGTACTGTACATGTACAGTTTTTTTGTATGATTATTTTTTTACAATACAAAACACACACATACAAACATAGTCATAGTCAACATCACACGTTGCCAGACTCACACGCCCATCTGCAGCACCCGCACACTCTCCGCCATATGTCCTCAAACTGTACCATTTTGATTCTCTCTGTCACCTGGGCTCTTCAAACATTTCGATAATAAAGCATTTGACCTTTCCATTGTGTTAACCATGGAGGATTGGTTGATTTACAGTTCAGTTTTTCAAAAGGATTGACAAGAAAAGTATCATCCAACCCATGAGGTATCTCACTGCACCCTCATTTGCCATGTCTTGAAATATGCAGACGGATTAAAAGTAAATAAATGTACATTGTAATACTTCTGACAGCCACCTAACTCTGGCCATAACTTTTGAATTGAATAATCCATGCCTTACACGACTGCTATTGTGGTGTAGAATGTGAATTTTGTCTTGTGTAATAAATTGTGTATATATTAATATACTGGATTAAGCATACAGTTTAGTTTAAAAACTGTATGCTAATTTTATTAGTTATGTTCCAACATTCCCTCCATTTATGCCAATATCCAGATATTTTTAAGTCTAGGTTCCAATAGTTAATTCTGAAAGATATCCAAGGATTGTTTCATAGAGTTGTGTTTTTAGGGAGTGACATTGGTTCTTGTAGAAAACTTTTTTTTTTTTTGCTGTTGTTATAGTGTTAACTATGAAGTTGAATGTTCTTAGCTTAATCCTTTTAAAAAACACATATTTTGGGGCCATAAATGTGCATCTTCAACATGTACCCATTGTTCCTCTTTAGTGCATTTAACAATATGTCGCAAGTAAAAGCCCTGGGTGGTGAGTTGATACAAGTCCAAGTCTGGAAGGTTAAAACCACCCTCAGACTTCGGAAGATCTAAAACATTCCTTTTTATTCTGAGTTTTATTTTCCCATATAGTCTTATGACAGTATACTTAAAAAAATATGTCTTCGGTGGGGTAGTTGGTATTACAGAGAAGTATAAACTCTGGCAGTCATGCTATTCTGAAGAGGTTTATTCTACTCATTAGATTTATAGAAAGTCTGTTGCGTTTAATTATTTCTACTTTCATATTGTTGAGTAATGGGATAAAGAATATTTTTTTTATGTAATCCAAGTTGTTTTTCCTCTCTTCACCCTCAGGCACAGATTGACCAATATGTGGGACTAATACGGACCCAAGTGAACTCTGTGGTGGGGAAGTGAGTAGTAGTTAATGACCTTTTTTACTCAAGAATAAACACACTAGTCCCTGGAACATCCCACTATAAAATAGATTGGAATGATGTTCATTTTGATACAAAATAGAAAAGTTTAACACTGTATCAGAGTGGTGACCTCCATGTTGTCTCGACAGGATTCAGGCGAAGATCCCCGGGGCCAAGCGAAAGGAAGAGTAGACCTGAGTCTTGCTAACAGTGGAGCCCAGCTCAGACTCAGTGGCAGACAGCTTGATCATTGTTGGATAGCCTTGTCATTATCTGGGGGTAGTACTATGTCATCTAGAAGGTGTTCTCTAAAACCAACCACTGGAGAAGCCTTGACCCCAAAACTGTCTAGAATGGTTAACACACACAGTAAATCACCCATGTTCAAGATAAGTCTAGGTAGACAAGTACACAATTTGGAAGAAAATGTCTTTTTATTTTGTGTTGCTTGTTATTAAGCGCATGAAGTCAAGCCTTGAGTAAATATTATTTTGTATCTTTCGTGCAGTTCTCACACTAGTTTTTATTTTCCTTCAGTACTTACAACAAACTAAGGTTTGGCACAAAAAAGCGATATGCCTACAGAAATGCTCTGCTGCCAATGTTAAATACTGCTTCAGTTAGCTGGTGGGGCTTCTCTCAGTATATATAGTCAATATATATACATTTCAAAATGATTTCCTTTGTGTTTTCAAGCACAAAATAATTTGATGTAATTGTATTTTTTTTTGCATAACTATGTAACTACACACTATCATGTTTTAGGTACTGTTGTTCAACTACTATGAAGACAAGGATTATCTGATGATATTTAGCTTGTTTGAATTAACTGTCCAACTTTGTACAATGTTCACCTATACTCAATGTAGTTCTTAGACCCTGGTCTAACTATTTGCACTTACAGTATGTATTTAATTACAGAATAAGACAAATAAATGTTCCTTGATGTATAATGTTATCATTTTTCAGATGCATTACTGAAAATAGGGTCCAAGACAAAATGTTTTGACAAGGGCAGTCTCGTCTGGAGTTAGAAATATTAGGACATACGAGATGTTATGTTTCGTAATGGTACAGAGTGCATACAAGACTAGATAAATATCCAAAGTGACTTGAAATAACTTTCTATGAACAAAGATAAATACCTTCTGGCACAGAAGGCCCTTTCCTGTTATGTGTGTGCTTGCATGTCAGTATGCTGAGGTGACAAATTTAACTTGGCTGTCAGGTCACTGAACTAAAGCTAGCACCATACCGTGACTAAGTCAGATTCATTTATACAAAAGGAGTTCCATTCCTTGAATATCAATGATTTATATCCCCAAATTATAGTGTAGTTATACTTTCCAAACACCTAACACAGCAATAGCAAAGCTGAATAAAAAGAAAAACCCAGGACATGAGAAGCATGGCAGGACCATGTGCAAAATGATCCAAATATATACCACAATTATCAAACGAGAATGTCCTCCCTGTGGGTTCCAGAAGAAGAAAATCTTGTAAAACATAAATAAGGGGAGTCAAGCTGAAAACAGCAGCATGCTGTGCTTCTGGTTGCTGCTTTAGAATGGCCTCACATGTTGAGCAGTGTGACGGGGTGTAGCTGGAACAGGACCCCTTTGTTCTTTCCATCTTCCTTCTGGACAATCTCCATCTTGACTGGGATCCACCTGCATAAACACCACGCACACAAAATAGTCCCACATACACGCTCAATATACACTGAACACTAGAAATTATAGTTAAGTATGGGCCTTACTTTCTATTTAAAGTCAGGACTGATTTGATTGAAGTGGAGAAAACTAACATTACACCATGAATTCAAGCCATACCTGGTTCCATTTATTTGGTTCCTCATAGTACACAGGAACAAGGTCTTCCCGAGGGGGTGACTTAGTAAATAACCTGACGAGGCGTTCGCGGCAGTCCTCCTGCAGGCTGTTGATCCTGTCAGGCCCCAGGTGCAGAGGACCGTTGGGCCCCTCACACACCAGACGGTTGATGGCACCACACAACGCATTGATCTGATCCAACAAACAAAACAAACACTGGTTATGTGTGGAATGTTGACACTCATGTTTTATGATAAATATTGATTTGAATGGACTGACGCAGGAACTACAAGGGTGTTAGCTACCTCTGTGATGTCCTCTACACCGAATTTGACATCAAAGGCGAGCTCTGTGTCATGTTCAGGAAGGACAGCCTCGTGAGACTGGACGTTCCACCCCAGACCACAGAGGGCACCAGTGTAGCTGGTCCTCTCCTCGTTGGTGCTGCAGAGAACAGGCAAGGATACATTACAGACCTGTAGAACTTAATGCATGATTTCAAGTGAATATTGCAACATTATTTATGTTATCACTTAGCCCACTAGAGTATGTGTGGAAATATAAGCAAAAAAATAAAAGCTGTCAATTTAAGCTAGAGATGTGGTTTTTTTCGCATGAGGCTGCGTCTCTATCCACCGATGTCGCCCTTCCGCATCTGCAGTGAAGGGTGGCAGAGCTAGAGCCGTGTTTGTCAGACCATGAGACATCCCATCTGCAGTGAAGGGTGGCAGAGCTAGAGCCGTGTTTGTCAGACCATGAGACATCCCATCTGCAGTGAAGGGTGGCAGAGCTAGAGCCGTGTAGGTCAGACCATGAGCATTTATTTGGGCTGCTATCTGCAGTGCAGTTAACGCTTATGAACTTATTCTCTGCAGCAGAGGTAACTCTTGGTCCTCCTTTCCTGTGGCGAACCTCATGAAAGCCAGTTTCATCATAGCACTTGATGGTTTTTGTGACTGCACTTCTTGACATTTTCCACATTAAGACATGAAGGTCAGTCAAAGTAATGATGGACAGTAATTTCTCTTTGCTTATTTGAGCTGTTCTTGCTATAATATAGATTTGGTATTTTACCAAATAGGGCTATCTTCTGTATTCCACCCCTACCTTTTCACAACACAACTTATTGGCTCAAACGTATTAAGGAAAGAAATTCCACAAATTAACTTTCAACAAGGCAGAATTGTTAATTGAAATGCATTCGAGGTGACTACCTCATGAAGCTGGTTGAGAGAATGCTAAGAGTGTGCAAAGCTGTCATTAAGGCAAAGGGTGGCTACTTTGAAGAATCTCAAATATATTTTGATTTGTTTAACACTTTTTTGGTTACTACATGATTCCAAATGTGTTATTTCATAGTTTTGATGTCTTCACTATTATTCTACAGTAGAAAATAGTAAAAAATAAAAACCCTAGAATGAGTGTGTGTATCCAAACTCTCTCTCTCTGTTTGTGTGTGTGTGTATATACACTGCTCAAAAAAATAAAGGGAACACTAAAATAACACATCCTAGATCTGAATAAAATATTCTATTTAAATACTTTTTTCTTTACATAGTTGAATGTGCTGACAACAAAATCACACAAAAATCAAATTTATGGGAGGTCTGGATTTGGAGTCACACTCAAAATTAAAGTGGAAAACCACACTACAGGCTGATTCAACTTTGATGTAATGTCCTTAAAACAAGTCAAAATGAGGCTGAGTAGTGTGTGTGGCCTCCACGTGCCTGTATGACCTCCCTACAATGCCTGGGCATGCTCCTGATGAGGTGGCGGATGGTCTCCTGAGGGATCTCCTCCCAGACCTGGACTAAAGCATCCGCCAACTCCTGGACAGTCTGTGGTGCAACGTGGCGTTGGTGGATGGAGCGAGACATGATGTCCCAGATGTGCTCAATTGGATTCAGGTCTGGGGAACAGGCGGGCCAGTCCATAGCATCAATGCCTTCCTCTTGCAGGAACTGCTGACACACTCCAGCCACATGAGGTATAGCATTGTCTTGCATTAGGAGGAACCCAGGGCCAACCGCACCAGCATATGGTCTCACAAGGGGTCTGAGGACCTAATGGCAGTCAGGCTACCTCTGGCGAACACATGGAGGGCTGTGCGGCCCCCCAAAGAAATGCCACCCCACTCCCATGACTGATCCACCGCCAAACCGGTCATGCTGGAGGATGTTGCAGGCAGCAGAACGTTCTCCACGGCGTCTCCAGACTCTGTCACGTGCTCAGTGTGAACCTGCTTTCATCTGTGAAGAGCACAGGGCGCCAGTGGCAAATTTGCCAATCTTGGTGTTCTCTGGCAAATGTCAAACGTCCTGCACGGTGTTGGGCTGTAAGCACAACCCCCACCTGTGGACGTCGGGCCCTCATACCACCCTCATGGAGTCTGTTTCTGACCGTTTGAGCAGACACATGCACATTTGTGGCCTGCTGGAGGTCATTTTGCAGGGCTCTGGCAGTGCTCCTCCTACTCGCACAAAGGCAGAGGTAGCGGTCCTGCTGCTGGGTTGTTGCCCTCCTACGGCCTCCTCCACGTCTCCTGATGTACTGGCCGTCTCCTGGTAGCGCCTCCATGCTCTGGACACTACGCTGACAGACACAGCAAACCTTGCCACAGCTCGCATTGATGTGCCATTCTGGATGAGCTGCACTACCTGAGCCACTTGTGTGGGTTGTAGACTCAGTCTCCTGCTACCACTAGAGTGAAATCACCGCCAGCATTCAAAAGTGACCAAAACATCAGCCAGGAAGCATAGGAACTGAGAAGTGGTCTGTGGTCACCACCTGCAGAACCACTCCTTTATTGGGGGTGTCTTGCTAATTGCCTATAATTTCCACCTGTTGTCTATTCCATTTGCACAACAGCATGTGAAATTTATTGTCAATCAGTGTTGCTTCCTAAGTGGACAGTTTGATTTCACAGAAGTGTGATTGACTTAGAGTTACATTGTGTTGAACACCTACACTGAACACCTTGTTACAGCTGTTGTCACCCTTTATTTTTTTGAGCAGTGTATATATATATTTTTTAAATATATTTTTTTATATACCTTAAGGTGTCCTAAAATTCTAAACCAAATGGCTAAATTATCCTTGTTATGATCGTCTTAAAACAATTCCACGTTAGCTTGGTAGAACCCCAATCATTTCACATTCCCTATAGGACCTTAGGGTACGGTTCTCTGATAGGAAATTTGATCAAATGTGAATGTGGTGAGGAGCATACTATCTCCGAGGAGACTGACCGTAGCTCTATGACAGGGCTGAAGAGCATGGTGATGAGAGCAGGCAGGCCATGGATGTGAGGCATCAGCGTAGTCTCCTTCAGTAGAATGCATGCGCCTAGAGCAGCACACACATCTTACGGTTATAACAAAGTCAATGTCTGGTAGGGTCTCACCCTTATTCTAGAGCCCTCAAATTCAAGTGTAGACCACGAAGCCAGTTCAATTGCCCCCCCCCCCCCCCCCCCCCCCCTCCTTGAATCAGGGACTGATTTAGACCTGGGACACCAGGTGGGTGCAATTAATTACCAGAAAATAAAACCCATCAGGATCCGGACCTCGTAGGGTAAGAGCTGAATACCCCTGTTCTAGAGTGTGCTTACGTCCTAGATCACATCCCATTCCCAGTACTGTACCCGTGGCACTGACAGACACTCCGCCGGCAACCAGCATCCTCTGATGGCTGTCCTGAGGACTGTCATTCAACGCCACTGAGTTGATGCTGTCCTTTTCTATGCGCACCGACCTGTAAGGAGTTGACATTAGCACTGTCACCAGAAGTGGGACAAACTATAACCTGATCTGGGTGACACGGACTAACCTGTAGTGGCTGACATTGCAAAAGCTGTGGAAGTTGACTTTGTGAGGGCTGGATGGGCCATGCACAGGAACCTGTTGGGAACAGCATCAGCAACACTTACTTACAAATCAGCAGTAAGACTCAAATGGGCATTCTGTAGCCACTAACATTCATACACATTTATGTTCGGAGTCTTTCTATAAACTAGGACACCAGTTAGTATTTCCTACACTGAACACCTTGTTACAGCTGTTGATAAGTCTGATAATCAGAACCCCCCCTGCCATTACATTAAGGGGGGTTCATAGCTACAGTCATGTGAAAAAGTGCATCCCCTGGAAATTATTTATTTTTTTGTAAATATTTGGACAGATGGATATGTAATCTTCACTTCAACATTATTGAGAGATAAAGGTAACCTAATATAACAAATTAAACTGAAAGACTATAATTTGCAATCATTTAATCATAAAAAAAAACAATTAAAAAAAGGAACAGAAATGGAATTCCATGGTGCGGAAAAATAAGTACACCCCTAGCTTCAATAGCTGCCGTTGCCCCCTTTGGCTGAAATATCTTAATGTAGTCGTTTCTTTTAACTGCCTATCAGTCTCTTATATCGACTGGGAGGATTTTTTTTCTCCCACTCTTCTTTAAGGTACTGCTTCAACTGTGTCATGTTGGAGGGATTTGCACAACCCGTATCCCCCACAGCATTGACAGGATTGAGATCTTGGCTTTGACTCAGCCATTCCATAACCATTTCTTCTTTTTGCACCATTCTGTTGTAGCTTTGCTTGTGTGTTATGGATCATTGTCCTGTTGCAAGATCCATGTTTGGTTCAGCTTCAGCCTTTTGACAGATGGCCTCACATTCTCCTCAAGAATTCTCTGGTACAATATGGAATTCATGGTTGACTAAATGAAGGCAAGCTGTCCCTCAGGCAGCAAAGCAGCCACAAACAATAACACCAACCATGCTTTACAGTCAGTATGAGGTTCTTCTGTTCAAAGGCCGTTTCATTTTCGCCTGGCATTGCGGCCAAACTCCACCTTTGACTCATCTGTCCAGAGCACATTGTTCCAGTAGTTTTGGTCTTTACCCAGGTGTTGTCTGGCAAATGTCAGTCGTGTCTTGATATGTTACCCTGGGGTTCTTAGAGACTTCTATGAGCATCTTTCGGTCAGATCTTGGGCTGAATTTGGTTCGATGACCTGATTGCCAGTGGTCTGGAATTTTCTCCATTTGTAGATGATCCGTTGGACAGTGGAACGATGTACTTCGAATTGCTTGGAAATGGATTTGTAACCCCTCCCAGACTCACGGGCATCAATAATCTTTCGTCTGAGGGCCTCTGAGGTATTTTGATCTTTGCATGACGTGTTACCACACACCCATATGGTTAAGGCGGCGCACAATTGGCCCAGCGTCATCCGGATTAGGGTTTAGCCGGGGTAGGGCGTCATTGTAAATAAGAATTTGCCAAACCAGACAATGTTTCAAAACTTTATGGAAGGCTGGACCCTCGCAAGGTACTCAAATTATTTCCTAATCATTTGCACCTGTTTTGGTGCACCTGATCCTCATTTTAGGTGATGGTAAAGGTAAGGGTGTACACTTTTTTTCTGCATAAGGAAATTGCATTTGTTTATTTTAATTGCATAACATTTTAAAAACATTGTGTGTGATGTGTTAAATTGAGTTACCTTTATCAATGAATGTGGTTGGAATTTTGCAAAAATATCCATGTGTCCAGATACGTAAAAAATAAATAAATTAAAAGACACTTTCCAAAGGGAATACTTACTTTTTCACAATAAAATTCACAAATGTATTTAAAAACTGTGTTTAACACTATCATGGTTGGCATCTAGTTGGGTTTGTCCAACATCGTGTGATGTCTTTGCATTTATGGTATTGTAAGTTATTTTTATCATATATTACGCATTAATCAATTAAATGAGACATTGAACTTGAACAGTGTACAAATCCTGGATCTAGCTGTTGGACAGTTTTTTGTATAGATCTCAGAAATGCAGTGTAACATTGTGTCTCCTTATGTTACACGGTGTGAAAACAGTTCAAGGGCATACAAACCCAAAATGGGGAACCAGGCCCAGTCAATCAATTTGTTTTTCCCCACAAAAGGGCTTTATTACAGATAGAAATACCCCCCCCCCGCCACGATTCCGCAGGTGAAGATGCCAGATGTAGAGGTCATGGGCTGGCGTGGTTACACATGGTCTGCGGTTGAGAGGTCGGTTGGACATAATGCCAAATTATCTAAAAACCAACGTTGGAGGGGGCTTATGGTAGAGAAATTAACTTTCAATTATCTAGCAACAGCTCTGGTGGACATTCCTGCAGTCAACTTGCCAATTGCACACTCCCTAGAAACTTGAGACATCTGTGGCATTGTGTTGTGTGATAAAACTACACATTTTTTTGTGGGATTTTATTGTCCCCAGCACAAGGTGCACCTGCATAATGATCATGCTGTTTAATCAGCTTCTTGTTATGCCACACCTGGGATGTAAACAAATTTGTGTGCAAAATTTGAGAGAAATAAGCTTTTTGTGCATATGGGTTCTATATTAGGCCCTTTATGTACAACTATATAAATTATACAATTGTATAACATTGAGGTCCTTGAAAATTACAATGAAGTGCTTGAAAAAGTCCCTGGAAGTCCTTGAATTTGACATACATTCTTTAAGCAGGGGTCATACAGACATTGTATGTTGTTGTATAGGTGGAGATATGGGCTAATTTGCATATATTCACTTTAATTCCGCTATAAGTACCATTCAGAAATGTTTTGCCCAATGTTACACATTGGCCCCATTATTTATAGAAAGACCCTTATACGTGTTAAATAACAGGAACAATTAATTAATTAAATACATTTTAAAAATCACCAGATACCTATTGTATCCCAGGAATTCCTGACAGGAAGGTGTGGCCCTGGCCCACTAATACACTGTAGAACTAAATTTACACCAGCTCACATGCTACCAAAATGCCAATGACGCCATCTTGTGGTGAACTAAAACCGTCTGGTTGAACCAGACAGGCAGTCTATTGAACACAACCTAGGAAATGTGAGTTAGCTGTTTGGCCAGTGTTCTTGCCTTGCTCTTCAGAAAGGACCGGCTGGTCTTGGAGAAGGACTGGAGCAGGCTGTCGATGAGCTGCTTCTCTTTCTCCTTGTTGGTCTTCCAGGAGCTGCTGGTAGCGTTGGGGGTGAAGGTTCCGTCCTGCAAGTCTTTATACAGAGACATCAGCACCTCGTGGCTCTGCTGCAAGACACAATGACACAGCACTGTCAGGGCCACAGCCTCTGTGTTTCTACTGCTGGACAGCTAAGACCCACTGAATGATATTTGTTTATAGCCAAGCCTTACAAGAATACCACAATTGAACAATTCCCCATTAGCACAACTTTCACATTAACACATACTTTACATGGTTCATCCACTATAACAGCAACTATAATTAACCTGTATTTAAGTGTATGAAAGAGAGTCATTGTGTGTGCCAGTAAGCTTGGAGAGCATGTGATTGTACCTCCACAGAGCTGCCGCGGACGTGCAGGATCTTGGCACGGTAGTAAATCAAATCAAATTTATTTATATAGCCCTTCGTACATCAGCTGATATCTCAAAGTGCTGTACAGAAACCCAGCCTAAAACCCCAAACAGCAAGCAATGCAGGTGTAGAAGCACGGTGGCTAGGAAAAACTCCCTAGAAAGGCCAATACCTAGGAAGAAACCTAGAGAGGAACCAGGCTATGTGGGGTGGCCAGTCCTCTTCTGGCTGTGCCGGGTGGAGATTATAACAGAACATGGCCAAGATGTTCAAATGTTCATAAATGACCAGCATGGTCGAATAATAATAAGGCAGAAAAGTTGAAACTGGAGCAGCAGCACAGTCAGGTGGAATGTGAAACAGGAGCAGCAGCATGGCCAGGTGGACTGGGGACAGCAAGGAGTCATCATGTCAGGTAGTCCTGGGGCATGGTCCTAGGGCTCAGGTCAGTTGAAACTGGAACAGCAGCATGGCCAGGTGGACTGGGGACAGCAAGGAGTCATCATGTCAGGTAGTCCTGGGGCATGGTCCTAGGGCTCAGGTCCTCCGAGAGAGAGAAAGAAAGAGAGAAGGAGAGAATTAGAGAACGCACACTTAGATTCACACAGGACACCGAATAGGACAGGAGAAGTACTCCAGATATAACAAACTGACCCCAGCCCCCGGACACATAAACTACTGCAGCATAAATACTGGAGGCTGAGACAGGAGGGGTCAGGAGACACTGTGGCCCCATCCGAGGACACCCCCGGACAGGGCCAAACAGGAAGGATATAACCTCACCCACTTTGCCAAAGCACAGCCCCCACACCACTAGAGGGATATCTTCAACCACCAACTTACCATCCTGAGACAAGGCTGAGTATAGCCCACAAAGATCTCCGCCACGGCACAACCCAAGGGGGGGTGCCAACCCAGACAGGATGACCACAACAGTGAATCAACCCACTCAGGTGACGCACCCCCTCCAGGGACGGCATGAGAGAGCCCCAGCAAGCCAGTGACTCAGCCCCTGTAATAGGGTTAGAGGCAGAGAATCCCAGTGGAAAGAGGGGAACCGGCCAGGCAGAGACAGCAAGGGCGGTTCGTTGCTCCAGAGCCTTTCCGTTCACCTTCCCACTCCTGGGCCAGACTACACTCAATCATATGACCCACTGAAGAGATGAGTCTTCAGTAAAGACTTAAAGGTTGAGACCGAGTTTGCGTCTCTGACATGGGTAGGCAGACCGTTCCATAAAAATTGAGCTCTATAGGAGAAAGCCCTGCCTCCAGCTGTTTGCTTAGAAATTCTAGGGACAATTAGGAGGCCTGCGTCTTGTGACCGTAGCGTACGTGTAGGTATGTACGGCAGGACCAAATCAGAGAGATAGGTAGGAGCAAGCCCATGTAATGCTTTGTAGGTTAGCAGTAAAACCTTGAAATCAGCCCTTGCTTTGACAGGAAGCCAGTGTAGAGAGGCTAGCACTGGAGTAATATGATCAAATTTTTTGGTTCTAGTCAGGATTCTAGCAGCCGTATTTAGCACTAACTGAAGTTTATTTAGTGCTTTATCCGGGTAGCCGGAAAATAGAGCATTGCAGTAGTCTAACCTAGAAGTGACAAAAGCATGGATTAATTTTTCAGCATCATTTTTGGACAGAAAGTTTCTGATTTTTGCAATGTTACGTAGATGGAAAAAAGCTGTCCTTGAAATGGTCTTGATATGTTCTTCAAAAGAGAGATCAGGGTCCAGAGTAACGCCGAGGTCCTTCACAGTTTTATTTGAGACGACTGTACAACCATTAAGATTAATTGTCAGATTCAACAGAAGATCTCTTTGTTTCTTGGGACCTAGAACAAGCATCTCTGTTTTGTCCGAGTTTAATAGTAGAAAGTTTGCAGCCATCCACTTCCTTATGTCTGAAACACATGCTTCTAGCGAGGGCAATTTTGGGGCTTCACCATGTTTCATTGAAATGTACAGCTGTGTGTCATCCGCATAGCAGTGAAAGTTTACATTATGATGTTTTCGAATAACATCCCCAAGAGGTAAAATATATAGTGAAAACAATAGTGGTCCTAAAACGGAACCTTGAGGAACACCGAAATTTACAGTTGATTTGTCAGAGGACAAACCATTCACAGAGACAAACTGATATCTTTCCGACAGATAAGATCTAAACCAGGCCAGAACATGTCCGTGTAGACCAATTTGGGTTTCCAATCTCTCCAAAAGAATGTGGTGATCGATGGTATCAAAAGCAGCACTAAGGTCTAGGAGCACGAGGACAGATGCAGAGCCTCGGTCCGATGCCATTAAAATGTCATTTACCACCTTCACAAGTGCCGTCTCAGTTCTATGATGGGGTCTAAAACCAGACTGAAGCATTTCGTATACATTGTTTGTCTTCAGGAAGGCAGTGAGTTGCTGCGCAACAGCCTTCTCTAAAATGTTTGAGAGGAATGGAAGATTCGATATAGGCCGATAGTTTTTTATATTTTCTGGGTCAAGGTTTGGCTTTTTCAAGAGAGGCTTTATTACTGCCACTTTTAGTGAGTTTGGTACACATCCAGTGGATAGAGAGCCGTTTATTATGTTCAACATAGGAGGGCCAAGCACAGGAAGCAGCTCTTTCAGTAGTTTAGTTGGAATAGGGTCCAGTATGAAGCTTGAAGGTTTAGAGGCCATGATTATTTTCATCATTGTGTCAAGAGATATAGTACTAAAACACTTGAGCGTCTCTCTTGATCCTAGGTCCTGGCAGAGTTGTGCAGACTCAGGACAACTGAGGTTTGGAGGAATACGCAGGTTTAAAGAGGAGTCCGTAATTTGCTTTCTAATAATCATAATCTTTTCCTCAAAGAAGTTCATGAATTTTTCACTGCTAAAGTGAAAGTCATCCTCTCTTGGGGAATGCTGCTTTTTAGTTAGCTTTGCGACAGTATTAAAAAGGAATTTCGGATTGTTCTTATTTTCCTCAATTAAGTTAGAAAAATAGGATGATCGAGCAGCAGTAAGGGCTCTACGGTACTGCACGGTACCGTCCTTCCAAGCTAGTCGGAAGACTTCCAGTTTGGTGTGGCGCCATTTCCGTTCCAATTTTCTGGAAGCTTGCTTCAGAGCTCGGGTATTTTCTGTGTACCAGGGAGCTAGTTTCTTATGAGACATTTTTTTAGTTTTTAGGGGTGCAACTGCATCTAGGATATTGCGCAAGGTTAAATTGAGATCCTCAGTTAGGTGGTTAACTGATTTTTGTCCTCTGGCGTCCTTGGGTAGGCAGAGGGAGTCTGGAAGGGCATCAAGGAATCTTTGTGTTGTCTGTGAATTTATAGCACGACTTTTGATGCTCCTTGGTTGGGGACTAAGCAGATTATTTGTTGAAATTGCAAACGTAATAAAATGGTGGTCCGATAGTCCAGGATTATGAGGAAAAACATTAAGATCCACCACATTTAGTAGAGGCCCTGCTCGTCGCCCTCAGAGAAAGGTGCCAGGCACAGTAGGTTGGGGTAGAGGGAGACAGGAACTGGACACAGCTCACGAGAATTAATCTCAGCTGTCAGATAGCGCTGCTTCTCCATGCTGGCCTCGCCTGCCTGGAATCCCCAGAAGTGGCCCACCTCCACCACCTAGGGAGCCAAGATGAAGGGGGCATGCTCAGTTACCACCTCCACTGTAGACTGTACATAACGAACATGGAGGGTATGTGATCACCTAAACTCAGTTACTCTAGATATAATCTTCACCACATTACTCATTTACACAAATAACTCAAAGAAATGTGACTGAAAAAGGAGTTTCAGCCTGATTACTAACTTCTGTAATGTTGACCACGAAGACGGGGTTGGAAGGCAGCTTGTCTGGGTCGATAGTACTGCTCAGCACCCCCACTGGGTAGACCGAGTTGTCCTGGAAGTCCACATTCACCCTGCAAACCACAGAACTGGATAGAATGAGTGATGAAAAAACCCTGGAGGATCCCTCCAAGGGGGAACACAGTTCAAGTGTAACAGTCAGTCACTGAGCTGCATCAGTGACACAAATAATCTTTGAGACTGACCCAACTGTAACTCACTCTCATGACAGCCCAGTCTCTAAATGTGTAAGGAGGAGAAAGGGGGGGTGCAGTCTAGCTTGGCCTAAATCTCCCCTCTAAGAGGCTGTGTGATGGCTGTGGAGTGTTAACCATAGTGCCAGCACGTCAGGTTACATCAAGGCCAAGTGTGGAGGGGTGCAGCCTGTGGGTGGCTGCAAGGCCCACTTCCCCCAAACAGCCACTGACAGGACACCTCCACCCTCCTGAAGAGGTACCTGGCCCTGAGCCAGAGCTGGCATTACCTAGACATCAACTGACCGCAAAACACATTTATCTTGAGAAGTTGGGGTAAGATGCTTCACCCATGCAGAAAACTGTATTTTGTAGCATATGAAAGGGTTAGCAGAGTATTATTAGCGTGAGAAGGATGTATAGGCTTTCTACCGAGCGTATCTCATGTGGCAGATGGTCCTGCTCCCAGCGTGGGACTCCACTTCGTCACTGGGGTGCACAAACAGGTCCAGAGGATGCCTCTGGTGGGCCAGGAGGGCCAGTGACACCTCAGGGAGCACCCCCGACCCCCGGGTAGTCATCCGGGAGAACTCCACATGCCCCCTGAACGAACAAACAAATGTTCATCTTACCAATGAACTATTGGTATGCTGTTAGACCATTTAGGTCAAAACATCTAAGAAGTATTTATCTATGAAACATGATGAGTTATGGTACATATAGTCAACGTTTCATCTATTAGTTTGTTACCGGGATCCATCAAAGGCTATGGACTTGACCTGGCCACACAGGGACTGCAGCTGCTTATAGTACAGGAAACTATAGGGGGGCAGGTTCCTCACCTGAGACCAAACAGTCAAAGAGCCGGTCAGTGGGCTAGCATTCACAAGATACAACACGGTTCATGTATAGGAATCTGATGAATCGGGGGTAAAGGCATCATACTAGCACTGTTGTTTTGGGATCATGGCCAGACAGGTCTTCATCCATTTCTCCTTGGGCAAAGTAGTTGGGGTAGTAGGCACCAGCGATAACCACCTGAGAAAAAGAAAGATGAGATTCTATCAAATAGACAAGGCCAGAGTGATAGTCTGTGTAGAAGGGCTAGGTACACAAGGTGAAATTAGTGTCATAACAATAATTATAAAGTAGTTGATAACGCAGGTTCAAATCAGTAAGGCTGGTCTGAATGGAGAGCTCATTATTTCATTCAGTAAGCACAATATAATTGACATTGCTTCCTCTATGGGTACAGCAAGTATTTACACCTGATGTTTACAATGTTCTCATGTCGCTTTTCCTCCTTTACTGTTAATTAGCCACGTGCAGAACATCAGTCACCTATTACCCTATGGCCAATAAGCACTGCTGAATAATGCAATTTTACCACACTTGCTAATTAATCCATGGGCATACCTGTGCAATCATCAATCTGCTCTCTTCTCACCAATCTTGTGATGTATTTCAATGAAGGCTTACTCTATTCAGTTAAGCCTTCCCTCAATTGAATAGAGATAAGTTGGAAGTAAGGTGTAGAGCTCCAGAATGCTTGCATGTGCCTCGGTCTCACCTGCAAGATGAATCTCTGCTTGTGGAGGCTGGAGTAGTCCATGGGCAATGGGTTCTCAATCACATGCATGTTGAACTGGGACGTCCTCTTCTTCAGGTCCTCATAGAGCTCGGCCACCTGGGGGTCACAGAGTCGGGGTCAGGAGGTCAGAAATTAGGGACAACTGGTGTGTGTTTCATGAGATGCTCGTCTCTATACCTCTCTGATCCTCTTGATCTGGATGCAGTTCTCCTTGCCCCACTCCAGCTCATCCTGGGAGGAAGAACACACACACACCTTGTCTGACGTCTTTAGGCACCTCCTTTATTACATACGCTTCTATGTATTATCCATGTTGGAAGTTAATTTATGTAACATAACGATCTAAATGCTCTCACTTTTGGGTGCCTCAACTCTCCCTTGTTTCTGGACGTGTGCCAAGCCTTGAATGCGTTGACAAAAGCAATGGAATCACTCCGCACACCGTGTGCAAAGGACAGCTTGCTCCTAAATATTCAAACATTTAAGAGAAGACAGGGACGAGTGTTATAGCTACTGTGCTGGTAAATTAATAACTGACTTATGGATGAAGACTCATGAAAATAAAATAACGTTCAAAACCTTCTAAATAGGACTATATTCATTATTTTTACTAACTGTATTTTCATGTATACTTGACCTAATAGTGAGAGTGTTAAATAATGATAAGCAATGGTTTTGCTATATTAGTCTATTCAACTTTTCTACATCTCCTCGTCTTTCCAACTGTCCTTCGATGCTGGAGCAGCTAATCCGGCTAGATGTGTGGGGGTGTAGAGAGCTATAGGCTATGGCACTTCAGTTTAAAATAATTGATGTGTAAACTTTTTTATACAACGAACGTTTTCATTGCTTGTAAGTAAAATAAATAAATTGGTATTTAAAAAAAAAAAGTTGGGATGTGTCTGACTTTTCATTAATAAAAGGTTGTTCTGGCTCTGAGGCCTATAGCCTAACGCGCTAATGATGTGTCAAATGGACAATGTCCCAATCCTCTCCAACCTGGCATGGTATAAATTGATCCGGAATCTTCTATTTATAGACTAATCAACGCTGATCAGGCCCAGTCCTGGACGATATGCCACCGTAGGCGAGACAAAGAAAAATGAATTATGCCCTCCTACCCCCGCAAATTAGAATAGCAGCCTAGGCTATATAGCATCGGCCTACAATGCACTTTTACGAATGCCCATGTGGTAGCCTACCATATGTAAAACAGGCAATTTACCGTTAAACCCTGTCATTTGGTTACATTAATTTCTGTTAATGCATGCATTACTTAGTAATTTACCATTCTCGGAGTGGAAATGCTGTTTGTAGAGTTCACAACCTGCTACACTTATAGTTTATTTCATCCCATCATTTACACGCTCCATGTGAGCATGTGTCTGGTTTCCCTGTCCTGTTAATGTTTATGGCGCACGCCTGAGCACGAATAGGTACCTGGTCTGCTTCTCGTAAATGTATGAAAGTGCCCAGCTGAGCTTCCGTCATTTTTTCTTCACCTCACACAGTAAGTCAAATTATAATAGTTCCTCAGTTTTTGAAAAATCTTTTTCAACTCGATAATTAGCATTGCTGATAAATAGGCTATGGACATGCGGTGTGTGTATTTGTTTTCATATTCATACTATAGCATAGCTGTCCCTTTCATATTTCCATTTTCAGTTCCTTATAGCCTAAGGTAGGCCTAGGTTTTTTAATACATTTTAAGGAAAATATATATATTTGCTTGTGTCTGACATGCTGGTGGCTTTGATTTGACAGGTGCTTTTACAAGGGTGGGTGAGTTTTCTGATTCTCTCTATAGTCCTATTATGTCCATTCACCAAGTTTCCTAAAGTAACCTGTATGGACTCCATCTCTTGTAAAATGACTATTTTCAGCAGCTTTTGCTACAGTACATTATTTCTCATTCTGGCATCCTCTCTTTGAATAACATATGCCAATGTCGTCGAATGACTGCAGCAGCGTGGATTGTGACTTCATGCAAATATTTTTGGGAAAGCGGCCTTCGTTTTAATGGTTTTGTACGTCGAAAGAGGATATGTATTTTATTTATTTATATGCAGAAAAAGCAAACAGACAAGAAAAAGGTAGGCATGTAGCTTTATTTTGATTCCGTTAATTCTGTGTCAATACGAAAATGCTACAGATTCTCTCCAACCTGGCATTTCTTAATTGATATTTAATAACCTGGGGGGAAAAAAATGAACTGCCATGGTAATAACGAAGTGTAATGGCTTGTTTAAAATAGGTTTTATTAAGAAGCAAACAGAACTGTAACCTACCCTTTTCTGACCCTCCCTAATGGTTGTTGGTGACTGTGTACATTGGCCTACACAAAACACGACAGCCCTGAGCCATGGTATATTGGCCATATATCACAAACCTGAGGTGCCTTATTGCTGTTAAAAAACAGGTTATCAACATCTGATATACAATTTCTGTCAGGGCTCAAACCACCCAGTTTATAAGTGCAATTATATATTTTTTGCTGAATGAGAGAAAATGCATACATTTTAATGTGCTGACTCACCTGTAGCCTGCCAGCTGTTGTAGGGAGGGCATGGCAAAGAAGCTCTTCAGAGACAGGGAGGCTGCTGAGAGAGAGAGACACACACACACACACAGTCGTCGTTGTTGACCAAACACACAAAGCAAAAACCCAAATCCCACTGACCTATGATGAGGCACTCCTCCAGACAGCCAAAGACGTGTCCGAGTACGATCATCTTCCCCAGGTGCAGGTCCACAGGCAGGTTAGCCAGCATTCGACCCAGGAACGTCAGCTCTCCATCAAAACGCTTCTGGCCCTGCCCATTGTTCCCCAGGGACAGTGCGCCCATCTACACCACAAACACGTCATGACGATTCTCTTTCCTTCAATGATAACTGACTGCAAGAATGCGTAGTGTCACACATTACACACACACACTGATTCACAGTCAAAATGTCTCTATCCATCAATCCTTCCAGCCAAAGAAACCCGACTGTCCTCTCTGCTACCGCACGGCAAGCGGTACCGATGCACCATGTCTAGAACTAACAGGACCCTGAACAGCTTCCACCCCCAAGCCATAAAGACTGCTAAATACAGAGGACAAAAATATAAAAATGCAGCATGCAACTATTTCAACCATTTTACTGAGTTACTGTTCATATAAGTAAATTAGTCAACTGAAAAAAAATCATTAGGCCAGAATCTATGGGTTTCTATGGTCTATGGTCGGGGGCGCAGCCATGGGTGGACCTGGCTCCTAAGTGGGTGGGCCTTCTTGATATGCCACCCATGGCTGCGCCCCTGCCCTCCCAGGCCAACCAATGGCTGCGTCCCTGCCCAGTCATGTGAAACCCATCGATTAGGGTTTCACATGACTGGGGAGCCAGGCCCGGCCAATCAGAATGAGTTTATCCCCACAAAAAGGTCCTGGGCTGGCGTGTTTACATGTAGTCTGTGGTTGTGATGCCGGTTGGATATACTGCTAAAATCTCTAAAACAACGGAGGCGGCTTATGTTAGAGAAATGACCATTCAATTCTCTGGCAACAGCTCTGGTGGACATTCCTGAAAGTCAGCATGTCAATTGCACACCCCTTCAAAACATCTGTGGCAATGTGTTGTGTGACAGAACTGCACATGTAATGATCATGCTCTTTAATCATGTTTTTGATATGCCACACTTGTCAGGTGGATGGTTTATCTTGGCAAAGAAGAAATTATCACCAACAGGGATACAAACAAAATAAGCTTTTTGTGCATACTATACAGAACATTACTGGAATCTTTTAAATTTAGCTCATGAAACATGGGAACAACACTTTACATGTTGCATTCCTATTTTTGTTCAGTATACAGCGCATTAGGATAGTATTCAGGCCCCTCGTCTTTTTCCATGTTGTTGTGTGACAGGCTTATTCTAAAATTGATTAAATGTTAGTTTTCCTCAATCTACACACAATACACCATAATGACAAAACAAAAAAAAGGTTTTAGAAATGTTTGCAATTTAATATTACATTTACATAATCATTCAGACCATTTACTCAGTACTTTGTTGAAGCTCCTTCGGCAGCGATTACAGCCTCGAGTCTTGTTTTTATTTTACCCCTTTTTCGTGGTATCCCATTGGTAGTTTACGGTCTTGTCCCATCGCTAAAACTCCCGTACGGACTCGGGAGAGGCGAAGGTAGAGAGATGTGTGTGCTCCGAAACACAACCCAGCCGAGCCGCGCTGCTTCTTGACACAATGCCCGCTTAACCCGGAAGCTAGCCGCACCAATGTGTCGGAGGAAACACTGTACACCTGGCGAGCATGTCAGCCTGCATTGCGCCCGGTCCCCCACAGGAGTCGCTAGTGCGCGAATTGACAAGGACATCCCTGCTGGCCAATCCCTCCCCTAACCTGGATGACGCTGGGCCAATTGTGCGCCGCCCCTTGGGTTTCCAGGCCTCGACAGAGTCCGGACTCGAACCAGGATCTCTGGTGGCACAGCTAGCACTGCGACACAATCCTTTCTCTGAGCTCTACAGACAATTCCTTCGACCTCATGGCTTGTTTTTTTCTCTGGCATGCATTGTCAACTGTGGGACCCTGAATTTACCACATGGGGACTCCATTCAAGTTGTAGAAACATCTCAAGGATGATCAATGGAAACCGGATGCACCAGAGCTCAATTTCAAGTCTCATAGCAAAAGGGTCTGAATACCTTTTATTTACAAAAGTACATTTTTTATTTTTAATAAATTAGCAAAAAAAAGCTATTTCCACTTTGTCATTATAGGGTATTGTGTGTAGATTACTGAGGATATGTTTTTATTTTATCCATTTTAGAATAAGGCTGTAATGTACCAAAATGTAGAAAAAGTCTAGGGGTCCAAATACTTTCCAAAAGCACTGTAGTTAGTTAAAATAGTTAGTCCGGGTGGCTATCTGCATGAACCTTTTTGTGTCAACTCTTGACTCATCACATTCGCTGCTGCTACCGTTTATTATCTACCTGTAGCCTAGTTACTTTAACCCTACCTATATGTACATATCTACCTCATACCCCTGCACATCAATTCAGTACTGGTACCCCATGTATATAGCCAAGTTTTCATTGCTCATTTTGTATTTCTTCCTTGTGTTAATATTTTTCTATTATTTGTTGGGAAGGGCCCATAAATAAGCATTTCACTGTTAGTCTACACCTGTTGTTTAGGAAACATGTGACAAATATTTTATTTGAAGAGCCCATCCACAGCACGCACCCCCACCCAAAATCACACCTGACAACCACACTCACAAACACCACTGACAGAGGTAATGCTAGCTGACGCAGAGGTCCTGATACAGCAGAACCAACGTTAGGAAATCATTGCAACATCACAAACACACAGTGACAGAACTGGGCTTTCAGCACCGCTGTATCTATACTGAACAAAAATATAAAAACGCAACATGCAAAGTGTTGGTCCTATGTTCTCAAATTTTGTGCACAAATTTGTTTACATCCCTGTGTGAGTATTTCTCCTTTGCCAAGATGATCCATCTGACAGGTGTGGCATATCAAGAATCTGATCAAACAGAATGATCATTACACAGGTGCACCTTGTGCTGGGGACAAAAGGCCACTAAAATGTGCAGTTACACAACACAATGCAACAGATGTCTCAAGTTGAGGGGGCGTGCAATTGGCATGCTGACTGCAGGAATGACCACCATTGCAGTAATGTTCATTTCTCTACCCTAAGCCGCCTCGAACGCCATTTTAGAGAATTTGGCAGTACGTCCAACCGGCTTCACAAACACAGACCATGTGTAATCACGCTAGCCCAGGACCTCCACCTGTAGGATCGTCTGAGACCAGCCACCTGGACAGCTGATGAAACTGTGGGTTTGCACAACCCGAAAAATTTCTGCACAAACTGTCAGAAACAGTCTCAGGGAAGCTAATCTGCGTGCTTGTTGTCCTCACCAGGGTCTTGACCTGACTGCAGTTCCGTGTTGTAACTGACTTCAGTGGGAAAATGCTCACAGTCGATGGCCAATGGAACGCTGGAGAAGTGTGCTCTTCATGGATGAATCCCGGTTTCAACTATACCGGGCAGATGGCAGACAACGTGTATTGCTTTGTGTGGGCAAGCAGTTGACTGCCGTCAACGTTGTGAACAGCGTGCCCCATGGTGGTGGTGTAGCTTACCACCATGGGGCACCATTACGGTAAGCCACAGACAACAAACAATTGCATTTATCGCTGGCAATTTGAATGCAGAGACACCGTGACAAGATCATGAGGCCCATTGCCGAGTCATTCATCCGCCGCCATCACCTCATGTTTCAGCATGATAATGCACGGTCCCATGTCGCAAGGATCTGTACACAATTCCTGGAAGCTGAACATTTTCCAGTTTTTCCATGGCCTGCATACATTTGTGGGATGCTCAATGATCGATGTGTACAACAGCATGTTCCAGTTCCTGCCAATATCCAGTAACTTCGCACAGCCATTGAAGAGGAATGAGAACATTCCACAGGCCACAATCAACAGCCTGATCAACTTTGAAATTGATTCAGAAATTGTTGCACGTTGTATATTTAAGTTTTTTTTATTTTATTTTTAATCTCTCCATAAGTACAGGAATCCAACGCAATCCATGTCTGTTTGGGATAAGGATGTCAGCAGGTCCACAGTGAGGTACCTCTTTATGCTGAAGCACAGTCCTCTCGATGTCGTTGAGGTTGGGGGGTGAGAGGGCTGTGGAGAGGAGGGAGCGGGGGTCCCCCATGTCCAGTAGCTTCACCTTGAGCATGATGTTGGCCAGGGGGGCACGCTGGGAAAAGTACAAAAATATCCTAGTTAATGTCAGAATAAACTAGCAGCTTTATAGGTCTAGTTGAGTAGCCTGCCTAGTCTTTCAGTAATCACATCTGGTGCATAAGTCAATCAACAAATGAATCCATCAACTTCGCAGTTGTTAATCATCATACTATCAATTATAGTTATGAGCTTGGTTCTTTGCCATCAGGGCTAACCTAATGTATGACTCTTACCACCAACTCAGGAACCACATAGTCTGGGATCTCATTGCTCCAGAACTCCTTGGTCACCAGTCGGTAACAGTAGCCCTTAGACACTCGCCCAGCCCTGCATGAGAGGGAGATAGGATTCACAAATCCTCATTGGGAATTTTATTCTTGAATTGGAATATCAATTGCTCTCTTGAAATGGAATTACCTCCCTGATGGCCAGTCTGAGGTGGAACTGCATTGTACTGTACCTCTGCGCTGGTTGCAGTTGGTCTTGGAGGCCCAGGTGAGGCGGAGGGACTGGTAACTGGTCTCTTTGTCACAGACCATGTGACGCGCCAGACAGAAATCAATCACTGTCAACAGGAATACATCAAATTCAGACACAGAGTGAATACAGTATGCAGTACATATAGCAAGGAATGTCTGTAAACATTATGAAAAAGGCCCCCCTGAGTGGCACAGTGGTCTAAGGCACCTGTGCCACCAGAGAACCTGGTTCGAGTCCAGGCTCTGTCACAGCCGGCCGCGACCAGGAAACCAATGGGGCGGCGCACAATTGGCCCAGCGCTGTCCGGGTTAGGGGAGGGTTTGGCTGGCAGGGATGTTCCTGTCCCATTGCGCACTAGCAACTCCTGTGGCGGGCCGGGTGCAATGCACGCTGACACGTTGGCCAGGTGTACGGTGTTTCCCCCGACACATTAGTGCGGCTGGCTTCCGGGTTAAGCGGGCGTTGTCAAGAAGCAGTGCGGCTTGGCTGGGTTGTTTCAAAGAATGCACGGCTCTCAACCTTTGTCGGTACATGAGTTGCAACGATGGGACAGGACTGTAACTACCAACTGGATACCACGAAATTGGGGAGGAAAGAGGGGTATTTAAAAAAATAATAATAATATAAACTCAGCAAAAAGAGAAACGTCCCCTTTTCAGGATCCTGTCTTTCAAAGCTAATTCGTAAAAATCAAAATAACTTCACAGATCTTCATTGTAAACGGTTTAAACACTGTTTCCCATGCTTGTTCAATGAACCATAAACACTTAATGAACATACACCTGTGGAACGGTCGTTAAGATACTAGCATATTACAAACGGTAGGCAATTAAGGTCACAGTAATGAAAACTTAGGACACCTAGAGGCCTTTCTACTGATTCCTGCTCATCTGCGTGAACGTGCCTTAGGCATGCTGCAAGGAGGCATGAGGACTGCCATGTCCGTACTGTGAGATGCCTAAGACGGCACTACAGGGAGACAGGATGGACAGCTGATCATCCTCGCTGTGGCAGACCACGTGTAACAACACCTGCACAGGATCGGTACATCCGAACATCACAACTGCAGGACAGGTACAGGATGGCAACAACAACTACCCAAGTTACACCAGAAACGCACAATCCCTCCATCAGTGCTCAGACTGACCGCAATAGGCTGAGAGAGGCTGGACTGAGGGCTTGTAGGCCTGTTGTAAGGCAGGACCTCACCAAGACATCACCGGCAACGTCGTCACCTATCGGCACAAACCTACCGTCACTGGACCAGAGAGGACTGACAAAAGTGCTCCTCACTGACGAGTCGCGGTTTTGTCTCACCAGGGGTGATGGTCGGATTCACGTTTATCGTCAAAGGAATGACCGTTACACCGAGGCCTGTACTCTAGAGCGGGATCGATTTGGAGGTGGAGGGTCCGTCATGGTCTGGGGCGGTGTCACAGCATCATCGGACTGAGCTTATTGTCATTGCAGGCAATCTCAACACTGTGCGTTATAGGGAAGACATCCTCCTCCTTCATGTAGTACCCTTCCTGCAGGCTCATCCTGACGTGACCCTCCAGCATGACAATGCCACCAGCCATACTGCTCGTTCTGTGCGTGATTTCCTGCAAGACAGGAATGTCAGTGTTCTGCCATGGCCAGTGAAGAGCCCGGATCTCAATCCATATTGAGCATGTCTGGGACCTGTTGGATTGGAGGGTGAGGGCTTGAGCCATTCCCCCCAGAAATGTCCGGGAACTTGCAGGTGCCTTGGTTGAAGAGTGGGGTAACATCTCACAGCAAGAACTGGCAAAGCTGGTGCAGTCCATGAGGAGGACATGCACTACAGTACTTAATGCAGCTGGTGGCCACACCTGATACTGACTTACTTTTGACTCCCCCTTTGTCAGGGATACATTATTCCATTTCTGTTAGTCACATGTCTATGGAACTTGTTCAGTTTATGTCTCAGTTGTTGAATCTTGTGTAAATATTTGTATGAACATAACATGTTAAGTTCGCTGAAAATAAACGCAGTTGACAGTGAGAGGACGTTTCTTTTTTTGCTGCGTTTATATATAAACATTATGAAAAAGCAAACACCCATCTGGGACTGTAACAGAGCTCTCGGCAATGTTGGTGGAGAGGATGATCTGTGGAGACAGACAGAACATTAAAAAACAGAGCTACGTTCTAGAAGTCCTATTCAGTAGAGTGGTGTGATAGTTACCTTCCTGTACCCTGGGACAGGCACCAGAAACACCCCGTTCTGCTCCTCCAGAGTGACAGAGGAGTAGAGAGGGTACACCTGCAGTCTGAAACATACACCATAACAACACCATCAAGTTTCTACTAAGTACCGGACACACACACACACACAACCTACCATAGTCATGCCCCAGAGACGTAACCAATGAACGTCAGACACACAACACCCACCTCTTGCGCACCAGCTTAGACAAGGCCTCTTGCATGTAGTGGATCTCACCTAGACCAGGAAGGAACACCAGCACACTGCCCCGGTCTGGCAGAGACAGGTGTCCCTCCCGCTCAGTGCTGCTGTTGAGATACACACAATGGAATAATTATTGGACAACTATAGGACATCTAAAATCAACAGTAACTAATAAATAGTGAACAAATTCTTAATTTATCAAGTAAGCTAAGATGAAGAGTACTGCTGCTTGAACCCTAACCTCTGATCTTTGGCCTCCAGCTCATCAAAGCTCTGGATAAGGCTGACAGCCACATTGTACATCTCCACAGTGATGTAAGGTTCATCTAGATGGTGGGTATCCACCTGATAGATAATACACAGACAGTGTTAGGTTAGTCTAAACTGTGAGTACCAGCTACATCCACAGACGAGGCTTGAAGCATCCCCGCCCACCCTGTGAGGAATCAGGCTGCAGAGGTCATCCAGGTAGAACTCCTCAATGGCGTAGGGAGCCCCCTCCACCTCAAACACATAGGCTGGGTTCATCTGGCTGCAGATAGGCGTGCCAAAGTACTCTGCAAACTCACTGCAGTTGATGGTGGCTGACATGAGGATGACCTGCATAAAGAGGGAAGGGAGGCGTTGTGTGTCTGTTTAGTCAGTACGGTTTAGGATCACATGGTGGTGAGTGCTGAGAAGCGTGGGCTCACCTTGATGTAACGAGAGTTGGAATGGAGAAGCTTCCTCACAACCAACAGGAGAAAGTCCAACTCCTCCGTCCGCTCATGGACCTGAAATACACAGAACCACCCTGCTTACCTACTGGCTCATCCACTGCCAAGGCAAGATATTACTCACCATCAGCTAGTTTGATGTTACTGGGTACTAAGATACACTGAACACCAGATAGGACAACATTATTAGCGGTCATCTGTAGACGACTTTGAAATGACTACCAGTCTGTCTCAGCCTCCAGTATTTATGCTGCAGTAGTTTGTGTCAGGGGGCTAGGGTCAGTTTGTTATATCTGGAGTACTTCTCCTGTCCTATTCGGTGTCCTGTGTGAATCTAAGTGTGCGTTCTCTAATTCTCTCCTTCTCTCTTTCTTTCTCTCTCTCAGAGGACCTGAGCCCTAGGACCATGCCCCAGGATTACCTGACATGATCACCCCTTGCTCTCCCCAGTCCACCTTGCCGTGCTGCTGCTCCAGTTTCAACTGTTCTGCCTTATTATTATACGACCATGCTGGTCATTTATGAACATTTGAACATCTTGGCCATGTTCTGTTATAATCTCCATCCGGCACAACCAGAAGAGGACTGGCCACCCCACATAGCCTGGTTCCTCTCTAGGTTTCTTCCTAGGTTTTGGCCTTTCTAGGGAGTTTTTCCTAGCCACCGTGCTTCTACACCTGCATTGCTTGCTGTCTGGGGTAAGTGAGTCTTGGTTACCTCATCTATGAAGATGTGGGAGTACTCAGTCAGGCTCTTGGTGCCGACCAGTTTCTGCAGAAGCACCCCAGTGGTCATGTAGATGAGTCTGGTGTGTTCAGTGGCCATCTTCTCTAGGCCCACCTGAAACAAACATAATGGCTAAGTGGCAAGTGTACATTCACACACAAGCACATAAACACATCCATGTAGGTCAAGAGGAAAGGTGAAGCCTAAAGGCTAACTCACAAACTTCTACAGATGCACAATCGAGAGCATCCTGGCGGGCTGTATCACCGCCTGGTACGGCAACAGCTCCGCCCTCAACCGTAAGGCTCTCCAGAGGGTAGTGAGGTCTGCACAACGCATCACCGGGGGCAAACTACCTGCCCTCCAGGACACCTACACCACCCGATGTTACAGGAAGGCCATAAAGATCATCAAGGACATCAACCACCCGAGCCACTGCCTGTTCACCCCGCTATCATCCAGAAGGCGAGGTCAGTACAGGTGCATCAAAGCTGGGACCAAGAGACTGAAAAACAGCTTCTATCTCAAGGCCATCAGACTGTTAAACAGCCACCACTAACATTGAGTGGCTGCTGCCAACACACTGACACTGACTCAACTCCAGCCACTTTAATAATGGGAATTGATGAGAAATGATGTAAATATATCACTAGCCACTTTAAACAATGCTACCTTATATAATGTTACTTACCCTACATTATTCATCTCATATGCATACGTATATACTGTACTCTATATCATTGACTGCATCCTTATGTAATACATGTATCACTAGCCACTTTAACTATGCCACTTTGTTTACATACTCATCTCATATGTATATACTGTACTCGATACCATCTACTGTATCTTGCCTATGCTGCTCTGTACCATCACTCATTCATATATCCTTATGTACATATTCTTTATCCCCTTACACTGTGTATAAGACAGTAGTTTTGGAATTGTTAGTTAGATTACTTGTTGGTTATTACTGCATTGTCGGAACTAGAAGCACAAGCATTTCGCTACACTCGCATTAACATCTGCTAACCATGTGTATGTGACAAATAAAATTTGATTTGATTTGATTTACATCTGTCGCTTCCATCTGTGACGTCAAACAATCATTACCCAGAGCACTGTCTCACCACACAACGTGACTCTCTATCAGACAAATGACCTGTCCTAACAACCACGTCCCCCCCTCCAGGGAAGATGCCCTCATGTTCTGCTACTCAACTCAAGTACAAATTCCCTTACGGCTTGACTTTCATAAAACTCTCAGAGAAACTAAAGATCGAGAGAGAAGGCACAGTAAATATCCACTACAATCCCCCTAGGACAGACAGAGCCAAAGCTAAGAGAACTGGATAAAAGCAGCCCTCCTTGTTAGTACTGACAGGGGAAGGTCACTGTGAAAGTAGAAACTCTCCATACATCCTCAAGGACTGGAACCCATCAGTTTCTCCAGCTCTCCACTGGAACCATTACACTGGTAGGAACCTATCAATTGAATAATAATCATTATATGGTAGTACATGAATGGTATAAATAACAATTTATAGCTCCCACAAGGTGCAGAGTATGAGTACTTGGCTACCATTATCTTCTAGTGTCTCCTACAGCTCTGCTTCACCCCTTCATCTTTCATTAGTTCACACTCTCCACTATACTGTGACCTCCCATCTATATTTATTCTGACAAGCTTTCAAGCCCTTAGGTGTTCATCAGGTCAGCCCATCACTGTATCACTCCTCAATCACTGTCTTGCTAGCAGTGACATCACCCCTGCTGCAGTCCACAGCAGAGCAGACAGAGGCGAGGAGCAGGGAGTTATAATTAGACTGTCTCTTGTTTCAGAGCTGGACACAATGCAACCAGACAGCCTGGAAACAGTCCAGCATGGAATCCTGTCCACCCCACTCCTTCCACTCCTCTCTCTGTGAGAGAAACGTCAAGTGGGCTTTTTGTACAGCGCTTCATCGAGAGATAATAGTATCGCTAGAGGTGCTAAACTCAGTCCACTGCCCCTTGTTATGCAACCTGAACTCTGAATTCTTGTTTCTTGCATCTTTTTCTCTCTTCTTTCCACCAAGGGATGTGTATAGTGTGCATGGTAATGTGTTTTTTGGGGTATAGATATCAAAATTGTATAATTAACAAGGTATGAGTGAGTGTGGTGTGAATTCTTCACTAACCTGGTATCCCACCAGACTACCCAAGGTGCACTTGCGCTCTCTGGCAACCCATCGGGCAATGCTGCGAGGCTGGGTAACCACGAGGTTACAGGGGGCATTCTTCTCGCTGTAGTAGTCCAGGATGAACTGAGGCAGCTGGGTAGTCTTCCCACTGCCTGTGGCTCCACGAATGATCACCACAGAGTTGTTCTCGATCAGAGAGATGAGCTAGAAATACACAAACACAACAGAGGAAAGAACATTATATTTGCCATTTTAAAGCTGAAAATCTAAATATGATTCAACAACCTAAATTACAGTTTATAATAAAGTATTCTAATCTGTTGTTTATGTTCAGCCACAAAAACATCCAAAACATTCAGATTCTGCTCTTGCTAGACAATAAATGTGAATCTGAGTAGGAAATGAAAGTCTGAAACCCAGATATTTTCAATAATGGCCCTACTCCATCAGACTGTTACTTGAAAGCATGTGATGACAGTCACAGTGAGTTAGGGTCCCTGCTCTTGTTGTGCCGATGGCTCCATCAGATAGAATCAGTGTTCATCTGAAGCACAGTAAAACCTTGAATGGAGTTACGACCTGAGGAACTGTTGCCAATGACCATCTCTGTTCAAGTCTATGACCTGAAAAGGTCTGAAATGGCAGAAGTACCTAAAGCGTGTGTGGCTACTAAAGTATTTTACCTCCTGTCTATTCTTTGTGATGGGCAAGCTGGGGTAGTCATAACTGGCCAATGGGGGTGGAGGCGCACCTAGAGTTGGAGAGAAACACAAAAAGGTTTGCTCATTGACTTTCTTAATTGTCGGGGGAAAAAAGGAATCCAATTGAAAGCCAAATTAATTAGAAAGGTATATCAATGTGTAACTCACTTGCAGAAAAGTCAGGCTTTCCTGTCTTGTTCCTCATTCCCCCATGTTCACTCTTTGGGCTGACCTGCTGTTGGGGAGCTTTTGCAGGGCTAGAGAGAAACACAGATTCTCAGGTAAATCAAAAGATTGTGCACTGAAATGTCACTGTCAACTAATGTCAATTCCATGACTCTTTGGTCTGGCCAAACAAGAGAAAATTACTGTATGGTGTTTCAGTCCAGCCACCCAATCCTTTTAGAAAACCAAACTTATCAGCATTTAAGCGTCAAGGAGAGACAATGCAGTTCTGTAAGTCCATGTACACTCTTACAAAAATTGATTCCAAAAGGGTTCTTCAGCTTTCCCCATACAATAACCCTTTTTAGTTCTAGGTACAACCCTTTTTGGTTCCAGGTAGAACCCTCTGTGGAAAGGGTTCTATATGGAACCCAAAAGGGCTCTTTCTACTTGGATCCAAAAGGACAGCCGAAGATCCCTTTTAGGTTCTAGATACACCACTACACTCTTAGGAAAAGAGGTGTAATCAAAACTAGGTGAAACAAAGCTCCCCCCGTTGCACTCATATTAGGCAGCCGCATCCTAGTAGTGATAATGTGGCTTTTTCACTGAGTAAATAATGTTGAGTAATGCTAGTGTGTCTTTGTCAAGTCAAATAGCTCTCCCCCTACTTTCTTTCTAAATTCCCTCCCTTCCACCAAAAATAATTTCCCTTTTTTCTCTGAGTTTCTAACATTCCTCTCTTACTCGTCCTCCCTGTCATCTCCCCCACTCCTCTCATTCCGTGGCTGGGCCAGTCAGGCCTGGGGCAGTGTTGCAGAGAGAGCAGTCCCAGTCATCTCAGCTTCTCTCTGGGCGAGAGGAGGACTTTATCTACACAGCAGGCAGACACACTGTCAGAGCTGGGAGCAGCTCACACACACACATCTAAAAATGCACAAGGGTTGACATGCACACACTCTTCAGCATCTAACAAAGCAGCTGACCTTACAACAAAGCAGCAGAAAAGGAAAGGAGACAGCATTGAGTCAGAGGAAAACCCTGAGTAACTCCACTGGACACAGTCCACAGGACAGGAGAGCAGGGACGAGTGAAGATTACGCAGTACAGAGAGGACAATTTCTTACAGACAGCAGAGGAGTAGAGACAGCGTATGAGCCACTCTCAATCAGGACTACAAGCCCAGTAAGAACCAGAGAATGGAGACTTCACTGACAGACCCATGGATACAGAGTCCTGGAGATGCTACTCCGAGGTGCCTGTGCTGATCTCTCTGCCTACGACTGGCTCTCCCTCAAGCATCCTCACTGCAGCATTCAAGAGTAAGTACTAACAACCATGTGTATTTAAAAAAAAATTACATTTCACAGTACATAGGCTATTTGCCATTTATGGTCAGAAAGTTCCAACAATAAAATGTCACTCATCTAGACAATAGCCACAAATTATTTGGCCCATTATTTTTTTTGACATTTTCTAGGGCGGTCAGGTTTAATAAAACAAATGACTTTTCTTATGCTTTGAGACATTGATATAGCACTACAGTACCCGTTGCCCCAGGCTGCCTAATCTGAGTGTAGCTAAGGTGTGAGGTACAGAGGGAACCAACAGTCTGAGGAGTTCAGTACACACCCACACCTGGGCATCCTCCTCAACAGAGAGAATGCCACTGAATTATATCAGAACACTGATGAAGACAGAGGTCAGCTTGTATGGAAGTGATCCATTTCTCACTTTCCAACATGTCAAGTCTTCAACGAGTGCAGATCAAATCAATACAATTGCAATTCTTTCAACAGTTCTGTTAAAACAGACTTCAGGAGAACAGGACATCAGTGTCAATACTTTTGATTCAGGATGTACAATACTTTATTTTCTCACTGCAGTAACCACAGTATTCCTCCGCCATGCCCCTATTCAGCTGGATGAAATGGTTGCGTGCTGAAGGAGAACAGGCTCAAGATGAGGGGACGTCTGCTAAGTCCACAGGGGTATTACCCAGCTGTACATTGATCAGGGAGCTGCTGTGGCACGTGGAGGAGAGGGAGCGCCTGGCACGGGAGGTGGAGCGGGAACACAGGTTGGCCCACAACACCGTGGGATACCCCCACTGGCTTCAGAGCTACCCAAGGTTACGTACGCTGATCCCCGCATCGGAGCGTCACCAGTTGGAGCGTTTGTGTGCCCAAATCCAGCCCATACAGACCGCCACGGTGCTCTCCAGGTACATTGTACACCCATTTTCATACAGTAGTACCCTTTTCATATAAGCACACTGTGTCCGAAATAGCCACTGCCACCACACCAGGGTGACAATAGGCGAAGGAGACGAGTCTCAAGGAGAGCGGGGCAGAGCAATCTGCCAGGGAAGCCACTGTGTTTTCGTCACAGAAGTAGGGAACATGGGGTGTGAATATGCAACAGTGAAGTGGATCCTATGTGGCTAGGCACAGTGAAAACAACCCCAGGGAAAGCACTCTGCATCAGCAATATCATATCCCTATTAAAATAAAAACATCCCACAACAATGTTTTACAGTGATGGTGACATTTGTATGAACACAGATTTGGTCTTTTGGAGGGCTAAATGAGAAATCATGACCCTTATAATCATACTTGAAATAACCTTTAAATCTACCATGGGTCTTGCAAAAATTAATGTACATTAACCACATCCACATGGTTGATCTTCACGGCTGTCAAAGAAATTGTTCAAAGCCCAGTTATACCACTGACGGAAGTGACAAACACTCGACCCCCCCCCCCCCCCCCCCCCCCCCAAGGACTCTCCATTCAATCCTGAGGTGTGACTAGGTTTGCATAAGCACATTACAACAGTAACAAGATCGCCCAATTATTCAAGGGATATTATTTGGTGTGGAAACTCACTGCAAGCATTTTACTTCTTTGCAAAATGTTCTCCTGACAACTAGATTGGAGTGAGCTCATAAATATGCCCTCAGCCTTGTCACCTCACACAATGCATGATACTTTGAAATAGCCTACATCATTATCAGCATAATTTGTCAACTAGGTCTAACGGATAATTGAAACCCAAAACAGCTTCTCCCAAATGGCCTCATTATTGTGAATAATGCAGTTTGGGTTAAAGAGTTTATTAACCCACTATATCCCTCTATCTATCCCATGCTCAGGTTCCGAGAGGTGCTGGCCAGCAACAACATCCTGCCCTGGGAGCTGGTGTACGTCTTCAAGCAGGTGCTGAGAGACTTCCTCAACAAAGAGGAAGGGGAAGAAGAGGAGGAGCATCTGCCGCAGCCAGCACTGCTTGGGCCAATGGAGGAATGGACCAACCGATACCAAATGAAGCAGGGCTTTGTCACACCCACCGTGCCGGACTGTGGTGAGCCCCTGAGAGAGGAGATCCCAACCATCTCTGGATATGTGGACCGTACTATGAGAGGCTCTAGTCCTTTCACTGCCCATAGGGACTGGGACCTTCCCTACTACTACCGTCACCCAGTGCCACACAACTCCCCAGAGGCCTACAGCACCATGCTGTGAGAGGAGACAGGGTGGTAAAGTAGTCCCCAACTCATGACCATGCTTACCTTCTATCCTTGTTATGTCATGCCTGAAAGAGTTGTAAATCCACCCCCCAAAATGTGCATAAAATGTTAGATTTATTCATTTGAATGTATGAACTGCAACACAATCTTGCACAGGACAAACACTTGGGGACAGATTCAGACATGCCACAATGTATACTGCTATCTACCTGAACTAGGGGTGCATCTCAATACTAGCTACTGCAATAGGCTAGTCTACTAGCGAGCCTACTTCATTTACACTGACAAGTCAACCCGTGCTTAGACATTAGACATTTTGGCTACAGAGTACCATGAGTCATAATACCCATAAAACATACCGGTCAAACAAGGAAATGTTCCTATTGTTTTTCCACCATTCATTTTTCCCATAAGGGATTTTAGAAACACTTCAAATAAGGGCTGTGTTTTGTGAAGGCTTATTCTGGCATAACAATAATCCATCCACCTGACAGTTGTGGCATATCAAGAAACTGATTAAACAGCATGATCATTACACAGGTGCCCCTTGTGTTGGGGACAATAAAACATCACTTTAAAACGTGCAGTCTTGTCACAACACCACAGGTATCTGAAGTTTAGAGGGGGCGTGCAAATTGGCATGCTGACTGCAAGATGTCCACCAGAGCTGTTGACAGTTAATTTAATGTTAATTTCTCTACCATAAGCTGCCTCCAATATCAATGTAGAGAATTTGGTAGTATATCCAACAGGCCTCAAAACAGCAGACCACGTGTAACCATGCACAGCCCAGGACCTCCATATCAGGCTGCTTCACTTGTGAGAGGAGTATTTGTCTGTAATAAAGCCCTTTGTGGGGAAAAACTCATTCTGATTGGCTGGGCCTGGCTGCCAAGTGAGTGGGCCTATACCCTACCAGGCACACCTATGGCTGCACCGTTCCCAGTCATGTGAAATACATAGATTAGATTACATAGATGTAGGTAGCCTGAAGATCCAACGTTGAATCACGTAGAATTCTACATCAGCGAGAAATGATCGTTTGGGTCAGGAAAGTTTCCTCTCATTACCTCTACAAGCAAGAATGCTGAATAAAATAATACTTTACCGGTTGTCCGTGAGGCTGGTCATTTTGCAGACAATACATCCACAGGAAAGTATAATTACGGCAACTTTTCAAAGCTCTGTGCGTTCAGATTTATATCACCCGAAGCATGTGCACAATATGAAAATATACAAACGTATGCATACTTAACGAGCTGGTGCAAGTGTTTACATGGTTCTGCTCATGCTTCAGGTGAGAGATCGCAACACACTATAAACGTTTTGAAAAGTTGATGTAAATTTACTTGTCTGTGGATATTGTCTCACCTTTCTACCTGCAAAAGGACAAACTGCACGGACAACCGGTAAAGTACGTTAAAAAAAATGTATTCAACAGTCTCTTATGAGAAGACATTTCCAAACATTTGTAAATTATAGCATTAATCTCAGACTGAACCAGAGTAGAGGTACCAGTCTGATTGTCAGGCAAGTACCAATGTAGCTAGCTAACACTAAAGTATAAAGTTCCAGTCTGGTAAATTAGCTACTGTGCTACAGTGCGAGGGAACATGTACAATTGAACCATTCTACATTATCTAGCTAGCCAGTTTACTTACCTCTGTCTTGATGACTCCTCCGAATTTACTTTTTTTGGAGGTTCATCTGTGATTCTAATGTTAGCAAATTGGGTGCCCAATGTAAACCATTCTGTTCTGCAGTTATTGCTTTGTTCATGTTTAATATTTTGTGGACTCCAGCGAACGCTTCGATTGGTCTGTGTTCAATGGTGATGCTGCAGAATTCTAAATTAGTTCAAAGGCACGTGACAGTACATCTGCTAAGGGGTTCCAACAGTCATAAACCCCGCTTATTAAAATGTTATTTTAAACCTAACCTTAACCACACTGCTATCCGTATGCCTATCCCTAACCTTAAATAAAGACCAAAAAACGACTTTTGGTTTTCATACATTTTTTACGATATAGCCCATTTTGACTCTGCTGTGGTAACTAGTGGAAACACCGTTAAGGAGTCTGGGTTTGTCTGGATCCCTTGCAAAGGAGTCGAGAAGTCTGGGTTGGTCTGGATCAAACATCCATCTTCTGCAGGGGTTGTCAAAACTAATTTTGCCCTGATTTAGCCTCGGGAGCCGCATTGGTGGAAAAAGTACACAATTGTCATACTTGAGTAAAAGTAAAGATACCTCAAGTGAAAGTCACAGAGTAAAATATAACATGAGTAAAAGTATTTGGTTTTAAATATACTTAAGTATGAAAAGTACCCTAAAAGTATGAATCATTTTAAATTCCTTATATTAAGAAAACCAGATGACACAATGTTATTGTTTTTAAAATGTACGGATAGCCAGGGGCACACGCCAACACTCAGACATAATTTACAAACTAAGCATTTGTGTTTAGTGAGTCCGACAGATCATAGGCTGTAGGGATGACAAGGGAGGTTATCCATGGGATGTCCCTACACCTAACCTTAAAAGGTGCAGTATGCAGAAATCGCTCTGCCATTTCCACGTTACTAAAATTCAAATAGTTTGTCTAATTTTTGTTTATGACAAAACAAGCAATAGTGTAGAGAATCATTATATCATCTAATCCACTGTGAAATGTATTTTCAAAAACCACAAATATTGTATTTACAGCTGTTTAAAGCTGGGTGTACAAAACCAAAAGTAAAATATGCAAAAGGAAACTTAAGCATGGGAAGCATAGAAATAGTGCACATAGAACATATCTACCACTTCTTGCTTTCAATGAAAATGACAGATCTATAACTCACATTTATATGTGAATTTGGTCGGGTAGCACAAAAAGTTAAATATTGCAGCTTTAAACACCTATCCCTTTTCAATTTCAACATGGTAATGTCAGAGTTGGGACATACCAAGGATTCCGTTTAGACTTTTCGAGGCCTTATTCGGTTTTCAACAAGTGCGAATGGTTGCATTGAAAATGTGTTATATTTCCTCACTGTCAAAATGTGGGGGGAAAATCCTCTATCCATCATTTTTAGATTTTTGCAGCCTGGTCTCAGACTAGACGTAACACAGTAAATATACATCCGAGACACTCAAATTAGTATGATATGTTTGGTATGGTTACATAAAAAAGAATAAACGAGAGTGGTTGGTATAATGCAAACATCTAGCGACCCAAAGGTTGTGCGTTCAAATCTCATCATGGACAACTTTTAGCAGCGACATACTACTTTTTAGCATGTTAGGTTAAGGGGTTAGGGGAAGGGATAGCTAACCCCTAACCTTAACCCTAACCTTGCTAACATTAGCCAGCTAGCTAACGTTAGCCACAACAAATTGGAATCCATACATATTGTAATGAAACAGGAAGGGAGTGCGGCTTGAACCCTCAACCTTCTGGCCCAAGGCACAGTGAACCATCGACTGGCAGATTTGATATCTGCGCTTATAAACCAGGGTCACTACACAACTCTCTCCTTTCAAAGAGCGTGTCCTCACGCTAGACCTCACAGGACGGCGTCTTACAGGAACACGCTCACCGGCTAAGCACACACACTGTCATTGATGCGAGGTCCGATCATTTTCACTTCCGACACCAATGCAATGAAACGGGTAGGGAGCATGGCTTGAAACCCTCAACCTTCTGGTCCGAAGCCCACCGAGCCATCGACTGTGCCACAAAAGCATGCTCGAGTGGCAGTTACTATCCACGTTTGAAACTTTTTTTTATATGTAACCTTTATTTAACTAGGCAAGTCCGTTAAGAACAAATTCTTATTTACAATGACTGCCTACAGTTGAAGTCGGAAGTTTACATACAACTTAGCCAAATACATTTAAACTCAGTTTTTCACAATTCCTGACATTTAATCCTGGTAAAAATTCCCTGTCTTAGGTCAGTTAGGATCACCACTTTATTTTAAGAAGGTGAAATGTCAGAATAATAGTAGAGAGAATGATTTATTTCAGCTTTTATTTCTTTCATCACATTCCCAGTGGGTCAGAAGTTTACATACACACAATTAGTATTTGGTAGCATTGCCTTTAAATTGTTTAACTTGGGTCAAATGATTTTAGGTAGCCTTCCACAAGCTTCCCACAATAAGTTGGGTGAATTTTGGCCCATTCCTCCTGACAGAGCTGGTGTAAATGAGTAAGGTTTGTAGGCCTCCTTGCTCGCACATGCTTTTTCAGTTCTGCCCACAAATTCTCTATAGGATTGACTTTGTGGGCTTTGTGATGGCCACTCCAATACCTTGACTTTGTTGTCCTTATTAAGCCATTTTGTCACAACTTTGGAAGTACGCTTGGGGTCATTGTCCATTTGGAAGACCCATTTGCGACCAAGGTTTAACTTCCTGACTGATGTCTTGAGATGTTGCTTCAATATATCCACATACTTTGCCTGCCTCATGATGTCATCTATTTTGTGTAGTGCACCAGTTCCTCCTGCAGCAAAGCACACCCACAACATGATGCTGCCCCCCCCCCCCCCCCCCCAGCTTGCAAGCCTCCCCCTTTTTCCTCCAAACATAACGATGGTCATTATGGTCAAACAGTTCTATTTTTGTTTCATCAGACCAGAGGATATTTCTCCAAAAAGTACAATCTTTGTCCCCATGTGCAGTTACAAACAGTAGTCTGGCTTTTTTATGGTGGTTTTGGAGCAGTAGCTTCTTCCTTGCCGAGTGGCCTTTCAGGTTATGTCGATATAGGACTCGTTTTACTGTGGATATAGATACTTTTGTACCTATTTCCTCTAGCATCTTCACAAGGTTCTTTGCTGTTGTTCTGGGATTGATTTGCACTTTTCACAACAAAGTACGTTCATCTCTAGGAGACAGAATACGTCTCCTTCCAGAGCGGTATTACGGCTGTGTGGTCCCATGGTGTTTATACTTGCGTACTATTGTTTGTACAGATGAATGTGGTAACTTCAGGCGTTTGGAAATTGCTACAAAGGATGAACCAGACATGTGGAGGTCTACAATTTTTTCCTGAGGTCTTGGCTGATTTTGTAAAACTTTCCCATGATGTCAAGCAAAGAGGCACTGAGTTTGAATATAGGCCTTGAAATACATCCACAGGTACACCTCCAATTGACTCAAATTATGTCAATTAGCCTATGACCTAATTTTCTGGCATTTTTCAAGCTGTTTAAAGGCACAGTCAACTTAGGGTATGTAAACTTCTGACCCACTGGAATTGTGATACAGTGAATAATAAGTAAAATAATCTGTCTGTAAGCAATTGTTGGAAAAATGACTTGTGTCATGCACACAGTAGATGTCCTAAGCAATGACATTATCCGTCCCCTGGATGTGCCGCACATCGAGATGGAACGCTTGTAAAAAATAAACACCATCTCATTATCCTCTGATGAGGACACATCATGGACCTCAAAAAGGTGAGAGGGTTATGTTCGGTGTTGACCACAATAGATATTACTCCCAACCCAACATACACCTCGAAGTGTTGTAGCGCCCATATGAGTGCTAGCGCTTCTTTTTGAATGACAGAGTAGTTCAACTGATAATGGTTAAACTTTTTGGAAAAGAAACTAACAGGCCTCTCAACACCAGACACATTTTCTTGCAGCAAAACTACACCTGCCCCCACATGACTAGCATCCAGGCGAATAGCAGCCAGCACCGGAGTTGAGGTAAGCAACCTCTTTGCATCTTCAAACGCATGTTGACAACGAGAAGACCATACGTAAACAGCCTTAGCTTTCAGCAAATCTGTCAAGGGAGCGACCACAGTAGAGAAGTTCCTACAAAAACTACGGTAATAGCCAATAATTCCCATGAAACGCAGTTCCTTTTTAGTAGTTGGTGGTGGAAAAGCATCAATAGCTACCACCTTAGCCCAAACAGGACGCACTTCACCCTGCACAACCACCTTTCCAAGGTATGTAACTCACATTTAGCCAGATTGATCGTGAGGCGACCGGCAGCTAGGCGGTCAAACAAGGCTTGAATACGGGACAGATGTAAGTATCTGCCTCCCAAGTATTTGCATATATCACTACATCGTCCAGATAAACAGTGCACCCGGCCAGACCGGAGACAACCCTGTTCATAAGTCGCTAGAAAGTGGCAGGTGCATTATGCAGGCCAAAACCCATAACCGAATATGAGTACAGACCAGAGTGTGTAATAAAGGCAGAGATTTCACTTGCCGTACTCATCAGTGGCACCTGCCAATATCCCTTTAACAGGTCAAATTTGCTCACAAACTTAGCTGCTCCGACTTTTTCTATTTGATTTATTTCACCTTTATTTAACCAGGTAGGCAAGTTGAGAACAAGTTCTCATTTACAATTGTGACCTGGCCAAGATAAAGCAAAGCAGTTTGACACAGTTACACATGGAGTAAAACAAACATACAGTCAATAATACAGTATAAACAAGTCTATATACGATGTGAGCAAATGAGGTGAGATAAGGGAGGTAAAGGCAAAAAAAGGCCATGGTGCAAAGTAAATACAAAATAGCAAGTAAAACACTGGAATGGTATATTTGCAGTGGAAGAATGTGCAAAGTAGAAATAAAAATAATGGGGTGCAAAGGAGCAAAATAAATAAATTCATTAATGAAATACAGTAGGGAAAGAGGTAGTTGTTTGGGCTAAATTATAGGTGGGCTATGTACAGGTGCAGTAATCTTTGAGCTGCTCTGACAGTTGGTGCTTAAAGCTAGTGAGGGAGATAAGTGTTTCCAGTTTCAGAGATTTTTGTAGTTCGTTCCAGTCATTGGCAGCAGAGAACTGGAAGGAGAGGCGGCCAAAGAAAGAATTGGTTTTGGGGGTGACTAGAGAGATATACCTGCTGGAGCGTGTGCTACAGGTGGGAGATGCTATGGTGACCAGTGAGCTGAGATAAGGGGGGACTTTGGCGTGGGTTTGGCGACGAGTATGAAGCGAGGGCCAGCCAACGAGAGCGTACAGGTCGCAATGGTGGGTAGTATATGGGGCTTTGGTGACAAAACGGATTGCACTGTGATAGACTGCATCCAATTTGTTGAGTAGGGTATTGGAGGCTATTTTGTAAATGACATCGCCGAAGTCGAGGATTGGTAGGATGGTCAGTTTTACAAGGGTATGTTTGGCAGCATGAGTGAAGGATGCTTTGTTGCGAAAAAGGAAGCCAATTCTAGATTTAAATTTGGATTGGAGATGTTTGATATGGGTCTGGAAGGAGAGTTTACAGTCTAACCAGACACCTAAGTATTTGTAGTCATCCACATATTCTAAGTCAGAGCCGTCCAGAGTAGTGATGTTGGACAGGCGGGCAGGTGCAGGTAGCGATCGGTTGAAGAGTTTAGTTTTACATGTATTTAAGAGCAATTGGAGGCCACGGAAGGAGAGTTGTATGGCATTGAAGCTTGCCTGGAGGGTTGTTAACACAGTGTCCAAAGAAGGGCCAGAAGTATACAGAATGGTGTCATCTGCGTAGAGGTGGATCAGAGACTCACCAGCAGCAAGAGCGACATCATTGATGTATACAGAGAAGAGAGTCAGTCCAAGAATTTAACCCTGTGGCACCCCCATAGAGACTGCCAGAGGTCCGGACAGCAGACCCTCCGATTTGACACACTGAACTCTATCAGAGAAGTAGTTGGTGAACCAGGCGAGGCAATCATTTGAGAAACCAAGGCTGTTGAGTCTGCCGATGAGGATGTGGTGATTGAGTCGAAAGCCTTGGCCAGATCAATGAATACGGCTGCACAGTAATGTTTCTTATCGATGGCGGTTAAGATATCGTTTAGGACCTTGAGCGTGGCTGAGGTGCACCCATGACCAGCTCTGAAACCAGATTGCATAGCAGAGAAGGTATGGTGAGATTCGAAATGGTCGGTAATCTGTTTGTTGACTTGGCTTTCGAAGACCTTAGAAAGGCATGGTAGGATAGATATAGGTCTGTAGCAGTTTGGGTCAAGAGTGTCCCCCCCTTTGAAGAGGGGGATGGCCGCAGCTGCTTTCCAATCTTTGGGAATCTCAGACGACACGAAAGAGAGGTTGAACAGGCTAGTAATAGGGGTGGCAACAATTTCGGCAGATAATTTTAGAAAGAAAGGGTCCAGATTGTCTAGCCCGGCTAATTTGTAGGGGTCCAGATTTTGCAGCTCTTTCAGAACATCAGCTGAACGGATTTGGGAGAAGGAGAAATGGGGAAGGCTTGGGCGAGTTGCTGTGTGGTGTAGTGCTGTTGACCGGGGTAGGAGTAGCCAGGTGGAAAGCATGGCCAGCCGTAGAAAAATGCTTATTGAAATTCCCAATTATGGTGGATTTATCAGTGGTGACAGTGTTTCCTATCTTCAGTGCAGTGGGCAGCTGGGAGGAGGTGTTCTTATTCTCCATGGACTTTACAGTGTCCCAGAACTTTTTTTGAGTTAGTGTTGCAGGAAGCGAATTTCAGCTTGAAAAAGCTAGCCTTGGCTCTTCTAACTGCCTGTGTATAATGGTTTCTATCTTCCCTGAACAGCTGCATATCACGGGGGCTTTTCGATGTAATTGCAGAACGCCATATGATGTTTTTGTGTTGGTTAAGGGCAGTCAGGTCTGGGGAGAACCAAGGGCTATATCTGTTCCTGGTTCTACATTTCTTGAATGGGGCATGCTTATTTGGTTAGGAAGGCATTTAAAAAAATATCCAGGCATCCTCTACTGACGGGATGAGATCAATATCCTTCCAGGATACCCCGGCCAGGTCGATTAGAAAGGCCTGCTCGCTGAAGTGTTTCAGGGAGCGTTTGACAGTGATGAGTGGAGGTCGTTTGACCGCTGACCCATTACGGATGCAGGCAATGAGGCAGTGATCGCTGAGATCTTGGTTGAAGACAGCAGAGGTGTATTTAGAGGGCAAGTTGGTTAGGATGATATCTATGAGGGTGCCCGTGTTTAAGGCTTTGGGGAGGTACCTGGTAGGTTCATTGATAATTTGTGTGAGATTGAGGGCATCAAGCTTAGATTGTAGGATGGCTGGGGTGTTAAGCATGTTCCAGTTTAGGTCGCCTAGCAGCACGAGCTCTGAAGATAGATGGGGGGCAATCAGTTCACATATGGTGTCCAGAGCACAGCTGGGGGCAGAGGGTGGTCTATAGCAGGCGGCAACGGTGAGAGATTTGTTTTTAGAGAGGTGGATTTTTAAAAGTAGAAGTTCAAATTGTTTGGGTACAGACCTGGTTAGCTTCTGGCTAGCATCTGGCTAGCTTCTATGGAGGATTACAGATTTGAGGTAAATAATACTTTTTTTATAAATATAAATTGGTGAGGCGGGTTGCAGGAGAGTGTTTTGACGATGAGTTTATGGAAATAAAAAAATATATCTAAAAAGGTATGCGAAAAAAAGTTGTAAATATATATATATATATGGGACACGACAAGACGAGGACAAAAGACGTCTGGTAATTTGGACTGACCCGTGCTCTCCTGTGAACCCTCCCTAGCGGCTAACAGTAACCAAGGCAAGCCCTCCTCCCAATCCTTATCCATCTCAGTACAATAAGCTCTCAACAAAGACTTAAATGTTTGATGAAAACATTCCAGTGCTCCTTGACTTTGCGTGTGTTAGGCGCTAGACAAATTGTGTTAAATATGGAACTGTTCGAGAACCTGACCAAACAGATTAGAGGTAAAATTAGATCCTTGATCACTCTGAATGACCTTAGGGATTCCAAACAGTGAGAGAAACTGAGTCAAAGCTTTTAACACAGACATGATAGACCGGAGAGGACAGGCAGCAGGAAACCTAGTAGTCTGACACATCACAGTGAACAGGTAACTACTACCCTTTTTAGAATGAGGCAGAGGACCAACACAGTCAATAATCAGATACTCAAAAGGTTGGCTGAGTACAGGAATAGGAAACAGTGGTACCAGCTTAATAGCTTGATTAGGTTTCCAGTTAATTGACAGGTGTTACAAGTTTTGAACTCAGAAACATCCCTCCTTAACTTAGGCCAAAAGAAATGTCTTAATATGCAATTGTAGGTTTTCCTCACACCCATATGTCCAGCAATGTCGTTGTGGGAAGTTGTCAACACCAACTCACAAAGCTTAACTGGTACAACAACCTGACTAATCGCCTCCCCCACAAAACAACTACCATGAGACACCCACTTTCTCATCAGGACATCCTCTTGGAGAAAATAGTGTTGTGGCAGAATCAGAATTAGTTAGGTAACATTGATAAATAAGATGTTTTATTTACATAATAATGCTTATGTGAGATATTTGTCATCAGAATGTCATCTTTTTGAATAATACTGTTGGCAGTTTGCAGTTATCCCTTCTCTGCTAGGACTCAGTTACTTGGGGCCCAGAGAGGGGAGAGGTCAGGCTAGTCTTCTTATGGGAATGTGTCTGTATGTCCCTCTGAGGTTGCCCTCATCTTGATTTAGTATATGACCTATGAGGCTCACTGTCTCTGTGAGCTTGTCCAGGAGGGGTTGTATTTGAGATGGGGGTATCTAGGATTAACAATTGATATATGCCATTGGATGAGGTAATGTTTTGGTCCTAAGTGGTACCAAGAATGAGATAAGAACTTCGTTTAGGAGACCAAACTGAACAATAATTTATAGCTAATGCTATAAATTATGGGATACTCTTTTTTCAAGTAAAGGGTTCTTTGTGCAATGTTCCTAAGATCTGTTATTTGTCATGTGAGTTTAGATGGGTGTGTCTTGGCTATAAATGATACTAAGGACTGTTTTGTAAGCACTCTCAGAGAATTCATTTATAGACACTGAATTGATCTGAGAGTCACAGGGCTATGGACAAGCTCATATAATTAAAGAAGGACTTTATGATAACTCTGACTTGTGTGTGGTTTGCTCTCTCATGATTTGGTAATACAGGACATTTGTATGACAATAGTCATGGGCGACATCTCCCAACTGTTCCACAGGCACAATTTGGTCACGCAACTCTTCTAATGTGGGGTCAGCCCGTTGCGCCTTGATTAGATCTGAGCGGGGTACAGATAACGGGATAACAGGGAAAGTAGTGACAGATTTCTTTATGGCATTCTCGTTAGCCGGCGCAGTGACCAGGTCGCCACGGCTCATAGAACGCATCACTGCACACGCAGAGAACACCTCTGGGAAACTCTGCACACTCATCAGGAATCCCTACAAATGACGGTTTAGAGGAAACCACTTTAGATGGAAACACGACACGCCATACACGCTCACCAGCCAAGTTATTCCTAAGGATAACGTCGACACCTTCAATAGGCAACGAAGGATGCACCCCCACAACAACCTCACCTTTCACCAGTCCACAATCAACATCAGTTTATGCAATGGAACTGACAGTGTTCAAACCTATTCCCCTAATTAGAACACTATTCCCTGAATCAGTCTCAACAGAGAAGGGTAACACAGACTCTAACACAAATGATTCAGAGGCACCTGTGTCTCTCAGTATCTTCACTGGCACTAGGTCCTTACTTCTTAACATAGACACAAAACCGTCCGTAATGAAAGGTAAATAGTCTGGGACAATATGGACTTTCCCATGCCCCTGGGCATGAGACAATGTGTCAGGAGTGAACTGATGTGGAATTAGGCGCAGCCAACGCCGTAGGCTTAGATTTAACGTAAGCGCACATACTGTTTTTACCCCTAGCCCTGAGAAACGGACATTCGTTTTTCCATTGACCCGGACCTTGACAGTAGTGACACTCTTGACCAAAGTCAGCTTTACCACAGGATTCAGGCTCAACCCTAGTTGAATTAAACTCTGCCTGTGAACCAAAGTATCTCGGTGAGCGAGGCCCAAATCTCTCCGAACGCCCCCATTCACTCTCTGCAAAGACACTCTTGTGAGTCAAAACATACTCGTCTGCCAAAACCGCAGCTTCAAGCAACAGTCTTTACTTTTCGTTCGTTAATGTACGTGGCTATATGATCAGGGATTGTGTCCTTAAATTGCTTTAGCATAATCAGATCACACAGCCCTTGGAAAGTCATAACTGCAGAGGCGGAACACCAGCGATTTATCTGTGAAGATAACTCTCGCGCAAACTCAACATGAGTCTGTTTATTATCAGGGACCAATTCGTAAATCTGTAACATAGCCATTTTAACCTTATCATAACTGACACTGTCGGCTACACCAGGAGCTGAATATCTTTCCTGCGCTTTACCAGTCAACACACACTGCAACATTAAAGTGCGGTCAGAATCAGGCCAAATCCTGGCGTCAGCAACACGCTCAAACAACGAAAAGAATGTCTCAGGGTCCTTCTCATTAAATTTAGGCAACAACTGTAAGTTCCCAACAATATCAAATGTGGCTAAATCTGGGTCACCTTACAAGAGCAAACTCTTCCCTGAGAGCTTTCCTTCCCTAACCAGCTCTAGCCTCTCTTTTGCAGCTTGATTTTAGCACGCTCCAAATCCTGTTTAAATTCCAATTCCTTTTCATACTTTACTCGATCAGCACGCTCCAAATCCTGTTCAAATGGCAATTATTTTTCATATTTTGCACGGTCATCCTCCAGCTTCTCACGATCATGCTTTAGCTTCTCACAATCATGTTCTAGCTGTAACAGAAGCAGTTCTTTCTGCTGTTCAAAAAGAAGACTAACAGATGGAGCGGCCATTGTAATGTTACGGGGAGACGGCGAGTCCTCAGCAGAGGCTGCCCCAGTGGTAACTTCAAGAATACCACTCTCCATCAGATTGGCCTTCAATATTAACCTAATAATTTCAACCTAATTTCAACCTTGTAATGTTCAGCGATCTTCAACAGATGTTCTTTAGTACATAATTCTAACAGTTCCCATGATGGAAAGCGAAGGAACTCGTCTATATTAGACGCCATAGCCAGAAGTAAATAATTTTTTTTTGTTTCTCGCTCTTCCTCTCTGCTGAACACACCAGACCGGACCACAAGAGAAGTGACAATCCCACTGGGCACCACAGAAGAGAGATGAGATATATATGGAGCTTCCCCAAAACATACAGTAACTCAACCTTAGTCTTCATGCAGATTTGCGGTGGGTAATTATGCACTGTAGCCCGCTGGCAAGGAAATAAACCACCCAGCACGCTGGCAGATTCCCCCAAGCCACGGATGTGCCCCCGAGACAACTGCTCAGTCCAGACACCACACAAAAATAACAAACAAAATAACCATGCCCAACTTATTCCAAAAATGAAACACGTCGTTAAGCCTAACAGGGGGAAAAAGGCTATAGCTCCGGGTAGTAAGTGTCACTACCCTACCCAAATCTCCAACTGAGGTACACAGCCGACTGTACTCAGCCCCTTGGACCGATGTCCCAACAGCGAGGAGACGCATTCTGTCTCCTAGAGATGAACGTACTTTCTTGTGAAAAGTGCAAATCAATTCCAGAACAACAGCAAAGGACCTTGTGAAGATGCTGGAGGAAACAGGTACAAAAGTATCTCTATCCACAGTAAAACGAGTACTATATCGACATAACCTGAAAGGCCGCTCGGCAAGGAAGAAGCCACTGCTCCAAAACCGCCATGAAAGAGCTAGACTACGGTTTGCAACCGCACATGGGGACGAAGATTGTACTTTTTGGAGAAATGTCCTCTGATCTGATGAAACAAAAATAGAACTGTTTGACCATAATGACCATCGTTATGTTTGGAGGAAATAAAAGGCTTGCAAGCCGAAGAACACCATCCCAACCGTGAAGCACTGGGGTGGCAGCATCATGTGGGGGTGCTTGGCTGCAGGAGGGACTGGTGCACTTCACAAAATAGATGGCATCATGAAGCAGTCAGGAAGTTAAAGCTTGGTCGCAAATGGGTCTTCCAAATGGACAATGACTCCAAGCGTACTTCCAAAGTTGTGGCAAAATGGCTTAATAAGGACAACAAAGTCAAGGTATTGGAGTGGCCATCACAAAGCCCTGACCTCAATCCTATAGAAAATTTGTGGGCAGAACTGAAAAAGCGTGTGCGAGCAAGGAGGCCTACAAACCTGACTGAGTTACACCAGCTCGTGTCAGGAGGAATGGGCCAAAATTCACCCAACTTATTGTGGGAAGCTTATGGAAGGCTACGCAAAACTTTTACCCAAGTTAAACAATTTAAAGGCAATGTAAACTTCTGACCCACTGGGAATGTGATGAAAGAAATAAAAGCTGAAATAAATCATTCTTTCTACTATTATTCTGACATTTCACATTCTTAAAATAAAGTAGTGATCCTAACTGACCTAAGACAGGGAATCTTTACTCGGATTTAAATGTTTATTTAATTTATTTAACCTTTATTTAACCAGGTAGGCTAGTTGAGAACAAGTTCTCATTTGCAACTGCGACCTGGCCAAGATAAAGCATAGCAGTGTGAACAGACAACACAGAGTTACACATGGAGTAAACAATTAACAGGAATTGTGAAAAACTGAGTTTAAATGTATTTAGCTAAAGTGCATGTACATTTCCAACTTCAACTGTACATTGATTCTTGAAGAATATAAATTTGCCTCATGATCTTAGTTTAACTGTCCCACTCCATGAGAACCCCAAATAAAAGCTAGTTTTACCTCAAAGTTTGTAAACATTTACATTTCAACACTGTATAGCCTCATAACATGGTTAAAACAAAAAAGTTTATATCATGGATGGTCAGTCCTTGCACCCATAGCTGTCTATTAATCTGAGAGTGGTTATATTTCTCCAGGCCTGTCCCTCAGCTTTTTACCAAAACAGAGGTGGGGTGGTTGTTTTGTTTCATCTGTGGATTTGCCCTTTAAACAGCTACATATTATCAAGATATCAGTGTCACCCACAAAAAGGTAAACAATAGGCCTATGGCAAATGTAGCATATGGCATTCATTTTTCAATGTAAATAGCACTTTTCATTAGTGCTCAAAGCATGCCATTCCATGAGTGCAGCATTTATGTTTCAACTCAAATCAATGAGCCCAATCAGTCCTCCATGACAACATAATCATGAACAGTAGGGCTGGCTAATAAGTCCTTAGTTTTAGAGTCATTCTCAGGTAAAACAATGACTAATCTATACATCCATATTTCCAAGTCCTATTCTTGAAGCTCAAGGGGTTTAATATTTATTGTATTGAGTGGAATTCTGAAAGACTTTCGTTATTAATGTAAAGATATAATTTCATTGTAATGTGTAGTAGAAAGTGATGGGTTAGAAGCCAATATAACCAACCCATAAAGTAAAATGTAACATCCATATGGCCAGCTATGTAATCTAACATTGATTTATCCTGCAATAGGTAACATACATTTGTGTAATGCATCATAAAAAAGGGGAACTAATCTAAGTAACAGAATGTAATCAGATTACATTAGTTTAATCAGTCATTTTTACCCAATTTGACATAATGGATTACATTTCAATATTAACCTACCCAACCTTGGTACATCTACCCTCAGTCCAGGTTGAATTTGATTCTCCCTGACTATCTAGCTTTCATTTCGGATATTGAGGATTATAATTCCTTCAGTCTCGATTTAGTTCCAAGTCATTTCAAAAGTATATGGAGTTTTTCCCTCACCCCCACAGCCTGTATGTTTGACACCTCTGATATACTGTAATGTGTTCCTAATGCAAACCACAAGAAAGGTAAATATACACTTTGATGTCTTTATTCATCTCATTAAACACATATTACAAAGAGTAGAAATGGTAAAGAAGCAGTACACAGTTTAGCATAAAGTAACAGGAAATTATTTGCAGCCTGTCCAAAGACATGATCCTGTCACTTATACTAAAGCCATAGATGAGACTAATAGAAAAAGTCAAACAAGACACACATTGTTCCAACAGACAAGATAATGGTAACAAAAACTAATTCGCAAATTCACCCGTATTACTTATTATTCTACCACAGAGAACATCCATTTACAGTTTTGAAATATATTTAATCCAGCAGTTCAGTTGTTAAACAATGTGACTACCCTATTGTGGCATCTCTGGTAGCCACTGTGTTAAACACTAGGGCTGGGCGATATAGACCAAAATGTATATAAAAAGAATTACAATACAAAGGATGATATCGTATAAACGAGTGTAAGATATAAATGCAGATGACGCTGTGGCATGGCCTCCATTTAAACGTGGCCTAGGGGGCTACACTGGCTGCAGGTGAGAACAAGTAGCCCATGTTTTAACCTGAAGAGGTATAGTGGAAATATCATGGGATACTAAGATCCAATGAGATGCATACCTACCGCAATTATACATATTACAGTAAAAATAAACTATGTATTGGCCAGCCCAGCCTTAAAAATAGGATTAAATTCATATAGAAATATTAAAATACATTTGAGAGAATCAGTTTTTGAAACAGGTAATGTCCTGTTTATTGACCTGTTTATCCTATGTGATGATACAATAGCATGGTTATCAGTCAACTCAAAATGGGAAAGGTTGTTTGGGGGACATGTTCGCAGTCAACAAGAAATGTTGAGTGGCCAATGAGAATCTCTCCATGCTTCATGCATTTTCTCGCACACTCATTTCCGATCTGAGTTTTTCATTTTCCTTGAATAAAAAATAAAATAAAAATTGGGTTAATTATAGTCTATTAATGCAGTGAAATGGCCCCTCAGTGTTTCACTGCCTAGGACAAGTTTCTTGATGGTACACCATGCAGGCATGTGATGAAATGTTAAATATGATTATTACCTCTTGAAGTTTGGTATTCTCCTTTTTTAGCTTAACCAGGTACTCAATCCTCTGCTTATGGTTCTTATGGCCCACAAGCTTGCCGTTCTCCTCAGACAAGTGGTCAACCTGCTTCCGAAGAACCTCCACTTCCTGTAGGGGACAGTCGGGCAGATAGACATTTCCCCACCTTCACACTAAAACAATCTCCATATATTAACTAGATTCAGTACAGAAGGACCCTCCTAAAACGAATCATGGACTAGGACAGCTCCTGATATCATTGCTGTCTGGAGGAGCATGGAGATCGATGTCTCCCATAAAATGATCCAGCCTGTCAACTAGTGAAAGTTGCTATTTTCTGCATTCCATATAAATTACATTTATTTAAATAAGAATTTGATCTTAATTGACCTGCCTGCTCAAATAAAATACATAATTGTGTCTATTCAAAATTACAATAACCAGAACCCCTTCAGACCCTGATGCCATTCTCACCTGAAGCAGTCTCTCCTTGTCGTGCTCCTTAGTGCTCAGCTCTCTGAGCTCCAGGCAGCGATTCCTCAGCTCGTTAGTCAGCTCCTGGACACAGATGTGAGACTGGGCCAGTAGGGATTCCTGACTCTGCAGTCTAATCAAAACCAGATGTCAAACTTTAACAAATGCATATTAGAGAAAGTATATTTGCATACACATGTAGATTACACATAACATACTTTGTTCTCTCACACATTCTATTTGCATACCTTTCCCGAGCTTCAGTGAGCATCTGTATTACGGTGCTCTGAAAATGAAAGGAATGAGGCAATATGAAAAACCACCTTCAGCAAACAATGGCATTTTCTGTTTACAAAAACTAAAATTCAGGTGAACAGGAGAGTTGAGTGATTGATACACACCTTTTCACACCTCTCCTCCTGCAGCTCCCTCAAGACATTCTGATGAATGGCCTCATTTAAAACTTCACTGTCAATTAATATATATCCATCAGACACTTGACAAATCAACTGTCTGATAACACTTGGGTTGCAAAAATTAATTGGTGAAAATAAGAGACGAACCAATTTGTGTTTTCATTCTGAGCCAGTTGGTTCTGCTTGGTGTAGAACTGGTCAAGAAGAACTTGGATCTCCAGTCGCATAATTTCCTTCTCATTCAGCTGACCCTGTGGGAAATCAACACAGACTTGTTAGATGCCATATGTGTTATATCAATGTGTTAAATAAGTGTCTCAAGATTAGATGTTCAGCATTCATCATGACATCCCGTAAACAAAAAAACCCACCTTGAGCCTCTGGATCTCCTCGTTCTTGGCGGCCCTTTCCGAGTTGAGCTCAGTGAGGAGCACTTCCATAGTCAACATGGAGGAGCGTCGGTTCTCCAGCTCCCTCTCCTGGCACTCCAGCACCTGGCTCAGATCAGTGTTGAAGCTCCGGGGGGTGTGAGGTGTCTGAGAAATCAATAAGATTAGCTAACCCTCTCTTGATCAGACAGAGTTCCTTCCTGGTAATGCATACAGGAGGGAAAACCATCAGACACAAGTATCCGTTACCTGTGGCAGCATTTTAGGGGTGACGGATGACTGTGGAATACGATTGGCACTCTCGCCTCGGACAGTCCTCTCAACCGCTTCTTGCTGTTGTTTTAACTGGTGAAAAGCAGGCAGGGAAATCCCATGAGTAAAGTAGAGATTAAATCAATTTGGTCTGGTCTCAATTCTACCATTTCCATGCTACTGTAGCCCTTGATTCATTTTCAGTGGCTCTTTGTATATGTATAGAAATAGGTCTGTTACCTTCTCCTGGAGAGTTTGGATGATAGCCTCCTTCTGAGCAGTCTGATCCTGTGAAGCTTGGAGAAGACCTGCCTGCTCATCTAACACCTTGGTGAGTCGCTCCACCTCCTCAGTGGCATAGACCATCTCCTCCTGAAGCACCTCTACCTGAGGACAAACATCCATCCAGACATCGTCATAATGATGGATTTCAGGCACATGTTATCGTACCAAAGCTCAAGAGGCCATATTGTTAATTTAAAATTAACTCCAAGTCTTACCTCTATCAGATTAGAAGCTACCTTCCTTTCTGCTGCTTCTCTCAGGTTCAGGAGCTCTGCTTGCATCCTGTTGTTGTGTTCCTTGATCTCCTCTCTCTCAGAGCAAGCAGCACTGTACTTAGCCTGTCAGAACAAAACAGGCCAAAACTAAAACACATTGATAAAATACAGTAAGAATTGAGAAGAATACAAGTTAAACATGAAAATTCATTAAAAGATAAACAAATGACTTGAGTCAGTACCGTGAGGTCTTTGACATCTCCAGACAGCATGGCGAGGCACTGATCCTTTTCGCTCAGCTCACTGCGGAGGTCCCTGGTCTGGTTTATCAGCTCCAGCACAAACTCCTGTCAAACACAAGAGACATATCCATGCTATAATCCAAAATAATAATAATTAATGGCAGGTCATTTAAGTGAGCAGACTTACTTTGTCTTGTGCAATCTTTTGCTCAAGACTGGTTATGGTCCCATTGGCAGCTGTCAGATTTTGTTCAAGGCTTTGCATATTAGAAGCCTTTCAAAGTAAAATACAAACGGAGAGGGTCAATTACAGTTGATTGGAGATTAAGATTCAATATGGCAAAGAGTGTTCAACTAAACTAAAACATACTGTTGATAGCAATTTCTAAGAAAAAAATATAAAACTTCTACTTAACTCTAGGGCACTATAATACCCAACCATGTAAACACGAAACACTAATGATGAAAAACAGACCTGTTGTTGGCTTTGTGTAGTCAGGTCAGACACTTGCTTCCTTAGCACTGCATTCTGCTCCATTGTCTGAACAAGCTCTCTGGGGAGAAACAAATGAAATATGTCAACATAACATTTCAAATACACTTCAAGGAGGTCTCATCATCCACAAATCGAAAACAATCCTTTATACAACTCACTCTAAAGTGCTCTCTTTATCTTCTTTCAACTGGGAGGTCAGATTACTGGTGTGTTCTCTTTCAGACTGCAGAGCGTTTGTCAATTCCTACAATGCAAGCAACATATTCATCAAGAAAAAGTAATCACACAAAACCCTCAAACGTTTAACTGTAATTTAATACAAATGAGAGACATGTTCTGAATGTCCTTAACAGATAAGCAGTGCTTGGTTGATTTAAAGAGCGGCTGACTGACCGTGATTTGGGCCTGCTGAGCTGTGACCTCCTGCCGTTTCTCCTCTAGCTGCTGCCTGGACTGGTCTGCATCAAACTTGGCCTCTGCCTGGAGCTGGTCAAAGGCATCCTGCAGGGACCGCTGCTGCTCTAGGAGCTGCTCCCACTCCCGCCTGGGGGAGAGAGGGAAAACATGTGAGGGGGAGGAGATGGAGAGTCTGCTAACTACTATGGTGACATTGAGTTTGCAGGGTTTCCATCAAACGGAGGAAATCTCATCCGACACACACGAAACAACAAGACAGCTGTAGCCATGCATACATACTGGACTTCTTGGAGCTGTAGCTGAGTGCTGATCAGGCTGCTAGAGAGGTGTGACGTCTCCTTCTGCTGTTCACTCTGGCCCTCACACAGCTCCTTCTTCACAGCAGCCAGCTCCCTATCAGAGGACTGCAGCACCAGGCGCAGGTCATGCACCTCGCTCTTCAGAACTACAAAAGAGAATGGATCGTTTTGATAGCCATATAATACCCAGGAAAAAGACAAACCCTCCTGTCCTCTGACTCAATTATTGGTACATTATGGTTTTAACAGTGGGTGCCTGGGTGGTGAAGTAGGGGTTTCTTTAGTCTAACACTAGTAACACAATTGAGTATTACAGTTCTGGCCATAGTGGATGCATACAGTCTTCGACTACTATCGCCAGAGAACCCTGGGTAACTCAGTATAAACTTGGTAAAGTGTGCGATTGGTTATTACCCTCCCTGGTCCTTCTCTCTGCCTGTAGGTTCTGCTCCATGTTGCTAATAGTCTCCTGCAGGCTCAGCTGTTCTCTGTTCCAGCCACTTCGCTCAGTGGAGAGCAGCTGGACATGCAAATAAAGAATTCATTACCATAGCGTCATAGTCATTACCTGTAAACCAATACAGCTCAAGAGATTACTTTATTATCTTCAAGACAGGGCTTGAATATCACATGGAATGAAACACCTCAGGGCAATGTATTCAGCTTTATCTGTACATAGTTATGCAAGTTTCAAGTTTAATTAAATCAAACACATGGTATATACCATCCAACGAAATTCTTATTTGCAGGTTCCTTCTCGACAATGCAACAATAAGAAATAATAAAAGATAAGAATACTAACATAACATATCCAGACCATGACAGAAGTTCCCTACCTCATCCTTGCAGCTGAACTCCTCTATCATCCCAGTCACCTGCTCTTCCAGCTTGACAATCTGCTGCAGCAGCTTCCTGCTCTTCAGCTCCTCCTGGTCCAGCAGAGTCTGCACCTGACTGGCTTGCTCCTGCCAAGCAAAAGGGAAATAGATTTGTAGATTCCACCAAGAGAATGAGAAGTATAACGTTATCTGTTTTATAAGTGATGAGGCCCGGGTGCTGTACCTGGACCTGTTGCAGCTCCTCAGTCAGCGCCTCACAGGCCATCTCAGTCATAGCTGGTGGAGGCTGCTCACTCTGGATGTCATCCACGTCTTCATCTCCTCTCCCGTTCACATTCAGGTGGTCGGGGCTGGAGAGTGGCACCAGGCGGGTCCGCAGGTTGTAGGCCTTGGTGGGGGTGGTGAGAATCTGGAGAACAAAACAGTCACATAAAATTAGCATGAGAAATAAAGTATTAGTCATTAATAGGCTATCTTCATAGAATTAAAACAAGGTTGAGCAAAGTCCTGGATCTAGAGGTACCCCAACCCGTGACCCTCTATAGTAGCTCAGGCACAGCCCTCGAGGGGCATTGAGCCATCGGCGAGCTGCTAAATAAAGCAAATACCCTCACCTTGATAGTTTCAAAGTGGATCTTGTTCAGCTGAGAAACTTCCAGTTTCTTGTGAGCCTTTGTGGCCTCCAGAATGTTCTCCAGGTGCTTGTTGGACTTATCCAGGTACCTCGTCTCTGATTCCAACTCTGACATCTGTTTCCTGGAACATAAGGAACAATCCTTAAACCTCTGAAGCACAATATGGGCCTATAACAAAAAACATGGTGCCAATAAACTTCAAGTTCCAAGAGCTAATTACAATTAAATGCAACAATTTGTTTTTGTCCATGAAGTCAAGGGTTCATACTGAATATCATGACAGCATGCATGTCTCTAGAGAGCCTCCTTACTTGGTGAGTTCCTTATACTCTTCGAAGGCTTGGATGGTGGCTGTGAGTTCCGTCTGTTTCTGGAGAAACTGGGCCTTAAGCCTCTCCATGGATATGGCAGAAATGTTTTCTGCAGTTACCGGAGTGGAGTAAGACGGCTGAGCTGTGGAGAAATGTCAAATTCAGTTGACTGAATACCCTTGCATGCTTTGATGAATTACATCACTAATATAATCACAACAAGAATAATAAGCATAATACAAACATATTACTACAAGCATACTTGATAAGCATATTTCAAAATTTACAGCGCTACAATGCAGTACTTTCACAATGTGCAGTCCCTTCATTACTTGTGCATCTCCTGTGCTTACCTCCAGCAGACCACTCAGTCTCCAGAGCCCTCTGGAATTCCTCCTCTAGCTCTGCAGCAGCTTGGCCTGCAGCCTCTTTAGCTCTCCTCACAGACTCAAGAGAGCGGAGCTGCCGGTTCTCCTCCCGGAGGCTGTAGTTCTCTGCTGCATACCGGGTCATCTTTGGGTGATGCGCAATCTGTAGGACAGAGGGAATGAGAAGTAGCCACAAATGCCAAATTCAATCAAATTAAGGAGTTGTACATGTGGTTGTTCTTTTTCTGAAGTGTTTTGTGAAAGTGCGAGTTGAACGGGGAAACATATTGTACCTGGTCTCGAAGGATCTTGATCTCGTCCTTGAGCTGGTCGACGAGGACTTGGCTCTGTGGGTCAGACAGTAATCCCTGGCCACCCTTTAGGCTCTTCTCCAGGCGAGAGATGTGTTCCTCTCTAAACTTGAGAATCATGCGGTTGGAGTGAATGAACTTCTCCTTCTGGGACCAGGCCTCCTCAAGCTGAGCCACCTTCTGGAGCAGCATCTAAGGAGGGGAGGATGTACAGTATGTCTATTAACTACCATCCCTCTCTAACAAACAATATTCAGACTAGAGGTTGACCTATTAAAATCGGCATGGCCGATTAATTAGGGCCGATTTCAAGTTTTCAAAACAATCAGTAATAGTCATTTTTGGACACCAATTATGGCCGATTACATTGCAATCCACGAGGAAACTGCGTGGTAGGCTGACCACCTGTTACGCGAGTGCAGTGTCAAAAGGAACTTGTGGCTGCAAGGAGCCAAGATAAGTTGCTAGCTAACATTAAACTTATAAAAAACAAACATAATCACTAGTTAACGACACATGGTCGTTAATATATTACTAGGTTAACGAGCTTGTCCTGCATTGCAGAAAATAAATGCGGGGCCTGTTAATTTATCATCGAATCACAGCATACGTCAACGTCGCCAAACAGATTTAACAAAAAGCGCATTGCCAAAAAAGCACAACGCCAAAAAAGCACAACCATAAACATCAATGCCTTTCTCAAAATCAATACAGAGAAGTATATATTTTTTAAAACCTGCATATTTAGTTCAAATAAATTAATGTTAGCAGGCAATATTAACTAGGGAAATTGTGTCACTTCTCTTGCATTCAGTGCAAGCAGTGTCAGGGTATATGCAACAGTTTGGGCTGCCTGGCTCGTTGCAAACTAATTTGCCAGAATTTTACGTAATAATGACATAACATTGACGGTTGTGCAATGTAACAGCAATATTTAGACTTAGGGTTGCCACCCGTTCGATAAAATACAGAACAGTTCCGTATTTCACTGAAAGAATAAAAGTTTTGTTTTCGAAATGATAGTTTATTGGTTTGACCATATGACCAAAGGCTCATTTCTGTGTGATTATTAGATTATAATGAAGTATTTCATTTGATATTTGACAAAACAGTGACTGAGCGGTGGTAGGCAGCAGCACACTTGTAAGCATTCATTCAAACACCACTTTACTGCATTTTCCAGCAGCTCTTAGCAATGCTTGAAGCACAGCGCTGTTTATGACTTCAAGCCTATCAACTCCTGAGATTAGGCTGGCAATACTAAAGTGCCTATTAGAACATGCAAAGGTATATGATATGCAAATGGTAGAGAGAGAAATCGTTGACGCCTCATAATTTCTATAATAACTACAACTTAAAACTTCTTAACTCGGAAAATTGAAAATTAAACCACCAGCTTCATATGTTATCATGTTCTGAGCAAGGAACTTAAACGTTAGCTTTTTTTACATGGCACATATTGCACTACTACTTTACTTTCTTCTCCAACACTGTTTTTGCATTATTTAAACCAAATTGAACATGTTTCATTATTTGAGACTAAATAGATTTTATTGATGTATTATATTAAGTTAAAATAAGTGTTCTTTCAGTATTGTTGTAAATGTCATACACACAAAGTCAGAAGTTTACATACATTTAGGTTGGCGTCATTAGAAGTCATTTTTCAACCACTCCACAAATTTCTTGTTAACAAACTATAGTTTTGGCAAGTCGGTTAGGACATCTGTGTGCATGACACAAGTAATTTTTCCAACAACTGTTTACAGACAGATTATTTCACTTATAATTCACTGTATCACATTTCCAGTGGGTCAGAAGTGTACATACACTAAGTTGACTGTGCCTTTAAACAGCTTGAAAAATTCCAGAAAATGATGTCATGGCTTTTGATAGGCTAATTGACATCATTTGAGTCAATTGAAGGTGTATCTGTGGAAGTATTTCAAGGCCTACCTTCAAACTCAGTGCCTCTTTGCTTGACATCATGGGAAAATCTAAAGAAATCAGCCAAGACCTCAGAAAAACAATTGTAGACCTCCACAAGTCTGGTTCATGCTTGGGAGCAATTTCCAAACACCTGAAGGTACCACATTCGTCTGTACAAACAATAATAAGCAAGTATAAACACCATGTGACCACGCAGCCATCATACCGCTCAGGAAGGAGACTCGTTCTGTCTCCTAGAGATGAACATACTTTGGTGTCAAAGTGCAAATCAATCCCAGAACAGCAGCAAAGGACCTTGAAGATGCTCGAGGAAACAGGTACAGAAGTATATATATCCACAGTAAAACTGGTCCTATATCGACATAACCTGCAAGGCAACTCAGCAAGGAAGAAGCCACTGCTCCAAAACCAACATCTCAAGACATCAGTCATTTGCGACCAAGTTAAAGCTTGGTCGCAAATGGGTCTTCCAAATGGACAATGACCCCAAGCATACTTCCAAAGTTATGGCTTAAGGAGAATAAAGTCAAGGTATTAGAGTGGCCATCACAAAGCTCAGACGCTTGTCTTATGTGGCAGGGCTTGCAAACAATTAGAGACTACAAAGGGAAGCACAGCCGGGAGCTGCCCAGTGACGAGCCTACCAGACGAGCTAAATCACTTCTATGCTTGCTTCGAGGTAAGCAACACTGATGCTCTCATGCAAGCCTAAGCTGTTCCAGACGACTGTGATTATGCTCTCCGTAGCCGACGTGAGTAAGACCTTTAAACAGGTCATCATACACAAGGCTGCAGGACCAGACGGATTACCAGGACGTGTGCTCCGGGCATGTGCTGACCAACTGGCAGGTGTCTTCACTGACATTTTCAACATGTCCCTGATTGAGTCTGTAATACCAACATGTTTCAAGCAGACCACCATAGTCCCTGTGCCCAAGAACACAAAGGCAACCTGCCTAAATGACTACAGACCCGTAGCACTCACGGCCGTAGCCATGAAGTGCTTTGAAAGGTTGGTAATGGCTCACAACACCATTATCCCAGAAACCCTAGACCCACTCCAATTTGCATACCGCCCAAACAGATCCACAGATGATGCAATCTATTGCACTCCACACTGCTCTTCCCAACTGGACAAAAGGAACACTTATGTGAGATTGCTATTCATTGACTACAGATCAGCGGTCAACACCATAGTACCCACAAAGCTCATCACTAAGCTAAGGATCCTGGGAGTAAATACCTCCCTCTGCAACTGGATCCTGGACTTCCTGACGGGCCACCCCCAGGTGGTGAGGGTAGGTAGCAACACATCTGCCAAGCTGATCCTCAACACTGGAGCTCCCCAGGGGTGCGTGCTAAGTCCCCTCCTGTACTCCCTGTTCACCCACGACTGCATGGCCAAGCACGACTCCAACACCATCATTAAGTTTGCAGACGACACAGTGGTAGGCCTGATCACCGACAACGAGGAGACAGCCTATAGGGAGGTCAGAGACCTGGCCGGGTGGTGCCAGAATAACAACCTATCCCTCAACGTAACCAAGACTAAGGAGATGATTGTGCAGTACAGGAAAAGGAGAACCGAGCACGCCCACATTCTCATCGAAAGGGCTGTCGTGGAGCAGGTTGAGAGCTTCAAGTGCCTTGGTGTCCACATCAACAAACTAGAATGGTACAAACACACCAAGACAGTCGTGAAGAAGGCATGGCAAAGCCTATTCCCCCTCAGGAAACTAAAAAGATTTGGCATGGGCCCCGAGATCCTCAAAAGGTTCTACAGCATGACTGGTTGCATCACTGCCTGGTACGGCAATTGCTCGGCCTCTGACCGCAAGGCACTACAGAGGGTAGTGCGTACGGACCAGTACATCACTGGGGCTAAGCTGCCTGCCATCCAGAACCTCTACACCAGGCTCCCCAACCCCTCTTTTTACGCTGATGCTACTCTGTTATATATGCATAGTCACTTTAACTATACATTCATGTACATACGACCTCAATTGGGCATGACTAGTGGGTGTCTGAGAACAACATGAGAACAACCAGTGCTCCTGCACATTGGCTAACCGGGCTATCTGCATCGTGTCCCGCCACCCACCAACCTCTCTTTTACGCTACTGCTACTCTCTGTTCATCATATATGCATAGTCACTTTAACCATATCTACATGTACATACTACCTCAATCAGCTTGACTAACAGGTGTCTGTATGTAGCCTCGCTACTGTTTATAGCCTGTCTTTTTACTGTTGTGTTATTTCTTTACCTACCTATTGTTCACCTAATACCTTTTTTGCACTATTGGTTAGAGCCTGTAAGTAAGCATTTCACTAAGGTGTTGTATTCGGCACACGTGACAAATAAACTTTGATTTGACCTCAATCCTATAGAAAATTTGTGGGCAGAACTGAAAAAGCATGTGCGAGTGAGGAGGCCTACAAACCTGACTCCGTTACACCAGCTCTGTCAGGAGGAATGTGCCAAAATTCACCCAACTTATTGTAGGAAGCTTGTGGAAGGCTACCCAAAACGTTTGACCCAAGTTAAACAATTGAAAGGCAATGCTACCAAATGAGTGCATGTAAACTTCTGACCCACTGGGAATGTGATGAAAGAAATAAAAAGGTGAATCACTACTGTTATTCAGACATTTTACATGATTAAAATAAAGTGGTGATCCTAACTGACCTAAGACAGGGAATTATTACTCTGATTAAAATGGTCCTCCAATAATGGCGTTGAAAAATCATAATTGGTCAACCTCTAATTCAGACATAACATTGACTTATGTAATCTGTTTCAAAGTACAGAAAGCTATACCTGCTTGTCGTTTTCACACTTTTTCCACAGACGCACAGCTTCTAAAAACTGTGTCTTGTATGAGGCATCAAGACTGCCTTCAGTGAGGTCTGGGGAGATGAATGTGTAAAAACAATAACACTTTCCAGAATGAATGTTACAGGGGAAAATTGACAGTATACACACACATGTAAGAATCAACTAGTGAGCCAGTGTAACAAAGCCTAGGTCAGATGTTTAGGGGAACCTGAATTGTAACCTTACCAATGGGAATCTGGGGCCCTCCTGGGGCCATGTCTCCCCCACTGTGTGTCTGGGCAAAGAGAGCTTGAGCTAGCTGCTCCTTCAGCTTTTTCACCTCAGTCTGAAGCTGCCTCACATTCCCCTGCGTGTCTTCGTTGATCATGGCCTGAAAGCACCAGAAATCACGAGGAGATGCTCAAACTACTAGATATATACACACACACACACATTACAATCAGTAGCACTTTATATGGAGAAAACTTTTTGCCTATTCAATTACTGATTGTGATAAAATAAACCTTTCATACTAACCTTGTTTTTGATCAACTTGGCTCTCTGGGCAAACTGTAAGGTGGATAGAGTTTCCCCAAAGCACTTAGAGCCTGGGTGCACATTGGCTATAATGTAGGTCTTAGCATTTCCTCCAAGAGAGTCCTGCAGAAAAAGGTTCTGTTAGCACACATCAGGAACATCAAGAAAGCAAGAGCTTTGTTTTTGTATTAAATCGATTTAGACACAAGTGCCTTTTACCCGAAGCAAGAAGGTGAGTTTGGAGTCCCTGTAGCAGATATGCCGGCTCTTCCCATTAGACACATCCACCAGCGCCATGATCACCTGACCCAGGCACATGAGGGAGCGGTTGATGCTGCTGGCCTCCTGGAAGAGAAGATAGGGGGTATATGTCAGGAGTGATAACAATATAACAAATGAGTGTACACAGCACACAATAACACATACAAGTTGGAATGTAGCCATCTAAAGGCTTTGTTGTGTGCAGTGTTGTGAATGTTTGTTCAGTCAACGGACAGTAGTCCTGGAGCGTCACCTTGAGTCTGGAACCCTCTGTGTGTGTGTCTCTCTGCCTCTCCGACCCTGCCAGGTCCACCAAGTTCAGCTGGGATGTGCGAATGTTCACCACCTCCTTAGCAGTCTCCTTGGACTCCAGAGTCATGGTGAAGACTGCATGGGACCGTGAGGACTCTCTGTTCATGGAGGTAGAGGCCACGCGCCGATTACGCCAGCCCATCGACAGCACCTGAGAGGAAGCGAGATAAGTTCAATGCAAACAGCTCAATGTCAGTCAAATCAATCTTCCACAATAAATTAAAGTATGATATGACCAAAGCTTTGTATAAAGCAAGTCATTGAATCAATCACATGTAATTATTTACTACCTGGTAAGCTTCAGCAGCTGAAGTGACAAACTTCTCTACAGCCCCTTCCACAAACACCCCCTTCTTGATGTTCTCTCTGAGGAACAGGCTGGCTGAGGCGCTGTCCAGCAGGTCATAGATCTGCTCGTTGTAGATCTCAATGAAGGAGCATTTGCACAGGAAGCTTTTGGCATTATCAGACTGTCAGGAAAAACAATGCATATTAAATCCTCAATCAGAGAAAAAAAACAGATAAACAACAAAATCACTTCAATGTCAGTTACTTTCTGCTCACCCTTTCTACCTCCCTGTTGATGAGGAAAAACAGGTACTCAAAACTTCGAGGGATAACTCCCCGTTGGTCATCAGTAAAGTTGTCGAAATCAGACGGACCTAGGGAAAGAACACACACAACATTTAGTACAGAGGCACTGCAAAGAAATGAAGGTGTCTGTGCAACAAAACAAAATAATTCAATGCAGCACTCACCAAGCATTGTGAATGTTTTTCCAGAGCCAGTTTGTCCGCTGTAATAGGAAAACATCTGTGTGATATTACAGCACTTAATAAAACAAGAATGAACTGTAAAACAATAAGAAAAACCACTCACTAGGCAAAAATGGTGCCATTGTATCCATTAATACATGACTCAACAATGTTCTTGGCCACACTGGAGAATACAGAATCCTGTTACAGAGAGGAGACGGAAGAAATATTCAGTTGGTTTGATTTGAGCCTCTATCTACTGATGTGTGAATTACTCCAGGTTACAGCAACAGTTAAACTATAATCTATCCACCAACACTGACCTGAGTGATGTCCATGTCAGCAACATGGTCATAGGTGAATGTCCGTGGCTCCGGCTTGGAGTGCAGGCGAATGGTGTTGGGAGAGGTGACTGTGAGACAGAGGCCTTGGTCTCCATCAGTGGTCAGGCCAGTCCCCTGGGTCAGAGGTCTCACCCGAACAAACACTTTGATCGAGTCACTATCACCACTACATTACAGAACACGAACATTCAAGGGTTAATACACTTTACCAACAGACTGGGTGCCAGTTTCTGCTCCCTTGCAAACTTCTTATGGAATTGCCGTGACAAACAAGAGGTACTGGCAGTATAAATTGCCAAATGAGGCAGGGCAACTCGTGTGTCAGTATGTGTAGAGTGAGTATGTATTATTAAATTGAAGACAATAGACAGCTCTTGCGAGAAATAAGCATTATAAAGCCACATTACCTGTGGGTTATTTGTTGATGCTGCATTGAGCAATCGACAGATTCTGGTAACAGAGAGGAGACATACAGTTAGCTAGTTAGTCAAGGTTGATCAAGGAACTAGAGACACTGGTTTAAATAGAAACAAGTTTATTCAGCTGTCTAAGCTTCATACAGCAAATGCATGCTAGGTAACGTTAGCTCGCGAATAATATTAACGGAAGTAGCTAGGTAGCCAACAAACGCCAAAATATATATTTTTAAATCACTTGCAAATATGAATGTTAAGGTGACGTACCCTTTCCCTTCGTATTCATGTTGAATATTTTCAGACAAGTAGCTTTGCTACTAGCAAACCATTCACAATAACTAATGTCAAAACTCCGCGATGGTGTGTTAGCTACAGCTACTAAAATCCATCTTCGAATTTGGCGGGTATATACTCGACCATCGACTGCTCGTGCCTTTTTCAATCATTTTATGGAATCAGTCAATTGTTTATCGCCGTCAGCTGGACGAAGTCTGATTTACATCAACCTCTTTTTTTAAAGCATCGAGAAACCGAGCTACAAATTATACACCAGATAATGTGATACCAAAGATGTTCTCATTGTTCTAAAGATTTGTGGTATCCATTACTGGGCGTTACAGGTTTGCCTACAGAAAAGGTTACCATATATTTTCAACTAATCTGGTATATAATTATCTCCCTCTCCCAAAGCAGAAGCTGCATATATGATTTTCCATTACTGAACAGACAGTTATCATAAATACTATTTTAATCAAATGTACACTCTCCTATAATAAAATGTGGACTCTTTTTCGGTCGCGACCAGCACTTCACTTTGATGCTGGTTTGGTTCAAAGTCATGCAACGCTATTGGCTATTTCGTAAGCAGCTCCGCCCTATTTCCTTTTTTTCTGTTTATTTAATTGGTCCAAATCGAGGCGTTTAGATTCGAAATCTACTGGTCACTTGCTCATAGAGGGAATTTCGAAAACGTAAACTGTGTGTGGAGGTCGTTACCGGCTAGAGAAGTTATTTTCTGTTTATCTGACTTGAATTGAGGTATGTAGCTATCTGGCATTATTGGGGAAATTATCTTGCTTTGACATTCACGCTGCTTTTAAGTTCATCTATCTCGCATCATTTCTTAAGTTGTAGCCTGACGCTAGTAACTTAACTAAAGTTAACGTTGCGTACAGTAACGTTAGCTAACTCGCTAACTGACTTTAGTTTCCTTTCTGCCTGAGTCCTACTTACTGAGGGCAAAATATAATTCAAAACGGGTAATTGTTGTTACGCTAAACTTCCTAACTATCAAAATTACATTAGATGACGTTAGCTGTCTTAAGTTAGCTGTCTTAAGTTAGCTGTCTTAAGTTAGCTGTCTTAAGTTAGCTGTCTTAAGTTAGCTGTCTTAAGTTAGCTGTCTTAAGTTAGCTGTCTTAAGTTAGCTGTCTTAAGTTAGCTGGTTATAGTAGTTTCAACGCGAGCTTCTAACCCGCATTGGCAGCAGCTGATAACGTCCGATAACGTTTGACGTTAACATTTAATATTGTTATTTAACTTTTTATTTAATTAGCCAAGTCAGTTAAGCACGTTCTTATTTACAGTGACGGTCAAACCCGGACGACGCTCAGCCAATTGTGCGCCGCCCTATGAGACTCCCAATCACGGCCGGATGTGATACAGCCTGGATCCGAACCAGGGAGTGTAGTGAGGACTCTTGCACTGAGATGCAGTGCCTTAGACTGCTGGGCCACTCGGGAGCCCACAAACGGTAGCCAACTAGGGTAGTGCGAACTGCCCAGTACATCACTAGGGCCATTCTCCCTGCCATCCAGGACCTCTATACCAGGTTGTGTCAGAGGAAGGCCCTAAAAAGTGTCACTCCAGCGTACCTGAGCGCTAAGTCTAGGTCCAAAATACTTCTAAACAGCTTCTACCCAAGCCATAAGACACCTGAACACCTAATCAAATGGCTACCCAGACTTTTCATTGCCCTCCCTTTTTCACACAACTGCTACTGTTATCAATGCATAGTCACTTAATAACTCTACCCACATGTGTATATAATACCTCAACTAATCAGTGCCCCCGCACATTGACTCTGTACGGCTATCCCCCTTTGTATATAGTCTCACTGTTATTTTACTGCTTCTCTTAAATTAGCTATTTATGGTTTTTTTTTAACTGCATTGGTGGTTAGGGACTAGTAAGTAAGCATTTCACCTGTTGTATTTGATGCGTGTGACTAATAAAATTGGATTTTGACTACCAGTTAGCATATTACAGGGCTAATGTGTTGATGAATAGATGTTAGTTATGTAATGTGAGCAAGCTCTATTTGAGTTTGTTAACATTACCTAGGTGATGTCAGTGCAATGACAATTTGTAAAGACATTTTTTTTCGCAATCAGACATTACTGCACTTACACAAGACAATAGCAAGACTAGCTCATGGCATTGTTCCAAACATAAAATGAACCTAAAATGGCATACCCAAATCTAACTTCCTGTAGCTTGGGACCTGAAGCAAGGATAAGCATATTCTTGATACCATTTGAATGGAGGTTCTTTGTAGTTTGTGGAAATGTTAAGTGAATGTGGGAGAATATAACACATTAGATCTGGTAAAAGATCTGCCCAAATGTGCTTAATTGTTTTTTTTAATACATGATCAAGTTCAGAATGGTGCACGCTCAAACAATAGCATGAGATTCTTCACTGTAATAGCTACTGTAACTTGGACAGTGCAGTTAGATGACCAAGAATTTAAGCTTTCTGCCAATATCAGATATGTATGTTCTTGTTACTTACAACCTCATGCTAATCGTATTAGTCTGTTAGCTCAACCGTCCCACGGGGGACCCGCCGATCCTGTAGAGGCTAATTAGCTAAACAAAAATGCTGCATTTGCGTTAACGTTAGTTTAGTTGACTATTCACCAAGGAAAATGACATTTTGGTCAAACTGAAGAATTCCAAATGAAAACACTACAAAGAATACTACGGTAAATACTATATACTACAGTCATGTCTGCAATTTACTATCTGGTCATATGAATTCAGCCAGTACCTTGGAAGTTAATGTTAGTATAAAAAAAAAGTTTCGGAGACACCTATTGTGGCCTGATGAATATGTATTTCTCCCCACTGGTAGCCACATGACTCTTAAACCTTTTCTCTCAAAGTTAATTGCACATTACTTCTGTGTTGCTGTTTACACGCATTCATTGTCAACAAGGATCCAAACACCATACACTTATGGTGCATTTAGAATGTATTCAGATCCCTTGACTTATGTTACAGCCTTATTCTAAAATTGTTTTCCCCCTCAATCTAAACACAATACCCCATGACAACGCAAACAGATTTAGAAATGTTTGATAATGTTAAAAATAAACTCACATTTACATAAGTATTCAGACCCTCCACTCAGTACTTTGATACACCTTTGGCAGCGATTACAGCTTTGTGTCTTCGTTGGTATGATTCTTCAAGCTTGGCACACCTGTATTTGGGGAGTTTCTCCCATTCTCCGCAGATGCTGTCAGGTTGCATGGGGAGCGTCGCTGAACAGCTATTTTCAGGTCTCTCCAGAGCTGTTTGATCGGGTTCAAGTCCTGCCTCTGGCTGGGCCACTCAAGGACATTCAGACTTGTTCTGACATCACTCCTACGTCTTGGCTGTGTGCTTCGGGTCGTTGTCCTGTTGGAAGGTGAACCTTTACCCCTGTCTGAGGTCCTGAACACTGGTGCAGATTTTCATCAAGTATCTTGACCTTGCGCTGTTCATCTTTGCCTTAATACTGACTAGTCTCTCAGTCCCTGATGCTGAAAAACATCCCTACAGCATAATGCTGCCACCACCATGCTTCAATGTCTGGATGGTGCCAAGTTTCCTCCAGACCATCAGACCACAGAATCTTCTTTGTTGTGGTCAGTCCTTAAGGTGCCTTTTGGAAAACTCCACGCAGACTGTCATGTGTTACTGAGTGGCTTCCGTCTGGCCATTGTACCATGAAAGCCTGATTTGTGGAGTGCTGCAGCGATGGTTGTTCTTCTGGAAATTCAATTGAATTTACCACAGGTGGCTCCACTCAAGTTGTTGAAACATCGGTGGAAACAAGATGCACGTGAGCTTAATTTTGAGACATAGCAACGGGTCTGAATACTTATGTAAATCTATTTGTAATAAATTAGCCAACATTTCTAAACCTGTTTTTGCTTTGTCGTGATGGTCTTGTGTGTAGATTGGGGAGGGGTGGACAATTTTAATACATTATATAATAAGGCCTTATTCTAAAGGGAAGTGGTCTGAATACTTTCCGACTGCACTGTAGCCAGATCCAGGCTGTATCACATCCGGCTGCGATTGGGAGTCCCATAGGGCAGCACACAATTGGCCCAGCATCTTCCATGTTTGGCCGGTGTAAGCCGTCATTGGAAATAAGAATTTATCTGTCTTGCCTAGTTAAATAAAGGTGTGTTTTGTTTTAAATAAATAAAATACACATCGGAGGTGTGGTGTCTACAGCTCAGATATGGGCTTCAGACAAGACCATTCAATCTAAATGATGTGCTTCACTCACTCTTATGACTGTTCACAGATGTCTATTAGATGTTGACAACTTTTGCTTCAGTTCCCTCACTTCTGTGTGCCTTTCTTTATAGGATGAGTTCTACTGCTGTAAACGATGAGAATCGTGGGGTCTGCACTGGAAGAAAGCAGAGCAATTCAGAGACAATTTGTGACCTCTTTTCTTTTGATCAGCCGACTGGGAGGCCCTCCATTCTTCGCCAGTCTCAGGCAGAGAACCTGTCAAACAAAACTATAGCAAAGGGCGGAAAGGTACAGAATATGTTATCATGAAGCCTAGACTTGAAAGTAATTTCAAATGTTCCAGAATAATTCCCTCTGTATCATCTTGTGACTATGAGGATCTATGCTTGACTGATTAGTCTAGTAAAAAGCATGCGCTTACACAATGTTTTGGAAAGTTGTTGACTCATGGTGAGTAAACTGTATAGAAAGAAAGTTGCACGCTCTAACCACGTTAGGTTTACCTGTTAGCATTTGTTTTCAGATACCCTTTTGGGTTTTGCTTTCAGGTTTGTTTTCAGACTCCAAGAAGAGACCCTCTCACTAAGAGAATAGTATCACCAACAAAGTCCCTTAAGATAGAAAGCCTGGATGACTGTAGTAAAGCCCTGGATACATTGCAGTTTACATCACCCGAAGAGTAAGTATATGCTTTTTAAAATTTTTAAATATGTGTCACATCGGCAGAAAGCTGTTTCATATTCTGGTATCTGTCCTCTCTTATTTTTACAGGGTGGTACCTCTAGAAACCAATGGGCTTGTTGATGTAGCAAAATCAGGTAAAGCATCTGATTGGCCAAAGTTTCAAGATTCATTACCCGATACTACATTGTCACATTAACTACTTCAACCATAATGTTTACTTGATTTTCAAATTATTTTACTACAGACTTCACAAATGTGTCGTCCTATCCTGATGATGATATGCAGAGTAAAGGAGGTTGTCAGCTGTATTTTGACAACCTTGATGCCATCAATCCCTTCCAAGGGTCTACTAAAATGGTCCTCTCCCCAGCAAGGCTCAGTGAGCTAGTTGAAACTCCCAAGGCTGAAGAACCGCGTGAACGTAATGTCATTGAAGAAGTTTCTGACAGGAATGAAAAGGCACTGGATGATACACTCCCGTTCATGCCATCAGTGGAAAATTATCTTGCTGACTTCTCAGCCGATATGTGCTCAACAGATAGCGGAGTGATTACCGTGATGAAGGACCCAGCTGAGAAGTTATCCAACTCTGGTGAGGAAGAAACTGTACCATCAGTTAACCTCAACCCAGATCAAGCTGTGGCTATCATCTCTACAGCCGAGGAGACTTCTCTGCCACCAAAAGGTACATACGAATTTGATTTTGACAACCTTGATTCAGTCAACCCTTTCCAAACGGGAGGCTCCAAATTGCAGAATTCCCCTGTGTTTGGAACAAAGCAGCCATGCCATGACCCTGAAAAGGTGGAAGTTGAAGAGCCACCACTAAAGGAAATGGAACCAGCAGCCATGCTTGAGGTGGTTCAGCCTGTCCTAGAAGCACCTGTCCAGCCAGAAATTAAACCTATTGCACCGAAGGAGACTTCCAAGCCAGCTGAAGATGCTGTGGCCATCACCTCTACAGCCGAGGAGACTGCTCTGCTGCCAAAAGGTACATATGAATTTGATTTTGACAAGCTTGATTCAGTCAACCCTTTCCAAACGGGAGGCTCCAAATTGCAGAATTCCCCTGTGCTTGGAACAAAGCAGCCATGCCATGACCCTGAAAAGGTGGAAGTTGAAGAGCCTGCACTAAAGGAAATGGAACCAGCAGCCATGCTTGAGGTGGTTCAGCCTGTCCTAGAAGCACCTGTCCAGCCAGAAATTAAACCTATTGCACCGAAGGAGACTTCCAAGCCAGCTGAAGATGCTGTGGCCATCACCTCTACAGCCGAGGAGACTGCTCTGCTGCCAAAAGGTACATATGAATTTGATTTTGACAACCTTGATTCAGTCAACCCTTTCCAAACGGGAGGCTCCAAATTGCAGAATTCCCCTGTGCTTGGAACAAAGCAGCCATGCCATGACCCTGAAAAGGTGGAAGTTGAAGAGCCTGCACTAAAGGAAATGGAACCAGCAGCCATGCTTGAGGCGGTTCAGCCTGTCCTAGAAGCACCTGTCCAGCCAGAAATTAAACCTATTGCACCGAAGGAGACTTCCAAGCCAGCTGAAGTTGCTGTGGCCATCACCTCTACAGCCGAGGAGACTGCTCTGCTGCCAAAAGGTACATATGAATTTGATTTTGACAACCTTGATTCAGTCAACCCTTTCCAAACGGGAGGCTCCAAATTGCAGAATTCCCCTGTGCTTGGAAGGAAGCGGCCATGCGATGACCCTCAAAAGGTGGAAGTTGAAGAGCCTGCAGCCATGCTTGAGGTGGTTCAGCCTGTCCTAGAGGCACCTGTCCAGCCAGAGATTAACCCTATTGCACCATTGTCAACTGCTCCCGAAGAGACCAGCAAGCCAGCTGAAGAATCCATACCTCAGCCCAGTGCAGCCCTTTCCAAGGATGGTGCAGTGAAACTTGAGTTAAATTTTGATGATGACAGCGAGGTCAACCCCCCCCCCAAAAAGTTTGACAAAAGGCCTGTTTTGAAGCCGACATGGAAAAAGGCTCTACCTACAGAAAAAAAAGAACCTGCTCAATCCAAGGAATCTCCAGTGAAGCCATTGGTCAATACTGATTATGAAATTCCTCTTCCCATGGGCAAGTACAACTTTGACTTTGATAAATTTGACCCAAGTGTCAATCCATTTGGTACAAATGTAAAAATGACTGAATCTACAGTCTGTAAGGTGAAATCCAGTCCAGATGCCAAGGCACCAACCTCAGTCAGGGTGGCTGTCTACCCTGAGAAAGTGGCAGAGCCTGTTCAGCAAGAAACTGCACCATCACTAATGTAAGTTCATTTTCATTTTGCTGCAACGTTATTATTATCCCACATTTTTTAAACAAATGTTTGATTTATATGTAAAGCATTATCATTTTGTTTGTGAGCTTGTAGATATCACCTTAATGTAGCTACACCACTCTTATGTTGGTTCTGTTTACAGTGTTTCTATTGCTGGATATGAACCTGATCGTTCTGCCGTAAAAGGAATTGTAAGCCTTTTAAAATTTGTTTAAAAATGTATTAATTAATTGTAGTGTGACTACTTGGGTGACATTCTCTCTCCAATTGTAGGACAACATTCCACAGAATCTGACGCTTCAGATGGACTCTTCTGAAGTTCAGGATCCTTCCTCTGGAAAAGAGCAGGAACCTCCAACTAAACCTGACCAACCTTTGCTAAACACTCCAGAACCCTTGGAACTCTGCCAATTTGAGCAGACCCCACAGAATGACATGTCAGAATTTAATGAGGACTTTGTTCCTGGAACTACATGTAAGTCAAATAAATTGACAAATGCATTTTAGTTGCGGTAATGTCGACTTCACCTTTGCTTTTTGACTAACTATAGTCCCTCCTTCCCTCCAGTCATGGCGAATGACTTTGACAGGCAGATGGACTACCTGGAGCAGTTTGGGTCCAGCACTGTAAGTATATGCTTTGTACCTTTTTATAAATCGACTGTTATTACATGGTTTGTTTTGCATTTTAGGCTTTCGGCTTCCTCAATTACTTTGCATTTTATATTCAGTTTAAGGAGTCGGCACTGAGAAAACAATCACTGTACCTCAAATTTGACCCACTAATGCGGGAGAGCCCCAATAAGTCTGGAGTCCCTGCAGGACTCAACAACCTCCCACGACCTGCTCCCTTTGCTTCACGGTATGTTACTCTCCTGGTCCTAATCACAGGTTTTTTTTTTTACCATCTGACTGAAAAGAAATCCCTTGTGTTCATCTTAAAATGCTCTAGTTGTAAATAAGTGTTTATTTGGTCTAGAATTGAGAGCATACTTAATCTGTAGTTTGTCACTAAAATGAGTTTGAAATGCAATGGTGAATATCAAGGTGTTTGTGCCAAGTGAGGGATGTTTCTTTCAGTGTGGAGACCCAGAATACTGGAACCGATGAGGTGAATGGACTGAAATCTGTCAACCCTAAACTGCTTCATGACCTACCACCTGTAAGTTACCTGTCCTCAAAGATACTACTATAATGTAATAATGTGGGAAAACTGTTAAATGGAGGTCTTCACTTCCTTTATAGGTTCAAGTTGTTGGTCCTCGGACTCTTGTGACGAATTCCCCTGTTCTTGAGAATCTGCTCCCTACTTTCCCCCAACCAGCCAACCCTGATGATAACATCATAGAGGTGCTGAAATACAGTCAGCAAGACATGAATGTTGCTATTGCCAAGATCCAGAAACAAGTAGGTGTTTGTTTTCCTCCAATGTTTCACTCACTTTTTCAATCCAATCAGCATTCATTTACAAGGGTTTATTTTTTATAGGCAAATGAGAATGCGGATGAATGGAAATCGAAGCATGACACGCTATCTCAGGATAATCATGAAATGGGGTAAGCATTTAAGCTTAGTATTTGGTCACTGATTTCAGACCTATAACCATTTTAAATATCACTGCTTTTTGTTTTTGCAGGAAAATCATGTCAGCATTTGAAGCCACAATCGCTCAGATATTGGGTACGTTGTAATGCAATTTGGAAAGTTATCAGAGAAATGTTTTGAAATGTAATTTTCATGTCAAATGCATGGCTTGGTGTGATGTCATTGTCTCTGGCAGCTGATAAACAGAGGGAGATGGAGAAGGCCCAGGCTGACATCACTAAAGTCCTGCAGGAGAAGGAACAGTTATCAGAGGACCTGAATGCAATGGAGCGGTCCTTCTCAGATCTCTTCAAGAGACTAGACAAATACAAAGAGGTCATTGAGGGTTACATAAAGGTCAGCATGAAAAGGGATGTCATGAACTATGCATTGGGCCCAGTGTTTTGCACCATGTGAAATGCCTGTATTTAAATGGGATATTGCAAGATTCTGGAAATTAAGCTGCTTTTCTACCTTGCTGAGAGTCTATGAACTTGTGGATACTGCTTTATCTGTGTGCAGTAGGAAGTAAGTTGGAGGTTGTTTACTGTTCCTGTAGACCTCCAGTCATTGTGCTGACACTAGTAACATTGGCTCGCAAAACGATCTCCAACTTGCTTCTATTGCACGCAGACCTAACAATGGTATCCAAAACATAATCTGACTAAGTAGAAAAATAGCTTAAATGCCAGAATCCCTTTTATAGCTCTTTCATTACAGGATACTCTTTCCTTTTCACATGATTGTGCAAAACACAGGGCTCGGCTTTGGTGTAGGAAAGTAACATTGCTGTGAAGGAAGAAATTAAAAGGGTATGTGTAGGTCCAATACTTTGCTTTGCCAACATCATGACCTAGGGTTTTAAATGTGTGTGCCCAAATTAAGAATGAAGAGATGCTGAAGAAATGTGCTCAAGATTACCTGGCTAGGATCAAGGAGGAGGAGCAGCGCTACCAGACCCTGAAAGCCCATGCAGAGCAGAAAATTAGCCTGTAAGACTCATCAAACTATACTCTGTGCAAAATAGTTACAGAATTGTTTAGTTGCTGTGCTTTGTGTAGGTTCACTGGGCTGACTTACTCTTGTCCTCAGGGCAAATGGAGAGATTGCGGAGGTGCGCTCCAAATTAAAGTCTGAAGTCGCTGCACTTCAGGCCCAGCTGCGCAGGGAGCAGCTAAAGGCCCAGTCACTGGAGAAGAGCCTTGACCAGAAAGTAAGTCACCTCAATCTGAAGTAGTCCATGAGGCTTCCTTTATCGGTTTCATTTGTTCAGAAAAGTTTGTTGCACATATGATTGTTGATTTTGTTTTCCTCCTTGCTGATTTTCTGTCCCCTCAGGTAAAAGAGACTGAAGAACTCACCAACCTTTGCGATGAACTAATAGCTAAAGTCCAGAAGGGCTGAGTTCAACCGTATGTCTGTCTGTCGTTGTTAGGTTAAGATTTTTTACAAATTTGAGTATGTGGTGGTCCTGATGAACAAGTGTGTGAATAGTGCTTTGTAAATATGTTTTGTTGCTCTTGATTGGAGATCAAGTGCCATGATGGTATTTCGCTAGATTTCAATTCTACTGATTCATGTTGGTTCCTTTTATCAATGTCGGTCTTTATTACTGTAATAAAATTGTTTCACTAATCAAGATCGGTTTTAGCGCCTTGCAAGTTTATTTTAAATTCTTTGTATCCCAAATTTTTCAGCCACGCGGAGGCGCTGTTTACCATAGTATTTTGGACTCTTTTAGTTTCATGCATGTTATTGCAAGTTCCAATTGAGCATAGCTGTGACATTTATACTTATTTCAGAACAGTAGCTAAGTGTTCTTCCTTAGACGTTTCTAGTGGTGAGCTGTGCTGTTAATGTCAACCATTCAGTAGCTTCCTAATCCCTCTTCTCTCTAGAGCCAAAGCTCATCCCGGTCTACAATGCTTACAAAAAAACAAACGGATGCCCTTATACAATGCTTTCCTTCTTCCCTGGCCAGTGTAGTGTCATCACTCCCTGAGCAGGACAATGCACATCCTAAACGAAAGAATCCTTCCTAGATCTGAGTTGACTGTGGTAGTGAGGGGAGAAATGCTAGTCAGTTTGAGGACAGAGCGCTCGTTCTATATCCAGTCATTCATTCATTCCAGTACCACTGGACCTGGCTGCCCTGTCTCACCCTGTATAGATGACTAGGTTTTCTAGCCAAGTTGGGAGGAAAGTATTAACTTTTGTAGGAGCCTCCTGATGATCCCTTTCTAGAAAGACTGGTAACTTAAGACTGGGACAATACCAGTATTGGGCTATTTTTTTTCAATCGCAAAAATGAAAAGTCTGATTTTTAACCTGCTGTATGTAAAATATTGTGTGCTACAGCTTGGAAAATGAATGTGACTGGATGACGATTGTTTCCAACATTAGGGCTGTTTGTTCCTAAAGAATTAATCCGAGTTGTTGGTATCATATCAAGGAAACAAGTATCGGGACACTGGTCCCGGCTCTAGTCACTGACCTCATTCCCAGTGGCATCCTGTGTAACTTTAAGCAGTTAGGCAGACCAGAAGCTTTTACCAAACTCGATCATTTTCAGACTTTGGGAAAGTTCTTGCAGTGGTCATTCAAACTTTTCTCACCACGGTCCTTCATATTAAACATGTGATTTTATCATTGAGACAGCAACCAAGCATTTCTAGTAGGACCTAGTGTTTCAACAAAAAGTAAGTTCAGCCAGAAAGTTGAGGCGTTCCTTACTAATTTGTGACCTTTTCATCAATTAAGTCCCAGGGAGGAGCAAAAATCCTAGGTTCGCCGTGGAATGAGTGACACGTGCTTCACAGGAACAGAGAACCTTGACTTGAGGCCATGAACGAAGTGTAAATTTGCTTGTCCTTTAATCAAACTTTAAATTACTTTCTACTTTTAATGGGGCACATCGATAAGATTGTCAAACATAATCAATTGTAAGTACTTGCATATAAACTAAAAATGATTAACCTGGTTGGCAATGTCAAAGGTAGACTCGGCAGAAAGTAAACTGCAGTGGGTCAATTTCTGCAACAAAGAGCATTGAAGCATGAGGCTCAATGTCTCCACTGTTTTGATCCTGTGGCTACCACGCTGTGAACAGCTTGAAGTGAACCCCTGCACATGGGCAGCGCACAATTGGCCCAGCATCGTCCGGGTTAGGGCAAGGTTTGGCCGTGGTAGGCCATCATTGTAAAATAAGAATTTGTTCTTAATTGACTTGCCGTGTTTAAATAAACATTCAATTAAAAAATGCACTGACTGAGACGTCTTGCATCTCACTCATCTACGCATCTGCGGTGCTGCTCGTGGAAATGTCATGTCGCTGAGTCTACCTTTTAATATATGAACTACAGTGCCTTCGGGAAGTATTCAGACCCCTTGACTTTCTCCTCGTTTTGTTACGTTGCAGCCTTATGGGGAAGGGTCCCCAAAAAATGTCTGCAACATTGAAGGTCCCCAATAACAGTGGCCTCCATTCTTAAATGGAAGAATTTTGGAACCACCAAGACTGTTCCTTTACAAACTGAGCATTTGGGTGAGAAGGTCCTTGGTCAGGGAGGTGACCAAGAACCCAATGGTCATTCTGACAGCCCTCCAGAGTTCCTCTGAAGATGGGATAACCTTCCCAAAGGACAACCATCTCTGCAGCACTCCACCAATCAGGCCTTTATGGTAGAGTTGCCAGATGGAATGACGACTCAGTAAAAAGCACATGACAGCCTGCTTGGCGTTTGCCAAAAGGCACCTAAAGACTCAGACCATGAGAAACTAGATTGAACTCTTTGGCCTGAATGTCAAGTGTCATGGCTGGAGGAAACCTGGCGCCATCCATACGGTGAAGCATGGTGGTGGCAGCATCATGCTGTGGACATGTTTTTCAGCGGAAGGGACTGGGAGACTAGTCAGGATCGAGAGAAATATGAATGGCGCAAATTACAGAGAAAAGGCTGATACACCCCCTAAAAATAAAAGTACAGAGAAATCCTTCATGAAAACCTGATCCAGAGCAGGTGAAGGGTCATGTCCCAACAAGACAACAACCCTAAGCACACAGCCAAAGCAATGCAGGTGTGGCTTCAGGACAAGTCTCAATATCCTTGAGTGGCCCAGCCAGAGCCTGGACTTGAACCCGACCTGAAAATAGCTGTTCTCCGATGCTCCCCATTAGACCTGACAGAGCTTGAGAAGATCTGCAGAGAATGGGAGAAACTCATCAAATACATGTGTGCCAAGCTTGTAGCGTCATACCCAAAAAGACCCGAGGCTGTAATCACTGCCAAAGAAGCTTTAAAGTACTGAGTAAAGGGTTTGCTAAAATGTCTAAACCTGTTTTTGCTTTGCATTATGGGGTATTGTGTGTAGATGAGAAAAAAACAATTTAATATATTTTAGAATAAGGCTGTAATGTAACAAAATGTATAAAAAGTCAAGGGGTCTGTATACTTTACATTGCAACTACAGTAAACATAGTCCTACACATTCAACATATTCAAAATGCCTGACTTTGAAAAATAAACAATACATTTCCATATCAAAATAAATTAAATACACACCTCTTAAAATGCATATAAAATGACTACATCTATATCAATTGTTGTTGGATTGGACTGCATTCCCAATGGTGTTACATATATTCACTGCAACACTGGGGATATTTTTGACCTCATACCTCTTGCAAGGATTCTATAAAACACATACAAAAGGCTAGTAGTGGTGGTAACCTAAGTAACATTTGGATTCCGACAGTGAGATGTAGCGAGTCCAGTCAAACAGTCAACATTGGCGCAATATTATTCTTTGCAGTCTTCGATATGGACATGATTCAAATATCCCCCAAAAATGCTACCTATCTATTTTCATATAGCCCTTCGAGGCCTTCAGGGGTGACTGTGAGTGAAATGAAACAGGATTATTGATGGACACTAGTGGTCAGGGTTAAATGGATGTGCATTCAATCAATGAAACATTTTTTTTTCATCAAAGGGATGACCTGAGTATGAGTGTAAAACCAGCCCTTTTGTATTACATTCCATGCGTCCTTTAACATCATCACCTAGCAGAGCTTATCTTATCTTGTGCCCTACAACAGGTTTAGAGGTAAAGGTCTAAACTGACCCTAACCCCTCTAGGTTAGTTGAGATGGGTAAACAGCACAGTTACTGATGGATATGGGTTGTTCCACAAAATGAGTGCCAATTGAGTACAATATTGGATTTTATAAACCTGTTATAATAAATGAAATACCCCTTTCATATCGACAACTTGGAGAATCTCTCCATGCACCCTTTGTGGCTTCTAGGAAGATTTTAACACACTTAACCCCAAGATTTCACCAAGTTTTCACCATCAATCTTAAACCCTAGTTATAAACTGAGGGACGTGCCTAGAGAAATGTAACCACTCTCAAATTCCTAAACAGGTATGGATGCAAGAACTGACCATCCATTATATACAAATGGGGTACGACAGCTAAACTAAGCTCGTGAGGCATTTATACGTTATATATATATATTTTTTTTTTAATGTATGAATATACCCTGAGTATACAAATTAGGAACAACTTCCTAATTTTGAGTTGCACCCGGTTTTGCCCTCAGAACAGCCTCAATTCGTCAGGGCATTGACTCTAGAGTTCCACAGGGATGCTGGCCCATGTTGACTTCGGTGCTTAATTTGAGCCGGATCCTGCTAGAACAGGATCATAAACGTGACTGGATGACAATGATTGATTTCAACATTAGGGCTGTTGTCGTAAATAATTTAAATCGGCTATGTGTTTTGTTTCCTTGCTATGATTTGTTTCCTTGCTATGATACTAACCAAAGGCTTTTACCAACATCCTAGATGATAATTTTCAGACTAGCTGTGCCACGAGTCAGTACGGGAGTTGCAGCGATGAGACAAGACTGTAACTACAAATTGGGGAGAAAAAGGCTAAAAAAATATATATATATTTTTAAAACTATATAAATAAATAATTTTCCCATTCGGAGCTCGTTTTTTTTTTTTTTTTACCGATTTCCTAGTTGTCTTGAATGTACTGAAGTTGGAGATTTCCCAGCTCTGAGTTCTCCGAGTTCCCAAACGCGGCATTGAAAAAATATATGTAAAAATCTCCAGTCATGTAAAATGATGTAGAATCGCATGGAATGCGTTTATAAAAGGCCCAAAAATACCTGGACCCTTGGCCACAACATTTTGACTATGTGTGCAACTTCTGTAAGTGCCTCTACTCTACGTCACTACGTAAATGTGATGATATGCATGCGTGATTTTTTTCTCATGTGTTCAGGTACCACACACACACACACACACACGCTCCCTTTTTGTTCCGGCACCTACCGATTTACAAATGAAGCACTGGTGGACTCCAATGTCTCCCACAGTTGTGTCAAGTTGCCTGGATGTCCATTGGGTGGTGGACCATTTTTGATACACACAGGAAACTGTTGAGCGTGAAAAACCCAGCTGAGTTGCAGTTCTTGACACAAACTGGTGCACCTGCACGTACTACCATACCCATTCAAAAGCACAATATTTTGTCTATCCCATTCACCATTCACTGCAACTCTGCTGGGCACACATACACAATCCATTTCTCAATTGTCTCAAGGCTTAAAAACCCTTCGTTAACCTGTCTCCCCTTCACCTACGCTGATTGAAGTGAATTTAACAGGAATTTAATAAGGAATCATACCTTTCACCTGGTTAGTCATGGAAAGAGCAGGTGTTCTTAATGTTTTGTGCAGTGTATATCATTAATTTAAAACTCAAAAAATGGATGTAGCAACTAAGAATTCTAGCTTTAACTCTCGAGATGGGAAAACTTTTTTTATGAAGTCGAACATGTGATCTTTATGACAGAATGTAAAATTAAATTTAAAAAAAAAAATCTCAAAAGGCACCAAATTGGTGGAACGACCCATAGCCCTCTCAGTAAGTCTGAATAGCCGTTAACACATTGTAGAATCCCTTGGGGATTTGTGTACAAAGTGCACATCGGGGTTTGATGTCTTTTAGTGGTGTTGATATGAAACAAGTTGCACCAAGGACTAGGCAGGTATGCAGGTACAACCAGAGAGCTGTTCTCTGAGGTTCAGTCCACAGCTCAGACCCTCACTGTACGATGCCATTCTTCAGAGGCACAGAGAAGGGGACAACATTACATTTGGTCCTCTGTAGCTCAGTTGGTAGAGCATGTTTCTTGCTACATCAGGATAGTGGGTTCGTTTCCTGGGACCACCCATACTTAAAATGTATACACGCATGACTATAAGTTGCTTTGGCTAAATGGCATATATTATTATATTTGGCACATGGCTAACACTGAAAGTGAATGTGTTGGTGCACCTTCCCATCCAGGTGGGAGTGGATGTGAGTGTGGATGTCTGGGTAGATTTTGGGGTAGATTTTGGGGGGTAGGACAGAGACCCCCTGAGTGAGGAGAAGCTGCTGCTGAGCCAGATACTCCTCATAGTTTATGGAGCCCAGGCAGTCCTTCTCTGGGCTGGAGGAAGTGGAGAAGTGGGCCACACAGCTCCTGTCCCTCTCCTGGTAGGGCAGCCGGTGGGAGGCCTGCAGGACCTGGGCAGCCGCAGCCGGAGTGCTGGGAGGGGAACAGTGCTTCTTACTCTGGCAGAACCACAGTAGCACTGTACCAAAGATGAACACCATGCTAGCAGGGATGCCGATGATGACAGGCCAGGGTAGGGTGCTGGAGGCTGGGGTGAACATCGGGGGGATGGGTGGCTTGGTGTCTGCAGGAGGAGAGGACCCGAAAAATAATGATCAGTCAACATGGAGTCAATCATTCTAAAGTGAGGAGTTACTTTCTTCTCCAACACTGTGTTTTTGCATTATTTAAACCAAATTGAACATGTTTCATTATTTATTTGAGACTAAATAGATTTTATTTATATATTATAGTAAGTTAAAATAAAAGTGTTCATTGTTCATTCAGTATTGTTGTAATTGTCATTATATACAGTGCCTTGCGAAAGTATTTGGCCCCCTTGAACTTTGCGACCTTTTGCCACATTTCAGGCTTCAAACATAAAGATATAAAACTGTATTTTTTTGTGAAGAATCAACAACAAGTGGGACACAATCATGAAGTGGACCGACATTTATTGGATATTTCAAACTTTTTTAACAAATCAAAAACTGAAAAATTGGGCGTGCAAAATTATTCAGCCCCTTTACTTTCAGTGCAGCAAACTCTCTCCAGAAGTTCAGTGAGGATCTCTGAATGATCCAATGTTGACCTAAATGACTAATGACGATAAATACAATCCTCCTGTGTGTAATCAAGTCTCCGTATAAATGCACCTGCACTGTGATAGTCTCAGAGGTCCGTTAAAAGCGCAGAGAGCATCATGAAGAACAAGGAACACACCAGGCAGGTCCGAGATACTGTTGTGAAGAAGTTTAAAGCCGGATTTGGATACAAAAAGATTTCCCAAGCTTTAAACATCCCAACGAGCACTGTGCAAGCGATAATATTGAAATGGAAGGAGTATCAGACCACTGCAAATCTACCAAGACCTGGCCGTCCCTCTAAACTTTCAGATCATACAAGGAGAAGACTGATCAGAGATGCAGCCAAGAGGCCCATGATCACTGGATGAACTGCAGAGATCTACAGCTGAGGTGGGAGACTCTGTCCATAGGACAACAATCAGTCGTATATTGCACAAATCTGGCCTTTATGGAAGAGTGGCAAGAAGAAAGCCATTTCTTAAAGATATCCATAAAAAGTGTTGTTTAAAGTTTGCCACAAGCCACCTGGGAGACACACCAAACATGTGGAAGAAGGTGCTCTGGTCAGATGAAACCAAAATGGAACTTTTTGGCAATAATGCAAAACGTTATGTTTGGTGTAAAAGCAACACAGCTCATCACCCTGAACACAACATCCCCACTGTCAAACATGGTGGTGGCAGCATCATGGTTTGGGCCTGCTTTTCTTCAGCAGGGACAGGGAAGATGGTTAAAATTGATGGGAAGATGGATGGAGCCAAATACAGGACCATTCTGGAAGAAAACCTGATGGAGTCTGCAAAAGACTTGAGACTGGGACGGAGATTTGTCTTCCAACAAGACAATGATCCAAAACATAAAGCAAAATCTACAATGGAATGGTTCAAAAATAAACATATCCAGGTGTTAGAATGGCCAAGTCAAAGTCCAGACCTGAATCCAATCAAGAATCTGTGGAAAGAACTGAAAACTGCTGTTCACAAATGCTCTCCATCCAACCTCACTGAGCTCGAGCTGTTTTGCAAGGAGGAATGGGGAAGAATTTCAGTCTCTCGATGTGCAAAACTGATAGAGACATACCCCAAGCAGCTTACAGCTGTAATCGCAGCAAAAGGTGGCGCTACAAAGTATTAACTTAAGGGGGCTGAATCATTTTGCACGCCCAATTTTTCAGTTTTTGATTTGTTAAAAAAGTTTGAAATATCCAATAAATGTCGTTCCACTTCATGATTGTGTCCCACTTGTTGTTGATTCTTCACAAAAAAATACAGTTTTATATCTTTATGTTTGAAGCCTGAAATGTGGCAAAAGGTCGCAAAGTTCAAGGGGGCCGAATACTTTCGCAAGGCACTGTATATGCACATATACAGTTGAAGGCAGAAGTTTACATACACTTAGGTTGGAGTCATTAAAACTCGTAGTTCAACCACTCCACAAATTTCTTGTTAACAAACTATAGTTTTGGCAAGTCGGTTAGGACATCTACTGTGTGCTTGACACAATACATTTTTCCAACAGATAGATTATTTCACTTATAATTCACTGTATCACAATTCCGGTGGGTCAGAAATTGACATACACTAAGTTGACTGCCTTCAAACAGCTTGGAAAAATCCAGAAAATTATGTCATGGTTTTAGAAGCTTCTGAAAGGCTAATTGACATCATTTGAGTCAATTGGAGGTGTACCTGTGGATGTATTTCAAGGCCTACCTTCAAACGCAGTGCCTCTTTGCTTGACATCATGGGAAAGTCAAAATAAATCAGCCAAGACCTCAGAAAAAACATTGTAGACCTCCACAAGTCTGCTTCACCCTTGAAAGCAATTTCCAAACGCCTTAAGGTACCACGTTCATCTGTACAAACAATAGTACGCAAGTATAAACACCATGGGACCACGCAGCCGTCATACCGCTCAGGAAGGAGACACATTCTGTCTCCTAGAGATGAACGTTATTTGGTGTGAAAGTGCAAATCAATCCCAGAACAACAGCAAAGGACCTTGTGAAGATGCTGGAGGAAACAGGTACAAAAGTATCTATATCCACAGTAAAACGAGCGCTATATCGACATTACCTGAAAGGCCGCTCAGCAAGGAAGAAGCCACTGCTCCAAAACCGCCATAAAAAAGCCAGACTACGACATGGGGATCGTACTTTTTGGAGAAATGTCTTCTGGTCTGATGAAACAAAAATAGAACTGTTTGGCCATAATGACCATCGTTGTGTTTGGTGGAAAAAGGGGGAGGCATGCAAACCGAACAAACCGAACACCATCCCAACCGTGAAGCCCGGGGGTGGCAGCATCATGTTGTGGGGGTGCTTTGCTGCAGGACGGAATGGTCCACTTCACAAAATAGATGGCATCATGAGAAAGGAAAATTATGTGGATATACTGAAGCAACATCTCAAGACATCAGTCAGGAAGTTAAAGCTTGGTCGCAAATGGATCTCCCAAATTGAGAATGACCCAGAGCATACTTCCAAAGTTGTGGCAAAATGGCTTAAGGACAACAAAGTCAAGGTATTGGAGTGGCCATCACAAAGCCCTGTGTGTGTTAGAAGGGAGGCCTACAAACCTGACTCAGTTACAACACCAGCTCTGTCAGGAGGAATGGGTCAAATTTCACCCAACTTATTGTGGGAAGCTTGTGGAAGGCTACCCGAAACATTTGACCCAAGATAAACCATTTAAAGGCAATGCTACCAAATACTAATTGCGGGAACGTAAACTTCTGACCCACTGGGAATGTGATGAAAGAAATAAAAGTTGAAATAAATCATTCTCTCTACTATTATTCTGACATTTCGCATTCTTAAAATAAAGTGGTGATCCTAACTGACCTAAGACAGGGAAATTTTACTCGCATTAAATGTCAGGAATTGTGAAACACTGAGTTTAAATGTATTTGGCTAAAGTGTAATAACAATATATCCCTGTACAGGACATAATCCCAGGATCTTGGGGATTTGAGAAAGCCAAATTAAGGTTTAGGGGAGCTCTAGTATTAAATCAAATTCTATTTGTCACGTGCACAGGTTACAGCAGGTATAAATGGTGCATGTAGTACGATGATCAATATAAATAATGATAGGGCCATACAATAAGTAATAGAATAGGTAGTATGTGTAGTAGTAATCTGATGAGTACACAATATACACTTGTGGCCAGTTTATTAGGTACAAGCATCTAGTACTGGGTTGGAGCCCCCTGTAGCCATGAAGAGATGCACCTGGTCTACAACAATGTTCGGATGCGCACTTTCGTGCGTGAAAAGCCCAGGAGGCCGGCAGTTTCTGAAATATCGGAACCGGCCTGCCTGGCATCGACAATCGTACCATGCTCAAAGTCGCTTAGGTCACTTGTTTTTCCCCATTCTCACGTTCAATAAAATAGTAACTGAATGCCTCAATGCCTGTCTACCTGTTTTATCTAGCAAGGCACAGCCACGTGACTCACTGTCTGTAGGAGCAAACCATTTTCATGAACGGGGTGGTGTACCTAATAAACTGAGTGTATACAGTATAAATTATGGATGTGCTAAATTATGGATGAGGTCCAAGACAGAATTTTGTCGAGGCACAGATCCGGGGAAGGGTACCAAAACATTTCTGCAGCATTGAAGGTCCCCAAGAGGACAGTGACCTCCATAACTATTTAATGGAAGAAGTTTGGAACCACCAAGACTCTTCCTAGAGCTGTCCGCCCGGCCAAACTGAGCAATCGGGGTAGAAGGGCCTTGGTCAGGGAGGTGACCAAGAACCCGATGGTCACTCTGACAGAGTTCCTATTTGGAGATGGGAGGACCTTCCAGAAGGGCAACCATCTCTACAGCACTCTACTAATCAGATCTTTATGGTAGTGTCCAGACGGAATTCACGCCTCTGTAAAAGGCACATGATTGCCCGCTTTGAAGTTTGCCAAAAGGCACCTAAAGGACTCTCAGACCATGAGAAACAAGATTCTGTGGTCTGATGAAACCAAGATTGAACTCTTTTGCCTGAATGCCAAGCGTCACATCTGGAGGAAACCTGGCACCATCCCTATGGTGAAGCATGGTGGTGGCAGCATCCAACAGGACAACAACCCTAAGCACACAGCCAAGACAATGCAGGAGTGGCTTTGGGACAAGTTTTTGAATGTTCTTGAGTGGCCCAGCCAGAGCCCGGACTTGAACCCGATTAAACATTTCTAGAGAGACCTTAAAATAGCTGTCTAGCTCCCCATTAAACCTGACAGAGCTTGAGAGGATCTGCAGAGAAGAATGGGAGAAACTCCCCAAATACAGGTGTGCCAAGCTTGTAGCGTCATACCCAAGAAGACTCAAGGCTAAAGGGTCTGAATACTGAATATGCAAATGTGATATTTCTGTTTTTTATTTTTTAACAAATCTGCTAAAATGTTTAAAAACCTGTTTCTGCTTTGTTATTATGGGGTATTGTGTATAGCTTGATGAGGGGGGAAAACAATTTAATCCATTTTAGAATAAGAATGTAACATAACAAAATGTGGAAAAAGTCATGGTGTTTGGATACTTTCCAAATGCACTGTAGTCTTTAAGATACAGGTCTAAGCAGGTGGACAGCTAGGGTTAGCTATTCAGCAGTCTGATGACCTGGTTCCCTTTGCTTTCTTGCAGTTAACCATGGTTGACAGACGAAGAACAACGATCCCAAGCACCACCCTCCTTTTGAATCTTCCAGTCTGTTATTCGAACTCAATCAGCATGACAGAGTGATCTCCAGCCTTGTCCTCATCAACTGACATGATGTCAGCTGGTCCTTTTGTGGTTTTGGGGGATTCAGTTAATTTGCATGGCAAAGAGGGACTTTGCAATTCATCTGATCACTCTTCATAACATTCTGGAGTATATGCAAATTGCCATCATACAAACCGAGGCAGCAGACTTTGAAAATTAATATTTGTGTCATTCTCAAAACTTTTGGCCACGACTGTACACACAAACTCCCTATATTGATCTTTCAAATGAGTACCTCTGCGACCTGAAACAAGCCATTCCAAACATACTGAGAATGCTGTTCATCGACTACAGCTCAGCTTTCAAAATCATAGTTCCCTCTAAGATCATTAAGCTCAGGGTCCTGACTTCCTGACAGGCAGACGCCAGGTGGTGAGGGTAGACAACATCTCTCCCATCATGATGCCTCTCAACACAGGGGCCCCCCAGGGGGGTCAAAAGCTTAAACTTTCTCGGCATGTACATCATAGAGGACCGGGGTGAGGATGAATGAGCCACTTCGAAGATGGGGATGATGGTATGAATTTAGCCAGGACAACGGGGTTAACACCCCTACTCTTACGATAAGTGCCATGGGACCAAAGAGAGTCAGGACAACCGTTTAATGACCCATTTGAAAGACGGCACCCTACACAGGGCAATGTCCCCAATCCCTGCCCTGGGGCATTGGGATATTTTTTAGATCAGAGGAAAGAGTGCCCCCTATTGATGTTCTACAGCTGTTCTACAGCTGTACCATTGAGAGCATCTTGACCAACTGCATCACTGCCTGGTATGGCAACTGCACCGTCCTCAACTGCAAGGCTCCACAGAGGGTGATGTGGATGGCCCAATGCATCACTGAGAGCAAGCTCCCTGCCCTCCAGGACATATACACCAGGCGGTGTCTGAGAAAGGCCTGGGAGATCGTCAAGGACTCCAGTAACCCGAGCAATGGACTGTTCACTCTGTTACTCATCATTGCTTTGAACAAAAAGGGCATCACAGGGTAGGATATTGCTGCCAGTAAGATTGCACCTAAATCAACCATTTATCGGATCATCAAGAAGGAGAGCGGTTTAATTGTTGTGAAGAAGGCTTCAGGGCACCCAAGAAAGTCCAGCAAGTGTCAGGACCGTCTCCTAAAGTTGATTAAGCTGCAGGATCCGGGCACCACCAGTACAGAGCTTGCTCGGGAATGGCAGCAGGCAGGTGTGAGTGCATCTGCACACACAGTGAGGCGAAGACTTTTGGAGGATGGCCTGGTGTCAAGAAGGGCAACAAAGAAGCCACTTCTCTCCAGGAAACATCAGGGACAAACTGATATTCTGCAAAAGGTACAGGGATTGGACTGCTGAGGACTGGGGTAAAGTCATTTTCTCTGAATCCCCTTCTGACTGTTTGGGGCATCCAGAAAAAAAGCTTGTCCTGAGAAGACAAGGTGAGAGCTACCATCAGTCCTGTGTCATGCCAGTAAAGCATCAGTAAAGCATCCTGAGCATCCTGATTCATGTGTGGGGTTGCTTCTCAGCCAAGGGAGTGGGCTCACTCACAATTTTGCCTAAGAACAAAGCCATGAATAAAGAATGGAACCAACACATCCTCCGAGAGCAACTTCTCCCAACCATCCAGGAACAGTTTGGTGACGAACAATGCCTTTTCCAGCATGATGGAGCACCTTGCCATAGGGCAAAAGTGTTAAATAAGTGGCTCGGGGAACAAAAAATAGATATTTGGGTCCATGGCCAGGAAACTCCCCAGACCTTAATCCCATTGAGTACTTGTGGTCAATCCTCAAGAGGCGGGTGGACAAACAAAAACCCACAAATTCGGACAAACTCCAAGCATTGATTATGCAAGAACGGGCTGCCATCATGTGGCCCAGAAGTTAATTGACAGCATGCCAGGGCGGATTACGGAGGTCTTGAAAAAGAAGGGTCAACACTGCAAATATTGACTCTTTGCATCAACTTCCTGCAATTGTCAATAAAAGCCTTTGACACTTATGAAATGCTTGTAATTATACTTCAGTATTCCATAGTATCATCTGACAAAAATATCTAAAGACGCTGAAGCAGCTAACTTTGTCGAAAGTTTTATATTTGTGTCATTCTCAAAACTTTTGGCCACGACTGTATGTGATGGGAAAGGTTTTGAAAGTTGGATTTTTGGGAGGCCAGGTTAAAGGTAATGATGTACTAGATGGCTGGCATCCTGGCTCTGGTCTTACCTGGCAGCACGGTGAGGAAAGCACTGCGGAAACTGTAGCCCATGGTGTTGGCACCCAGACAGATGTACATGCCAGCATCCTCCTCCTTGGCGCGGGTGATGAGCAGCTTGTTGAGGTAGGAGCCATCAGGGCGTGACCACACCTCTCCCGTGGGCAGCACCACAAAGCGATGGTCGCCCACCTCGATGGTGGAATTGTACCGACTCTCCCCGTTGGACTCCACACGCTTAAGCCACTGGATGACCGGTTTGACATCGCTCCTCACTTTGCACTGGAATGAGGTAGTGCCCCCATAGTCCACTGTGGTGTTGACCGGGTGAGTGCCCGTCAAGATGGGTTTGGAGTTGGTTCGCTCTGCAGAGAGACATAATGGACTAACTGTCACAACTATTCCATATTTCAACAAGGCTGACTCTCTGCATGTACCAGCGTAATGGCAGTTATTGGCCTCAGGCTTAGAACTTGTAACAGAGAGAGACAGAGAGAGAGAAATACCACATGTAACACAAGAAGTATGTGTGATTAGTTTCCTCTCTCTCTGCTCCTGGTTGTACAGGACACACATCTCAGGGGGAGGAGGGGTTCAGGGGGGTGGGGGGCTGGCAGACAGCTGGATCCTAATCAGCTCAAGATTGGAGGGGCTTGTGGTTGAGCAGCCCCCTCCTCCTCCCCCACACACCAGAACACAACCCTCATTCTCAGACCTGCCTTCTCAATATGCTTCTCATATACGTACATGATTAGACAAGCACATTCATCCATGGAGTACGGATATGAGTAAGACTTACTGATCAAACGCAGCCGTCTGATGAAGGTACATCAGAGAGCAAGGATCTCCAAAAGGTTATGGTTCCTCCTCAAATCCAGACCCGACGTTACTATGATTACGTGGCAATTGTATCAACGTTCACATTGAGTTTCCATCCATGATAGCCAATATACCATTATCACAACGTCCATAGAACTCAGTCTGCAGGACTGTGATACAGTATATAATACAGTATTTTATGGTTCTTTCCCCTGAGGAGTCTACCTCATACATTAGCAATGAGATCTTGGACTGACTCGTTAAGTGTATTTATAACTCAGGCCTCTGTGACTGTATGATACTTACGTATGACCTCCACTTTGTAGGTGGCGTTGATCTCCCCGGCTTGGTTGGAGATTCTGCAGGTGTACTTGCCGCTGTTCTCCGGGGTCAGGTTCCTCAGGCTCAGAGTCCACTTCTTCTGGCGCCCCTCTCCAACCTCGCGCTCCGTCAGCAGCCTGTCGTCCTTCAGCCACACAAGGTCTGGCCGAGGGTTACCGCTGGCTGTACACTTCAGCCGCACAGAGCTCCCCACTGGGCGGGCAATCACCCGTTTCCTCATTTTAGCAGGCTGTGTGAAGCGGGGACGCACTTTGTGAAAAGGAGGAAAGAGAGTTTTGGGTTTACTACTTTGCAGAGATGCATAACAGAATCATAAAACAAGACTCAATCTAATGCAAATAACTTCAGTAATGTTGCTTTTTTTATGATCTCACCTAGTTTTCCTGATAGGTGGTCAGGGTCATACTCTGAGTCCACCCCACCAGGGACCCCTGGCCCAGTCTTATCAGCACCAGAGTCATCTGTAGGGGAAAAGGAACAGAACATTTATATTTTAACATTGCAAAGAAAATATGCAGCATATAATTGAACATGGTATAAAAGTTATGCCCAATACTTACACAGGAAAGGCCTTGGAGGTCTTAACAGAGGGTGATGACAGAGATATGAAGTAAGCCTATTAGGGTTTCACTAGTGTTAAACCTGAAAGACTTCTGTTGCCATTTGGGCTAACATCAACTGGAGTGACCTTCCAGTTCTGATCTCAGAGGGGTGTTTTTCTTAGTTATTTCAACGCGGTTTATATAATTCATTCACATTCAAAGCTGAACACTATCAAATATGTTGTTATTATGGAGTAGACACAAGTTGTTAGTCAGATTCACCTCTCCTCTAAACTCAGGACACAATTATGAGGCTTATGAGTATTCCCTTACAAAAAAAGATTGCCGTTTTGAAACTGCAGTAAAAGTGCAGTAACTGCAGTCGACTGTGGTATTTTGAACTGAACTGCAAATTTGCTGCAGTAAAAAAAAACGGTGTTATTTTGGATGCAGTATTTTCAGCATACTGCAGTTATACTGCACACTGACTGCAATCTTTTTTCGTAAGGGATTCAACAAGCAGTGGAAAAAATTTTCAGTTGAATTCAATGCTTTTTGTTTCACACTTTTTACATTTTCATTGACATGGCCCCCAGCCAAACAGGCACAGTAAAACACGCTTGGCTCCATCTGAGTAAATTTAGCATTTATAGGATACACTGAGGGGGTACATGCTAAGGTCACACGCTGTAACATTTGGGAGGAATATGATCAGTTTTCATAAGTGCAGCTCTGAAAGACAGCTGTGGAGTTGATGTCATTGACTGACTGACTTCATGTGGTGGAGCTAAGACACAGCTTAGTGAAAATATTATCAATGAAACATAATAGATCATTTGTAATGCATATCCACTTCGTGAGGTAGACATTGATGAATTTATGGAATGTATCATGTTCCTTGCCAACTACTACCATTCCTCAGAATACCAAACATTATGACCAATTATAGAAGTTCAACCAAAGCAGAGCAGGGTGTCAGATAGATAGATTACACATGCCACTACTGCACTGAATCACTTCATGCTAGTAGAGTCATTCACAAGTTTCAAATATTTTCAAATATACCAGCACTGAGCATGTCAGTTCTAACGTTGCCTACTTTCTAAAGCTTCACATTCTGAAGTATCCACTATAGAATTCTGATATTGACGTCAAACACATTTCATAAATTATGTGAATGTGTTACTCAGTACTTAGAAAATATGTCTTATGAGGTACATTTCATAAATAAATATAACATTTATGTTCTATTGTCATACACCATGGGTCCCCTAACCTTTTTGCCCACAACCCCCTTTTGATATTTAACAAAAAGGTGCGACCCCACCATGTAAAAAAAAGTGATGTAATCAACGACCATTATTTACTTTTTTAATTGGGGCTGACAGTCTACTGTAAATCAATCTGACAATACTTTAGACTGTATTTCAATCTGAAGATAGTATGGTTTGAAGTGACTGAAACGCATCAGAAAGGTATTGCGAAGTTGTGAAGACCATCAGGCAATAACATGTTGATATTCTTTTCCCCACAGTCTGATTTAGTGCCTGGTCTACTGAGTCCTGCACGGCTTGTGGGCATTGTAGAGGGAAACAGAAGACACATACCACTGGGGGAAAAAATTATGAATCAACGTTGTTTCCAAGTAATTTCAACCCCAAAAATCAATGTGATGACATTGAATCCAATGTGGAAAACTAATTGGATTAGCAAAAAGTCATCAAAGTAAGGGGTTTTCGTCTTTTTTTCACACAACATTTAACGTAAATCCAATGACATAATGAAATGCTTCGTTGATTTCACTTTGAATTCACGTTAGTTGACAATTCAACCAAATGTAAATCAAAACTAAACGTTGAACTGAAGTCTGTGCCCAGTGGGATACGTGTTCCTAAGTGATGGGGGTCATAATATTTTGTAGCTTAAACAGTTCAAAAGATAGAGCAACATTTGTAGGAAGAAAACAGACACCGCTCTGTTTATTATAACCACATCTAGTGGCTATCGGAGGATACTGATGTTACTTCTATGAACCAAGCACAAGTTTTTATTTTTTATTTTAGAGTTTCTCTCACGACCTCATTTTCAAATCAGGCAACCCCTAGTTTGGGAAACACTGCCATACACCTTGTACAGAGCCTGATCCCAGTGTAGCCTCCAGTAAAATGTGTCCAAATCCAGTTTGGCGCACACTCTGCATTTGAATGGGGCAGGTAAAGGGACCAGATGTGGCTTCTAACCCCCCACTCCAGGCACCCTCCGACTTTCCCCAACCCCCCCAAAGCTTTCTATGGTTCTCTGGGCACAAAACGTCCATTGTCTGTCAACTCCAGCACCAGGCCCAGTCATGATGTCATGACTATTACAAACAAAAAAGTTACTTGGCCATTTTAAACTGGAATAAGAACCATAAAGTCCCCTGATGTCCAGTATTGAAGGGCTTAAACTGGCCAACTATAACAACCCATTCCCTTTAAAAAACAGCCTCCATTGGAAGATATATTTCTCTGCTGCTCACTTGGGCTCTCCACATTCCTCCCGGTTCCTGAACTTCCCAATCCAAACAGAACACGGTCCCATGCTGCCCAGATTTTCTTTTCACATTTTTTTTGTTCCTGAATCTCTTTCCTCTCTATTTTCTTGAGGTCCATAGGAACAATGGTACCCTTTATGAGTCTGGGCCTAAACTACTATCCTAGGCTGCTATTGTCTTTACACAATGTTGGCTCACTGGACCTGCAGACTGGGGGAAGGCAGGACATCTCAGTGCTGCTACATAGTTGTTATTGTTGGAATACTGAAAAATACAATTATCAGTAAAAGGAGAGGACTTGCAGGCCTCCCTGTCAACCCTTTTTGTGTCCTCTCTCTCTCCTTGAGAGGGGCCCTATCCTCCCTCATCAAAGAGTAACTAAGAACAGCAATCCACTCGGATTCTGCAGGACACAACTTTCAAGCGATAAAACATGTAGACTACTTTGTATTCCAATTGTATTACCAGAATGGAATATAATTTCTAAATAAACACAGCACATTTGTACATTTAGAGATGGAAGGGAAAGGCAAACACCCACGCAGCCACGTACCCAGACACATTGTTGGGAAGACAGGCAAAGTAAACGGCTAACAACAACCAAAGAATCCATTGAAACTATCTCTCTAGCCTACTGTACCACTGGGTCTGGTCATTAATTGGATATTTCAAACTTTAACAAATCAAAAACTGAAAAATTGGGCGTGCAAAATTATTCAGCCCCTTTACTTTCAGTGCAGCAAACTCTCTCCAGAAGTTCAGTGAGGATCTCTGAATGATCCAATGTTGAACTAAATGACTAATGATGATAAATACAATCCACCTGTGTGTAATCAAGTCTCCGTATAAATGCACCTGCACTGTGATAGTCTCAGAGGTCCGTTAAAAGCGCAGAGAGCATCATGAAGAACAAGGAACACACCAGGCAGGTCCGAGATACTGTTGTGAAGAAGTTTAAAGCCGGATTTGGATACAAAAAGATTTCCCAAGCTTTAAACATCCCAAGGAGCACTGTGCAAGCGATAATATTGAAATGGAAGGAGTATCAGACCACTGCAAATCTACCAAGACCTGGCCGTCCCTCTAAACTTTCAGCTCATACAAGGAGAAGACTGATCAGAGATGCAGCCAAGAGGCCCATGATCACTCTGGATGAACTGCAGAGATCTACAGCTGAGGTGGGAGACTCTGTCCATAGGACAACAATCAGTCGTATATATTGCACAAATCTGGCCTTTATGGAAGAGTGGCAAGAAGAAAGCCATTTCTTAAAGATATCCATAAAAAGTGTTGTTTAAAGTTTGCCACAAGCCACCTGGGAGACACACCAAACATGTGGAAGAAGGTGCTCTGGTCAGATGAAACCAACAATGCAACAATGCAAAACGTTATGTTTGGCGTAAAAGCAACACAGCTCATCACACTGAACACACCATCCCCACTGTCAAACATGGTGGTGGCAGCATCATGGTTTGGGCCTGCTTTTCTTCAGCAGGGACAGGGAAGATGGTTAAAATTGATGGGAAGATGGATGGAGCCAAATACAGGACCATTCTGGAAGAAAACCTGATGGAGTCTGCAAAAGACCTGAGACTGGGACGGAGATTTGTCTTCCAACAAGACAATGATCCAAAACATAAAGCTAAATCTACAATGGAATGGTTCAAAAATAAACATATCCATGTGTTAGAATGGCCAAGTCAAAGTCCAGACCTGAATCCAATCGAGAATCTTTGGAAAGAACTGAAATCTGCTGTTCACAAATGCTCTCCATCCAACCTCACTGAGCTCGAGCTGTTTTGCAAGGAGGAATGGGAAAACATTTCAGTCTCTCGATGTGCAAAACTGATAGAGACATACCCCAAGCGACTTACAGCTGTAATCGCAGCAAAAGGTGGCGCTACAAAATATTAACTTAAGGGGGCTGAATAATTTTGCACGCCCAATTTTTCAGTTTTTGATTTGTTAAAAAAGTTTGAAATATCCAATAAATGTCGTTCCACTTCATGATTGTGTCCCACTTGTTGTTGATTCTTCACAAAAAAAATACAGTTTTAAATCTTTATGTTTGAAGCCTGAAATGTGGCAAAAGGTCGCAAAGTTCAAGGGGGCCGAATACTTTCGCAAGGCACTGTACATTTTCAAAAGTCTAATAAATCCATGTAATATAGCCTACACCTTCACAACAAATCCATTATTTATTTTATATAGGTCTAAATAAGCATGATATGAAGAAAATGTAGTCTATTTCAGAAGAACAGAATAGCATACTCTGAGTTGTCATTATGTTAGGTCCTGATCTGGCTATGATAGATAAATGGCTGTGGGCTACACTAGTTAATTTAGCAGACAAGACTTTCTTCGAATTCCGTGGCATTATTTTATATTATGAAGAATACAATTTAACAAATATTTTCTCCCAACGATTTGAGGGAGTGCGCACATACATCATCAAACAACCACCATATGTTATCAGCCACACATAATGCAGTGTATCTGGACAGTCAACAAAGTCTGTACTATCACTTCCACTACAGCACTTCTACTATCACTACCACTGTACTATAGAGATTTAAAGTATCCATGTAGAAATGAAGGCTACCATGATCCTCTCTCTGTTTACATGGTCTGTGCTGTGTCAACACCGTGTTACAATATAAACTTTACACCATGCTAATTGTAAAAAACGGATCAGTGTAGATTGTGTATCTGTCTGTCTGTCAGTGTGGCAGTCATGTCCCTATCTATTCCAGTCCACCAGCAGGATGGGTGAGGGTGGGGTGGGGGGGGGTTTAAGAGGGTCGGGTGGGAGTCAGTTGTCAGGAGACCACCCCAAACAGAGCACAAACAGCCAGCTGGGGCGATTGAGGAGGCGCCATGTTGCACTGGCTGACCAGATTCTTGGGATAGCTCAGGGGAGGACAGGCTGCCCACTGGCCGATTTGGAGAAGGATTGCTTCTACAGCCGTGGCTGGATGGGGAAACACCCTTATATCACCAGGACCACCCCCTTTGCTTTCTCTCACTCTTTTCTCTCTTTCTTCCTTCCACATCTTTCATTTCTTTCTTATAACCCTATCCCATTGTTTCTTCCCTACTCGCCCTCTCCTTCTCCTCCCTGCCCTTCTCTCTTTATGTCCTGATTAAAAAGTGTGTTGTTCACTACGGCCCTTGAGCTTCAAAGCCAGCCAGGATATTGAACAGCACTCTTTCTGAGCTCCAGTAAAAATAATCCACTCAAATGATGGATGCTGTTTGCAGAGCTACCCTGGAAGCTAGCCATTATTACACCTCCCATTTACAACACTTCAAATAAATCATCTCGCTGAGAAGTCTACCAGCCTTCCCCACCAGGCATTGAACTATATACAAAACACTATTAAAATGTCTAATAACTAGGTACATCAAGAGGTACAATCATTTCACCATTGATTGGAAACGTTCCGCTCGCAATAATTATGGACCATTCTACCGTTTTTAGGCTGTCAGTTCTCCCAATGTATGACTTCCGTCCTGTAAATGTTTTTAAAATGAGACTCCCCTAATCTCCGTAGCCAAAAAAGCCTCTGACTGCACTGCACACCTGATAGGACTATTATAAAAACAAACAAACTGGTGATGTGTGCCAGTCCCTGGCTGGAATGATGGATTAGAGAACGGCAAGGAGAGAGAGAGGAGAGCGAGGGAGAGGCCTCTGTGGTCTTACAAAACAGATATGTGGAATGACTGAGAGACTAGTGTTGGGTTGTCATGCATTCACCACAAACAGTGGGAAAGAAAAACAGAACCAACTCCATCAGGCTTAAGAGCGAGGCCAAACAGTTTGTGATGGAGATCAGAGAGGGTGAAAATAATGGTGTTCAGTTTAATAAAATACACATGAGAAAACAGTATCCCTCAAGAAAAAAAAATGCCTTTGAACTTTTAAAGGTAAGAGACTTCTCTGTCCTGTGTGGGAGTAGATAGTAATACAAGCAGGCATGTTGAACTTATCTTATAAACCTCCCCCTGTTTCAGCACTACTGAAAGCCTAAATACTTTTCATTTCATCAAACTGCAGATGCCAAGCTAGATAAATCAGTTTTGAGTTACAAACACTACTACAGTATGTAAGCAGCAGGGTTGGAGAGTAATCTGATTACAAAAAACTTCAACTGTAATCAGTTACAATACCAGCAAAACATATTGTAATCAGGTTACAGATACTTTTTAAAAAACTAGATGATTACTTCTTGGATTACTTTTAAATTCAGAAAGGATGTTTGCAAAAAAATACACTATGACACCTTTCTGTTTTCTCAATGACATTTAATTCAGCATTGAAAATAAGTTTGTTTGTTCTATCTGAGCGAGTTGGACCACAAATCAGAAACAACTATGATAACACACCAAATGTGTTTGATGGATCCTTCTTGTTTTCTTCGAATGCCTCTTAAGGGGAAAGTAATCAGATTATGTTACTGAGTTTGGGTAACTACTGATAACAATTTTGGATAAGTAGGCTAACTAGTAACTGTAATGGATTACATTTAGAAAGTATCCTACCCAACCCTGGTAAGACGAGAGGGAGAGATGCTATCTATCATTTGGATACATTGACTTGATTTATTCAAATGGTGCTGTACTCTGCAATCATATGGATTGTTCTGAACTTAGCATGATCCACTGTCAATCATGTGGGCAACCTGAAACTTTGCACATTCGATAAATGTCTGCCAAAAGTAGTGCTCTTATTTTCCATGTACAGTAAATAATGTAAGTACAGTACAGTCATAGACAACCATGAAATACAGCTCTAGTACATGATCCTATCAAGCCACACTGCTTCTTGGCACACTGCTCGCTTAACCCGGAAGCCAGCCGCACCAATGTGTCGGAGGAAACACCGTCCAGCTGGCGACCGAAGTCAGCTTGCAGGCGCCCGGGCCCGCCACAAGGAGTCGCTAGATCGCAATGGAACAAGGTAATCCCGGCCGGCCAAACCCTCCCCTAACCTGGACGACGCTGGGCCAATTGTGAGCCACCTCACGGGTCTCCCGATCATGGCTGGCTGTGACACAGCCTAGGATCGAACCCGGGTCTGTAGTAATGCCTTAGACCGCTGCGCCACTCGGGAGACAATCAACAGATCTACCCTCTCTCTGACTTCTCAGTCAACTTCATCTTTAACGTGAGCCAAAATAACTTTGTTAGAATAACACTTCCCCAGATCCGCATCTCAACCCTATGATACTACCCAACGGACACCATTCTCTTTACTTTCTGTTGTCCTGGTCTGATCTATGTGATTAGGGTTCTACTCCAAAATAAGGCCAGTTTGAAAGGCCACCACCTTAGTCGCTGTTCTAGTCAGCTACCACCCGGTACTACCCTATAGAGTAATTGAACTCTGGTCACTTTAATAATGTTTACATACTGTTTTACGCATTCTAGAGATGGCTCATCCTACAGTATATAACTACTGCTATACACACCTTTTCTAGTCATATACTGTCCATACTGTCTTTACACACCATTATATGTATATATATTTATATTCCGTTCTCTGACATTGCTCGTTCTGATATTTCTTTTTCGGGATTATTGTGTTTTTTCTTAGTTCTTTTGCTTGGTATTATTTGTATTTATTTATTTATTTATTTATTCGTTATTTTACCAGGTAAGTTGACTGAGAACACGTTCTCATTTGCAGCAACGACCTGGGGAATAGTTACAGGGGACAGGAGGGGATGAATGAGACAATTGTAAACTGGGGAATATTAGGTGACCGTGATGGTTTGAGGGCCAGATTGGGAATTTAGTCAGGACACCGGGGTTAACACCCCTACTCTTTCGATAAGTGCCATGGGATCTTTAATGACCTCAGAGAGTCAGGACACCCGTTTAACGTCCCATCCGAAAGACGCCACCCTACACAGGGCAGTGTCCCCAATCACTGCCCTGGGGTATTGGGAATTAATACACTGTTAGAGCTATAAACACAAGCATTTCAAAGCACCAGCGATAACATCTGAAAATCTGTGTATGCGACTAATACAATTTGATTTGATCACAAGACCAGGAAGCAGCTCCTCCAGTCGGCCCCTGCCATCCACCCCCCTCCCCTGCAGGAGGCTCTGGACCTAATTAGGCATCTTAAACTAAACAGTGCTATCACACTCCAGTCCTCTCATTCATCACGCTCTACTCTAGCACAGAGTAAACTCTCAGTCAAGTCAAGCAACTGTACAGTACAGTTTACTCTACTGTACAGTTGCTTGACTTGACTGAGAGTTACAAGTATGTCTCTTGCACATGAGACCATCATGTCCTCTTATAAGCTTTAAGAGGCTTAATAGGTTAATGTTAAGGGGAATATGTTTCTTGTTGGACAATTCCAAGTTAAGGAGCCCCTGCTTTGACAAACTACAGCTTAGCCTGGGGAGAGGGAAGAAGTAAAGATCCGCTTGAGTCACAGAGGATGATGTAGTATGAAACAATATCCTATTCTCTCTGTTGACTTTGGGCTTAAGTGGTGAATGATATAACAGATATAGGAGAGGAGGGTATCAACTACAATCCCCCTTCCTAAATCCCCTTATTTCAAAGCCATGACTCCATGGTGCATGTTGTTGTCTTTTAACATCTGTAAATCGACAAGATCTTTACCTGAAGGAAACGTTAAGTGATTGACTTTGAAACACTTCCTTCAAAAGATGATGGCACAGTCTGAGTCATATGCATGGTTTCTGGGTAGCGTCATATTAAAAGTGATTTCACTATGAATGGTATTACTTGGCAAACTACATTTCGTCAGCCGGTGATTGTCAAGCAAATAACTGTCAGTCTCACGGTAATTGACAGTGATAAACACATTTAGCATCTACTGGCTTCCACACATAGCCTACAAGCTACTGATGCTGACCTTTGGATTATCTACATTTTTAAAAAGTCTAATAAATCCATGTAATATAGCCTACACCTTCACAACATGATATGAAGAAAATGTACTCTATTTCAGATGAAAAGAATAGCATTCTTTGAGTTGTCCTTATGTTAGATCCTGATCTGGCTATGATAGATAAATGGCTGTGGGCTACACTAGTTCATTTAGCAGACAAGACTTTCTTCGAATTCCGTGGCATTATTTTATATTATGAAGAATAATTTTTTATATTTTTTTAAATAAAATGTTTATTATTTTCCAATAAACAATCTAATAAAAAAGACAGCAATACTAACCATGACATTCCTTGTCCTGTTGAATGGGATGGACAATTTAGAGGACAAAACAAAACCTAACTCACACATACACAAAATAAAACAACATCCTATTAGGTGGTACATGTATAAGAAGACAGCATATAGTCATTACAAGCAGTGTAGTTAAGCCAAAAATAAATATTGAGTGGAGTACAGCACAGAGTAGCAGAAGATCGTCAACCCAGTTATGAAGCGGGACTAGACCATTTATCCAGTATCGGCTGCCATATTTTGTAAAACATTGGACTTCTATTGGAGGTATTCTATCAAATCTTTTCCATATGTATTACATTCCCTAAATCCCGTAACCACATTTCAAATGTAGGTACAGTCTCCAGTTACCAAAATTGCAATATGAGCCTTTTGGCTAATAGAGTACAAAGAGAGACAGCTTTCCCTTCGTGGTTATTCCCATCAACTGTACCAAACAGAGCGGTCAATGGGTCTGGGGCTAGAACTCTATCAAAGGCTCTAGATAAGTAATCAAAGATGAGAGCCCAGTAAACATGTAACTTAGGACATGTCCAGAATAAGTGGGTCAACGTCCCCTCATCCTGCTTGCACCTCTCACACAGTGGTGAGGTGTCCGGGAATATTTTATGCAGTTTTCCTTTTGAGTAATGTAACCTGTGTATCACCTTAAACTGTACAAGGTTGTGTCTGGCATTCACTGAACTGTGGTTTATATTCCTGAGAGCTTCTACCCAGTCCTCATCTGAGATTTCTGACCCAAGTTCTTGTTCCCAAGCCCTTTTAATGGTGTCTGTGGATACCTCTATGTGGGCCTGTAGCACATCATACAGTCTAGAGACCGACCCTTTTGAATGGGGGTTGACAAGGATCAAGCTATCTAATGTAGGACTATTTGGCTTCATGCCATACTGTGGGATATGTGTCCTTACGAAATTCCTGATTTGGAGGTATCTGAAAAAATGTGTTGTTGGCATGTTGAACTTTCCCTGTAATTGTTGAAATGAAGCTAACTGACCATCTATGTATAGATTACCAATTGTTGTGAGCCCCTTCTCCCTCCACTGTGATAACACCACATCATCCAATGCGGGGTGGAAAGCATGATTCAGGCAAATCGGGCTGTCAATGTATACAGTGGGTATGTTAAGAAAATACCTAATCTGTTTCCAGATCCTAAGTGTATGACAAATGACTGGGTTAGAGTCATAAGTGGATTTTTTCACATATGATGGGCTATTAACAAGTGCAGGGAGTGAGGAACGTTGACAAGGAGGCCTGCTCAATCAAAAGCCATGCAGGCATATCCTTCTGTCTCATCGCAGGTAAACTTTCCCTCCAGAAAGACACAATGTTCAGATTAGCAGCCCAATAATACAGTTTAAAGTGAGGAAGGCCAAAGCCCCCCTCTATTTTGTACTTGCATAAATGCTTCTTTGAAATTCTGGCTGCCTTGTTATCCCATAAAAATGGAGTTACTATTGAATCCAGTTTCTTAAAATAGCTTTGTGGTATGAAATTGGGTAGACATTGGAAGAGGTAAAGAAACCTGGGTAGGACAACCAGAGTTTTCCAAAAATCTATATTTTGTTTAAGCTGATATATTTTCATGTCCCAATTCGCTTTCAATAGCTGATCAAGGTCTCTTGTCACTACAATGCCAAGGCTTGTGAACATGTCCATCACTATTCTAAACAGGGTAGATTGCAGAAATTGCATATCCACAGGCTGTGATATTGGCATTAACTCACTTTTTTGCCAGTTTATCTTGTAGCCAGAGAAGGAGCCAAATGTGTTTATCAAGTTAAGTAAGGGTGGAATAGAAGTTTTAGGCTTGGACAAAAACAAAAGAACATCGTCTGCATATAGGGACAGTTTGTGCTGTGTGTCCTTTATTTTAACAGAAGCTATATCGGCACATGCCCGAATGCGAGTAGCAAGGGGTTCCATGGCTATAGCGAAGAGAGCAGGCGAGATAGGGCACCCCTGTCGGCACCCCTTGAACAAGCGGAATGACTGCGACATTTCTTGATTGGTTACCACGGACGCCATTGGGTGTGCATAAATAATTCTTATCCAATTAATAAATTCCTTTCCGAACCCGAAGTGCTCCAGAACCAACATCATATACTTCCACTCAATCTGATCAAACGCCTTCTCTGCATAAAGAGCTATTACCACTGCCTCAACCTTCTCTGCATCAAGAGCTATTACCACTGCCTCAACCTTCTCTGCATCAAGAGCCACTGCCTCAACCTTATGATCGTGATACATTACGTTGAAAAGGCGTCTCAAATTGTAGTGTATATGTCGGCCCGGGATAAAACCTGTCTGGTCAGGGTGTATGATGTCGGAAATGTATGTTTTCAATCGGTTTGTCAATATCTTTGTCAACACCTTGTTTTCTATGGGGAGTAGCGACACGGGGGGATAAGACGACATCTCCATGGAATCTCTATTTTTTTTCAAGATCAGTGCTATTGTAGCCTCTTACGGTGTTTGCGGGAGTTTGGCATTTTCTTTGGATTGTTTAAACAGTTGCAACATAAGTGGAGATAGACAGGCGCAGTCCTTCTTGTAGAATTCTATTACATATCCATCGGGCCCAGGGGCCTTGCTGTTTGGAAATTGTGCTATCACTGTGTTAATTTCCTCTAAAGTTATCCCTGCATCGAGTGCAGAAGCTGCCCCCCTGTCTAGTTTAGGAAGTTCACATTCAGAGAGAAAGCGTTCCATAGTTTGTGGATCAGTAGCATCGCATTTTGATTGGTATAGCTCTGAGTAAAACTGCGCAAAGCATTCATTAATATCCTGCGGATCTGTTACTATGCCTTAGCTGTCTTGCTAATAATTTATGTGGTTTGTCACCCAGTTCAAAATAACTTTGTTGCGTTCTAGCAAGTAAAGAGCCCACCCGTTTCGAAAGGATGGTATTGTATTCATATTTTAACTTTGTGATCTTCTCAAGGACTGTATATGAGGAATTCATCCTAAAAACATTCTCCTGTTCCCCTAACTCTCTTTCAATTTCTCTCAGCCTAGTATTGGCGCGTTTCTTCCTCTCTGATGTATAAAAAATAATGTAACCTCTAATCACAGGCTTTAGAGATTCCCAAAGGGTGGAGTCGTCAACATCCCCTGTGTCGTTAGTTCAGAGGAAAAGGGCAATCTGCTCCTTCAAATACTGACAAAAAGCCTCATCTTTCAGCAGGTATGCGTCTAAGCGCCACGGTCGCCGACCTGTCGACATATTGTCGAGTTTCAGCACCATGGACACAGGAGAGGGGTCCGTAATTAGAATAGGGTGATAGGTAACCGACTCAGCTGCTGAAATTAGTTTGGAGTCCAACAAAAAATAGTCAATTCTGGAATATGATTTATGAACTGATGAAAAGAAAGAGTAATCCCTGTCTGTTGGGTGCGTCAGTCTCCAAATATCAACAATGTTAAGGTTTGTCATCAATGTATTTAGACAGACACTGGCATTTGATTGTTGAAGTGACCTTGATAGTTGTTTATCTAAAAGAGGATCTAATGTACAGTTAAAGTCCCCTCCAACAATAACACTTGTATCCGAGATATTTGGTATGTCCTTAAATAACCTTTGAAAAAATAATGGATCATCGAAGTTGGGTCCACATAAATTGACCAAGGTTACTGGTTTCGAATTCAGTGTACCAGCCACAATAATATACCGACCATTAGGATCTAAAATCGAGGATGAGTAAACAAACGGAATGTTTTTCCTTATCAGGATTGCTACCCCTCTCGCTTTTGCATCAAAGTTAGACTGGTATATCTGACCGATCCAGCCGACTCGTAGCTTGGCCTGAGCGGAGCGTTTAATATGAGTTTCTTGAAGAAACACTATGTCAGCACCCAGTGATTTAAGATGAGAAAAAACCTTAGCTCGTTTCACCACATGCCCTAAGCCATTACAGTTCCAGCTGACTATCTTTATTCCACCTGGTCTACTCTGTGCTCTGTCACTATGTGGCATTTCTTATTTTAGAGCAAATTGTTGCTGTCATACAAAACTCAGAAGAAAAACGTCCCGCCGTGCGGGAGCTTGTCATGCCACCTGTACTAATAATAAACGTGAACATAAAACACAGACCCCATCCCCCCTCTCGTCCCTTTACTGAGTGACTTCCCCAAACGAAGCACTCCTTGGCTAACACACAAACCTTAGGGTGTCTAGACATACAGCTTGAACTAACTCGTCTATAGATGCTCCGCATATACGCTAATATTAGATAACACTTAACACTTAACTCTCATGTTAGGGGGTGAGTGGCGCTAAAACATGATGTGCCAAACAATGCTATATTAGCCACAACATCTCACCAATCATAAGTCCCAAATTCTGATCTTCTAATCGAAAAGCCATAGTCCGGAAATCCAAACACATTCCTGGCCTGTATTTGGTCATTTAGCCGGCTGACACAGCCGTTCTGTATCCTCAGCCAGGGAGCTTGCTTGTCAAGAACAGATCGGCCTCTTTTGGGTTGTCAAACGTACGTGTTGATCCTTCGACTGTCACCTTAAACCGGGCTGTGAAGAGGAATCCATATCGGATGTTGGCCGCCCTGCATTTGTTGCGTACCTCATCATACTCTTTCCATTGGTTCCTCACCTCCAAGGTAAGATCTGGGTAGAAAGACACCCTGGCTCCGTTGAAGTTAAGGGGGAACTTTTGACTAGCCAGCTTGAGGATGAGATCCCTGGTCTGGGGATAGTGCAGCCGTACAATGAATGGCCTTGGTGGCCCGCCCTTGGCCGACTTCGTTGCCTGAGATCTGTGTGCGCGGTCGATCAGGCTGGCCGTTTTGAAGTGTTCGCTCCCCAGCAGGGCCGGTATCAGCTCCGAGACAAATTCAGTGGGTTTCCCTTTCTCAGTGTCCTCCTGGATGCCGCATGTTCTGGCGTCTTGAAAGCAACTCGAGCATTTCCAGTCGGGCTTTCAGGGTTTTGTTGTCCTTTTTGAACGTTGCACACTGTTTCTCTATGTCCTGTAGCCTAGCCTCGTGATCGACTGTCGTCTGCTCAACCTCATGCACCCTTCTCTGAGTTGCCTTCACAGTTTCGGCCAAAGTCCCAATACTCATTGAGATATCAGCCAACCTTGTGTCCACCTTCTTGCTTAGTGAGTTTATGGCAGCCAGTATGTCACTTTGCGTAGGCTCTGTGGGGAACTCTTGGAAGCTAGCCTCTTCAGCTAACTCCTCGTGGGTTGGCGACGTTGAAATTGATTCGTTGTCTATCTCATTCAAATTATCTTGTTTAGCGCTCCCTTTTCTGGTGCCTTTTCCCTTTGTCATATTTGTTTGAAGTTATAGGTCGTGAGAAGTTAAGATAAATACTAATTTGTTTCAAAATGGAGCGGAGCTCTAGCAAAGCACGTCTACTCCATAGCACGCTCTCTAGCGCCCCCCGAAGAATACAATTTAACAAATATTTTCTCCCAACGATTTGAGGGAGTGTGCACATACGGCCATTCTGTGTTGAGAGGTTAACAAAGAAATAGGTATTCCTATATGCTTAATTTAGAGTTGTTATTAATGTAACTTTATTTATTATACAAACGTTAGGCTATATGTTTAGATTTTTAATACTGCTTTGTTTTTTTGCACAGGCTTTACACACTACATCAGTCACTCATTCACAGTTTGACAAGCACTTGATAATCTCTAGAATTTCATGGCGGCATTCCCTTGTGACCCTAATGCACCCTAAAAAAAATCCATGCCTTTTGCGACCAGTGGCCATTGTGCCCTTCTCCCTGAGTGCTGCGTACTTCATCACGTGATCGGGTCTTTCTCACAGGCTACAAGTGAAGACAGACACATCGGAGACGCAGCTGTGCGAGTCCTTATCCAATTCCGATGTGCATATTGAAGATATTGGAAGAACTGTCCACATTTACTTTTCGTCAGCCAATAAGATGAGTAGGCCTAACGAACAGCAAAAGCCCTAGCCATAGTACAAAAGTTGACCTATTTTATTCTGTGCGAGAAATAAATATTGCAAACATAGTCTGGGACAGTTGTGGGATGCGATAGATCTCAAATGAATACAATCACTAGCATCAAAAAACGTATTTAAGGCCTCCCGGGTGGCGCAGTAGGGCGCTGTACTGTAGCGCCAGCTGTGCCACCAGAGACCCTGGGTTCGCGCCCAGGCTCTGTCATAACCGGCCGCGACCGGGAGGTCTGTGGGGCGACGCACAATTGGCCTAGCATCGCCCGGGTTGGCCGGTAGGGATCGCGCACCAGCCACTGGCACAGTGCGCGCTAACCAAGGTTGCCAGGTGCACGGTGTTTCCTCTGACACATTGGTGCGGCTGGCTTCTGGGTTGGATGGCGCTGTGTTAAGAAGCAGTGCGGCTTGGTTGGGTTATGTATCGGAGGATGCATGACTTTCAACCTTCGTCTCTCCCGAGCCCGTACGGGAGTTGTAGCGATGAGACAAGATAGTAACTACTGAAAACAATTGGATACCACGAAATTGGGGAGAAAACGGGGTAAAAAAATGTATTTATGCAATATGGCTGACGCAACAGATCAGAACGTTTAGCTTAAAATGTTGATAAACTATTAGACTATTTCTTCACATTATAAGTGCAGTGATGCGCACATGATAGTAGGCTATAAGCATGAATGTTCCATTAGCGGAAAACACCATTATCAAAAGTGACTGAAAACGCAACTATGTGTGTAGAGCCTAACTGGTATACATAAGCAGCACCTGAGTTTCAAGTTTGAGGAAGATCATTTTCACCTAAAAATGCACTTTTATAATAAATGCTTTTATTATAAAAGTGCATTTTTAGGTGAAAATGATCTTCCTCAAACTTGAAACTCACGTGCTGCTTATGTATACCAGTTAGGCTCTACACACCTTGTAAAGTGGATTAATGTGCTGAATTTAAAAAAGTTATTTGGCCACTTTAGTTGTGATATAAATAAAACATATAGGCCTGTGGGCTAGGCTACATCAGGTGTGCTACTATGATTCGAAAAAGTCGCAAAAAAAGGCATTGTTTCATCATTCACAAGGGACAATATATAATTCACAAGTGATAAAATAATATTGTCACCAATCAGAATATTCTTGATTTAATCTGATCTTTACATATACTAAATAATATATGTGTGGAATTTGTTTTGATTTAGAATTAACCATTATCATGCACCTGTATCGAAACAGGTGCATGTCATCTATGCACTTAAATAGCGAATGGAGAATGCTTTTACCCACGGGTTAATTATGCCAGCCAGGCAGGCTCTACTCCCGTTATAAATATAAGCAATGTGCTTAATATTGGGAAAGTTGAGAAATAAATATAGTAGACCTAGCCTATAGAAAGCTGATCCTCCTCTTTTTAGTAGAGACCATCACTCTGTTGTCTCACACAATTCCATAGCCTATTGAAATGTTCTGCAACATGAGCTCATCGGCTCTCATTAAGTGTTTGATTAGATTTTCCAACACATTCCAACACATTTGCATTAACGTAAGAGTGATTAGCATCACCACCCTGGATGGTTCCGACCTTGAATATGTGGACATCTATAAGTACCTAGGTGTCTGGCTAGACTGTAAACTCTCCTTCCAGACTCATATCAAACATCTCCAATTGAAAATCAAATCTAGAGTCGGCTTTCTATTCCGCAATAAAGATTCCTTCACTCACGCCGCCAAACTTACCCTAGTAAAACTGACTATCCTACCGATCCTCGACTTCAGCGATGTCATCTACAAAATAGCTTCCAACACTCTACTCAGCAAACTGGATGCAGTTTATCACAGTGCCATCCGTTTTGTCACTAAAGCACCTTATACCACCCACTACTGCGACCTGTATGCTCTAGTCGGCTGGCCCTCGCTACATATTCGTCGCCAGACCCACTGGCTCCAGGTCATCTACAAGTCCATGCTAGGTAAAGCTCCGCCTTATCTCAGTTCACTGGTCACGATGGCCACACCCACCCGTAGCACGCGCTCCAGCAGGTGTATCTCACTGACCATTCCTAAAGCCAACACCTCATTTGGCCGCCTTTCGTTCCAGTTCTCTGCTGCCTGTGACTGGAACGAATTGCAAAAATCGCTGAAGTTGGAGACTTTTATCTCCCTCACCAACTTCAAACATCTGCTATCTGAGCGGCTAACCGATCGCTGCAGCTGTACATAGTCTATCGGTAAATAGCCCACCCGTTTTTACCTACCTCATCCCCATACTGTTTTTATTTATTTACTTTTCTGCTCTTTTGCACACCAATATCTCTACCTGTACATGACCATCTGATCATTTATCACTCCAGTGTTAATCTGCAAAATTGTAATTATTCGCCTACCTCCTCATGCCTTTTGCACACAATGTATATAGACTCTCTTTTTTTCTACTGTGTTATTGACTTGTTAATTGTTTACTCCATGTGTAACTCTCTGTTGTCTGTTCACACTGCTATGCTTTATCTTGGCCAGGTCGCAGTTGCAAATGAGAACTTGTTCTCAACTAGCCTACCTGGTTAAATAAAGGTGAAATATATATATATATATTTTTTAAATTAGAGGGACAATAGAGTGCTGAGTACCAGGCAGTTAGCAAGTTTGGTAGGCTACTAATGACCAGCAGCAGCATTAGAGCTTGGAGAAGCCTAATTACCATGACTAAACGGCCACGTGGAATTTGACTGCCTTCATGACTCATGACTGCCGGTGTGGCGGTCACCGCAACAGCCCTAACCGCAAGACAACTTTCTACTTACCAATGACAATGAGGGTATAGTTGATGCTGACACTGCCAAAGCCGTTGGTGGCTTTGCAGATGTATGTTCCAGCATCCTCAACCTCCACTTCCTTGATCTTCAGGCCCAGGTGGAGGATGCGGAAGCGGGTCCAGCCGCTGTGGATGTTGTGGCCGTCTTTGGTCCACATGATGAGGGGTGGCGGGTCTCCTTCAACAGGGCATGGCAGCTTGATGGAACTCCCCAGGTGCACTGACTGTCTATGGGCCACCCTCTCAGCCACCAGCGGAGGTCCTGGAGCAACACACAAACAATCGATGAGTTTAACTTTTTGCCTACATTTTATTTAAACATTTAATACAAAGACTAGATTGATATAGAGTACTTTACTTTAAGACATGAAGGTCAGTCAATATGGAAAATTTCAAGAACTTTCAAAGTTTCTCAAGTGCAGTCAGAAAAACCATCAAGCGCTATGATGAAACTGGCTCTCATGAGGACCGCCACAGGAAAGGAAGACCCAGAGTTACCTCTGCTGTAGAGGGCAAGTTCATTAGAGTTAATTGCACCACAGATTGCAGCCAAAATAAATGCTTAACAGAGTTCAAGAAACAGACACATCTCAACATCAACTGTTCAGAGGAGACTGCGTGAATCAGACCTTCATGGTCAAATTGCTGCCAAGAAACCACTACTGGAGGACACCAATACGAAGAAGAGACTTGCTTGGTTCATGAAACACAAGCAATGGACATTAGACTGGTGGAAATCTGTCTCTTGGACTGATGAGCCCAAATTTGTGATTTTTGGTTCCAACTGCCATACCTTTGTGAGAGGCAGAGTAGGTGAACGGATGATCTACGCATGTGTGGTTCCCCCAGTGAAACATGGAGGAGGAGGTGTGATGGTGTAGGCGTGCTTTGCTGGTGACACAGTCAGTAATTTATTTAGAATTCAAGGCACATTTAACCAGCTACCACAGCATTCTGCAGCGATACGCCATCCCATCTGGTTTGCACTTAGTGGGACTATCATTTGTTTTTCAACAGGACAATGACACAAAACACACCTCCTGGCTGTGTAAGGGCTATTTGACCAAGGAGACTGATGGAGTGCTGCATCAAATGACCTGGCCTCCACAATCACTCGACTTCAACCCAATTGAGATGGTTTGGGATGAGTTGGACTGAAGAGTGAAAGAAAAGCAGCCAACAAGTGCTCAGCATATGTGGGAACTCCTTCAAAACTGTTGGAAAAGCATTCCAGGCTGGTTGAGAGAATGACAAGTGTGTGCCAAGCTGTCATCAAGGCAAAGGGTGGCTACTTTGAAGAATCTAAAAAGTAAAATGTATTTTGATTTGTTTAACACTTTTTTGGTTACTCCATGATTCTATTAAAAAAAGAAAAACCCTTGAACGAGTAGGTGCGTCCAAACTTTTGACTGGTACTGTACATCCATAAACGACATATTACACTCACTCATATTTCATTTGAAATGAATTGAAAACAATTTATATCTGAATTGGGCTGAATTGAATGAAGCAACATCTCTTGGATGCTTTTAGGGAAGATGTGGGGGCTCATTCATGACCTCCTTCCTTCATCTGTTTACCCTGAGATGAAACCAGATTGTAATAATTGGACTAGCCTTGTCATCCATTATAGACAGAGAGAGTTGAAGGCTCTGCCTGTGTGTAGCATGTGGGAGATCAAAGCGCAGTGGAGAGGGCAGGGCCACTGTAGTGAGGACAGTAGCCCCTCGTCCTGCTCCTAATTGGCTCAGGTTGGCCTCCTCAGATCTGGTGAAGTGGAGCGGGTTCAGATGCTCTGTGATAGTAATGTTACTTAGGAGGCCTGCACAACTCACTGAGACAGCGCTTAAAGCAGTGCTTTGGCAAAGTTGGCGGGGTTATATCCTGCCTGTTTGGCCCTGTCCGGAGGTATTATTGGATGGGGGCCACAGTGTCTCCTGACCCCTCTTGTCTCAGCCTCCAGTATTTATGCTGCAGTAGTTTATGTGTCGGGGGGCTAGGGTCAGTCTGTTATATCTGGAGTATTTCTCCTGTCTTATCCGATGTCCTGTGTGAATTTAAGTATACTCTCTCTAATTCTTTCTTTCTTTCTCTCTCCCGGAGGACCTGAGCCCTAGGACCATGCCTCAGGACGACCCGGCATGATGTCTCCTTGCTGTCCCCAGTCCACCTGGCCGTGCTGCTGCTCCAGTTTCAACTGTTCTGCCTGCGGCTATGGAACACTGACCTGTTCACCGGATGTGCTACCTGTCCCAGACCTGCTGTTTTCAACTCTCTAGAGACGGCAGGAGCGGTAGAGATACTCTCAATGATCGGCTATGAAAAGCCAACTGACATTTACTCCTGAGGTGCTGACCTGTTGCACCCTCGACAACTACTGTGATTATTATTATTTGACCATGCTGATCATTTATGAACATTTGAACATCTTGGCCATGTTCTGTTATAATCTCCACCCGGCACAGCCAGAAGAGGACTGGCCACCCCTCATAGCCTGGTTCCTCTCTAGGTTTCTTCCTAGGTTTTGGCCTTTCTAGGGTTTTTTTTCCTAGCCACCATGCTTCTACACCTGCATTGCTTGTTGTTGAATGCAGGGAATCCTGACGTCATTTCCGGTCACAACTTGCAGGCTTGTTTTCGAGTTGCTGTGCGTTTTGTTGCCAACCTGTTTTGCTACCTGACAACTTTACGGTTTTCACTTTTTAATTACCGTTCATATATTTATTTATTTTTTCCTCAACTTTTTCACTCCGGACGCTTTATCTGGACACGATTCGTCAGGACCTCCAACAGCCGAAGCTAAGTAGTAACATTAACATGATGCCTTCTAATTGCAGCCGCTGTACTCGCCTTACGGCGAGGATAGCTGTGCTGCAAGCCCAGCTTCAGACGCAATCGTTAGGCAAGGGTAATTTCAGTGTAGGAAAGGATGAAACAGCGTCTGTGGCACCAGTAAGTACAGATAGTATTGTAAATCCCCTGGCACAGTCCCCGCAGCCGGACAACTTTCTCACGGTTTCTGGAAGGAAATGCTGTAGGAACGCTCAACCGGTGTCGCTCATTCAGCTGACAGAAACTTTCAACCGGTTTTCCCCATTAAGCAGCGGGTCGGAGTCAGAGGACGATTCTTCTCTGGTCTCTACTCCTCCCGTTACGGGGTCTGAGACGCCGAAGCTTCCCACCATTAGCTCTGACAAATTGAAAACTCTAGTCATTGGCGACTCCATTACCCGCAGTATTAGACTTAAAGCGAATCATCCAGCGATCATACACTGTTTACCCAGGGGCAGGGCTACCGACGTTAAGGCTAATCTGAAGATGGTGCTGGCTAAAGCTAAAACTGGCGAGTGTAGAGAGTATAGAGATATTGTTATCCACGTCGGCACCAACGATGTTAGGATGAAACAGTCAGAAATCACCAAGCGCAACATAGCTTCTGCTTGTATATCAGCTAGAAAGATGTGTCGGCATCGAGTAATTGTCTCTGGCCCCCTCCCAGTTAGGGGGAGTGATGAGCTCTACAGCAGAGTCTCACAACTCAATCGCTGGTTGAAAACTGTTTTCTGCCCCTCCCAAAAGTTAGTATTTGTAGATAATTGGCCCTCTTTCTGGGACTCACCCACAAACAGGACCAAGCCTGACCTGCTGAGGAGTGACGGACTCCATCCTAGCTGGAGGGGTGCTCTCATCTTATCTACCAACATAGACAGGGCTCTAACTCCTCTAGCTCCACAATGAAATAGGGTGCAGGCCAGGCAGCAGGCTGTTAGCCAGCCTGCCAGCATAGTGGAGTCTGCCACTAGCACAGTCAGTGTAGTCAGCTCAGCTATCACCATTGAGACCGTGTCTGTGCCTCGACCTAGGTTGGGCAAAACTAAACATGGCGGTGTTCGCCTTAGCAATCTCACTAGGATAAAGACCACCTCCATTCCTGTCATTACTGAAAGAGATCATGATACCTCACATCTCAAAATAGGGCTACTTAATGTTAGATCCCTTACTTCAAAGGCAATTATAGTCAATGAACTAATCACTGATCATAATCTTGATGTGATTGGCCTGACTGAAACATGGCTTAAGCCTGATGAATTTACTGTTTTAAATGAGGCCTCACCTCCTGGCTACACTAGTGACCATATCCCCCGTGCATCCCGCAAAGGCGGAGGTGTTGCTAACATTTACGATAGCAAATTTCAATTTACAAAAAAAAAATGACATTTTCGTCTTTTGAGTTTCTAGTCATGAAATCTATGCAGCCTACTCAATCACTTTTTATAGCTACTGTTTACAGGCCTCCTGGGCCATATACAGCGTTTCTCACTGAGTTCCCTGAATTCCTATCGGACCTTGTAGTCATAGCAGATAATATTCTAATCTTTGGTGACTTTAATATTCACATGGAAAAGTCCACAGACCCACTCCAAAAGGCTTTCGGAGCCATCATCGACTCAGTGGGTTTTGTCCAACATGTCTCTGGACCCACTCACTGTCACAGTTATACGCTGTACCTAGTTTTGTCCCATGGAATAAATGTGGTGGATCTTAATGTTTTTCCTCATAATCCTGGACTATCGGACCACCATTTTATTACGTTTGCAATTGCAACAAATAATCTGCTTAGACCCCAACCAAGGAACATCAAAAGTCGTGCTATAAATTCACAGACAACACAAAGATTCCTTGATGCCCTTCCAGACTCCCTCTGCCTACCCAAGGACGCCAGAGGACAAAAATCAGTTAACCACCTAACTGAGGATCTCAATTTAACCTTGCGCAATACCCTAGATGCAGTTGCACCCCTAAAAACAAAAAAAATGTCTCATAAGAAACTAGCTCCCTGGTACACAGAAAATACCCGAGCTCTGAAGCAAGCTTCCAGAAAATTGGAACGGAAATGGCGCCACACCAAACTGGAAGTCTTCCGACTAGCTTGGAAGGACGGTACCGTGCAGTACCGTAGAGCCCTTACTGCTGCTCGATCATCCTATTTTTCTAACTTAATTGAGGAAAATAAGAACAATCCGAAATTCCTTTTTAATACTGTCGCAAATCTAACTAAAAAGCAGCATTCCCCAAGAGAGGATGACTTTCACTTTAGCAGTGATAAATTCATGAACTTCTTTGAGGAAAAGATTATGATTATTAGAAAGCAAATTACGGACTCCTCTTTAAACCTGCGTATTCCTCCAAACCTCAGTTCTCCTGAGTCTGCACAACTCTGCCAGGACCTAGGATCAAGAGAGACGCTCAAGTGTTTTAGTACTATATCTCTTGACACAATGATGAAAATAATCATGGCCTCTAAACCTTCAAGCTGCATACTGGACCCTATTCCAACTAAACTACTGAAAGAGCTGCTTTCTGTGCTTGGCCCTCCTATGTTGAACATAATAAACGGCTCTCTATCCACTGGATGTGTACCAAACTCACTAAAAGTGGCAGTAATAAAGCCTCTCTTGAAAAAGCCAAACCTTGACCCAGAAAATATAAAAAACTATCGGCCTATATCGAATCTTCCATTCCTCTCAAAAATTTTAGAGAAGGCTGTTGCGCAGCAACTCACTGCCTTCCTGAAGACAAACAATGTATACGAAATGCTTCAGTCTGGTTTTAGACCCCATCATAGCACTGAGACGGCACTTGTGAAGGTGGTAAATTACATTTTAATGGCATCGGACCGAGGCTCTGCATCTGTCCTCGTGCTCCTAGACCTTAGTGCTGCTTTTGATACCATCGATCACCACATTCTTTTGGAGAGATTGGAAACCCAAATTGGTCTACACGGACATGTTCTGGCCTGGTTTAGATCTTATCTGTCGGAAAGATATCAGTTTGTCTCTGTGAATGGTTTGTCCTCTGACAAATCAACTGTAAATTTCGGTGTTCCTCAAGGTTCCGTTTTAGGACCACTATTGTTTTCACTATATATTTTACCTCTTGGGGATGTTATTCGAAAACATAATGTAAACTTTCACTGCTATACGGATGACACACAGCTGTACATTTCAATTAAACATGGTGAAGCCCCAAAATTGCCCTCGCTAGAAGCATGTGTTTCAGACATAAGGAAGTGGATGGCTGCAAACTTTCTACTATTAAACTCGGACAAAACAGAGATGCTTGTTCTAGGTCCCAAGAAACAAAGAGATCTTCTGTTGAATCTGACAATTAATCTTAATGGTTGTACAGTCGTCTCAACTAAAACTGTGAAGGACCTCGGCGTTACTCTGGACCCTGATCTCTCTTTTGAAGAACATATCAAGACCATTTCGAGGACAGCTTTTTTCCATCTACGTAACATTGCAAAAATCATAAACTTTCTGTCCAAAAATGATGCAGAAAAATTAATCCATGCTTTTGTCACTTCTAGGTTAGACTACTGCAATGCTCTATTTTCCGGCTACCCGGATAAAGCACTAAATAAACTTCAGTTAGTGCTAAATACGGCTGCTAGAATCCTGACTAGAACCAAAAAATTTGATCATATTACTCCAGTGCTAGCCTCTCTACACTGGCTTCCTGTCAAAGCAAGGGCTGATTTCAAGGTTTTACTGCTAACCTACAAAGCATTACATGGGCTTGCTCCTACCTATCTCTCTGATTTGGTCCTGCCGTACATACCTACACGTACGCTACGGTCACAAGACGCAGGCCTCCTAATTGTCCCTAGAATTTCTAAGCAAACAGCTGGAGGCAGGGCTTTCTCCTATAGAGCTCCATTTTTATGGAACGGTCTGCCTACCCATGTCAGAGACGCAAACTCGGTCTCAACCTTTAAGTCTTTACTGAAGACTCATCTCTTCAGTGGGTCATATGATTGAGTGTAGTCTGGCCCAGGAGTGGGAAGGTGAACGGAAAGGCTCTGGAGCAACGAACCGCCCTTGCTGTCTCTGCCTGGCCGGTTCCCCTCTTTCCACTGGGATTCTCTGCCTCTAACCCTATTACAGGGGCTGAGTCACTGGCTTGCTGGGGCTCTCTCATGCCGTCCCTGGAGGGGGTGCGTCACCTGAGTGGGTTGATTCACTGTTGTGGTCATCCTGTCTGGGTTGGCGCCCCCCCCTTGGGTTGTGCCGTGGCGGAGATCTTTGTGGGCTATACTCAGCCTTGTCTCAGGATGGTAAGTTGGTGGTTGAAGATATCCCTCTAGTGGTGTGGGGGCTGTGCTTTGGCAAAGTGGGTGGGGTTATATCCTTCCTGTTTGGCCCTGTCCGGGGGTGTCCTCGGATGGGGCCACAGTGTCTCCTGACCCCTCCTGTCTCAGCCTCCAGTATTTATGCTGCAGTAGTTTATGTGTCCGGGGGCTGGGGTCAGTTTGTTATATCTGGAGTACTTCTCCTGTCCTATTCGGTGTCCTGTGTGAATCTAAGTGTGCGTTCTCTAATTCTCTCCTTCTCTCTTTCTTTCTCTCTCTCGGAGGACCTGATCCCTAGGACCATGCCCCAGGACTACCTGACATGATGACTCCTTGCTGTCCCCAGTCCACCTGGCCATGCTGCTGTTCCAGTTTCAACTGACCTGAGCCCTAGGACCATGCCCCAGGACTACCTGACATGATGACTCCTTGCTGTCCCCAGTCCACCTGGCCATGCTGCTGCTCCAGTTTCAACTTCCACCTGACTGTGCTGCTGCTCCAGTTTCAACTGTTCTGCCTTATTATTATTCGACCATGCTGGTCATTTATGAACATTTGAACATCTTGGCCATGTTCTGTTATAATCTCCACCCGGCACAGCCAGAAGAGGACTGGCCACCCCACATAGCCTGGTTCCTCTCTAAGTTTCTTCCTAGGTATTGGCCTTTCTAGGGAGTTTTTCCTAGCCACCGTGCTTCTACACCTGCATTGCTTGCTGTTTGGGGTTTTAGGCTGGGTTTCTGTACAGCACTTTGATATATCAGCTGATGTAAGAAGGGCTATATAAATACATTTGATTTGACTTAGATACTAGCTAGGCGGTGCATAAAGTGGACAGACAAACGGTGAGTGTACTGTAGCCTTCCACTGCACTCTGACCGCTCCATGAGAGAAGGTGAACTCTATGCTGTGTTAAATCTACCTCACTAACTTTAAGCATCAGCTGTCAGAGCAGCTTACCGATCACTGCACGTGTACACAGCCCATCTATAAATAGCCCACCCAACTACCTCATCCCCATATTGTTCTTGTTTTGTTGCTCTTTTGCACCCCAGTATCTCTACTTGCAAATCATCATCTGCACATCTATCACTCCAGTGTTAATGCTAAATTGGAATTATTTCGCCACTATGGCCTATTTATAGCCTTACCTCCTTAATCTTACTACAGTTGCACACACTGTATTTATATTTATCCCATGTGTAACTCTGTGTTGTTGTTTTTGTCGCACTGCTTTGCTTTATCTTGGCCAGATCGTAGTGGTAAATGAGAACTTGTTCTCAACTGGCCTACCTGGTTAAATAAAGGTGAAATAAAATCAATATCTAGCACACAGACATTCTCCCAGATACACACACAAGGAGTGCACAGGCTCTGCCATCTTCTCTGATCTTCCTGTTCTGAAGCATGCACAGGAAATTGTAAGTGCCACTGTTTAGGTCTGCAAGGAGGACGTGAGGGGACTTGTCAGCCGGCCCATATCTCACTCCTCTGCTAACAGAAGAGCAGAACAGAGGGGCTCAGTGTTCAGTCCTCCTCAGCAGACTATCTACTCACAACCACAGAGATAGAGGTCACAACACATGGTGGAAATACCCACTGCCCTGCCTGAGTCCCACAGCTTCACTAACTCATAGAGCTAATGGGTGTTAATCTAATGCAATCAACTGCTTCTCAATGTGCAATTAGTACAGAGAAGCTATATTCTACCACAGATTAAATAGAACAACCAACTAATTTCTGAGGTCTGTATCAAACTGTCAAAATGCACTACTTCAACATTAACAGAACAAAGTCTTAAGGGTCAAGTTTTTCTCACCCCACATTCTCTTTCTTCTATATCATGTGTTAAAATACAAATTATCTTTTGAGAAATTGTATTTTCAAAAAGGGCATTGTATGCAAGAGGAAGCACAAAGCAAAGTATTTCTTTAGTGTTGTTAGAGACTTGAGAGCACTCCAGAACACTTCTTTGCAACAAAAAACCAAGCTCTTCAGTTTTTGGCTTGGCCGCCACGCCAAGTGCGTGGAATGTGCAACAAATTATTTCCTCCATCCGTCTCTCCTCTTAAAAAGCCCTTTGATGTGCTTTGAAAAAAACAACATGAAGAGGTGCTGAAAGTCAAGGCCACCGTCTGAATAACATAATGAGTATTTGTGCTGTATGCCTGACCAACATCCTCTCCTCAACAGGAATACTCCTCCTCCGTCTCAAGGAGAGGTTCTCTTAACCTTGTAACTGAAATGAAGCCTCAGATAACATGCTTAGAGAGGCCCTCAATATGAAGTTAATACTCAAAAGGTCCATTGCAGTGATATCAGTTTGTAACTCTCTTACACACTTAGATTCAGTTTGTTCTTTTACATGTTCTATGACACATCATTTACTTACTTGGATCTACCCTGAGGACGTCCTTATATGTCAGTGGAGGAACTCTGCTACTAAACAGTGGGATGACAAATGGAACTCTGGATGATTTACATCAAACTGGTCAGCACTTCAGTGTTAACACAAATGGTTTGCCTTATTAGCATCCCTGTGAACGGAAAGCGATACACATGACCGCATGCATGGGCTTTCCAGTTTTGCTGCAATGGTGAAGGGCCTTGCTTTAGCAGAGCTCTGTGTGTGAATGGAATCTTTCATAACGCAGGAAGAGAAGGAGGTCTGGCGACATAGAATTAGCTCCGTTTTTCTTTGCTCAATTTGGTGATGGATTATTTTAAGAGAAAGGGGTACATTCAACAGGAGGCATTCATTCTTGTGATTCAGGCTAAATATAGCTCTGGTTTCATGAACTGTTTTGAGGGGTTAAGAAACTGTTGATTCAACATGAGGACACATCTAGAGAGAGAAAAAGGAATACGAAAATAAAAAAGAAAGAGAGAGGAACACACACAAGCAGACTATGCTAGGCTGACAGTCTTAGGTGATGTTCAGATGTGCTGGCAGCTCTTCCATCCTTTCTGTTTTCTTCAAAACACCTGTGGATTTCTATAAGAGTGCTTTGGTCTTTCTAGTCAACGCAAACAGGTCAATAAAGGATTGGCTGTTCTGCTGACAGACATTAGAATAGAGAACAGATGGGTCTCATGAAACCACAGTGAGACATACTGGGTGATGCAATACAGTAAACCAACTGATTTAGGTCTTTGTACTTGAGGTCGACCGATTAATCGGAATGGCCGATTAATTAGGGCCGATTTCAAGTTTTCATAACAATCGGAAATGGTTATTTTTGGACACCGATTTGGCCGATATAATTGTTTTTTTAAATTAGTATTATTTTTAAACCTTTATTTATCCTTTATTTAACTAGGCAAGTCAGTTAAGAACACATTCTTATTTTCAATGACGGCCTAAGAACAGTGGGTTAACTGCCTTGTTCAGGGGCAGAATGACAGATTTTTACCTTGTCAGCTCGGGGATTCAATCTTGCAACCTTACAGTTAACTAGTCCAACGCTCTAACCATCTGATTACATTGCACTCCACAAGGAGACTGCCTGTTATGCGAATGCTGTAAGAAGAAGCTAGCATTAAACTTATCTTGTAAAAAACAATCAATCAATCATAATCACTAGTTAACTACACATGGTTGATGATATTACTAGTTTATCTAGCGTGTCCTTTGTTTCATGTAATCGATGCGGTGCATATTCGCGAAAAAGGACTGTCTTGCTCCAATGTGTACCTAACCATAAACATCAATGCCTTTCTTAAAATCAATACACAGAAGTATATATTTTTAAACCTGCATATTTAGCGAAAAGAAATCCAGGTTAGCAGGCAATATTAACCAGGTGAAATTGTGTCACTTCTCTTGCGTTCATTGCGCGCAGAGTCAGTGTATATGCAACAGTTTGGGCCACCCAACTTGCCAGAATTTTACGTAATTATGACATCACATTGAAGGTTGTGCAATGTAACAGCAATATTTAGACTTAGGGATTCATTCAAACAGCACTTTCGTGCGTTTTGCCAGCAGCTCATCACTGTGCTGCAAGCATTGAGCTGTTTATGACTTCAAGCCTATCAACTCCCGAGATTAGGCTGGTGTAACCGATGTGAAATGGCTAGCTAGTTAGCGGGGTGCGCGTTTCAAACGTCACTCGCTCTGAGACTTGGAGTGGTTGTTCCCCTTGCTCTGCAAGGGCTGCGGCTTTTATGGAGCGATGGGTAATGCTGCTTCGAGGGTGGCTGTTGTCGATGTATTCCTGGTTTGAGCCGAGGTAGGGGCGATGAGAGGGACGGAAGCTATACTGTTACACTGGCAATACTAAAGTGCCTATAAGAACATCCAATAGTCAAAGGTATATGAAATACAAATCGTATAAAGAGAAATTGTCCTATAATTCGTATAATATCTACAACCTAAAACTTTTTACCTGGGAATATTGAACCCCCAGCTTTCATATGTTCTCATGTTCTGAGCAAGGAACTTAGACGTTTTTTTACATGGCACGCTTTTTTACATGGCACATATTACACTTTTACTTTCTTCTCCAACACTTTGTTTTTGCATTATTTAAACCAAATTGAACATGTTTAATTTTATTTGAGGCTAAATTGATTTTATTGATGTATTATATTAAGTTAAAATAAGTGTTAATTCAGTATTGTTGTAATTGTCATTACAAATACTTAATTAATCGGTACCGGCTTTTTTGGGTCCTCCAATAATCGGTATCGGTATCAGAATTGAAAAATTATAATCGGTCGATCTCTACTTTGTACTACACTAACTCACCCACTCAAATGTATTTCCTCTCCATTTATCGGTTTATTTGATCCCCATTAGCTTTTTCAGAAGCAGCAGCTACTCTTCCTGGGGTCCACAAAAACACAAGTAACAAAACACTGATTCACTGAGAGACAAGGAGAGTCACACAAATGTCAAATATAACAATATACAAACAATACAACAAAACAATTATGTGAGTGTGTGTTTTTGTCCCCTCGTTCCATGATATGTTGTTTAATCTGTTTATTTAAAGGTCCTTTTGCTGTTTGCTTGAGTAGTTGGAAGGGAGTTCCATGTGCTCACGGCTCTGTGTAATACTGTGTGTTGGAACTTTGAAGAGATCCCAGATGGCATGTCGTGTGGGGTATGTATGGGTGTCTGAAGAGATCCCAGATGGCATGTCGTGTGGGGTATGTATGGGTGTCTGAAGAGACCCCTGGTGGCATGTCGTGTGGGGTATGTATGGGTGTCTGAAGAGACCCCTGGTGGCATGTCGTGTGGGGTATGTATGGGTGTCTGAAGAGACCCCTGGTGGCATGTCGTGTGGGGTATGTATGGGTGTCTGAGCTGAATGTTATTTGATTATGCATAAACAAAACAATTTTCTCTTAAACACCATGAGCCACTGACAGAGATTCAACATTGATGAGATTCAATATTTTGACTCTAGCAAGACATTGTACAGAAACACTGATCCAAAATCAGCTTTACTCTCACCAATCCTAACTTTAACCATTTGAAATTATTAAACCACTCTTGTTGCAACGATCGTGTGTAGAGACAGACCAAGGCGTAGCGGACGTTGAGTTCCACATATTTATTATAAAGTGAAACTTAGCAAAACAAAACAATAAAACAAATAAACTCACAATGAAGCGTGACTACGTGGTGTACAAAACACAAAGTAATATCCCACAAATGCAGGTGGGGAAACAACCTACCTAAATATGATCCCCAATCAGAGGCAACGATAAACAGCTGCCTCTAATTGGGAACCATATTAGCACCCACATAGAAATATCTATACTAGATAGTCACGCCCTGACCTACTACACCATAGAGAGCTAAGGGCTCTCTATGGTCAGGGCGTGACACTTGTTCTGGATCAGTGAGTGAGAGGCATTTCTTCTCCTCACTACTGCTTGTCTGTTTCCTTAGTGAAGCATACCAGTCTCCAGACAGGGGCAGGCATCAGTCTTCACTAACTGCCCAGCGGCATCAGTGTTCAGTGGAAGCTGTGGTTCAAGGGAAATACCATCTTACTATAAATCTCTTAAAACCTCAGGGAAACTTTTATATTACAAAAAAACAGTGGGATAGCATGTTATACACATTTAATCTATCCAAGCCAGCCAAAACAGGAGGAGGAAAAAGGAAGGTGGATATGGAAATAAATAAATAAATAAATGAAAGCAAGAAACCGAACCCAGGACCAGCGGCTTTACTTGAGACTTTAGAGGTTGAGTGTTGGGAAAAGGTGTGGTAGTCATCATGGCATGGGGAGTGTGTGAAAGGCCAGAGCTTCTGTCCTGAGACCACTGCTGCGCCAGGCTGGGCTATACATTTCACAAGCACAGATAAAGATCATTCAGAGAAAGGGACACCCTGGCGACTCAAGAATAGATGCCAGGTGACAGAGAGAAAGAGGGGGGGGGGGGGCAGCGATAGGGTGAAAGGGGAGGGCAGAGAGAGAGAGAGAGGGAGAGACAGAGGGTGGGTTCTCTGACAGCAGTGGGTAAAGAATGCTGTCTTTTCTTATCAACCCCAGACACCCTGCCCACCAACTTCACCTCGTCTGGTAATAAATACCTTTTATTTGACCCTTTCACCTCTCCAATCAATAGATAAGAGAAGGGTAAGACTACACCTGGCGGGGGGGCAATAAGGCTTTCTTCGGCACCATCTGATGTGGGCTGAATAGCCACAGGTACAGTGGTGGGAATACCGGGAGAGTAAGAGCTATTAGGTGGCATGAGACTATGTAAAGAGATGGAGGGAGAGGGAAAGAGAGAATGCTCCTGCCAATCTATGTTATCAATGTTAATGAATTGAAATACAACTGCTGCCACTTCAAAGCTGAGAGGAAGCTGGGTCTGACAATTATAAAGTTCAGCCTCCGCTTCCCCTCCTATGGCCCCATGCAGAATAACAGGCTCCTGCAGGCTCCATCAAACAAACAGGAAAAAAGGCAGAAATGAGTCCAGCGTCATAAAGCTTCTGGAAACATCTCCATCACACAGCATACTTCTAACAGGCCCTACTGTGGAGCCTTTGAACTCTGAGCTGCTATATTTCATTAGGCTTGAAGGCCTTCTACCAGCCGCAGCTGCTGCTGAGGGGAGAAGTGTGTGTATGTATGCCAGGGTCCATGCTGCAATCACCACAGGACCACTGGACCAAGGACATTATCACATATCCGCTATACTCTGCCATCCTGTCTGAGTGACTGTAGCTGTGCATGAGAACAACGTATCAATAACAATTACTGGTGCTATATAGCTTTTAACAGGTTATTTTGAAAAGGCATGCATTGAGTGCTGGAACAAATGGAAATGTTAACCCCTTTGGACATAGCCATATATGTTGTGCTGAATATCAATACTATAACAGAGAGCACATTTGTTTATGAAGCATTGCTTTACTGCTCATCTGAGTATGTGCAAAGGCCTGGTTTGTCACAGGGAGAGCACAGTGAGTGCCATTCACTACGCCACGCAGCTTTATCTCACTCCATTAGCCCACAGCATGGTGCACACACAGGAGCAGAGAGTGGGCTTAGGGGTACTTATCAGAGGAGAGGGAAGGAGGGAGAGAGAGAGGGAGGGAGGGGGAGTAAGAGAGAGGGGTAAAGTTAGGAAGAGATTGGAGGGCAGTGAGAGAGAGGATCACAGAGGGGGAGTTAAAGATGGAGAGAGAGAATGGAAGAGAAGTTAGAAAGAGAGGAGTAGGGTGAGGGTTAAAGTAAGAGAGAGGTTGATTTAGAGAGCCGAGGCTAAGATGGCAGTGAGGCGTCCTTGAACACACAGCTCGTAGGGACGCGTAGAGGAGAGTTGGAGGGAGTGAAGGGGATTAGGAGGGTCCAGGCGGCAGTAACCATGAATGTCAACAATCTCACACCCTGCTCCCTGCACCCTGGTCTGGTCTGGGCTCAGCCTCTGGCACATGACACATTAAAACAGAAAAACAATTTTCTCTCTCTCTGTGCGTGTGGATGGGGGGACAGTAGAGGGCATATGTGCACCTGTTTATTGCTATGCTTGTCAAATGATTGGAGAGGAGTGAAACATGTCAAATTATTGTGGCCTCCCCCACACCAATACAGACACATAGATAGAGTTATTCATCTGTACGTCAATCTGTCTACCTCACCAACCACCGTGGGTTAAAGATTAAACCCCTTCGGGCCTCCCGAGTGGTGCAGCGGTCCTCAGTGCTTGAGGCGTCAATACAGGGAGACTCATGAGGCGGTGCACAATTGGCCCAGCTTTTACGGGTTAGGGGAGGGTTTGGCCGGCAGGGGATTACCTTGTCCCATTGCTCTCTAGCGACTAGCGGGCCAGGCGCATGCACCCTGACACAGTTGCCAGTTGGATGGTGTTTCCTCCGACACATTGGTGCGGCTGGCTTCCGGGTTAAGCGAGCAGTGTGTCAAGAACCAGTGCGGCTTGGCAGGGTCGTGTTTCGGAGGACGCATGACACTTGACCTTCGCCTCTCCCAAGTTCGTACAGCAGTGATGCGACAAGACTGTAACTACCAATTGGATATCAAAAAAGTGGCAAAAAGCAACATAAAAACAACAATAAAATAAACTCCTAATTAGGTTTGAGCTAATACTCCTTCCTCCTCAGAAATCAGTCTGACAACCCTGGCAGGTTGTTTTTCTGCCTGCTCTCTTCCCTTCTCTAGCTGCAGGGTTAGTATTATTTGGTGCTTCATGGGCCCTGACAGTCAATATAGAGGTTGTCTCTGTCTGTGTACTCTGCTACTCCCTGCACCCCCTTCCTCCTCTTTTCTCCTCTCCTTTGCCTCCCCTGCATTCCAACATGGGTCTCATGTTGGAATGCAGCGGTGTGTGTCTGTATCTGAGGTCAGAGGGGGCCCATAGAAGATCTGTGTGTGGTGACCCATACTGTACCCTGGCCCTGTGTGTGTGCTCCATTAGCTGCACCCAACAGGAACCCTACACCCCTGTTACTGTACGTTCTGAGGATCACCGTCCCCTTCACATGACAAAATGAAGCGTTTTACACCAGCGCCTTTGTCAACCAGGCCTTTACACAGAGAGAGCCAATGACAGAATGGGATGTAACAGCAATGTCTGGGTAGAAAGGGACAATTCAGACAGGAATGGGAGTAAATGGGGAGGGGGGCAGAGGAGAGGGGGGGAGAGGAAGAAAGGGTGGAGAGACAGACGAGACAGAGGGAGAGAGTGAAGACGAGAGAAACAGATAGGCAGACGGGATGGGGGAGTTGGAAAAGCTCCTACTGACAGCCATGGGGCCTCTTGACAATCCAGGAATATTGTCTGAAATCAATCTGTCATCGTGGAGCTGTTGTGCCTGTCATTACCCGGAGGTACCCGCCCTTCCACAGTGACAATTTGTTCACCGCTTTACCGGTTCATCTTACAGGTCTTCCCCACAAAGGTCACTACACTCTATCCATCTCTGTCTGCCAGTCTGTCTCTATCTCTCTTTATTTGATCTGTCTCTGTCTCCTTCATTCACCAACCTCACACATGGAGTCACACAGTCCCTTTACCAAAGCACCTGCAGAAATACATTTGCAAAGTGAACGTGATGCACAAAAAAATTATTATGTAACTTAGACGGACACGGAAATCACACACAATCAGCAAATTCAGCTAATGGCCAATTTGTAATTCATGTACTGACAGTTCATGGGTATTGACCTAATTTTGTCAGTAGAGGAAGCCTGGTTATTCTTTAAAAGTGCATTCCTCACCATCTTAAATAAGCATGACCCATTCAAAAAATGTAGAACTAAGTACAGATATAGTCCTTGGTTCACTCCAGACATTCCTTGACCAGCACAAAAACATCCTGTAGCGTACTGCATTAGCATCGAACAGCCCCCGCGATATGCAACTTTTCAGGGAAGTTAGGAACCAATATACACAGGCAGTTAGGAAAGCAAAGGCTAGCTTTTCAAACAGAAATTTGCATCCTGTAGCACAAACTCCAAAAAGTTCTGGGACACTGTAAAGTCCATGGAGAATAAGAGCACCTCCTCCCAGCTGCCCACTGCACTGAGGCTAGGAAACACTGTCACCATCGATAAATCTACAATAATCGAGAATTTCATGCTTTCCACCTGGCTAACCCTACCCCAGTCAACAGTTCTGCACCCCCCACAGCAACTTGCCCAAGCCTCCCCATTTCTCCTTCACCCAAATCCAGATAGCTGATGTTCTGAAAGAGCTGCAAAATCAGCTGGGTTAGACAATCTGGACCCTCTCTTTCTAAAACGATCTTCCGCAATTGTTGCAACCCCTATTACTAGCCTGTTCAACCTCTCTTTCTTATCGTCTGAGATCCCAAAAGATTGGAAAGCTGCCGCGGTCATCCCCCTCTTCAAAGGGGGTGACACTCTTGACCCAAACTGTTACAGAACTATATCTATCCTACCCTGCCTTTCTAAAGTCTTCGAAAGCCAAGTTAACAAACAGATCACCAACCATTTTGAATCCCACCGTACCTTCTCCACTATGCAATCTGATTTCAGAGCTGGTCATGGGTGCACCTCAGCCACGCTCAAGGTCCTAAATGATATCATAACCGTCATCGGTAAAAGACAATACTGTGCAGCCGTATTCCTCAACCTGGCCAAGGCTTTTGACTCTGTCAATCACCGCATTCTTATCGGCAGACTCAACAGCCTTGATTTCTCAAATGACTGCCTCGCCTGGTTCACCACCTACTTCTCTGATAGAGTTCAGTGTGTCAAATCAGAGGGCCTGTTGTCCGGACCTCTGGCAGTCTCTATGGGGGTACCACAGGGTTCAATTCTCGGGCCGACTCTTCTCTATGTATAAATCACTGATGTCGCTCTTGCTGCTGGTGATTCGCAGACGACACCATTCTGTATACTTCTGGCCCTTCTTTGGACACTGTGTTAACAAACCTCCAGACAAGCTTCAATGCCATACAACACTCCTTCCGTGGCCTCCAACTGCTCTTAAATGCAAGCAAAACTAAATGCATGCTCTTCAACTGATCGCTGCCCACACCTGCCCGCCCGTCCAGCATCACTACTCTGGACGGTCCTGACTTAGAATATGTGGACAACTACAAAATACCTAGGTGTCTGGTTAGACTGTAAACTCTCCTTCCAGACTCACATTAAGCATCTCCAATCCAAAATTAAATCTAGAATCGGCTTCCTATTTCGCAACTAAGCATCCTTCACTCATGCTGCCAAACATACCCTCGTAAAACTGACTATCCTACCGATCCTTGGCTTCGGCGATGTCATTTACACAATAGCCTCCAACACTCTACTCAGAAAATTGGATGTAGTCTATCGCAGTGCCATCCATTTTTGTCACCGAAGCCCCCACCGTTGCGACCTGTATCCTCTCGTAGGCTGGCCCTCGCTTCATATTCGTCGCCAAACCCACTGGCTCCAGGTGATCTATAAGTATTTGCTAGGCAAAGCCCCGTCTTATCTCAGCTCACTGGTCACCATAGCAGCACGCACCTGTAGCATGTGCTCCAGCAGGTACATTATATATCACTGGTCACCCCCAAAGCCAACTCCTCCTTTGGCCGCCTTTCCTTCCAGTTCTCTGCTGCCAATGCCTGGAACTAATTGCAAAAATCCCTAAAGCTGGAGACTTATATCTCCCTCACTAACTTTAAGCATCAGCTGTCAGTGCAGCTTACCGATTATTGCATCTAAACATAGCCAATCTGTAAATAACCCACCCAACTACCTCATCCCCATATTGGATTTATGTTTTGCTCCTTTCCACCCCAGTATCTCCACTTGCACATTCATCTTCTGCACATCAATCACTCCAGTGTTTAATTGCTAAATTGTAATTATTTCGCCACTATGGCCTATTTATTGCCTTATCTCCCTAATCTTACTAAATTTGCACACACTGTATATAGACTTTTCTATTGTGTTATTGACTGTATGTTTGTTTATCCCATGTGTAACTCTGTGTTGTTTGTGTCTCACTGCTTTGCTCTATCTTGGCCAGGTCACAGTTGTAAATGAGAACTTGTTCTCAACTGGCCTACCTGGTTAAATAAAGGTGAAATATGTATTTTTTTAATAAATGTACTTCTGTCCTTAAGCTGTTCTTGTCTGTTAATGTTCTGTATTATGTCATGTTTTATGTTTTGTGTGGACCCCAGCAAGAGTAGCGGCTGCTTTCGCAACAGCTAATGGGGATCCCAATAAAATACCAAATACCAAGACTGGAAGGAATCCTCCCAAAAAATATCCATGTGTAAGCCAGTCCCCCTCCCCCACCCCAAGTGCATCCTGGCCCAAAGCTGTAGCCAGAGCATAAAATCACATCCCTATGCATGAGGAAATCAAATCAGTTTCACTGCAGGGTGCAGAATTCCAGGCTGGAACAGCAGTAGCCCAACTATAAAATATGACAGATCATACTATCAGCTTCTGAAACATTTTCCTCTCCTGTCCCCAGTCTCCTCTATTCTTCATGTCAAAGCTGGACATATTTTTCCATTCATCGTAAACCATTCATCGTTAAGTGGGTCCCTTACGTATATATAAAGTTCACAACAAAAAGGGTTCCATACAGATGTAGGATCTTAATTTGATCACTCTTTTATTGCTGAGATGAGCTTCAAGATAGACATAAATGCATTGAGAACTCGCACCAACACATGGTTATATCAACAGTATTGCACATTTCATGTAGTCTAATTTTGGCCAGCTAATAGCCTAACCTCTGATCAACCAACATTATGGACTAAATGTTAAAATTCTGTTGCTGCAAGATTATTTTGCATTAATAATACTGGTCAAATTAAGAACCTACATTGGTACTTTTGGTTCCTGAGAGTGATGATCGATATTAAAAATAAAGAATTTCAACAATTACAGTAGGGTGATATTTGGCATTGTAGCAAATTCCACTCCAACAGTCTCCCCCATCAGAACTCAATTTCTGACATACTACGACAACATTCCCCAATTAACAAAGGCTATCCAACACAATGCCTATTCCTTTCGACAGAGACACTGCATACAGAATAGAACTTGCGAATTCTAAAAATAATTCCCAAAGTAAAACAGTGAGAATTCTGAGTGAAAAGGCAAAAATCCATGCTGGGCCTCATTGACGCCCATCAGAGGCCAACTGCGAGTGGGGCAGAGAGGGATGTTGATCAGAGCAGGGGGGTATGGTGGAAGCTGTGGAGGCCTCATTCAGCCCTTGTTATCCCAGCCATCCCTTGGCTCTGCTTTCTTTTGACCCAGCAAGGCATCGCTGTTGCCACCATAACATTTCAATCAACCTTTTAAGTGCAGAACAAAATGCATGGAAGGGGAGGCAGGGGAGAGGTTGGAGGGGGGGAAGGAGTCAGAACTGCGGGTGATTTCCAGTGAATACCTCTGGAGAGGAGAGGAGGACCTAGGGAGGATTTTAAGAGAGGACCTATAGAGGATATTTAATCAGTAACTGCGTGTAGTGGGTTTTGCTCCATGCATTGTATTGTTCTGGAGTATAAATATAAACTTGTGAGATGCCATTCATTTTCAGAACATTTTCAAGAGATATCCCAGTGATTTGGAATTCTGATAACTGGGGAGAAAATTAAACATCAACTAAAGAAGCCTGTGGCAAGATCAGCATACAAGATTACAAGATGAGCAATATAATGCTTAAAACATCCCCTTATCCTACCATTGAGCAAAATGAGAAGTCTATACTTGCCTAAAAGAGGGAGAAAGCAAAGGGGCAGAGAGAGGGAGAGCTCTGAAATCTGCCTTGTGCACAGCTGCATAGAAACCCCAGTCCCCAGCATAAATCCACACGCTAACATCTACAGGAAAATGAGACTCTCTGTCTCCTGTTGAGGGGTGAGAGGCTTCAGATTCTCAACGTTTCGTTTGTTGAGTGACTGAGAGAACAGCTGTGAAACAGAGGTGTGAGGGGGCTCTCCACTCCTCGAAAGAAAATAGAAAATAGAGAGGAGGGGAGGAGGGGAGGGCGGCTAAGAGGCTGAGAAAGGAGAGGTTGCGCAAGATAAACACTTCCCACTGCGTAGCTGAAATGTTATTGTAAAGTCACTTGTAAGGGTCTCACAGGGCGTCCCCTAACACCCACCTCCGGGCTCCCTCCCTCCCAATGGCTACAGCCCCTCTTTCTGCCCAAGGGTGTAACACAGCAGCCATGCCCTCCATATCTACAGGGAAATATGCAGCTGGAGCTTGGAACTCTTATTGTTTGTTATAGTGATACTATGACATTCTATAACTTGGAGACCAGTGAGTGGAGGATTTAATAAGATATCCCTCAATTCCAATATTGAATCGAAGGAAACTATGTTTTGTTAATCTCAAACAATCAAACCAAAAAACACATACAGGTGAAAACCGTTTGAATGATGACATGTCAATCAGACCAGCTCTCTGGTCCATTGTAATCTACTCTATGAGATCAGTATGGGTTAAGTAGGGCACCATGAATCCATTTTGTCTGTCTATCACCCCATTCACCCAGCAGGGATAGAGTGTGTGGCCGAAGTCACACCCACCCAGAGCCAAACAAACTCATGATGTAGGCCTACACAGACAAACCTTCATATGACAGGCAGATTATATACAATCCTATTCACACTTTATTCTACCAATTTCCATACAGCTGAGAATAACAACAGTGAATGGGAGCAGACAATAAGTAAATCATTGAGATTCCATCAGAATGCTAATTAGAGCGCCCATTAAGTAAGACCTTTAAACAGGTCAACATTCACAAGGCCGCAGAGCCAGATGGATTACCAGGCCATGTACTCAGAGCATGTACTGACCAACTGGCAAGTGTCTTCACTGACATTTTCAACCTGTCCCTGACCAAGTCTTTAAAACCTAAATGTTTCAAGCAGACCACCATAGTCCCTGTGCCCAAGAACACCAAGGTAACCTGCTTCAATGACTACCGACCTGTAGCACTCACATTTGTAGCCATGAAGTGCTTTGGAAGGCTGTTCATGTCTCATACCAACACCATCATCCCAGAAACCCTAGACCCTAGAAGTGTTAACCCTTGCGAAGCTGCTGGCCCAGATAGAATCCCTAGCCGCGTCCTCAGAGCATGAGCAGATCAGCTGGCTGGTGTGTTACGGGCATATTCAATCTCTCCATATCCCAGTCTGCTGTCCCCACATGCTTCAAGATGGCCACCAATGTTCCTGTACCCAAGAATTCAAAGGTAACTGAACTTAATGAAGATCGCCCCGTAGCACTCACCTCTGTCATCATGAAGTGCTTTGAGAGACTAGGATCATATCACCTCTCCCTTACCTGTCACCCTAGACCCACTTCAATTTGCTTACCGCCCCAATAGATCCACAGACGATGCAATCGCCATCACTCTGCACACTGCCCTATCGCATCTGGACAAGAGGAATACCTATGTAAGAATGGTGTTCATTGACTATAGCTCAGCATTCAACACCATAATACCCTCCAAGCTCATCATTAAGCTCGAGGCCCTGGGTCTGAACCCCGCCCTGTGCAACTGGGTCATGGACTTCCTGAAGGGCCACCCCCAGGTGGTGAAGGTAGGAAACATCACCTCCACTCCGCTGATCCTCAACACTGGGGCCCCACAAGGGTGCGTGCTCATCCCCCTCCTGTACTCCCTGTTCACCCATGACTGTGTCATGACTGTCCTGATCAGGTCAGGTTACAGGAGACCACAACCAACCAAGTCTCTCCAGGACACTATTCTGGTGGTCAACACACACGCTACTCTCCTGAACAAAACTATCCTGTCTGTAGGAAAGCTAGCAGAGTTCATGAACCATGACTATGCCCATGTCCAATTGGTTCGATTGTTACTGGAAGATTTTCTCTGTGAAGTTAGCTCTTCTATGGACCACTTGGCCATGAATAGAATCCCTCATATCTAGTGCCCCTCTCAATGGTGCACAACATATTGACCTCAGCTACTTCAACCACGATAAGGCCATTACAGTCACATTTGGCCTATAGTCTGGGGTCGGCCATCCCAATACAAGTTGATGTTGATCGTAATGAAGTGGGATTTCTACTGACGTTGCCGGTTGTTGAACTGGAGAATATCTATAGATTGAAAACAGTTCTCAATGTAGGATTTTGGCGCGACAGTACCCACGTAAAGATTGCCACGCCCCCAGTTGTAGCTTACCAGGAAAACAACCCAGATTTCTATCTCACCCCTAACCTGTTAATGTGTACTCTAACCAAAGATGTCCACTACCTCTGTCCTAGCAAACCGTTTGTCAGGGATAACACTGACCGTATTTGTGGTATTAAAGCTATCACCAGCGAAGAACGCTGTAGAGCCAAACTAACAGCCAGGGATGGGGCCACCACCACACAAGTGGAGGTGGTAGGGAACCAATGGTTGGTCAACACGACTTACGAACGCCATGACTCCATCACCCAATTAAACCTCCCCAACCAAGGTGCCAGAGGGGGCGATTGTTCACATAGACCTATACCAACTTCCCGACGACAGGATAGACACCGAGATTGAAATGCCGGACGCTTTTGCTAAACGTTCCCTTGAGGTATCACAAGCCATTCAAAACCAAATCCAGTACAAGGGACCCATGACTGTTGAGCTTAGCGTACTGGATGAGGCACTTTTAGTTGACCCGACTGACTACAGACCAAAAGATTGATCCTGACTGTTACCATGATACTTAATCTTATTTCCCTTAGCGTGTGCACCTACTACGTACACAGGCGCACACGTGCAATGGAAGACCTAATGAGGTCTTATGCTAGGATCACCCGTGGGACGGAATCGATTCCGATTTTTGGAAAGTTGGCAATAGATCCTGAAACCCCCTTAAGGGGCCCAGTCCCAGCCTCCTCTCCCGAACTCGTTAGGTCAGCCCAGTAATGTGCCCAATGTAAGCTTTGGCCTTTAGGGGCCAAATTTTCCCAAGTGCCTTAACTACCCACCTGCAAGTAGGATCACCCTAGACATGACATTAGAGACAATGCCATGATAGAGTCATTTAGCCAAGATCTTGGACATATATAGAACATAGTCCAAATTAGATGATTACGGTGTGGTAGACACATTTTGTATACCTTTATGTTTTTATGACATTATTTTTCATTTCATTTCCTTTGACACTTAGGAAGCAGTAGAGCCCAATGCTGCTCGTTTGAGGAGGAAATGTAACAATGTATTGCCTGAGTGTTGTGCGTTGTTAACGTCTCCCAAGTTACTGCCTAGGTCCACAAGCCGGGATAACCGGACGACGGGCCGGAACACAGAGCCACTGCCGGACCTCCCAGGTCCATTCTGGTGGAGCTTTCGGAAATCCTACCAGGGTGAACCACCAAAGGGGGGGGGGGACTGCTATGATGATCCACAAACCAGGACATCTGATGGTCATTCTTATGGTGGGTTGCAACATGCAGAATCATTCCAAGTTGAACCTACCAGAGGGGGACTGTCATGACTGTCCTGATCGATGGAACAGTAGTGGAGAGGGTAGTAAGTTTTAAGTTCCTCGGCATACACATCACAGACAAACTGAATTGGTCCACTCACACAGACAGCATCGTGAAGAAGGCGCAGCAGCGCCTCTTCAACCTCAGGAGGCTGAAGAAATTTGGCTTGTCACCAAAAGCACTCACAAACTTCTACAGATGCACAATCGAGAGCATCCTGGCGGGCTGTATCACCGCCTGGTACGGCAACTGCTCCGCCCACAACCGTAAGGCTCTCCAGAGGGTAGTGAGGTCTGCACAATGCATCACCGGGGGCAAACTACCTGCCCTCCAGGACACCTACACCACCCGATGTTACAGGAAGGCCATAAAGATCATCAAGGACAACAACCACCCGAGCCACTGCCTGTTCACCCCGCTATCATCCAGAAGGAGAGGTCAGTAAAGGTGCATCAAAGCTGGGACCGAGAGACTGAAAAACAGCTTCTATCTCAAGGCCATCAGACTGTTAAACAGCCACCACTAACATTGAGTGGCTGCTGCCAACACACTGACTCAACTCCAGCCACTTTAATAATGAGAATTGATGGGAAATGATGTAAAATATATCACTAGCCACTTTAAACAATGCTACCTAATATAATGTTTACATACCCTACATTATTCATCTCATATGTATACGTATATACTGTACTCTATATCATCTACTGCATCCTTATGTAATACATGTATCACTAGCCACTTTAACTATGCCACTTTGTTTACATGCTCATCTCATATGTATATACTGTGCTCGATACCATCTACTGTATCTTGCCTATGCTGCTCTGTACCATCACTCATTCATATATCTTTATGTACATATTCTTTATCCCCTTACACTGTGTATAAGACAGTAGTTTTTTAAAAAATTGTTAGTTTTATTACTTGTTGGATTATTAGCACAAGCATTTCGCTACACTCGCATTAACATCTGCTAACCATGTGTATGTGACAAATAAAATTTGATTTGATTTGATCAGGTCAGGTTACAGGAGACCACAACCCTACAGATTATCTCTCAACCCCAACAGAGGAGGAGAGATCTAGGGGGTCTGAAGCTGTGGGGTTTTTATGACCCCTCATGCTCCTGGTAAATCTTAGGCCACAGACAAATTCCTTATGTCCTGTTACTATGGAGAACCAGCCTCACATTAAACATGAAATAAAGGGACTTTGGAAAACAATGGTTTCCGTCAGCCACAATGGTGGTCATGACGATAGATGGAATATGAAAATGTATGTCATTTTTGTTTTGTTATTAAAGGTTAATAGATGACGTTATTACAAAAATATTGTAACGTCAACAGTTTACCTAGTATATGTTTGATGTTTATACATTGTACGTTGTCCAAGTCAAAGAGAATGTTTTGGTAAAGATTAAATGTGAAATTGGATTTGAATGAAATCTAGACCTTGCCCATAACTTGGTATGCCAAGAGAAGGGCCCTAAAGGCAGTTACGCCCACTTCTGACACGAGGGTATAAAACCTGTGAGTAAAGAATTTACAGATGAGACTACGTGACCCAAGCTGCAGCCGAGGTCTAAAAAGTAAACGAACCCAAAACGCAACGCAAGTTTGAAGACAAAGAATCTTTTTCTACCCAAGCTATGGATGAGTAGCTGTGTCTAAGCGGGTGAATTTTAGTCGAACCACCTAGCTTCCACTTCCCATCTAATCGTGGTATCTACACTGTTTCATTCCAACGCTGTGAGCTCTGAGCTACAGATCGGTCTGTCCTCCGAAGAGCCCTTCCAGAACAAGGGCGAGGAAACTCCTAAGCCAAAAGGACACTGAAATGGTGAGGACGACCAGAGAGGTGCACCGGAGAAGTGCGTCATTGAGCAGCCTGAACGGTCCACGCGGAGAATCCACAGAGACCTTCCCTACGTAATTATATCATTATATTCTGACCCATAAGAGCGGCAGTTTGGGGCAAGGCTAGGGTTAGAATAAGCATAGCTGACAAATTCACCCAAATGTATATTTCTCTCGTGTACTTTCTCTTTTTCTCTCTCTTTTAAATCCCCATTTTGGGTAACACGTGCCATAGTGTGTTGGCCCGTTATACTAAGTTCTAATCAATAGCCAATAATGTGTTTTTTTGTGTATGTGTATCTTTTATCATTTTAAAATATTTTAAAATATTCAACTAAGATTGGTGTGGTACGAACTCATTGGTGAGACCTGGGCCCGTGCAGATTCACGGATTATACGACGTTCAGAACGAGATTGTAGAGGTAACTGATTAATTAGCAGCTGTTGTAAAATCAATATTCTGATATTCTTAGAGTTAATTTGGGAAATAGAAACTCAATAAAAACGTATTTTCCCATGGTTTCCCAGGTTAATGAGTTAATAATTGCTTGATTCAGTTAATCACGCAATTAGAAACTTTTAATCATTCGATGAGCAACATATTCACTAATACAACGTCACGACAACTGCGTGGCCAACCACGCCTCCAACTTAATCATCAAGGTTGCAGACGACACAACAGTAGTAGGTTTGATTACCAACGATGACAAGACACCCAACAGAGAGGAGGTGAGGGCTCTGGGAGTGTGGTGTCTGGAAAACAACCTCTCACTCAACGTCAACAAAACAAAGGAGATTATCAAGGCACAAGGCAAGACCCAGATGCAGAGACAGGAGGCAGATGGTTGGAGTCTTACAATATTTATTCATCCAAAGGGGTAGGCAAGAGAATGGTCGTGGACAGGCAAAAAGGTCAAAACCAGATCAGAGTCCAATAGGTACCGAAGGGTTGGCAGAATCAAGGTCAGGGCAGGCAGGATGATCAGGCAGGCGGGAAAGAAGTCCAGAGTCAGGCAGGGGTTAGAACCGGGAGGACAATAACAAGAAAATAGAAAAGGAGTACGGGAAAAACATACTGGTTGACTTGGCTGAACATACAAGACGAACTGGCACATAGAGACAGGAAACACAGGGATAAATACACTAGGGAAAATAAGCGACACCTGGAGGGGGTGGAGACAATCACAGGAACAGGTGAAACAGATCAGGGCATGACAGGAGATGATTGTGGACTTCAGGATCAGCAGCAGAGGGTTCAGTGGAGAAGGTGGAAAGCTTCAAGTTATTGACGTACACATCACTGACTAACTGAAATGGACCACCCACACAGATGGTGTGATGAAGAAGGCGCAACTAAGCCTCTTCAACCTCAGGAGGCTGAAGAAATGTGGCTTGTCACCTAAAACCATCACAAACTTTTACAGATGCACAATTGAAAGCATTCTGTCAGGCTGTATCACCGCCTGGTATGGCAACTGCACCACCCGCAACTGCAAGGCTCTGCAGGTCTGCCCAACGCATTACCGGTGGCAAACTACCCACCCTCCAGGACACCTACAGCACCCGATGTCACAGGAAGTCCAAAAAGATCATCAAGGACATCAACCACCCGAGCCACTGCCTGTTCACTCCGCTATCATCCAAAAGGCGAGGTCAGTACAGGTGCATCAAAGCTGGGACCGAAAGACTGAAAAACAGCTTCTATCTCAAGGCCATCAGACTGTTAAACAGCCATCACTAGCACATTAGACTAGACTAATGCGTAGACTAGAAATCACTGGCCACTTTAAGTAATGGAACACTAGTCACTTAATAATGTTTTCATGTCTTGCATTACTCATCTCATATGTACATACTGTATTCTATACTATTCTACTGTATCTTAGTTCATTCCGCTCTGACATCGCTCGTCCATATATGTATATAGTCTTCATTCCTACTTAGATTTGTGTGTATTGGGTATATGTTGTGTAATTTGTTAGATATTACTATTACCGCAATAGCATCTGCCAATCACGTGTATGTGACCAATAAAATTGGATTTGATTTGAGACCCACTCCAATTCTCATACAGCCCCAACAGATCCACAGATGACTCAATCTCTACTGCACTCCACACTGCCCTTTCCCACCTGGACAAAAGGAACACCTACGCGAGAAGGATGTTCATTGGCTACAGCTCAGCATTCAACACAACAGTGGCCTCAAAGCTTATCACCAAGCTATGGACCCTGGGACTAAACACCTCCCTCTGCAACTGGATCCTGGACTTCCTGACGGGCCACTCATAGGTGGTAAGGATTGACAACAACACAACAACACAACATGGAGGCCCCTCAGGGGTGCGTGCTTATTCCCCTCCTGTATTCCCTGTTCATCCACGACTGTGTGCTCAAGCATACACCCATTCTCATCGACTGGGCTGTCGTGGAGTAGGATGAAAGCTTCAAGTTCCTTGTTGTCCACATCACCAACAAATTATCATGGTCCAAACACACCAAGACAGTCGTGAAGAGGGCACAACAATGCCTATTCCTCCGCAAGAGATTGAAAAGATTTGGTATGGGTCCTCAGATCCTCAAAAATGTCTACAGCTGCACCATCGAGAGCATCCCGACTGGTTGGATCACGTCCTGGTATGGCAACAGCTCAGCCTCCGACTGCAAGGCGCTAAAGAGTGTAGTGCGTATGGCCCTGTACATCACTGGGGCCAAGCTTCCTGCCATCCGGGACCTCTATACCAGGCAGTGTTAGAGGAAGGCCCTAAAAATTGCCAAAGACCCCAGCCACCCTAGTCATAGACTGTTTTCTCTGCTACCGCACGGCAAGCGGTACTGGAGCACCAAGTCTAGTTCCAAAAGGCTTCTTAACAGCTTCTACCCCCAAGCCATAAGACTGCTGAACAGCTAATCAAATGACTGCCAGGACTATTTGCATTGACCCCCCCCCCCCCCTTTTTTTTACGCTGCTGCTACTCTCTGTTTAATATCTATGCATAGTCACTTTACCCCTACCTACATGTATATTACCTCAATTACCTTGACTAACCTGTACCCCTGCACATTGACTCAGTACCGGTACCCCCTGTATATAGCCTCATTATGGTTATTTTATTGTAACTTTTTTAACTTTAGTTAATTTAATAAATATTTTCTTAACTCTTATTTTTCTTAAAACTGCATTGTTGGTTGTATTTGGTGCATGTGAGAAATTTCATTTGATTAACTCTGTCAAAGCTGGCACTGTTGCTCATGCAGATTATGGCCCACTAAAGTAAACGCAATTGACCCCCATTATGGCTGCTTATCACAATTTCCCTCATCACCACGTATAGCTCTTTCCATTCTCTCCTCTCTGTGGGGTGAAGTCTGACACCTTCCTCTTCCAGGTCCATTCCTTGACTTCCTCTCCCTTCCATAGATTTGCCAAGGGCAGCAGTATGTGGTGGTGGTAATGATAGATGCAGCTGTATTTGTTAATCGTAGACACAGTAGTTGCAGTGGTAGTAGTAGTGGTATGATGTAGTACAGGGTTCACAAACTGGAGGCCTACGGGTGGTATTATTTGTCCCCCCAAGTTTTCTGAACAAAAAAATTTAACAAAAAAAGTACATATATTATATATACAGTGGGGCAAAAAAGTATTTAGTCAGCCACCAATTGTGCAAGTTCTCCCACTTAAAAAGATGAGAGAGGCCTGTAATTTTCATCATAGGTACACTTCAACTATGACAGACAAAATGAGAAAAAAAATCCATTGCCAACCCTTTGTTGGCAATGACAGAGGTCAAACGTTTTCTGTAAGTCTTCACAAGGTTACAGCTGCAATTGGTGGCTGACTAAATACTTTTTTGCCCCACTGTATATATATATATACTGTATATATATATATATATATATATATATATATACAAATGTAAGCAAGGTTTGAAATTATTATGTTTCAGTCAAATATTATATATGTTTGAGCTTCTTGCGGTCAATTTGCAGTCTACAAAATAATTTGCAATTATTTTCGGGTCCCCCGACCATCCGCTCAACAAAATATCGTCTCGCGGCTGAATCTAGTTGATGTAGTAGTAACTATTAGTGGTGGAACTTTTGGAGAGGGATTAAGTGTTGCTGTAGCTGGTAACCAGTGGTGAAAAAAGTACCCAATTGTCATACTTGAGTAAAAGTAAAGATACCTTCATAGAAAATGACTCAAGTAAAAGTACAAATAATAAAAATTCCTTACATTAAGCGAATCAGATGGCACAATTTTCTAGTTTTTTAAATTTACGGATAGCCATGGGCACACTCCAACACCCAGACACCACTTAGAAACAAAGCATTTGTGTTTAGTGAGTCCGCCAGATCAGAGGCATTAGGGATGACCAGGGATGTTCTCTTGATAAGTGTTTGAATTGGAGCATTTTCTGTCCTGCTAAGCATTCAAAATGTAACGAGTACTTTTGGGTGTCAAGGAAAATGTATGGAGTAAAAAGTACATGACTTTCTTTAGGAATGTGGTGAAGTAAAAGTAAAAGTTGTCAAAAATATAAATAGCAAAGTACAGGCCGTCATTTGTTCTTCACTGACTTGCCTAGTTAAATAAAAAGTACTACTTTAAAGTATTTTTTACTTAAGTACTTTACACCACTGCTGGTAACTCATACTTCTAGGGTTTCTAAATAGATTTCTGCTCCTTGGGTATTTCATTATCATAACTTCTCACAGAGCAATTGCTGTGTGCTTAATAAAACACATACATACGAATAAAGACACACTTATACATGAAACCCTGAGCGTAGCTCCCTCTCGTAACTCCTTCTCACGCACCTCTAAATCGCAGCCCCTCAGTAAAATGAGTCCCTGGTTTTCAGTACACTCTAATAGACTGCAAATAAACTTAGTCTACAGGGATGAAGAGTGTTTAAAATTAATTAGTGCTGCTATGTCCGACTGGGGGGACCAGTGCATGTAATAATCTGCCCATTGTTCTCTGCAAATAGACCCAGTCCCAGACTCAGTAAATAGGAGCTATTGGGGAGCTGAGTGAGGGTGGGTGGGAGTAAAGGTCAGCTCCATGCCTTGTTTTAATGACAGCACATTAACTTAGTTCACTTCCTCTGGCTTTACACTGGTAATAAACAGGAGGAAATGCAGAGAGAGGGTCTGGAGAGAGAGAAGGGAGACATGTGTAAGGGGTATGGCGAGCGAGCAGTGGTTGTTGTTTGGTCATAAAGTGGCATGGAGAACCCCGCAGAGTTCAGAGGTGGCATGTCAATCGGTCGGACAGCACTGAGTTGGGTGGGTCTGTGGGTGTTGGTGGGTTTATGCTGAATCCGCTCTATTTAAGTTCTGGTGTTTAATGGGCGAATCTGATGACACTGATTTTATTTGTCATTTATAAATCAAGTGTTTTCAGAGGGGACTACTCAAACACATAGCAAAGATTTTACAATACTGTTTAGACCCCCCCCTCTCTCTTCTCTCTCTTGTTCTCTCTCTTGTTCTCTCTCTTGTTCTCTCTCTCTCTCTCTCTCTCTCTCTCTCTCTCTCTCTCTTCTCTCTCTCTCTCTCTTCTCTCTCTCTCTCTCTCTCTCTCTTCTCTCTCTCTCTCTCTCTCTCTCTCTCTCACTCCTTCTCTCACTCTCTCACTCTCCCCTTGGTCTACTCTCCCTCTGTTTCTCCAGCTGGGCTCATGTGCCAGAACACCACTGTGTCATTACCTTCTTACTACTTGGGCCATATTTACAAAAAATAAGAGGACTTTGGGGTATTTGGTTACTGGGAAACTAGCCTCATTATGTTTAAAGGAAATGGAAAACTGACTGAGAGCCAAATGGCCTTGTGATTTTAAAGGCCCTCGGCATACAATTTATCCAAAAGTACTTTCTTGTTATAAAACCATGATGTAACTCTCCTATAAAATGTATATTTTCCAAAAGAGTTGCTGAGCAGTTTGTATGCTCTAAATGTATTCAGATGGCTCAGGAGGTATAGATGAGTAAACATTTGTCTGATGTTAAAAACTCTCATGTCAAGCTAATATGCTACTTGTGACATGTTGATTCGGTATACTCGTCTGCATCAAAAATTACTGGCTTCGCCTACAAACAAAGTACACAATTTGTATAGATGTCAATGCAATTATGTTTCCTATAAGAGCCATGTGATAATTCCTGTGTGTGTGTGTGTGTGTGTGTGTGTGAGAGTGTGACAGAGACAGACAGACAGAGGGGGAATGCTGGTAAGTACTAGGGACACCTTGTATCCTCTCATTGTCACCGAGCAGGCCTGCAGAATACACAGCAGGTCCATATGTCCCGGCTGCTGCATTCCAGTTACTATACCACAGGGGTCCCCAGTCCTGTCACCACATTAGAAGCTCTGCTGGGACGCATCATTGAGCACCTCCTACAGCTGCTCGGGGGAACACAAGGGTAGGGGTTGGGGGGTGTCTTAGGTTTGCCTGGCGTAGTGGGATAAATGATCAGATATTGTATGGTGAGGTGACTGACAGCAGCAAGCTCATTATCATTTTGTGTCCTTTAAGTTGGACTTAGCAAAGTTTTAAATGCTTATATAATACCTGATAAAACCGCTAAACACTTCCAATATGTTATTATATCTTCACACGTAACTCAAAAGGATTGTCTCCTGTATAATTCAATTTTCCTTTATCAATGATGCTAACTTTTATAGGGACAGTTTTACAGCCAGGACACACTCTGTCTACAAAACCATGTCTTCAATCAAAACCATTTATTTCATCGGATATCAAACAGTGAAGTTGTTACACTTGGATCACATTGTGTCATAACTGGGAGCTTGTGGTCACATCATTCTCTCAAAGGGATTGTCCAGTCCACTTTCCAATCAAATTCTGGAGACTTAATTTCCCCCTGCAGTGCAGTATGCTTGACGATTAAAATAATCCTAAATAATCCTAATAATCCTAGTCCAATAGATTATTTCATTAAATTGACTAAATTATTTCATGTAATTAACTAAAATATACACTGGTTAGGAACACCTTCCTAATATTTAGTTGCGCTCCCCTCCCCTTTTCCCTCAGACAGCCTCAATTCGTCGAGCACGGACTCTACAAGGTATCGAAAGGGTTCTACAGGGATGTTGGCACATGTTGACTCCAATGCTTCCCACAGTTGTGTCAAGTTGGCTGGATGCCCTTTGGGTGGTGGACCATTCTTGATACACACGGCAAACTGTCGAGCATGAAAAACTCAGCAGCGTTTCAGTTCTTCAAACAAACCGGTGCGCCTTGGACCTACTACCATACCCCATACACAGACACAATCTTTTGTCTTGCAATCCATACAATCCATGTCTCAATTGTCTCAAGGCTTAAAAATCCTTCTTTAACCTGTCTCCTCCCCTTCATCTACACTGATTGAAGTGGATTTAACAGGTGACATCAATAAAAGATCAGAGCTTTCACCTGAAATCCCCTTGTCAGTCTATGTCATGGATAGAACCAGTGTTCTAAATGTAATACTCAGTGTATATTAAAACTTGGCCCCTTAAAACGGAGAATACGATGTTTCACAATAGTAAATGTTAATTTTTCTCTGTCTTGGATACAATACACTTGTATATACCTCTACAATCACTTTCAGAAAGAAAGTATGAAAAGCAGACTAGATATGACTATTTTTTAGCTGATATACTGGTTAATCTCTGTGTGATTAGGATGTCTTGTTTTTCTCTCAGCAGTCAGCAATTGTATCCTTTCTCTGACATGTGTAAATCTGTAAACAGACATAATTGCCTGTCTAATCTTATTTAGCCTCCACGTCTTGTTCACTTTCTCTTTAGCAGCATCGCGAATGCTCGCCTGTCCTGCTGTGAATAAGGCATTGTCTGTAATCCCAGATGTAATCTGCCCCCCTCGAACCCAGCAGTGGCCCGCACCTGCCCTGTATTGCAATGCTCTGTTAGCCACATGCAGGTTCTACTTCCATTTGCTGCCATACTGAGTTTGAGAATAAGGAGAGAGGCATAGAACAGGATGCCTGGTTTACCACTTCAAGAGGCTGGAGAACACACTAAAAGTCTGTGAACGCTTCAAAGCCCTCAAATTGAAAAGGTGATTTATTTTCTTTGACTTTCAAACTCTACTGAACTGTTCTGGACATTTTCAGCCGTTGATGACAGGTGATATTGTGGAAATGATACACATAATTATACAATGCATTCTGCATTTGTCTTAACAATTTCAATCAATGCAGACAGTTGTCTGAACAATAGCACACGACACTGTCATGGTTAGGGTTGCAAAAATCCGGGAACTTTCAACAACTTTCCTGGTTTTCCCGAAGTCCTGGTTGGAGGGTTCCGGATTTCCGGCTTATTCCTCCCTGATTGTGGGAATCACACACAAACAGACACACAGACACAAACAGACACACAAACACAGACGTGATGCTGAGACAGTCTGATCGATGGAACAACCCTGGGAGTGCTGGACTGATTTGTGTACTTTCACCCTGGGAAGCTGATGGATGTGTATGTTTGGTTTAGCTGTGGTGCATGCACACACAGTCACACACACACATACTGTATGGCCATGACTGAAGAGATCCCACACTGAAGGGGGGAGTTGGGTTGGTTTTCTCGCTACTTCCCCACTGTTGATTTTGGGTTCTGTTTAGAGTTTTTGTTCTACTTTTTCCCTCTTACTTCTTAGTGTAAAGAAGTTAGAGCCAACTGAGCTTTTCTCCGTGTAAACAAAAAGCCACAGCAGTCAAACTAACTTAGACTAACCAATTTATCTACTAATATTTCACTAAAACGATTGGACCCTCTGTGTAGGCAAGAAAGAAAGAAAGAAAGAAAGGCAGAAAGAAAGGCAGAAAGAAAGAAAGAAAGAAAGAAAGAAAAGAAAGGCAGAAAGAAAGAAAGAAAGAAAGAAAGAAAGAAAGAAAGAAAGAAAGAAAGAAAGAAAAGAAAGGCAGAAAGAAAGAAAGGCAGAAAGAAAGAAAGAAAGAAAGAAAGAAAGAAAGAAAGAAAAGAAAGGCAGAAAGAAAGAAAGAAAAGAAAGAAAGGCAGAAAGAAAGGTAGTAAAGTTAAGAAAAATAAAATAAATATCCCAAAGATGTTACTCACCCCTTGCACAGTCAGACAACAGAATGGCCAAAAAGATGAGCAACATGACCTTGACGACTCCCATTCTGACTGAAGACAACTTCATGTTCCCCAAATCTAAAAGACATACGGTCAAAATATATAAAAACACTCAGGCCTTCCAGATTGTATTAGTGCACACAGCAGAACTCACATCCATCCCCAGGGAAAGCAGTTTGCCTTGTTAGATGATATGGACAACATATATGCTCCAACCAGTCCGACACAGTTATGTGTCATGGCTGTTGGTTTCTGCCATAATGGAATTGAAATGCATGGGGATTTCTCTTATAAATGAAAACGCATAGTGCAGCTATGCACATTTTTTAAATCATGTGATTGATTGACACAATAACATATGTACCCTTTGTGTGAGTATATTTATCTATATTCAATATATACAATGCCTTAAGAAAGTATTCACAGCCCTTGACTTTTTCTACATTCTGCTGTGTTACAGCCTGAATTTAAAATGGATTAAATTGAGATTTTGTGTCTCTGGCCTACACACAATACCCTGCTTTACATCCACTGCTATATTGTGGATCGAGAGTTACCTCTCTAACAGAATACGGTGGGTGTTCTTTAATGGAAGCCTCTCCAAAATAATCCAGATAGAATCAGGCATGCCCCAGGGCAACTGTCTAGGTCCCTTACTTTTTCAATCTTTACTAATGACCTGCGACTGGCTCTGAGAAAAGCCTGTGTGTCTATGTATGCTGATGACACAACACTATACACATCAGCTACCACAGCAAGTGAAATCATTGCAACACTCAACAAAGAGCTGCAGTCAGTTACAATTGGCCCATCAATAATATGCATGTCAATCTCTCCAGGCTCAAAGTAAAGGAGAGATGGACTTCATCACTATTTGTATTTGTGAGAGGTGTTGACATGTTGAAAGCACCAAGCTGTCTGTTTAAACTACTAGCACACAGCTCAGACCACGTTGTATACGGCACAAGACATGCCACCAGAGGTCTCTTCACTGTCCCCAAGTCCAGAACAGACAATGGGAGGCGCACAGTACTATATAGAGCCATGACTACATGGAACTCTAATTCCACATCAAGCAACTCATGCAAGTAGTAAAATCAGATAAGTAAAAAAAAACGGATAAAAATGGAACAGCGGGGACGGTGAAGAGACACGCACACACACATATACGTATTTTGTGTTGTAGATATGTGATAGTAGTGTAAAGGCCTGAAATCTGTTGTGAAATGTATTGTAATATTAAAAAAATTGTATAACTGCCTTAATTTTGCTGGACCACGGGAAGAGAAGCTGCTGCCGTGGCTCAGGGATTTCACCATGAGGCCAATGGTGACTTTAAAACAATTACAAAGTTTAACAGACGTGATAGGGGATGTCTGAAGATGGATCAACAACATTGAAGTTACTCCACAATACTAACCTAAATGACAGACTGAAAACGAAATCTGTACAGAATAAAAACTATTCCAAAACATTCATCTTGTTTGCAACAACGTACCAAAGTAAAACTGCAAAAAATGTGTCAAAGAAATGTACTTTATGTCCTGAATACAAAGCATTATGTTTGTGGCAAATCCAAACACAACACATCACTGAGTACCACTCTTCATATTATCAAGCATGGTGGTGGCTGAATCATGTTATTGATATGCTTGTCATCGGCATGGACTAGGGATTTTGTTTTAGGATAAAACGAACGGAATAGTGCTAAGCACAGGCAAAACCCTAGAGGAAAACCTGGTTCAGTCTGCTTTCCAAACAGACATTGGGAGACAAATTCACCTTTCAGCAAGGCAATAACCTAAAATACAAGGCCAAATAGACACTAGAGTTGCTTACCAAGACGACATTGAATGTTGGAAATCTATGGCAAGACTTGAAAATGGCTGTCTAGCAATGATTAAACAACGAACTTGACAGAGCTTGAAGAATTTCTAAAAGAATAATGTGCACATGTTGTACAATCCAGGTGTGCAAAGCTCTTAGAGATTTCCCCAGAAAAACTAACCGCTGTAATTGCTGCCAAAGGTGATTTAACATGTATTGACTTAAGGGTGTGAATACTTATGTAAATGAGATAGCTCTGTATTTCATTTTTAATAAATTAGCTAAAATGTCAAACCAAACTTTTTCGTCACTTTGCCATTATGGGGTATTGTGTGTAGATGGGTGAGAGAGAAAAAAAAAAATTAACCCATTTTGAATTCAGTCTGGAAAAAGAAAATGTGGAATAAGTCAAGGGGAATGAATACTTTCTGAAGGCTCTGTATCTGTGGTCAATATGGCGCACACTCATTCAAGTTATGCTGCCCTCACAGACTGACCCTTATGTTTCAACAAATACTACAAGTAAAAATGAATATTTCTTATCTGAAACACAACTGTATTATATTGTATAACTGTCACCATTTTCATTCATTAATTACTGTATATAACATTTTACCATATCTAAAAATTACACATCATGGCAAATTAATTTAATAGTAATTTTATCCATAAAACTATATAGGTAAGCAACCAATAGATAACATCCAGTAAATTAAATAAATAATATTTCTATGAACTATTGCCAACCATTTAATCGTGTGAAAACGGTCATATGCCCTGTATATTTTTGCACAACAATGTTTTTTATGAATGACATACCTGAAGTTTCCAGTGAATGAAGTTAACCTCGTATCAGCCTCTTTATAGAACACTTGTTACCCATTCTCATACAAGTCCTCGCAGTCTCCATTTATTTATTGACAGTGGCCGATTTCATCGGCGCTTTCTTAACCACCACTATAATTAATGATCGCTCCATGACTGTATATCCTTTCAGCATAGATCGGCTATATGGAAAAACTGTCAATCAGACAAAGCATACAATCAAATGCGTACATTTATCACACATAGGTATCCATTAAAATGCTGAATTAACTTCTCGACAAACTGGAAATGTTAGATCGTTTTTAAAGTCTGTATCCCATCTGTATCTACAGTAGACTCTACTTCATCGACTACGAGATTTAGCAGGGCAGCGCTGTCTAATCCCAGCTCTCAATTTTGGACCAATCACGTATAAGGACTGGGTAACTATCAAAATTAACTCTTTATTTCTCACTATCACGATCCAATAGCCCCTACACGAGTCAAATATGTAATTGTATATGCCTCAATTTAAAGTTGTCAAAATAATTCACAGTAAGTTAAAACAATTGCAGTGCTGACAATCAGGGGTGAACGTCACCCCTGTAACAGATCTATGATAAGGTTTCCCTCCCTAATTCCTGACCTTGACCATTAGGAGGAAAAATACAACACTGACCTCAGCATTGAGGCAATTTTATCCTAACTCCAGAAGAACAAAACAGAGTAGACTTTCAGCAACGCCCATAACATCAATTTATTAAAATGAATTATGAAAAGGAAACATTTTAAATTGTTAGGGGTGAGTTGTGTTAATGTATGGATAACATACTGAAGACACCCTGTTTCGACCCCAGGAAGTAATAAGGATCCTAATAAATACTAAACAACTGCATACTATCAGTCAGATATCAGCCAATGAGGGATCAAATGAATAGGTGCTGCCACCCAGTGGGACTGGGATGTATCTGCCCTGAGAACGTCACAAGAGGCATGTTCCAATGTTCCATGAAATCCTTTTGGATCATGTTGTGCTTGAAGGTGTCTACACTCAAGTTCCAAGACAGTATGTATCAATGACGAGTTGACAAATGTCACACCTGCCTGAGAGAATAACAATGACATGTAGACATAAATGACAATAAACACTTATTCAAAGAGGAAGTCATTTAATTTTCATGACATTTAAATCATATTATTACATTTTCCCAATGTTCCACATAGCTCTTATTATTGAAATGTAGCTAGCCTTTACAAAATAAGAACAAGCTCTGAAGTAATAGGACGTCCAGTCATTGAATTACTGCATCATTCCTCTATACAGAAAAAGGAGTAATAGATTTATACATTTACATCATTTACTTTTGTTCTTTATAAAATTAAAATGACAATCTCTTAAAAGTTCTTATATTTTCCTCAATAAAAATAAAACTTGTATAAGTAGTGAGTGGTCTAGACAAGATGAAGCCTGAGAATTAGCTTATAAGACAGCGCAGATTTGATATAACTGGTGTGGCCTTGAAGTGTAAAAAGCCATGGTTGTTTGAGACAGTTATGTCAGATTGGCCATTCCTCTATCCACATCAACTCCAACTCATTCTCCATTGTAACCCAGATGGGGAAGCGTTCCCTCTGCATCAGAGGAATATGATGATGTAACAGTAGAGGAAGTAGTTATCAACTGGGAACAGTACTACATTGTGCAGAGAGGTATGTAGACAATGTATATAACCAGGTTAGGATGTAACAAAACATTTTTAACAACTTAATGGTATGAGACTATATTTGTAACATATTCTAACTGATTTCACTACAGATCACATATGTTTCTGCAATAGCAGCTGGTATGTAAACAAGATAATGAGAATGTACACCAATGACCTGCTTAGTGTAGTCGGAGAGTTGTGTCTCTATTCTAGTGACACCTGTCTAGATAAGTGTGCTATCAGTGCTACTTGACCATTGTTCACCTAACACCTTTTTCGCACCATTGGTTAGAGCCTGTAAGCATTTCACTGTAAGGTTGTATTCGGCAAATAAACTTTGATTTGATTTGATCAGTGCCACCACGGAGTTAAAATATGACTTAAGATAAATGTGCTTTGCAACAATATACACAGAAGGGGAAAAATAACAACATTGCTGCCTTAACCAACTGATGGGAGACAAGCCTCATGAACCTCTAACTAGTATGTGATATGCACTCCATGATTCTAATAATCACAGATAATCTTGGTGCTGATGATGTGTGGTAGGAGTTTACAGTCTCTCTCCACTAGGGGGCATCCAATGCCTGAGAGAGTGACTGATGTGACCAAATCAATCTCAGAGGTTGACGTTGACGAGTTACACCGGTTAAGGTTGGGGTGGGTAGGGAACAAGATAAATCATTAAAAACATGAAATGTTATGACTGAAAGAGCAATGGCCACTGCCCACATTGTTATTAAAAGGCCAGACAACTTAAGTGTCCTTTGAGACATGGTCGCTAAAATCAAAATCCCATGTCTTTAAACGTTATAACACATTCATTGCCGTTTAAAGCATTGCTGAAAACTCCACACATTTCCGTGGGAGGAATCTATACCTAAACCATTCTAGGAGTAAATCTCTTTTTTTTGTTGCTTCGCTGATAGGTAGCCTGGTGAGGATTGCTTTCCCCTCCTCATCATTACAGCATCAGGAATTACACGACAAACTAAAATTAAAACCTTTAGAGCCATTTTGGCCAAACAAGTGAGATCAGTGGTGCGGAGATTATCATCACTATCAACATAATTATCCTTCATTTACATGTTTATTATGACTTACATTCTTTAAATTAACATCGGAGCCCTGAGAGAGCTCTGGCACAAGTGTGGGAAGCCCACTAAAGCATAGGACATGATGTGAGAAGGCCTTTTTTTATACACAAGCAATAAAACAGAAATGTTCCACAGGCTTTCTCTCTCTTTTCAGCTTCAAACAGCCCTAGAAGCTGTTCCTAAAGCACTGGACCTGTCCAGAGTAGCCTTGCAACATGCCAGTACAAAACCCTATTTCCAGTCGGTTGTTTTCTTTCTTCTTCCTCTGCCTCCACAGACAGGCATCAGTGAGTCAGAGGGGAGGAGGACAGCATAGCATCAGGCGCCGTGGGTCCCTTTCAGGCAGCAGTAGCATCTCAAAAATAACAGAAAGGGTATAATCATAGTTTATGTGCCTTCACATCCGACCTTATTTCATCTCTCTGCGCTCTCATCCATGTCCTCCTATTTCAAAGCCTTGCCTTGCTTTGCTTTGCCGTGCAGTGTGATGAAGTTGATCGTTAAGGTCGCTCTGTGCAGTTGGGGATTTACTTTGAATATAGCCTCATATCCCCTGGATATGCTTCTGTAGAGGCAGGGGGCAGGGAGGCGGGGGAGTCTGTTGGTACAGCAGGGGTCAGATGCCAGTCTTGTCGCTGTAGAACGGTGTGACGTGGAACATGTAGCAGTGTGTACACACCCTAACGGGCTTCACCTGGCCGTACCGCGGTAACGGGGCTGAGTGGGAGGAGCAGCGAGAGCAGAAGATCTGAAATGACACGTTGAACAAACAAGGTATATTTGATTGTTTACCATTTATTTTACGTAGTACAATACTTCGAGATCTGTGCAGGTGTTTTGTGTTACCTTGCCACAGCTCCTACAGTGATGCTTTCTGCGGATGACTGTGAAGGGGGCCTTACAGGTGATGCAGGAGTCACATTCCTCATCAGGAACCCAGTCTGGGGGGTCTACAGGGGAAAAGCATAGGCACATTAATAGTGGTGCTTGTTTATTCATGCGTCACTGTGCATGCATGCATATGTGTGTATGTGATTTTTGAGGAGAAAGGCGAGGTGCTGACCTTCGAACTGTTCCTCCCGGGCCTTGGCTGCCAGCTCAGAGGAAGAGATGGTCTCCTGACAGAGAGCACAGTCTTCCAGCATGGCGCTGCGCAGCCCTGGACCTGCTGAACCACACAGAGCACAGCTGTGTCATAACCATGGTCATTCTGTCAGTATACAGTACATTACAGAATAACATACTGGGAGAAGTACACTAAGATCCTTGGCATTACTGCAAGTCAATATAAAGATTCCCACCTTTCTGCTTGTCATTGTCCCCCTGCTCAGAGGTAGCCATGACTTCAAACAGTGTCTTCAGAATGCTTCGAAGGTCAGCCGCGTAGTTTGTCTGCAGTTGGTCAGCAACACCTGGGGGTCAAGAGGAACCAGTGAGATGCAAGGAAACGGTGGTGCAAATGTGGAACATGTGATAAGAGCAAAGCCCAGTAGGCTAATGTATTGTGGAACACAGTGTAAAGCCTTTGGAGTTTAGTTTATTAGGATCCCTATTAGCTACTGCACATGCAGCAGCTACTCTTCCCGTGGTCCACATAAAACGCACAAATTCATGACAAAGTACTATATATTGTAAAGACACCAAGGGACAACAAAAATACAATTTACACACTATTCATATATACAGTTCAATTAGATCTATAGAGAGAGGAGAGGATGTGATACAAGATGTTTTTTAAAATCTTTCTTTTTGCCTGAGTAACCTCTGGTGGCAGAGCATTCCACGATGTCATGGCTCTATACATAACTGAGTAACCTCTGGTGACAGAGCATTCCACGATGTCATGGCTCTATACATAACTGAGTAACCTCTGGTGACAGAGCATTCCACGATGTCATGGCTCTATACATAACTGAGTAACCTCTGGTGACAGATCATTCCACGATGTCATGGCTCTATACATAACTGAGTAACCTCTGGTGGCAGAGCATTCCACGATGTCATGGCTCTATACATAACTGAGTAACCTCTGGTGACAGAGCATTCCACGATGTCATGGCTCTATACATAACTGAGTAACCTCTGGTGGCAGAGCATTCCACGATGTCATGGCTCTATACATAACTGAGTAACCTCTGGTGACAGAGCATTCCACGATGTCATGGCTCTATACATAACTGAGTAACCTCTGGTGACAGAGCATTCCACGATGTCATGGCTCTATACATAACTGAGTAACCTCTGGTGACAGAGCATTCCACGATGTCATGGCTCTATACATAACTGAGCGACACATTCCATCTGTTTTTGGTTTGGGTACTGTGAAGAAACCCATAGTGGAGTGTCTGGTGGAGTATGGATGTCTGTTTGAAGTGTATGCAAATAGATTATACAAGTGTTTAGGCATTTCCAACACACACACACGTTTCCTAGTCAATAGTAGTAGTCAATTTCTCAACCATGAAAAACGATCATGCATGTTGTTGTTAGTTCTGTGTACAGTTAAGGGCAAGGCGTTCTGCTTTGTTTTGAGCCCGCTGCAGTTTTACAAGGTCTTTCTCTGCTGCACCTGACCACATTACCGTACAGTCATCAAGATGGGACAAGATCAGAGCCTGAACAATTAGTTGATCTGTGTGTCAAAAACACAGAAAATATTTTTATAAACAGACCTACCTCTCCCCATCATCACAGCAACTTTGTCAATATGACTTGACCGTGATAACGGACTATCCAATGTTACTCCTAGGACTTCAACTTCTTCAATGGGCACACCCTTTATGTCAAACTCCAGCTGAGGTTGAGGTCTAAGAGGAAGGTTTTAGATGTATTTAAGACCAGTTATTTGGTCATTACCCATTTTGACACTGACTGTAACTCCTTGCTAAGAGTCTCAGTGAGCTCACTGGCTGTGGGTGCTGATGTGTAGTCATCAGCCTACATGGTCATTTTAGCTTCTTGTAAGACTAGCAGCAAATCATTTGTAATAAATAGAGAAGCACTATGGGGTGGAGTGAAGAGGAGTGCATACTGGTTAAGCAACAAAAGCATGATTTCATTGTCTTTCAGAGTAAAAAGAAAGAAAAACATGAGAAACATAGACTGATTTACCCCATCAAACCACAGCTATACCCTTGGAGAGTAATATCCTTGGACAGATAGTCATACCCTCAGAGAGAGAGGGAGTGTGTCATACCCGATATGCAGACGAAGAGGCGGTGGATGAGGTCACTGCTGCTGTGGAAGCGCGAGCGGATCTTGTTCCTGGCGGCCATCTTAGCAGCCTGCAGGGCCAGCTGGATCTCATGGTGGTCCAGATCCTCTGACGTCCCTGAGCTCGTGGTAAGACTGCTGACAGGGCTGGAGGAGAGAGGGGGAGCGCACGTACAAGAGAGAGAGTGAGAACGGGAGAGAGAGATCCAGTGAAGGGAGAGGGAGGATGGAGGGAGAGAGGAGGTACTGTCATATTGTCATTGTTATAAACACAGAAACACTGTTCACCAGCATATTGTGTACTGCACTTGAATATGCATCGTACTATAGGGGTTTTGGTTGATTTCAATCTCAAAGTGAGTGAAATAGAGATGGGCAAGGGTTATAGTACTAACATAAGCTGTAACATGGGGATGTACGAAACAGAAACACACACACGGCCAGCGGTTACCTGGCTGTGTAAGCACTGCTGGACAGACTACATGTGGTGACAGACACACTCTCACAGTCACTACTGGAGACTGAGCTGAGAGGAGAGTCCTGGAAAAAACTGGGAATAAATCATTAAATAAAATAATAAACCGATAACATATGGGCAACATAAAACGGGATCTGTGAACATTATGATGGGCACAAAAGTAGCATAAAGCCAAGTGCAAATAGCAACTAGAACATAAAACAACAAGTGGATGACAAGATCCTGGTTCAATTAGCCAGAGAGACATGGAGGAAGTTTGCTTTCCACAGATATGTAAATGACTGTTGTTGAGGCCTACCTGCTTTGAAGGGGAGCGCTGATAATACATCACCCAAACACACACCTATAGTACATATGCTCATACCTAGTGTTCTTCTTGCTCTCTTCCTTGGACTCCCCGTCTGTCTGTCTGGTTCCCGTCCTGTCCCTTCCCCCGCTGGCCTGAGGCCTCCTCACTGTCCTCCACTGGTGGACACAGGGCTCTGGGGCTCCCCTTACTCCATTGGAGCTGCTGTCCTGGCCCAGGCCCTGCTGAGATCCCGGGGCCACCACCACCAGGCACTTGTCACAGCGCTGGTCCCCTTCCTCCTCCCCTGGAGGAGGCTCTAAGGAGCAGCGGGAGGAGGGGGGCGTCAGCTGGGGGGGAGAGTCCCCCTTCCTATGTAAGTTGTGTCCTGAGGAGGCCAGGCGACAGGCAGAGGACTGGATGACAGAGCTGTGTGGTGGATGGGGCTTGCAGTGTTTGTCCAACCCCAGGTCCATCCCCAGCCCTGTGTTGTCCATGGTGAGGGTGTCATCATGGCCGTCTTCACAGCTGCCGCAGCAGACACAGGAGTTGAGCAGGCAGTGGGTGGCCACCAGGGGGCCGCAGGGCTCTGTAGCTGAGGAGAGGGGGGGGCGGGGCAGGAGCAGCTTGTCCACAGCCAGCTCAGTCAGGCTGGGGGACCCGGGATTGAAGATGACCGTGGCCGAGAGCTTCATCCCTCCCATACGGTGTGCAATGACTTCAGCAGTCTCGCCCCCCTCCAGGCCCACCTCCCAGCCGTTAGTGTAGGGCAAGGGCTCCAGGCCGGGGGTGGGGCCTGGTCGCTTGGTGTTTGGGCACTGTGGGGGCATGTTTTGGGGCTGCTGGGACGGATCTGACTGAGCATCAGTGGACCAGCCATTCCTGGTTGAGTCTGTCAGGAGGCCAGGTCTGTGGGGCTGAGGCAAGGAGGGCTGAGGGGCTTTGGAAGGCGAGGTCAAACGGCTGCTGGTCACAATGTCCCCTCCTGCATCCAGGTCCTCCATGAAGAAGACTCTGTCCTCCTCCTCATGGTAGAGACCTGTCCTTCCCCGGCCCACCAGGAACCGGAGGGGGGAGGCCTCGGTGCTGGAGCCCCCGCTGGAGCCCCCTCTGTTGGGGCGGTGGGCCGGGGACTGGCCCTGGCTGGGAGGGGACAGCAGCGTGGACATCTCATCCCCCACACGGTACACCATCATGTTGAGCTGTTCGATCTCCTCCTCATCATATTGCATGGAGCAGGCCAGGTCTGCCTCCTCCACCTCCTCACACAGAGAACCCTGCTCCCTCTCCCGCTTCACCTCCTCCCACTCCCTGTCCTCCTCCTCCTGGATGTGGGAGATGCACAGAGACAGCACCTCCTGTTGCTGCACTCTCTCCTCCTCGCTCCCCTCCTCACCAGTGTCGCTGGTGGGGCTGCTGGATGAAGGGAGGTCTGGGGCTATGGTGGGGGTTGGGGTGGGTGTGGGTGGGCACTCAGGGACCAAGGGGAACTCCCCGTCCTGAGAGATACAAAGGCTCCGCTCCAGCGTCAACAACTCCTCCTCTGACAGGGTCTGCAGCAGGTCCCTATGGGAATAACACAACCTTAACAACATACTTACCAGCCTAAAATGATCCCTCAATGAGGATGGTAGTGGCCCATGACCTTTAGATTGTTTGCCCAGGTTCTTGAGACTGATGTTCAAAAGATTGTTGTGAATGACAGAACTATTTTCTATGATTAAATACAGAAGACAATCTATATGTGTATCCTCTTTACGGTACCTGATCTTCTTCAGTAAAGTGCGAAAAGGCCGGAGGAGCTCAGACATGTCCTCTGGTTTCCTATCCAGGTTGAGTGGACCTTCACCGTACACCACCAGACCACTGAGGGAGAGACAGGGGGATTATAACATGTTATTAGTATCAGACTTCTAGGAAGAAGAGGAAGATGGAGACAGAGGAGAAAACACTTACCACACAATGGCTAGTCTGGGGATTGTAAACATCAGAGCGGGTTCATAGTCATCGATCATGTCTTGGCTGAGATAGCCCAGCTTGAGCGCCCTGAGACAAAAACAACAAAGACGAGAGGATGTGAAATAATATTGGCCAACCATTTAAAAAATTTACTAAACCCTGCATCTCCTGTGACATCACTCGTCTCTATTCCTCTGTTGCCCCTGCATACAACTCACCTATCCACAGTCTCACAGAAGAGCACAATCACCTCCTGCTGAACATAGTATTCTTTGGGAGACTTCACAGGCACCATGGCTGACACATAGCTGACAGAAGAGGAGATAGAGGGAATTGTGTAAAACAAAATACGTAAATACAGTCAAATATGTTGTTGTTGATGATGTCCAAAAGCTAAAGATGTTGATGTCCTATAGCTACCTGAGCTCAAACTCAGCAAAGAGGCTGTCGAAGTGGCGTAGCGCGTCCCTCATGCGGTCAGTGTATAAGTTGAGGTCTCTGAGGGCCTGGTCTCTCGTGATGTTTCGGACTTCCTCCAGACTATGGGTCAGGTCCTTGGCTAGAGGCCTCATGGCCATACTCTCGATCTCCCTGTTCATGATGATGGAGCCTGCAGCCAGACACTACACACAGAGATGGAGAGAGAATGACTTGTGTTATTTAACAGTTCTCTTTCAAGTATTCGTTTCTCTATTTCACTTATGGGATACTTCTCCAGCGTATTCGTCTGAAGCCTTTATTACACTACTCCAGCCATGATTGGCTGAACGTGGGGGGGGACCCGGTCGACCCTCTCTTGGAGCGGAGAGAGAACTGGTTGGCATGAGCAGTGTCAAACTGGGTACAGGGCACGATAGACAGGGAATACAGACTAGAATTCGCTGTCACCCGCCTCAATTCAATGGAATCATATACACTCAGGAATCAGCGTGTGTACTCCGGGAGGAAATCACATCGCTAATAGGGAAAAGGGCAATAAGAATTGTTCCTCCAGAGCAAAGCCACTGCGGTTTTTACTCAAGATATTTCCAGGTTCCAAAAAAGGGGGGCGGCATACGCCCAATCCTAGATCTACGTGTTCTGAACAGGCACATGAGAAAGTACATGTTCAGAATGTTGACACGCACTGCTCTGCTACGTTCTGTGCGACCAGGCGATTTGTTCGTATTCGTCGACCTGAAGGACGCTTACTTTCACATCTCAATATACCCTCCTCACAAGAACTTTCTCAGATTCGCTTTTCTGGGACTCCCTTTCGGACTCTCACTGTCACCTTGTGTCTTTACGAAGTGTGCCGAGGCAGCCATAGCCCCACTCAGAGAGGGGCATTTGGCTGATGATGTACAGTTGAAGTCGGAAGTTTACATACACCTTAGCCAAATACATTTAATCCAAGTAAAAATTCCCTGTCTTAGTGTCACGTTCTGACCTTAGTTCCTTTGTTATGTCTTTGTTTTAGTTTGGTCAGGGCGTGAGTTGGGGTGGGTAGTCTGTTATTTTTATTTATTTTTATGTTGTGTTTGTGTTTGGCCTGGTATGGTTCTCAATCAGAGGCAGGTGTCGTTTGTTGTCTCTGATTGAGAACCATACTTAGGTAGCCTTTTCCCACCTGTGTTTTGTGGGTGATTATTTGTCAGTGTCAGTGTTAGTTCCACACAGGACTGTGTCGGTTTTCATTTATTTCTCTTGTTCCTTTTGTTTTCTGTGTCCAGTGATATTTCATTAAAATACACTGCTCAAAAAAATAAAGGGAACACTAAAATAACACATCCTAGATCTGAATGAATGAAATATTCTTATTAAATACTTTTTTCTTTACGTAGTTGAATGTGCTGACAACAAAATCACACAAAAATGATCAATGGAAATCAAATTTATCAACCCATGGAGGTCTGGATTTGGAGTCACACCACACTACAGGCTGATCCAACTTTGATGTAGTGTCCTTAAAACAAGTCAAAATGAGGCTCAGTAGTGTGTGTGGCCTCCACGTGCCTGTATGACCTCCCTACAACGCCTGGGCATGCTCCTGATGAGGTGGCGGATGGTCTCCTGAGGGATCTCCTCCCAGACCTGGACTAAAGCATCCGCCAACTCCTGGACAGTCTGTGGTGCAACGTGGCGTTGGTGGATGGAGCGAGACATGATGTCCCAGATGTGATCAATTGGATTCAGGTCTGGGGAACGGGCGGGCCAGTCCATAGCATCAATGCCTTCCTCTTGCAGGAACTGCTGACACAATCCAGCCACATGAGGTCTAGCATTGTCTTGCATTAGCAGGAACCCAGGGCCAACCGCACCAGCATATGGTCTCACAAGGGGTCTGAGGATCTCATCTCGGTACCTAATGGCAGTCAGGCTACCTCTGGCGAGCACATGGAGGGCTGTGCGGCCCCCCAAAGAAATGACACCCCACACCATGACTGACCCACCGCCAAACCGGTCATGCTGGAGGATGTTGCAGGCAGCAGAATGTTCTCCGCAGCGTCTTCAGACTCTGTCACGTCTGTCACGTGCTCAGTGTGAACCTGCTTTCATCTGTGAAGAGCACAGGGCGCCAGTGGCGAATTTGCCAATCTTGGTGTTCTCTGGCAAATGCCAAACGTCCTGCACGGTGTTGGGCTGTAAGCACAACCCCCACCTGTGGAAGTCGGGCCCTCATACCACCCTCATGGAGTCTGTTTCTGACCGTTTGAGCAGACACATGCACATTTGTGGCCTGCTGGAGGTCATTTTGCAGGGCTCTGGCAGTGCTCCTCCTCGCACAAAGACGGAGGTAGCGGTCCTGCTGCTGGGTTGTTGCCCTCCTACGGCCTCCTCCACGTCTCCTGATGTACTGGCCTGTCTCCTGGTAGCGCCTCCATGCTCTGGACACTACGCTGACAGACACAGCAAACCTTCTTGCCACAGCTCGCATTGATGTCCCATCCTGGATGAGCTGCACTACCTGAGCTACTTGTGTGGGTTGTAGACTCCGTTTCATGCTACCAGTAGAGTGAAAGCACCGCCAGCATTCAAAAGTGACCAAAACATCAGCCAGGAAGCATAGGAACTGAGAAGTGGTCTTTGGTCACCACCTGCAGAACCACTCCTTTATTGGGGGTGTCTTGCTAATTGCCTATAATTTCCACCTGTTGTCTATTCCATTTGCACAACAGCATGTGAAATTTATTGTCAATCAGTGTTGCTTCCTAACTGGACAGTTTGATTTCACAGAAGTGTGATTGACTTGGAGTTACATTGTGTTGTTTAAGTGTTCCCTTTATTTTTTTGAGCAGTGTATATCATGAACACATACCACGCTGCGCTTTGGTCCTCCTCCCCTTCCACCGAAGACAACCGTTACACTTAGGTCAGTTAGGATCACCGCTATATTTTAAGAATGTGAAATGTCAGAATAATAGTAGAGTGAAGGATTTATTTAAGCTTTTATTTCTTTCATCACATTCCCAGTGGGTCAGAAGTTTACAAACACTCAATTAGTATTTGGTAGCATTGCCTTCGAATTGTTTAACTTGGGTCAAACGTTTCAGGTAGCCTTCCACAAGCTTCCCACAATAAGTTGGGTGAATTTTGGCCCATTCCTCCTGACAGAGCTAGTGTAACTGAGGCAGTTTTGTAGGCCTCCTTGCTCGCGCACGCTTTTTCAGTTCTGCCCACAAATATTCTTTAGGGTTGAGGTCAGGGCTTTGTGATGGCCACTCCAATACCTTGACTTTGTTGTCCTTAAGCCCTCTTGACTTTGTTGTCCTTAAGTCAACTTTGGAAGTATGATTGGGGTCATTGTTCATTTGGAAGACCCATTGGCGACCAAGTTTAACTTCCTGACTGATGTCTTGTGATGTTGCTTCAATATATCCACATAATTTTCCCGCCATCTATTATGTGAAGTGCACCAGTCCCTCCTGCAGCAAAGCACCCCCACAACATGATGCTGCCACCCCCGTGCTTCCCTCCAAACACAACGATGGTCATTATGGCCAAACAGTTCTATTTTTGTTTCATCAGACCAGAGGACACTTCTCCAAAAAGTACGATCTTTGTCCCCATGTGCAGTTGCAAACCGTAGTACTGCATTGTCGGAACTAGAAGCCCAAGCATTTCGCTACACTCGCATTAACATCTGCTAACCATGTGTATGTGACAAATTTTTTTTGATTTGATTTAGTCTGGCTTTTTTATGGCAGTTTTGGAGCTGAGCGGCCTTTCAGGTTATGTCGATATAGAACTTGTTTTACTGTGGATATAGATACTTTTGTTCCCGTTTCCTCAAGCATCTTCACAGTGTCATTTTGTCACGGCCGTAGTTGGTGGAAGAAGGGGAGGACCAATGCACAGCGTGGTAAGTGTCCATCTTTTTAATAAAGTAAATGAACACTGAACAAAAACAATAAAGAGAACCCGGTTCTGTCTGGTGCAGATACCAACAATCAACAGAAAAAAATCACCCACAACTCAAGGGTGAAAACAGGCTTCCTAAGTATGGTTCTCAATCAGGGACAACGATTGACAGCTGCCTCTGATTGAGAACCATACCAGGCCAAACACAGAAATCCCAAATCATAGAAAAAAGAACATAGACTGCCCACCCCAACTCACGCCCTGACCATACTAAAACAAAGACAAAACAAAGGAACTAAGGTCAGAACGGGACAGTACCCCCCCCCCCCCCCCCCCCAAAACCTGAACCTATAGAGGAGGGTCTGGGTGAGCGTCTGTCTGTGGTGGCGGCTCTGGCACGGGACGTGGACCCCACTCCACCATAGTCTTTGTCAGCCTCTTAACCCGCCTCCGTGGCCTCTTTAGGGCGGTGACTCTCGCCGCCGACCTCGGACTGGGGACCCTAGCAACGGGTCCCGAATGGACGGGAGATTCCGGTAGCACCGGACAGGCGGGAGATTCCGGAAGGCTATGCCTGCGCACCGGGGACACCGTGCGCCTCACGGCATAACACGGTGCCTGCCCGGTCCACCTCTCTCCACGGTAAGCACGGGGAGTTGGCTCAGGTCTCCTACCTGACTTAGCCACACTCCCCGTGTGCCCCCCCCCCCAAATACATTTTTAGGGCTGTCTCTCGGGCTTCCTTGATAGCCGTGCCAACTCCATTCTCCGGTATCCCTCCTCGCACTGTTCCAGAGAATCCCAGGTGGGCTCCGGCACTCTCCCTGGGTCGACCGACCACCTTTCTATTTCGTCCCAAGTTGTCACATAGTCCAGATCTCGCTGCTGCCCGATACCACGCTGCTTGGTCCTTGGTTGGTGGGTGATTCTGTCACGGCCGTTGTTGGTGGAAGAAGGTGAGGACCAATGCACAGCATGTAAGTGTCCATCTTTTTAATAAAGTAAATGAACACTGAACAAAAACAATAAAGTGAACGAACGAACCCGAAACAGTTCTGTCTGGTGCTGATACCAATACTCAACAGAAAACGATCACCCACAACTCAAGGGTGAAAACAGGCTACCTAAGTATGGTTCTCAATCAGGGACAACGATTGACAGCTGCCTCTGATTGAGAACCATACCAGGCCAAACAAAGAAATCCCAAATCATAGAAAAAAGAACATAGACTGCCCACCCCAACTCACGCCCTGACCATACTAAAACAAAGACAAAACAAAGGAACTAAGGTCAGAAAGTGACACATTTGCTGTTGTTCTGGGATTGATTTGCACTTTTCGCATCAAAGTACGTTAATCTCTAAGAGACAAAACACGTCTCCTTCCTGAGTCTATCAGAAGCTTCTAAAGCCATGACAATCTGGAATTACCCAAGCTGTTTAAAGGCACAGTCAACTTAGTGTATGTAAACTTCTGACCCACTGGAATTGTGATACAGTGAATTATAAGTGAAATAATCTGTGTGTAAACAATTGTTGGAAAAATTACTTGTGTCATGCACGAAGTAGATGTCCTAACAGACTTGCCAAAACTATAGTTTGTTAACAAGAAATTTGTGTAGTGGTTGAAAAACGAGTTTAATGACTCCAATCTAAGTGTATGTAAACTTCCGACTTCAACTGTAGATAGATAATTGTCTGTTGTGCAAGCAATTGAGACAAGAGGTCTTAGAACACAGTCAGCTACAATTGGAACACCTGGCATCGCTAGGTTTCAGAATAAACATAGTAAAGAGTGTTTTGATTCCCACGCAATCTCTTTCCTAGGTTTAATCCTAGATGCGGTATCATTCAAAGCTCGCCTTTCAGTGAAACGTATAAGTACATTCCAATTTTGCCTAGCACTGTTTCTCAGGGGGAATCTAGTCTCTTTCAAAACATGCCTGAGGCTGCTAGGTTTGATGGCATCGGCTTGAGTAGTCACCCCATTAAGAATATGAGAGGGTTTCAACGCTGGGTCTCTTCTCTAGGTCTGAGCCCAATATGTCACAAACATCACATGTACAGATCTCCATAGACTGCATGGTAGCACTGCACCTCTGGAAACACCGGACATAAACTGCCTGGACCTCCTTACAGTGTCCCTAGCATTAAAGTAGTTCCTCCCATTTCTGGTGGGTCTTCATGTTCTAGTCAGAACAGACAATAACACTGTTGTGGCTTACATAAATAAGGGGGACTGCGATCCTCTCACTTACACACACTGATTATGTGGAGCCGTGTGCATCTCCAGTCACTGAGAGCTACTCATGTACCATGAGTACTGAATCTGGGGGCAGATTTACTTTCCAGGGGGAACACTCTATACAGAGAGGGGAAGCTCCACCCAGAGGTAGCCAATCAGGTTTGGATGCACTTCGGCATTCCAGCAGTGGATCTTTATGCATCAATGGAGAATACTCAGTGTCCACTGTTCTTTTCCCTGAGGGATCGGTATGCACAGATGGGAGCGGACGCATTGGCACATGAGTGCCCACGCGTCCACCTGTATACATTCCCCCACTTTAATGCTACCTGCTGCCCCTTATATCACATAAGTGAACTACCGAAACTAATACTTGAAAGAGAACTTTAAGTTACGGCCGCAACCCCGGTTCTCTGATGGTATGAGTGAGGTAGTTACGGCCGCAACCCCGGTTCTCTGATGGTATGAGTGAGGTAGTTACGGCCGCAACCCCGGTTCTCTGATGGTATGAGTGAGGTAGTTACGGCCGCAACCCCGGTTCCCTGATGGTATGAGTGAGGTAGTTACGGCCGCAACCCCGGTTCTCTGATGGTATGAGTGAGGTAGTTACGGCCGCAACCCCGGTTCTCTGATGGTATGAGTGAGGTAGTTACGGCCGCAACCCCGGTTCTCTGATGGTATGAGTGAGGTAGTTACGGCCGCAACCCCGGTTCTCTGATATTATGAGTGAGGTATTTCACCAGACCACCCCCTCCTTGTATGAGCGAGGAAGAGGTGTCGCATATTTTTGAATGACTCAAGAGACACAGCGTTGAACCTTTTATAGGGTAGGAGGGAAACCCTTCTCGACGCACACGTCTCGATGTCCAGCCAATCATGGCTGGCGTAGTGTAATAAAGGCTTCAAACAAATACGCTGGAGAAGTATCCCATAAGTGAAATACCTCACTCATACTATCAGAGAACCGGGGTTACGGTCGTAACCTAAAGTTATTTATCCAGGTTAGTCTCATTAAGACTTGTTGTCTATGTGCAACTGATTAACACAAGGAATAATGAGTTAGGCTATATAACGATACACCTTTACATAGTGATAGGAAAAAAACAGATAGGAAAAAGACAGTAAACGGGCATGACTTCTTTAAGAGTGCCTATAGTTATTGTGATGTGAGATGATACTGGAGGGCATACAGTACAGTACAGTACCTCAGCCCCAAACCACAGCTGTCCTGCCAGGTTGTCATGGCGAATCTCCTCTGGGAACTTGACACAGAAGTCTCTGTTGGCTCGGTCATCAGGGATACATTCATCCATGATCTGGTTGATAATGTTCAACACGTTGTCCTGCAGACACATGGAGAGTGACAGGAAAAGAGATTGAATACATCTGTGAATAAATGTACTGAATGAAAAAGGACAGTCAATATATATTTTTCTGTTGGGTGAATGACTGGAAACAGAGCAAAAAAACCACATATTTTCTAATCATGTCACAAACTACCCCTGTAAATCTACCCCTGTAAATCCACTAACTAAATATCACCCCCTACATGTAGTGTCTCGAAAACATGTTCCGGACCTTTGGCGACTAGTAATTATTTTTTAAACTTCCCACTTTGGGCTGGATGTGTCAATGTGTAGTTCATATGCATAATCTATGAGCAGAATTACTCTTACCTCCATTTGCTACGAAATTCCTAGTTTGAAAGCAACTGTTTTTCTGAAATCTGTGCTGTGCCATTTTCCCGCACGTGGGCCAGCAACCTAGCAATTCAGTTTAACCAATTAGCTTCAGCCCCTCGCCATATGATTGACAGCTAGCAATATTCACAAGATGCACCCACAGCAGAGCGAGAAAGAGAGCAATGACGTGGTGCACATTCTGTACGTGACGTAGTATGCCATTTTCAGGGACCACTTTTGGCCCATGAGCGCTACTTTCAATACTACTGGCTAAAAAGGTATCGAACTGTGCCGGAGAATCCCTTTAAACAGGAAACAGGCTGAAAACAATTACAGGCCCATGCCCAGAACGGCCCATTATAGCCCTCAGTCACATCTTAATTCCCCCTCAATAAAAAACACTAAACTAAATCCCATAATTGCAGCGGTGCACACACACTGGCACACACAGCGAGAGCTAATCAACAGCTTGTGTAGCGCTGGCATGTACAACAGTTATAACAATGAGTTACAATGAGCCTTTCAAGGAGAAAGATTAAAAAGCTTAACCACCGACTCCTTTATTGCAGTGCAGTACTACGTATGTCTTGGCCATGTGTGGTACACTACAGCAAGGGCTAATCTTGACCACTATCAGCCCTCATCACAGAACATGACATTGGGATGATACCTAGAGTAGCTGCAGAATAGAGAGCTTGCACTCTCTACCCTCCTACCCTCTAGGTTTTGCTTTGCTCAGACCATTTGCCTTCCATTCTGGACGTCTCAGGTATACAGGGTATTATGAAAGCTTGCTGGTAACATTGTGTTTTGTCTTCACAAGATAGCCTACACCAAAATAATTTTCTAATCATGGGATTTAAAAGTATCCCAAATATATTAAAAGTGAAAGTCATGTTTCCCATAACTGTGTGTAAGCAAAACACTGACTGAGAGAACAAGAGGCAGCGCAGCTCCCTGAAGCATTGTTATTTTCCTTTAGGGGAGATATGGAAAGAGCCAAACCAGGAATTATAATTCTCAGTTGCTGAACATGTCCTGCAGTCAGTCAGCTAAAAGCCATTCTTTCAGTTTACGAAGCACATCACAATGCAAAACTAACATACAGACCACAGCAGGGCGTGGTCAATTTAAAGCTGCAATAGGAAACTATTTGGGTGACCCGACCAAATAGAAGTGTGTGTTATAGATCTGTCACTCATTGAAACTAAGTCTAAGAAGCCGTATATCTGTTCTACGTGAAATTAGGCAAACTATTGCGAGCAATTGCTGCATAGTGCATCTTTAAGGTGACAATGAAGCGAGCGAAGGAAAAAGAGAGGAGGGACAATGAGAGCATGGAATGGAGAAAGGGAGCGAGGAGGTGGGTGGGAGCGATGGAGAGAGAGAAAAATAGGAGAGAGGAAAAGCAGTTGGGGTTCAAGCAGTGACCTTATTAGGAGCTTCCCCCCCTCAGGGCCCTGGGTGCACTAGGCTCATTTATGGTGGTGGGCCTGCTAACGATCTCTCAGTCTGCCCCCCTGAACATCACACCAGCAGGCAGCAGCATGGCAGCCTTCAACTCACACAGTCCCGACCCCACACGCAATCACCTAACCCTCACCGCATATATGGAGGATGAATGGTATATAAATGTCAAAGTCCCCCGACTCCAAAACGACACAATGGTCAACACCATCGGTCATGTGACAGGTCTCAGACAGAGACAAATACAGTACGTTTGTGAGTCGGATAAGCTTAAGCTCCTGTCAAGCAGGTTAATATCCTATAGTGGATCTACATAACATTGACATATCAAGTCATACAACAACAACCTGACATTCAACCATTCACTCTGACCCCATACTGCCTGAAAACATCAAACCAGGTGTCATGATAGCCTATCTCTAGATAAAAGCCTTCCAAAGAAGTCACTCATCCAAGGCTTCAGTCCTGACCTAGATAACAGCAACACAACCCACTCACAACCTGATAAAGGCTATCAAAACAACAACAAAATGTGACATGAGAATCAACTGCTTCCACCCCGAGTGACTCCTTATCTCACCTTGTGACTGTGAGCTGGCTTGATTTAAGGGCCCATCCAATCATATAACCGCTACCATATATATATACCATTTTGCAGTTCAAACTCCACTTAGGAGTAAAAAATAATGATCCTCTTAACTCAAAAGCATGTCGCTTTAACAGAATCTGCTGGAAACTTCAATACTTGAACTATCACTCACTTTGCTTGGCATGGTGGATTATTTAAGTGCTCACTGTCAAAAAGGGTTATAGAATTACCTCATAAAATGTCTGATGGATTTGTATTAATTGATGGAGTTTGAAGTCAAAGAAATTAGAAACATAGCGAAACTAAACTATAAAAGACTTGCTATAGAATTGTGGCCCTATTCAAATCAACCAGTGTCAGTTCCTTTCGATTCTTACCTGACAGGATCTGAACTGGTTGACCAGCAGAGTACACCTCTGAGGGTCTTTCCTGCCATCCAGGCTGTCCAGTTCTGTGGCCACTTGGTTAAGCTCCTCATCAGCATAGTAGAACTGTGCCAGGAGCTGAGGGTCCGTCCTCTGCAGAGATAGAAAAATAAAATAAAATAAATAATAATAATAATAATAATAATACAGGCTAATATTAAACACTCACAAAGGTAGATCAATTAAATAACTCTTAGGTAGGCAGTTTACTGTAGAGTAGAGGGAAATTGCAGTGTCTCTACATAGGTAAAGAAAGGTTGCCACATTCAGTAGAATTTGTCAGAAATGTTATCTTCTCCAATTTTCTAAAGTGTAAGATATCTTTAATCCACACAAAATGAGAGGGAGGAGAGGGCATATTCCATATAAGTAAAATCAACCTTCCTGCCAACAAACTCACAAAAGCTAGGACCAGAGCAGGACCAAAACATGTATTAAATGAAGCAGCAGCTTGCCAACACCTGTCGCAAACAGGGTGGACATCAGGATAGATCTTAGAAAGCCTGCATTTAGTCCAGTGAGTGCGGTGTAACATTTTGCATTGGATCAAACCCTGTTTGGCACAAATAGAAGAGGAGTGGACACAGTACAGAATATCTTCCCATGTGTCATCAGCAAACTCATCACCTAGATCCTGTTCCCATAAAGTTTTAATAGCTGCGAATGAAGGATTGTGAAGAGAGTAAATTTCATCATAGCTATAAGAAATAATGCCTTTTACTGTTGGGGATGGTGTGAAAAATGCATCAGTGGGAGGGCCCACAGAAAGAGTGGGGAATTGAGTGGTCATGTCACGAACAAAGGTGCTCACTTGTAGATATCTAAAGAAATTATTATTCAGAAGGTGGAATTTAGCTGAGATTTGTTGGAACGGTGCAAACGTGCCGTCAATATACAAATCATTGAATGATTTGATGCCAAGGCTGAACCACATGGAGAAGGCTCCATCTACTAGCGTTGAATGGAAAACGTGATTTCTGAGTAGAGGGGCCCTTAATGAATAGGTTTGCAAACCAAAGTGACGTCTAAACTGGTTCCAGATCTTGAGTGTTTTTTACTAAAATGTTTTTGGTATAACTTGAAGTAGTAGAATGAATAGGGGAATGTGCCAAAGCAGCCAGTGAGGATGGCATACATGAGGAAGATTATATCTTCAACCATGCTGGAATGATATGTGGGGTATCTGCACAGATCCACTACTGAATTACATGGACGTTGGCAGCCCAATAATAGAACTGGAAATTAGGTAGGGCCATGCCCCCTAAGAGTTTAGTTAGGCCTTTGCAGAAACACCTAGCGGATCCTTGGATTTTTATTATTACAGATGAAGTGTGAGATTATCCCATCTAGTTTGCAGAAAAAATATTCTGGAATAAAAATAGGTATGCATTGAATGAGGTAGACCAGCTAATGATAGGGGGAGTAGTGACCATGGTTCAAAATCTTTCTCCAGCAGAGTAAAATTAGCCTTAAAGATGATCAGATTTGTTCGTGACATGTACCCCCAAGTATGTATATTTGTTGAGAACTACTCTGGAAGGCAATGTGTGTAATGGGTAGTTACAAGCTGCCGCATTTAAAAGTAAAAGCTTGCTCTTATTCAGATTGAACTTGTAACCAGCGACTAGGCCAAATGCATTAACCTCTCTAGGGTAGGGGGCAGCATTCGGAATTTTGGATGAAAAGCATGCCCAAATTCAACGGCCTGCTACTCGGGCCCAGAAGATATGATATGCATATAACTGGTAGATTTGGATAGAAAACACTCTAAAGTTTCCAAAAACTGTTAAAATAGTGTCTGTGAGTATAACAGAACTGATTTAGCAGGTGAAAACCTGAGAAAAATCCATTCAGGAAGTCGTTTTTTTGTTTGTTTTCTATTCAATGCCATTACAGTATCCATTGACTTAGGACTCCATTTGCAGTTCCTATGCCTTCCACTAGATGTCAACAGTCTTTAGAAATCGTTTCAGGCTTGTATTCTTAGAAATGAGGGAGTAAGACGAGTGGACTCTAACGTGTCGCGAGCTTTTTCAGGCGCATGTGCATTTCTTGTTTACCTTTTATATTGACAACGTTATTGTCCGGTTTAAATATTATAGATCATTTAGGCTAAAAAACTACCTGAGGATTGAATATAAACATTGTTTGACATGTTTCTATGAACTTTACGGATACAATTTTGATTTTTTTGTCTGATTGTTTTGACTAAGCAAGTCATCAGCATAAAGTGAGACCCTTTGTTTGATGTCGCCTCTGAACACTCCTGTTTTATGTGGGTTGGATATAAATGCAATTGCGAGGGGCTTCGATGGTGATGGCAAAAAGCAAGGGAGACATTGGACACCCCTGTCTAGTGCCTCTGGAGAGAGGGAAACAGTCTGAGTGGGTGTTATTCGTTCTGACAGATGCAAGTGTATAGTAACTTCTTATAAAAGTCTATTGGGTACCCATCTGGCCCAGGACATTTACCACCTTACATTGCACGTGTCGTCTCTGAAATCTCTTCCATGGTGATAGGTTCCTCTAATTGAAGCTTGAAGACTGAATCAATTGTTGGGACAGTTAGACAATTACATAAAAAAAAAATCAAGAGCAGAGGGGTCAGCAGACTGTTCTGAAGTGTATAAAGAGGCATATAAGTCCTTAAACTGGTTATTTATTAACTGGGGATCCATTGTTGCACCTGTAGGTGTTTGAATTTGAGACATTTGTTGAGCAGAGGAAGACTGGCGAAGTTGATGAGAAAGCAACTTACTTGCCTTTTCAGCATACTCACAATGAGTATGTCACAACTTAAGCAGCAGTTCGTCAATTTGGCCTGTTGACAAGGTATTGAATTCAGCTTGTAAAGAGATTCAATCCCTGTACACATTTGGGGATGGTGAGGTAACGTAAGTACTGTCTAAGAGAGTCTCTTTTTCTTATTTTTTCTTTCACATCTAGTGTATGAAATTATTTGACCTCTAATGTAGGCCTTTCCCACAGAACAGATGTAAAACGTTGGATGTGTCATTAGTAGCTATAAAAACATAAATCTGAGTAGTCAGAAAGTTGACAAAACTTTCAGACAGCAATCGTATTAAAATGCCAAGGTACACAAGGCTCAGTCCCACCACCAATTAATAGCTCTAAAGTCAGAGGGGCGTGATCAGATATGACAATGGAATTGTATGAGCGTACAGAGGAAAGAAGTCCTTTGTCCAAGAAGAAGTAGTCAATGCGGGTATAAGTGTGATGGACAAGGGGGAAAAATGAATATTCCCTACTAGTTGGATTGAAAAAAAGTCAGGGGTCTGTAATGGAAAATTGTTGTTGGAGGAATGATCCAAAGTAGGATTAAGCCAGCCTCCCAAGATGAATAAGTGTGAGGTCATATCTGGAAGTGAAGACAAAAGGCATATTTTTTTTGTCATCCCAATTTGGTACAGAAACATTGGCAAGGATCAATGGTGTATTAAATATATCTGCCATTGGCATCTGAAATAACATTGGAAGAAACAAAGGGCACTGATTTGTGTATCAGAATTGCAGCTCCCCCTCGATTTATTTAGAAAAGTGGAGTGATAAAGTTTGTTTACCCAGCCTTTTCGCAATCTAAAGTGATGTAAAACCCTCAGGTGGGTCTCTTGTAAAAAAGCAATATGTGTCCTCAGATGTTGAAGATTAAGTACTCTACTATGTTTGACTGGCTGGTTCAAACCTTTACAGTTCAAACTAGAATAAATAAGTATACTCCCAGCAGACTACCCTATTAAATGAGGTTGAGTCATCCTTTGGAAAAAGAGGAAATGAGTGAAGCCTTTTAAATGTAAATGGGAGACTGAACCTGACATAAGAGAAAAAATAAAACAAAAAACTGTTGAACTTCCTCCCACCCGGTGAAGCATCTTACCAAACAAGACGCACGTATCCGCCCTAATATAAACTCAGCAAAAAAAGAAACACCCATTTTCTGTCTTTCAAAGATAATTCGTAAAAATCCAAATAACTTCACAGATCTTCATTGTAAAGGGTTTAAACACTGTTTCCCATGCTTGTTCAATGAACCATAATAATTAATGAACATGCACCTGTGGAACGGTCGTTAACAGCTTAACAGCTAACAGCTTACAGACGGTAGGCAATTAAGGTCACAGTTACGAAAAACACCAAAAGAAAGATGCCCGTGGTCCCTGCTCATCTGCGTGAACGTGCCTTAGGCATGCTGCAAGGAGGCATGAGGACTACAGATGTGGCCAGGACATTAAATTGCGATGTCCGTACCGTGAGACGCCTAAGACAGCGCTACAGGGAGACAGGACGGACAGCTGATCGTCCTCACAGTGGCAGACCACGTGTAACAACACCTGCACAGGATTGGTACATCGGAACATCACAACTGCGGGACAGGTATAGGATGGCAACAACAACTGCCTGACTTTCACCAGGAATGCACAATCCCTCCACAATAGGCTGCGAGAGGCTAGACTGAGGGCTTGTAGGCCTATTGTAAGGCAGGTCCTAACCAGACATCACCGACAACAACGTCACCTATGGGCACAAACCCACCATCGCTGGACCAGACAGGACTGGCAAAAAGTGCTCTTCGCTGATGAGTCGCGGTTTTGTCTCATCAGGGGTGATGGTCGTATTCGCGTTTATCGTATGAGCGTTACACCGAGGCCTGTACTCTGGAGCGGGATCGTCATGGTCTGGGGCGGTGTGTCACAGCATCATTGGACTGAGCTTATTGTCATTGCAGGCAATCTCACCGCTGTGCGTTACAGGGAAGACATCCTCCTCCCTCATGTGGTACCCTTCATGCAGGCTCATCCTGACATGACCCTCCAGCATGACAATGCCACCAGCCATACTGCTCGTTCAGTGCGTGATTTCCTGCAAGACTAGAATGTCAGTGTTCTGCCATGGCCAGCGAAGAGCCCAGATCATGTCTGGGACGTGTTGGATCGGAGGGTGAGGGCTAGGGCCATTCCCCCCAGAAATGTCTGGGAACTTGCAGATGCCTTGATGGAAGAGTGGGGTAACATCTCATAGCAAGAACTGGCATATCTGGTGCAGTCCATGAGGAGGAGATGCACTGCACTACTTGGCCACACCAGATACTGACTGTTACTTTTGACCCCCCCCCTCCCTTTGTTCAGGGACACACTATTCCATTTCAGTGAGTCACATGTCTGTGGAACTTGTTCAGCTTGTCTCAGTTGTTGAATCTTGTATGTTCATTCAAATATTTACACGTTAAGTTTGCTGAAAACTTGAGGACATTTCTTTTTTCCTGAGTTCATAAGCTCCTAAATACTCTCCAGGAAACATAGTGGTTCCAGCAGCTAGGCTAAACTCTTACCAAGCGGAGCATTGTGACCATTATATTATAAAAGAGAAAAACACACATACATACATATACATATATATATATACACTGCTCAAAAAAATAAAGGGAACACTAAAATAACACATCCTAGATCTGAATGAATGAAATATTCTTATTAAATACTTTTTTCTTTACATAGTTGAATGTGCTGACAACAAAATCACCAAAAAATTATCAATGGAAATCAAATTTATCAACCCATGGAGGTCTGGATTTGGAGTCACACTCAAAATTAAAGTGGAAAACCACACTACAGGCTGATCCAACTTTGATGTAATGTCTTTAAAACAAGTCAAAATGAGGCTCAGTAGTGTGTGTGGCCTCCACGTGCCTGTATGACCTCCCTACAACGCCTGGGCATGTTCCTGATGAGGTGGCGGATGGTCTCCTGAGGGATCTCCTCCCAGACCTGGACTAAAGCATCCGCCAACTCCTGGACAGTCTGTGGTGCAACGTGGCGTTGGTGGATGGAGCGTGACATGATGTCCCAGATGTGCTCAATTGGATTCAGGTCTGGGGAACGGGCGGGCCAGTCCATAGCATCAATGCCTTCCTCTTGCAGGAACTGCTGACACACTCCAGCCACATGAGGTCTAGCATTGTCTTGCATTAGCAGGAACCCAGGGCCAACCGCACCAGCATATGGCCTCACAAGGGGTCTGAGGATCTCATCTCGGTACCTAATGGCAGTCAGGCTACCTCTGGCGAGCACATGGAGGGCTGTGCGGCCCCCCCAAAGAAATGCCACCCCACACCGTGACCCCCACCTGTGGATGTCGGGCCCTCATACCACCCTCATGGAGTCTGTTTCTGACCGTTTGAGCGGACACATGCACATTTGTGGCCTGCTGGAGGTTATTTTGCAAGGCTCTGGCAGTGCTCCTCCTGCTCCTCCTTGCACAAAGGCGGAGGTAGCGGTCCTGCTGCTGGGTTGTTGCCCTCCTACGGCCTACTCCACGTCTCCTGATGTACTGGCCTGTCTCCTGGTAGCGCCTCCATGCTCTGGACACTACGCTGACAGACACAGCAAACCTTCTTGCCACAGCTCGCATTGATGTGCCATCCTGGATGAGCTGCATTACCTGAGCCACTTGTGTGGGTTGTAGACTCCGTATCATGCTACCACTAGAGTGAAAGCACCACCAGCATTCAAAAGTGACCAAAACATCAGCCAGGAAGTATAGGAACTGAGAAGTGGTCTGTGGTTATCACCTGCAGAACCACTCCTTCATTGGGGGTGTCTTGCTAATTGCCTATAATTTCCACCTGTTGTCTATTCCATTTGCACAACAGCATGTGACATTTATTGTCAATCAGTGTTGCTTCCTAAGTGGACAGTTTGATTTCACAGAAGTGTGATTGACTTGGAGTTACATTGTGGTGTTTATTTATTTATTTTTTTGAGCAGTGTATCTAAAAATATATAAACAGAAGAAAAAAATGATTGAAAGCACAGTTTACCAACAGTGCCAAGTAGGGTGTTAAATCAACTAACATAGCCAGCATGACAGCTTAAGGCCTTGACAAAATAAAAGGGAACCTGTTCCACAAGCCTACATTGAAAACAACAACAAAAATATATATATATACACACACACACAACCGTTCAAAAGTTTGGGATCACGGGCCTCCCGGGTGGCGCAGTGGTTAAGCTGTGCCACAAGAGACTCTGGGTTAGGCCGGTAGGGATATCCTTGTCTCATCGCACACCAGCGACTCCTATGGCGGGCCGGGCGCAGAGCGCGCTAACCAAGGTTGCCAGGTGCACGGTTTGGGATCACTTAGAAATGTCCTTGTATTTGAAAGAAAAGCAATTTTTTTGTCCATTATAATAACATCAAATTGATCAGAAATACAGTGTAGACATTGTTAATTTTGTAAATGACTATTGTAAGCTGGAAACGCCTGATTTTTAATGGAATATCTACATAGGTATACACAGGCCCATTATCAGCAACCATCACTCCTGTGTTCCAATGGCATGTTGTGTTAGCTAATCCAAGTTGATCATTTTAAAAGGATAATTGATCATTAGAAAACCCTTTTGCAATTATGTTAGCACAGCTGAAAACTGTTCTGCTTAAAGAAGCAATAAAACTGGTCTTCTTTAGACTAGTTGAGTAGCTGGAGCATCAGCATTTGTGGGTTTATTACAGGCTCAAAATGGCCAGAAACAAAGAACTTTCCTCTGAAACTCATCAGCCTATTATTGTTCTGAGAAATTATGGCTATTCCATGTGAGAAATTGCCAAGAAACTGAAGATCTCGTACAACGCTGTGTACTACTCCCTTCCCAGAACAGCGCAAACTGTTTCTAACCAGAATAGAAAGAGGAGTGGGAGGCCCCGGTGCACAACTGAGCAAGAGCACAAGTACATTAGAGTGTCTAGTTTGAGAAACAGATGCCTCACAAATCCTCAACTGGCAGCTATTAAATAGTACCCGCAAAACACCAGTTTCAACGTCATTAGTGAAGAGGCAACTCCGGGATGGTGGTCTTCTAGGCAGAGTTCCTCTGTTCAGTGTCTGTGTTCTTTTGCCTATCTTTTATTTTTATTGGCCCGACTGAGATATGGCTTTTTCTTTGCAACTCTGCCTAGAAGGTCAGCATCCCGGAGTCGCCTCTTCACTGTTGAAGTTGAGATTGGTGTTAAACAAATCAAAATATATTTTATATTTCAGATGCTTCAAAGTAGCCACCCTTCGCCTTGATGACAGCTTTGCACACTCTTGGCATGTATTTCAGATCCTTTGTTATTAGACTTGATATTGAGCTCAGGGGCATTCTGTTTCCATTGATCATCCTTGAGATGTTTCTACAACTTGATTCCACCTGTGTGAAATCCAAGTTATTGGACATGATTTGGAAAGGCACACACCTGTCTATATAAGGTCCCACAGTTGACAGTGCATGTCAGAGCAAAAACCAAGCCATGAGGTCGAAGGAATTGTCCGTAGAGCTCCGAGACAGGATTGTGTCGAGGCACAGATCTGGGGAAGGGTACCAAAAAATGTCTGCAGCATTGAAGGTCCCCAAGAACATAGTGGCTTCAATCATTCTTAAATGGAAGTTTGGAACCAACAAAACTCTTCCTAGAGCTTGCCGCCTGGCCAAACCGAGCAGTCGGGGAGAAGGGCCTTGGTCAGGGAGGTGACCAAGAACCTGATGGTCACTCTGACAGAGCTCTAGAGTTTCTCTGTGGAGACGTAAGAACCTTCCAGAAGGACAACCATCTCTGCAGCACTCCACCAATCAGGCCTTTATGGTACAGTGGCCAGACGGAAGCCACTCCTCTGTAAAAGGCACATGACAGCCCGCTTGGTGTTTGCCAAAAGGCACCTGAAGACTCTCAGATCATGAGAAACAAGATTCTCTGGTCTGATGAAATCAAGATTGAACTCTTTGGCCTGAATGCCAAGCGTCACATATGAAGGAAACCTGGCGCTCCCCCTATGTTGAAGCATGGTGGTGGCAGCAGCAGGGACTGGGAGCAGGGACTGGGAGACTTGTCAGGATCAAGGCAAAGATGAACGGAGCAAAGTACAGAGAAATCCTTCTCCAAAGCGCTCAGGACCTCAGACTGGGGCGAAGGTTCACCTTCCAACAGGACAACGACCCTAAGCACACAGCAAAGACAATGCAAGTGTGGCATCAGGACAAGTCTCTGAATGTCCTTAAGTGGCCCAGCCAGAACCCGGACTTGAACCCGATCGAACATCAATGGAAAGACCTGAAAATAGCTGTGCCACAACACTCCCCATCTAACCTGACAGAGCTTGAGAGGATCAGCAGAGAAGAATGGGAGAAACTCCACAAATACAGGTGTGTCCAGCTTGTAGCGTCATACCCACTATGACTCAGGCTGAATACTTGTGTAAGTGATATCATTTTTTTTTTTTTAAAGCAAATATTTCTAAACCTGTGTTTGCTTTGTCATTATGGGTTATTTATGTGTAGATTAATGAGGGAAAAAAACAGAAGGCTGTAACCTTACAAAATGTGGAAAAAGTCAAGGGGTCTGAATACTTTCCGAAGGCACTGTATATATATATATATATATATATACACACACACACACACACACACATATACACACACCGGACTATGACATTGCTCGTCATTAAATTATTTAACTTTTTAGATTTGTGTGTATTGTTAGATAATACTGCACTGATGGAGCTAGGAGCACAAGCATTTCGCTACACCCACAATAACATCTGCTAAATGTGTATTCGACCAATAAAATTTGATTTGAAATAAAGCACTTCATCTCCACTCCTCTATATCCCAGTTACAATGATAGATCTGTTGTTTTCCACTTAATTGACGACAACCAAGACATAATACCATAAAAACAGGATTACGGATGAGTGAACATGTTTGAGCCCAAAGACGGTGAAATGGATGAAAACAGGCTGGGTTCTAAGAGGGTAGGATGTTAACAGATGGTTAATATTGTCTGTTCTCTCCCCAGAAGAGCAGGCGTAATTAGAGAGCTTGGCCCTGGTAAAGGATTTGTGTCATTCTCGCACACTGTGTGCGGTTCTGTGGGGAAGAGCACAGCACAGCAGATCATTCCACTGCTGAGCAGAGCACATGCACAGCCACGCCACTCAGAGAGAGGTGTGCTGAAGCATAGGGACAAAGAGGGAGAAGCAGGTGGGGAACTATCTGTGGGAAAGGTGGGGAACATTAAAATGTTAACGGTAATGAAAACATAAAAGGATTGATGCGGCATCACCAGCAGACCAAAATAAATAGTACTGTAGCTCCTCCTCGCTAAGGGAACCTGACAACACAGACAAAGGAATACTGTTGATATTTTTCCAAATGTCCCTTATATAGGAAATCACCCACATACAGTATGATGTTTTCTGGAGCTTCATAAGCTGTTTTCCCTAGTCAGTCTGATCCCTAATAGCTGAGGCTCTCCTTGTGGGCTGTCTGGGACCAGGCTGAATATGATGTACTGTTCCTTTACCTCGCTCCAAAAGGTGGTATTGAGGTACTGACAAAACACACACGCACGCACATGTACCCATGCGCACACGTAAGGATCCACGCCCTCATTATACAGTACAGATCATGTCATTGTAAAATGGTAAGCAGGAAACTGAGCTCTGCAATGGAAGGCAAATAAATGTTTCACACTTATCGAGTGTTCTTTCTCAACAAGGTCAAGAACATCTTCTAGATCTTTATATAAATAACGGATGAGAAGAGAGGCTGCAGCGCCCAGCTGCTAAGATAGGGAGAAAGGCAGTGAGAGAACAAGGATAGATTAGGAAGATTCACAAAGTACAAGAAATAGCTAGTCCTACTAATGGGAAAGGATCAATGGCCTGCCTCTCGACACAATACGTTAGGGTTGGGCGTTATCCAGATTTCCATACCTTCATTCTGTCCCATCCCGGGATACACAGTATTACTGGTGGTAAACACAAGGGGTGCTATTTATTATTTTTCAAACGTTAAAAAAAGCCCCAAAAACGTCACTTCTAGAATGCTAACAAGTACTAAGAAATTCTCATAGCAGATGCTAACGAGAGCATGCGAACATTTACTACGAACTCAGAGGGGTTGGGCAGACAACCCAGCTCATAAAGTATCTCAAAACGCTGTTTGCAGCACACACAAAACAAATATTGAGCAGCAGGGATCTTAATCCAGGAGGGGATTGTCTCTGCTGCAGTTACCAAGAAGCTTGCTAACAATAGCAAGTTAGCAAAACCCAGCTGAAGATAATTTATTTGGCACATCTTCAATAGTTCACTTAATAGATATAAGATATAGCTGGCAAACAGAAGTGAATTTAATACAAGTGTAACTTGATCACATCACTTAAGTTGTGCTGCAGGAGTGACACTTTACAAAACTCCCATTTTGCTCATTGTGCTTTTTGTAAACAAACACTTGACTGGCTCAAACCACTGTTTTGGGAAACTAGTACCACAGATAGGACAATGAGACAGTTATTTCACTGGATGTATAAATGTGAAGCATCCGGTTGGCGTTTCCACTCACTACCAAATATGGTAGTGAGAGGAATCTCACTGGCGGGCTGTGGGAGAAGCCCCAAAAATGTCACTTACCAGAATGATAACAAAATGCTAACAAGTACTAAGGAATCCTTATAGAGAATGCTAACTAAATGCTAATGAGCGCATTGCGAACATTTTGTCCTGTTTCTGACCTAAACAATACAAGTACACAAGTAACAAAAAAATGCTACTCATATTTTGCTGCAAGCACAAAACGAATATTAAACAGCAAGGCTCTTGATCCAGAAGGGGATACTCTGCTGTTACCAAGCAAACGCTTGATTTTGGAAGAAGCTAGCTAAACACTTAACTAGATAGCTAACTAGCTACTAAATTAGCAGACCAAATGCACAACTGCAGAGCATTTAGCTCCTTTTAGACAGTTAACTTAATAGTTATAAGATATCTAGCTGGCAAACATTTAGTTATGAATTCTATAATGTAATTAGATCACCTGGCGCATGCTACCATGTTGTGTTGCTACCATGTTGTTGTCATGTTGTGTTGCTACCATGCTGTGTTGTTGTCTTAGGTCTCTCTATATCTAGTGTTGTGTTGTCTCTCTTGTCGTGATGTGTGTTTTGTCCTATATTTATTTTTTATTTTTTTATCCCAGCCCCCGTTCCCCTAGGAGGTCTTTTGCCTTTTGGTAGGCCATCATTGTAAATAATAATTTGTTCTTAAATTACTTGCCTAGTTAAATAAAAGTTAAATAAAATAAATAAAATACTGCACAACAGTGAGTGACTCAAGACTCCGTTCTTTTGTCGTTTTGTGCTCGTAAACAAACGCCACATGACTGGGGAATACCGTAAGCTACATAATGTGATAGGAGATAAAGAACATTGCGTTCTTCATTTCACCTAACATATTGCACAAGTTGACTGTAGGTATTTACTTAAAAAGTAGCCTGAAATATTCAAATGTATTAAACTTAAATATAATATTTTTTCTTGAGCTGATGGTCGGAACATAATTACAAATAATTTGTAGATTACAAATTGGTAGCGAGAGGCCCAAACAGATAATGTTTGACTAAAGCATAAACATTTCAAACCTTATTTGTATATGACGTCTCTCTATTATGCGTGAAAAAATTAGGAATAGATTTCTTACATTAAAATAACTTGGCGCTGTCACATCTGCTCCTGCTCCTCTCCTCTGGCGTACGATGTCGCCAGAGTACTAACCACCTGTCCTGGGATTCATCATTACGTACACCTGGCACTCATCATTACGCGCACCTGTGAATCATTATGATTCACACCTGGACTCCATTACCTTCATAATTTATATGTCACTATCCCCTGTTCACTCACCAGTTGGTATTGTTCTTGTTTATCAGCGTACTGCCTTATGTTCGTGTTGTGTTCTTGGTTTTGTTGTTTTATTAAAACGTTTCACCTGCACCTGCTTCCGACTCACCGCCCCATCATTACAGGAGCTGATTTCCTGGGGGGTCAAATAAAAGCACCCGTGGGCCGCCAATTGGGGAACCCTGGTATATACAATATACCGCCCAAGCCTACAATACATCTCAATAAGCCAAAAATCACTGAACTAACATGACATCTAATATACACATTACTGGAGGGGAGAGGAATGGCTGTACTTTGATAGACATTGGTGTTACAATTCTTGATATAGAAAGAGAGGAACTGGCAGATTGTGAGAGTGCTCCAGACAGAGGTTGATAGAGAGGAGAAAAGGCAGAGGCTGATAGAGAGGAGAAAAGGCAGAGGCTGACAGTGTGTGTTTATGTATGGTCCCAAACGAAAAGCATTAGAGCAGATAGACAAACAGCTGAGGAAACAGAGGGCCTATATGGTTTTCTAAGAAATAAGTAGCTCTCAGAGAGGAGACAGTGAAAGCATAAACACACAATTAGTCTTCACACCACAGACCATCCCATCTTCAGTGTGGGTCAGTGAGCACAGATAAGAGAACACAGGTTAATAAGTGCCTGCTGCTGTACACCACCACCGCTGATCCAGGAGGGTAGCTGAGAAGATGGTGCATCATGGGTGACAGAAACAACAGAAGGTTTGTGCTCAAACAACTGGGGTGCATTCAGTTCGATTAAACGTTTGCTACATTGTGTGACGGTTTGTACTGAACGGCACTTTCCCCCAAAATGTTAATGAACAGACCTTGTACTCCCTGACAAGGTCCATGCAGTTGAAATGCATCAGAGTTTTTCCATCTTTGTTTCCCTTGAACATGCCATACAAAAAGGCATTTTAATTAATTATATGAAGAGTGCCTTGGTCCGCGTTTCTTTTTGATGACCAATTTACCCCTTTTACCAAAGAGCACATTCTGTCTACAAAAACCTACTATTGCGTACCATTGCAGCGCTTCCCTTCCTGCTTTTTTCTACAAGACTTTGAGGAACGTTTGGAGGGTATGGGCGGGGTGGTGTGGCTTGAAGCAATGAGTGACATTTAAAAAAAAGGGCAGCGGTGCACAACCCAACCCCTCCCAGTTTTTCAACTGGTCATTCAGGACAGCACTGTTTCCATTTAATTAAACTTTTCACAGAGCACACCTTTTTTTCTGCACTGAACACAGCTCTGGAGTAGAATTCAAAGACAGAGGCAGATTCCCTTTATCCTTTCCTCTGTCGTATTCTGTTGTCATGCAAACACATAAGTGATGACAACAAACATCATAGGAGTTGGCTGAAGCTTTAAACAGATCTAGATATTGCCTACCAGGCTACATTTATTTGCATGTTAGTCAAATGATTGTCTGCAGGATGACATGTAGGCCAAACAAGCGGCTGGGTAGGAATCCATACCAGGCCAGGGGTTGACCTTTAGGGGCAAAACACAGCCCATAGAGAGAGGGATGGCATTCCTCTGGGAGTTACGGTAGGACACATGCGAGGTCCACAAGACTCAGAGGAAGACAAAAAGCCATTGAGATAGCATTAGCTCTACGCGGCATTCCACACTCAAGAGGGAACATTCCAACAGTGTTTGCGTCATGGGCAGAAGTCTATAGAGGGTGATATGCTGGACATTTTGACCCATCTTTCTTATGAGGGTAGAAACTAGAAGGGTATTTCTCATCCAACCTCCCTAATCAGTCATACGGAAACAGTCACTTACCACATGAAGGGATTTGGTATGATACTTAGGCCTACAGTGACATAAAGTTACCCATTACAGTGCCTGAAAATTCTACAGGTGAGTCTAAAACTTCTCCCTATCATAAAGCCTGTCAACATTCTTTTCCACTATATCTCATCGGAATGACAGGTATGTCTTAAGTGTCCCTGTCAATTCTGGCACCTGCATGACAACTAATCTGTCAGTAAAACACATGTCAATGTGACAACGCAACATGTCACAATTTTCAGCTCAGCCAAACCTATAGTCCAGTTGGTGAATACATAAGTCACGTATGAAATGTTAGGTCATTCCAGTGATAAAATGAGAGCAACCCTTTCTTCCCATAGTGCAGGATAACAGATGATTTATGATTAGTCACAGTGACAGATTTGAAACCCTGTTATAACTGAGTGACAACTAAATGCAAAACAAAAGTAAGGATGTCAAAAGAGGAAAGGCAAACTGTCAGTGGTAAAACAATGACTAAACTGTAGCTATGATTCAGTGAAACAAAATGTAGTCGATAACAATAGTTGGTGTGATTGAAGGGAGCAGGACTAGTCAGAACACCCATTTCCCAACAGCTTGACAGGCTACAATCCATTTTCTATAACAGTGTCTGTAACCAATCAACTTTAAACCACATTTTCTTGTTGTGACTAAAATCAGTCTCTTAAGGAGAGGTTGCGAGGTTTTGGGAATGTACTGTAAAAACTGCAACTCATGTCCCCTTGCTTGAGGACAACCAACCACTACCTTGGTTGAGAAAATGATTCAGCAGATTCAGCGACCGACCATCCCCTGTGGCTGTAATTACTACTGCTGTCAGATGTCCTTGATCCTCTCTTTCATATGACTCAAACCTGTTCATTCTCTGTGGTCAAAAACCTGTCATTACCGATGATTAACCACTCATAACCTATCCCTGGATGGATTAGTGATACATATTCAAGGCTATTCCCTACACCTGCACCAATATTAGGCTTAGGCTATACTTAAAAACAGACTTAGTGAGTGTTTCCAATTGGTTGGTTTAGCTTTGATGATATCAGTGTAATTGAACAAAGTGGGCTGTTGTCATTCGAGGTGCGTTGTCTCACCCGCCTGCATAATCGTGGTAAACCTCTGTGTTGTCTCAAGCAGCAGTCTCCTTCAGCCGTGTCTCTGTGGGGGTGCCGACTCCGGACTTAATTTCCATTTAAATGGTGGGGGTGGCTAATACTGCTCCATGAACCTACATCATCATCAGTACCTGCGCATCATAGAAAGACTCTACGTCAGGGCGTTCATAACAAGCCTTCTTCTGCCCTTCATTTTCCAGAATCACTCACCTGCCTCCTGGCTGCCTGCCAAACATAGGCTACCTCACTCACACACAACACAAGCAACTGCTGTGGAGGAGAACCGGTCTCACTCACACTGTCCGCAACAGCCCATTCTGTGTCTGCCAGCTACTGGCAAATGAGCAGAGCAGCTGTACACAGCGAAGGTCCTAGTCAGGCCCATTGGTCATCATTAAACCTCTCTGCTACCCTGCAAAGACAACTTTTAGGTCCTTTATGTCAGTTATGTCTCGACTTTGAAGCCTATCATAGTTATGATCATCTTCCCATTTGGATCTGGTTGAGGCTGTCATCATCTGATTGTGTGGGTCTTAACGGCCACTGGTATCATCTGATTGTGTGGGTCTTAACGGCCACTGTCATCATCTGATTGTGTGGGTCTTAACGGCCACTGTCATCATCTGATTGTGTGGGTCTTAACGGCCACTGTCATCATCTGATTGTGTGGGTCTTAACGGCCACTGGTATCATCTGATTGTGTGGGTCTTAATGGCCACTGTCATCATCTGATTTTTGATCTGAGAGATGGAGCCTGGTACAAGAGCTGGCAGGGCAGGATGGGGCAGCCGCAGCACAGAGGGGGGGCTAAGAGGATTAGGGCTGCTGCAAGCGGGTCCCCAGACCCTTGGATGGCAGCATTGCATGTGGGGACCCTCCCACCCCACACACTTCCTTAGGACCCGTGACCACCAGGATGTTTTTATGCAAGCACTAATCCCGTTATACAATCCAGTACAGGCTGACTGCTGTGGTAGCTACAGATGGAGGGGGGATTTCAAATTCCCAAAACAACAGCATAAATTAGGCCGATGGGGTGACAGGGAGGCGGAAGTGAAAGGCCGAGAGAGACAGAATGTAGTTTCTTCTTAGATGGATCATGTGTTTGTCTTCATTCTGTAACATGCTATTATATCAAAAAATATATATAATAAATCAGGTCAAAATAGAAAATACTTCTAGTAAATTTACTTCGACAGAGAGCGGAAATAAATAATGTACTATTCTAATGAGTCAGCTCCCTGGGCTCTGGTCAGACCTCCATAAAATAAACTCTGAACTATAACCCTTTCTACTGTTGTGGAACATAACTCAACTCAGTAAGCCTTAGCTCAGTCTGTCCACGCAGAAACAGCCCATTGTCATGGACAAAGAATTTGACCATAGAGTTTGACCATATAGGCTAGAGAAAAGAGACATTATGACAGTCGTGGATGAAGACTGACTGCAGGGACCGCACACACAAACACATCTTGCAGGTTTTCTTCATCCACATACAGACTGTCCAGTTTCCATGGAGGAGATTTTGGTCCTTTCTGCCATGGTGCCCACCATCTGCAGGGAAGATATTTATACACAAACCACATGCCATACTCAACTGTGGGCACATTTACAGAGTGGAAAATAACCCAATTGACGTCTGAATCCAATGGTGAACTAGTTGAAGGTTCTGAGCACGTGTTCCATCTTTAAGTTTAGGCTATATCAACTTGCAAAACATGAATTACCAAAAGCCACGACTCAACATTTTTTTTTACAGCAAGTCTCAACAAATAATATGAAACAAATATTTATCTTTGCTGCAAATTTCAATCACAATGAACAGTAGGACTAGACTAATGTTTGTACAGCATTGGCTGTTCAATCTGCCCTTCTCAGAGACTTTGTTCTCAAAAACTCCCATGGTGTGAGACTGAATAGTCAGGAGAAACAAAAAGGAAGAGATACCAGTGTGTGAAAGCTGTGAGAGGCGCATCCTTTTATTTGATCTCCTGCCAACCGTAACCAAGGCCAAGAAAGAACAAATCCCCAAAATATAGGCCTACTGTTCTCCCTCCCTGGCTCACCCCCTCCCTTTTTCCCCGCTGGAGAGATGGTGGCGAGAGAAGGAGTGTTATTGTGCATTTCATTGCCTGCTGCTGCAAACAGACTCATACACTCAATGCAAAGAACACCTCAAGTGCATGGTACTGCGTCTATAAAGTGGAATCAAAGAACCTGTTCCAATCTAATCGAGGGACCACAGATTGTTATCAACATGTCGTAATGTCAAAAGAAATCCATTAAACTCTCATTATCTGCCCTCACTAGAGGCGTCTCCCTGGTGGCGTTCAATCCCAACCTCTCCACAGCTCCTTGCATTCAATCACTTTCTCCCCACACCTAGGACACAGCAGATGGTATACCAATCCTGCAATTAATTTCAAAAAGGCCTTCAATCGGCTGGCCTGTCTAGATGTGCACCATGGGTCAGCTCTCTAAATCCAGGCAGCTGACACCAAATCAATTATGTCACGGCTGTTAGGTAAGCAGAATGGAGACATCCATATACTGCCCTACCAAGCAAAAAGGCAGTAACTGCTCATAGCGTGGATCTGAGAAAAAATGCTTTTATTTACCTTGGTTTCACAGTAACTTTATACAGTTACTGCTAACATGACCCACATTTTCTCCAAAACACAATAGAGGCAGGATACTTGTCCACATGATTAAGCATGTATTTAATGTAGCAAAAATGACATTAACTCCTTTTCGACCAAATGAGCAGTTACTGCATTTTTGCTTGGCAGGGCAGCATAAAGAGCTGGAGAAACCAGGCTAAATATTCAGGCATGTTGGCCGCGGCTCAGCAATTTGCTGCTCCCTCTCACTCCCTCTTGGTGCCAATTGTACAGAACCCACTCTGGACCAGACAAGCCGCTAATTACTTTGGTTTCTTTAGCTTTTTCTGTATTTTACAGCAATATTTCCCTGACAGCTAAGGGATGCTGAATAACGAAAAGGACATGACTTTGGTTAGATTCTTAAGAATTTAGGCAAAATGAGGCTACATGGAGTAGTATTAATCTTTCAAAACAGACAACACTTACATTTCAAACACACAGTGAACAAATCAAACAACAATAATTACTTATTTTAAGAGATATTCAGTAAATAATGTAGGCCAAAGCATCTGTGGCAACTCCTTCCCATAAGCACTCACGTTTGTTACACCTTCATGAGAAGGTGCAAGTTGCCCACTACACAGCCTAACCACCAGATAGTGGTGATGGGGTAAAATATCAATACAGGTACATATCATAATATTATTTTGGATGATATTATATCGATATTTTGACTCCAAGTATTGATTCGTAAAAATCTCTCACTCTCTATAGTACCAGTCAAAAGTTTGGATACACCGACTCTTTCAAAGATTTTTCTTTATTTTTAAAAACTATTTTCTACATTGTAGAATAATAGTGAAGACATCAAAACTATGAAATAACATACATATGGAAAAATGTAGTAACCAAAAAAGTTATCAACAAATCAAAATACATTTTATATTTGAGATTCTTCAAAGTAGCCACCCTTTGCATTGATGACAGCTTTGCACAATCTTGGCATTCTCTCAACCAGCTTCATGAGAGAGTCACCTGGAATGCATTTCAATTAACAGGTGTGCCTTGTTAAAAGTTCATTTGTGTAATTTCTTTCCTTAATGTGTTTGAACCAATCAGTTGTGTTGTGACAAGGCAGGGCTGGAATACAGAAGACAGCCCTATTTGGTAAAAACCAAGTTCATATTATGGCAAGAAAAGCTCAAATAAGCAGAGAAACAGCAGTCCATCATTTCTTTAAGACATAAAGGTCAGTCAATGCGGAAAATGTCAAGAACTTTGAACGTTTCTTCAAGTGCAGTCGCAAAAACCATCAAGCGCTATGGTGAAACTGGCTCTCATGAGGACCGCCACAGGAAAGGAAGACCCAGAGTTACCGCTGCTGCAGAGTTCAAGTAACAGACATCTCAACATGAACTGTTCAGAGGAGACTACGTGAATCAGGCCTTCATGGTTGAATTGCTGCAAAGAAACCACTACTAAAAGGACACCAATAAGAAGAAGAGACTTGCAATAGACATTACACCGGCGGAAATCTGTCTTCACAGTCCAAATTTGAGATTTTTGGTTCCACCCGCCGTGTCTTTGTGAGATGCAGAGTAGGTGAACGGATGATCTCCGCATGTGTGGTTACCACCATGAAGCATGGAGGAGGTGTGATGGTGCTTTGCTGGTGACACTGTCTGTGATTTATTTAGAATTCAAGGCGCAATTAACCAGCATGGCGACTACAGAATTCTGCAGCGATACGCCATCCCATCTTGTTTGCGCTTAGTGAGACTATCTTTTGTTTTTCAACAGGACAATGACCCAAAATACACCTCCAGGCTGTGTAAGGTCTATTTGACCAAGAAGGAGAGTGATTGAGTGCTGCATCAGATCACCCGACCACAACCCAAATGAGATGGTTTGGGATGAGTTGGACCACAGAGTAATGTAAAAGCAGCCAACAAGTGCTCAGCGTACGTGGGAACTCCTTCAAGACTGTTGGAAAAGCATTCCTCATGAAGCTGGTTGAGGGAATGCCAAGAGTGTGCAAAGCTGTCATCGAGGCAAAGAGTGGCTACTTTGAAGAATCTAAAATATATTTAGATTTGTTTAACACTATTTTGGTTACTACATGATTCCATGTGTTATTTCATAGTTTTGATGTCTCCAATATTGTTCTACAATGTAGAAAATAGTAAAAATAAAGAAAAACCCTTGAATGAGTAGGTGTGTCCAAACCTTTGACTGGTATTGTACGTAATGTCCAGATTCCAAAGCTATACGATATTACAGATAACAAGTTAATTATCTCACATCTCGGAAAATATTTGTAATGCTGTACTTTGCTGTAAATGCTGTAAATTCATGCTAATGTTGGGTATTTGAGGTATCGACCAATAGACTCCCATTCACTCCTTGAAGGAGAGCTCTCCTTGTCCCAGAATCGCGGGTGTGTCACAGCCTTAACAATCCATTCGTGGAGAGCTCCCTTAGCGAATGGATAGTTAAGGTGGTGACACACCCGTGATTTATGTTATAGTTTAAAGATACTCACCTTGTGTTCCTTGTTCTTGTAAAGAATAAGATTAGTGTTTTCCTTAGGAGATCATCCTTGATTGTGTTGGAGTGTTTGAGAAGAAAATAAATACCTCAATAGAGAACTTTGTTCAATTAAGAAAACCTGCTCCTGACTCGTTTATACCACCTTTCTGCTTTAGAGCAACCTCAAAGTACTTGGTTCATTCACAATGGTGAGATTGTAGACTCCGAAATTGATAGTGAAGTTTGTTTAGGCGATTTTACAGCTAACTAGCTGATATTGTCTTTGGTGTTATTGTGTGTAGCTACGTTTGCTAGCTAGCTACCTAGCTAGCCAGCCAGCCTGCCCATAATGGGAACATTGCATTGTGGATTTTGTAGTTGACTTGAGCTGCAACAGATGTCCACAATTATTTTCCATATTGCTACCAACCTTATTATAACACCAAAATGAAACATTTGTTCACAAAAAATATTGTTCACATATTAGTGTCATTTAGCACGGTAAATTAAAGGAATGAGTGGTTTTGGGGGGAGTTTTCCTTTAAGCTGCAATCCATGACATTTCTATCTCAAATGCAGTATATATTATCTTGTAACTGGGTGAATGGATGGGGGAGGGATGTGTTTTTTAAAATAAATGCGGGTACTAATGTGCTTGGCTAGTGGGTAGAGTGGCAACTGGCAAGCGAGGAATGAAAATCATCCCAGCTCTGTTCCCATCTGCTCGGGCTATACAAGCAGATGGAGGCGAGCTGAGCGTGCCCGGCTGGCTCATCGCTGGTTTTGGGCCTGTCACACTGACAGATGAGGTGGTGTGTGGCTGAAGGTCAATGAATGCCTGATAGAATAACACTAGGAAAGGGGAGACAAATGTGCAGGTTTAGCCTGCTGACATCTCTCTTCCTCTTTCTTATGAATGAGGAGGTGAGAGGCCATGTTGGCTCAGTGGAAACCTTCCACTGCCATTAGACTGCTAAATAGTTAACCAAGTAGCTACCCAGACTATGTGCATTGAACCTTTTAGCTCTAACTTCTTGACTCATCATATACTCTGTTATTGTTTATTATCTATCCTGTTGTCTAGTCATTTCATCCCTACTTATATGTACTCAATTACCTCGTATCCCTGCACATCGACTCGGTACTGGTACCCTGTGTTTATAGTTACTATTTGTGGATTTATTCCTCGTGTTATATTCCTTTAGACCTCGTCTTTTTTTTCTCTGCATGTTTGAGAAGGGCCTGTAAGTAAGCATTTCATCCATTGCATTATGAAGCACGTGACAAATCAACTTTGACCGTAGCCAGGTCTGGTCTTTGTCCCTGTCTGCTGCCATGTGCAGTCAACCACGTCTCCATGAACACTGACCCCATCGTCTACCTTCCGCTCACTTTATTCTTACTTTGCGTATTTCATTTTTGGTATTGAGGATAAAACAGCCATCTATTATTAGTATTTTAGTTCATGATTCAATGCATTTGCCCCATAATTGGATAATAGTAGAGCACTTGAACCTGTACTTGTACAGCAAGCAAGCATCTGCCTAATAATGTAAAACAGAAAAGCCCCAGTTTCTAAACAACCTTTTACAGAAAGAGACGATTCAGACCAAACCAGCAAGACCAGTTTAACAGAGCAAGAAGGAATGACAGCCATCTCATCTTACAACATTGTAGATGTGGGTAAATCATCTAATCCTACGTTTGCCCTATAGCCAAAGCCTTTCCTCCAACAGTCCAAGGGTACAGTGTTCTGGGAGGGACAGCAGTGGGTCTTATTTTCAGGTAGTTTGCACTTTCATACCAGAGTTCTTTAAAGCACTGAAAGGCGATTGTTTTGCAGGAGAGAGAAATAAAAACAACTTCCTATGTGACTTATCTAGGAAGTAGCGCAACTCTGAAAATATCAATAGCCTTAGCTTTTCTATCTCCAGGAGAACATAGTTCAAAAATAAACAACTTAAAGTTGATTTGTAAATGACAAAGCTATGTGGTGTTGAACAACACTGTCAGAGGGGAATGCTACAGACTTAGTGGCAGGTAAAACTAATACCACAACATTCTTTCCCTCTGCATACTCAGAAAAGGCAATGCAGAGTACTCCTCCTGGCAAAAGTACTGAGAAGCAATTGTGTTAGCTGTCAATGACTGTGTTTATGTTATTCTGGTTGCAAAAATACTTTCCCTAACATCTTGACAAAATCACTGAATTGGAGCACAATCAAGAGGGAGTTAGCCTAACAGTGTTCTCTGAGCTGCAAGAGCATAATAGGACATTAAGACATGTATAGATGGGGAGATAGTTGCTGAAGGATCAAATTCAAATTTACTCTGTAGGAAAGACGGGAACAACCTCGCAACATAACCCATGCGCAAGAACTGTTGTCTTTCAGTCGACTCAGTTTGACATCTCACTATGGGACACGCCCTCTTTTGCGGGTCATTAGTTGAAGCCTCACTCAATCACGCCTAACGGGCCCATCAGAGCTTTGTGGGTGTACGCCCCGTGTGTCTATATAATAGGCTGCACTGCTCTGGTTTCCTCATTCTTTGCCTCTTCACAAGTCTATTTTGTCACTATCTGGTTAGTAGCCAGTTAAGAGGCTTTATTCAGAAAACTCGCTCTCAACTTAACTGTTCCTTTCAGTGTGGGTTACCACCCCACCACGGAGCTTTGTGTGGCTCATTTTCTATTTCAGGAATTCTGTTAACTTCAGCTTCACTTCAACGAGTGAAGTTACCTCAGCAGAGCTTTTTGTCGTCGGCTAGCTACGTACACCTGTTGCCTGGCCTACACACAATTGGCGTTGTTAGCTAGCTAGCTCCAATGCTTTAGCACCCCGCTAATAGCAGCTTACCACAAATTTTAGCTACTTCTACCGGGGTCTCTAGCTCTCCATCGGTTCCCACTGTTCGGAGTTAGCTAGCTGAACTTGAGTGTCTTGGCTAGTTATTGGGCTAAACGCAACACGGATGTTTTAGCTAGCAACCTCTGGGCTAAACACTCTTTCAGTTTGTTTGGCAAGCACGAGCAGTGCGGTTTATTCAGTGTGTTACCCCACCATTGAAGCACCATCTCTTTTACATTCCCCTGTGAAAGATAACCCTGCCGTTCCTTCTACCTCAAGTTACTTGGTTTACAGACCGAGTTGGGACTTGGTATCTCACGTGATGGCTCGGCTAGCTGGCTATCATCACTCTAATTAGCTAGCATTACTTTTGGCTCTACTTTCATTACACTGAAAGTATAAAGACTGCATTTATTTCCCAACACCCTGGTAAATAAAGCTTTCGGTTTCTGCTTACCTGGCTTAAGCTCACGTTACCCTGTGTCTCTCCCAACTTTGCGTCGTAGTAGCAGTGCATGGGGTGGCTAGCTAGCCTCCCGGTAATTCCATTTGCTTTTGTCCATCTGGTCGAAACGAGATGTCGACAGGCTTACTGTCCAAGTTGTCAGAGATGAGGGAGAAAAAGCAGCACAAGCCTAGCAAAGCTTGCTCTGGCAATTGCAGGCATCACATGTCCGGGACTGATTACCATCCACTCTGTACTACTTGCCTCGGCGTTGAACACACTATGCAGGCTCTTGTCGACCCCGCTAGTTGTGTGCATTGCGCTGAGCTTGGCTCCGGTATCCTTAGAGCGAAGTACATGGGAAAGTATTGGCCAGGCCTCGTCCTTGCTCGAGGATGACTCCATTGACCACGAAGTACCAGAGGAGGGAGAAGCTATTCAGGCATCCCCTCCGTCTGCGCTTCAGGCTGATTCGGAGAACACACAACTTTCAAAGGGGGCAGTCACAAAATTTCGTCAGTTGGTGATTGTCAAGCAAATAACTTGGTCTCACGGTAATTGACTGTTAATTAACATAAACACATTTAGCATCTCCTGGCTTCCACAAATAGCCTATAACCTACTGATGCTGACCGTTGGAACATCTACATTTTAAAAAGTCTAAGAAATCCGTGTAATATAGCCTACACCTTCACAACAAATCCATTATTTATTTTAGACAGGTCTAAAGAAGCATGATATGAAGAAAATGTACTCTATTTCAGAAGAAAATAATAGGATTCTTTGAGTTGTCCTTATGTTAGGTCCTGATCTGGCTATGCCAAATGGCTGTGGGCTACACTAGTTCATTTAGCAGACAAGATTAGTTTATAATTCCGGGGCATTATTTTATATTATTTGATAGTATGAAGAATACAATTGAACAATGCTGAATAAAATATAAATATTTTCTCAATGATTTGAGGGAGTGTGCACATGCAGCTATTCTATGTTGAGCGGTTAACAAAGAAATAGGTACTCCTATATGCTTAATTTAGAGTTGTTAATGTAACTTGAGTTCTAAAAACGCTAGGCTATATGTTTGGATTTTTAATACATTGTAAGGCTGCATGATGAGACTAATGATGATTTGAAAAAAGTTGCTTGAAAGGCTTGAGCTCTGCTTTGTTTTTTTGCGCAGCCTGTACACACTACATCAGTCACACTCACAACTTGACAAGCACTTGATAATGCCTATAATTTCACTCCCTCATCCCCTTTGTGGCTGTAATGCACCCTAAAAAAAAGACATGCCTTTTGCGGCCCAGGGTGCTGCGTTGTGCCCTTCTCCCTGAGTCTGCTGCGCTATCCGAAGCATCTCTCACTCACACGGCTCGCCGTCACGGGTCTTTCTCACAGGCTACAAGTTAAGACAGACACAATGGGGATGCAACTGTGCTCATCCTTCTGAGGTGTATATTGAAGATATTGGATGAACTGTCCACATTTACTTTTCGTCTGCCAACAAGATGAGTAGGCCTAACGAACAGCAAAAGCACTAGCCCATGTCAATCTACTATCCCCCATAGTACAAAAGTCGACCTATTATATTCTGTGCGAGAAATAAACATTCCAAACAGTCTGGGACAGTTGTGGGATGCGATAGATCCCAAATGAACACAACCAACCACTAGCATCAAAAAAACGTTTTTACAAAATGTGGCTGACGCAACAGATAAGAAAGTTTAGCTTAAATGTTGATAAACTATTAGACTATTTCTTCACATTATAAGTGCAGCGATGCGCACATGATAGTAGGCTTTAAGCATGAATGTTCCATTAGCGGAAAACACCATTATCAAAAGTGACTACAAATGAGATTATACATGTATTGCTTTTATTATAAACATGCATTTTTATTTTCCCCAAATGTGAAACTCACGAGCTGCTTATATATGCCAGTTAGGCTCTACACCCCTTGTAAAGCGGATAAATGTGCTTCATTTTAAGAAGTTATTTTTCCACTTTAGTTGTGATACAAACCTTATTAAAACATACAGGCCTATGGCCTAGGCTACATGAGGTGATTCGAACATGTTGCAAAAAAAGGCATTGTTTCTTATGCTGGGCATCATTCGCAAGTGATAGTCTGATGGGTGACAAGATTAGCCTATTCCTGATTTGATTTTGTCTTACAAATACTAAATAATATATGTGACATTTGTTATGATTTAGAAATGTACCATTATCATGCATCTATATCTAAACAGGGGCAGCGGGAAAGAATACATGTCATCTATGAACTTAAATAGCAAATGGAGGACACTGGTTTATTTTCATGCCATCCAGGTAGGCTATACTTCGGTAAATATAAGCAATGTGCTTAATATTAGGAAAGCAGATGAATAAATATAGTAGGCCTAGCCTATAGAAAGCTCATGGGATCCTCCTCTTTTTATAGCGGCCATCAGTATGCAATTTCTCCCGCAACTGCATAGCCTATAGAAATGTTGTGCAACATGAGCTCATGAAGTGTTTGATTAGATTTTCGAATACATTTGCATCAGAGTGAATAGAGGGACAATAGAGTGCTGAGTACCAGGCAGTTAAGCAAGTTTGGTAGGCTACTAATAACCAGCAGCAGCATTAGAGCTTGGAGAAGCCTAATTACTGTGACTAAACGGTCATGTGGAATTTGACTGTTTTTATTTTTATTTATTTCACCTTTATTTAACCAGGTAGGCTAGTTGAGAACAAGTTCTCATTTGCAACTGCGACCTGGCCAAGATAAAGCGTAGCAATTCGACACATACAACACAGAGTTACACATAGAATAAACAAAACATACAGTCAATAATACAGTAGAACAAAAGAAAACAAAAAGTCTATATACAGTGAGTGCAAATTAGGTAAGTTAAGGAAATAAATAGGCCATGGTGGCGAAGTAATTACAATATAGCAATTAAACACTGGAATGGTAGATCGGCAGAAGATGAATGTGCAGGTTGAGATACTGGGGTGCAAAGGAGCAAAATACCAGTATGGGGATGAGGTAGGTAGATAGATGGGCTGTTTACAGATGGGCTATGTACAGGTGCAGTGATCTGTGAGCTGCTCTGACAGCTGGTGCTTAAAGCTAGTGAGGGAGATGTGAGTCTCCAGCTTCAGAGATTTTTGCAATTCGTTCCGGTCATGGGCAGCAGAGAACTGGAAGGAAAAAGACGACCAAAGGAGGAATTGGCTTTGGGGGTGACCAGTGAGATACCTGCTGGAGCGCGTGCTACGCATGCCTACTCATGACTCGTGACGACTGGTGGGCCGGTAATACGGTCAACGCAACAGCCCTAGTGAGGACAATGGCATGTCTCTTGTCGCATCAGGCAGCGCTCTCTCTGATAAGGAAATGGATTATCCCACGCCTCCCCCACCTTCCAAGAAGATGAGGATGGATGCTCAACCTAATGAAACGCTTCACCGTGTCCGTGTAGGGGAGGATCTACCGATTTGCATCTCAGGTGGAGCACTCTTTGAACGTAGCTGCCCTCCTCTCCATCTACATGGTGGTGCAGGCTAAGGACCTGAGCGACTCCCTGGAGAAGGACGGTGGTGCTAAGTCGCCTTCCCAACCATACGACTCGAACCCTCAATTGTACCGCTGAGGATTCTGGGAGGGTCATGGCGCATGCAACCGTTGGCCAGAGAGCCCTCTGGCTGAACAACGCAAGGGTGTCAGAGGGAGATGGGAAAGATCCTGAATGGACAGATCGGTCCCACCAGACTGTTTGGTCCAGCCATATTGAAGATACAGGCCAGGTTCGAGTCAAAGAAAAAGGAGACTGAGGCGCTGGGCTCCATGTTACCATGGAAACAAGACCCAAAGCCCCAGAAGCCCATGTTCGCCCAGGACGTTCACATGAGGCCTCCCTTCCAGAAGTGGAGGATCCCTAAGAAGACTTCTCCGGTAGCTCAGACAGGTGTTACTAGCCCTCAGGCACTTCCGTCCATTCCTACAGGGCCAACATGTCCTGGTCAGGTTGGACAATACGTCTACGGTGGCATATATCAACCGCCAAGGAGGAACACACTTGCTGTTATCTCTCACAGCAAACCATGTGCCAGGCAGACTCAACTCAGGTGTGGATTTACTGTCGCGAGGGAACCACCTACCAGGGGAGTGGCGACTTCATCCTGAGTCACCGAGGAGGTGTGGGGGCATTACTGCAGGGCTGCCGTCGATTTCTATGCATCGCTGGACAACGAGCACTGTCGCTGGTTCTTCGCGATGAAAGATCACAAAGCTCCTCTAGGTATAGACACACTGGCCTATGAGTGGCCAGACATGCTTCTGTACGCCTTCCCTCCAGGTGGGCCAGATCCCCCCTACTCTGGACAGAGTGAGAACGAATGGTCTATCCCTCATCCTGATAGCCCTGTATTGGCCCGGGAAGCCATGGCTGGCAGAGATTGTACCTCTCCTGTACGTGCAACCATGGCGCCTGCCACAGTGCAGAGATCTGCTATCCCAAGCACAGGGCGAAATATTTCCTCCTCATCCCGAGCTGATGGATCTCTGGGCCTGGCCCGTGAGAGATCCAACTTGGACTCGGTGGGCTTGCCTTCGAACGTGGTTGCCACAATTTAGAGTGCCAGAGCCCCTTCTACTAGAGGTCTTTACAACCTGAAGTAGTGGGCATTCGAGAGGTGTTTGGAGAGACACGAGTTGGTCTCTTTTCAGGGTTCCATCCCTGCCGTTCTCGCCTTCCTATGGGAATTGCTCGACAGGGCAAGGCCTTTTCCACCGTTAAGATCTACTTGGCAGCGATCTCAGCCTGCCATTTCCTACTAGGTGAAATGACCATCGAGGTTCACCCCCTGGTTTGTCGTTTTATGAAGGGAGTGCGCCATCTCCAAGCCACTTGCCCCATCATGGGACTTGGGCCTGGTTCTGGATGCACTTACAGGCGATCACTTTGAACCCCTAGAGACAGTGGATCTTAAGACTGTCTTATAAGGCGGCCCCATTGCTCACCTTGGCTGCAGCCAAGCTCATTAGTGTCCATCATGCCCTCTCGGTTAATCCTTCATGCAATCAGTTTGCCCCTGACTACTCCAAGGTTATGATACATTCTAAAGCCACGTTCATTGCTAAGATCATTCCCATGACAGTAGTCAAGCAAAAAAATAAATGTCCTCTCACTGTCAACTGCGTTCATTTTCAGCAAACTTAGCATGTGAAAATATTTGTATGAACATAACAAGATTCAACAACCGAGACATAAACTGAACAAGTTCCACAGACATGTGACAAACAGAAATTGAATAATGTGTCCTTGAACAAAGGGGGGTGGGTCAAAATCAAAAGTAAGAGTCAGTATCTGGTGTGGCCATAAGCTGCATTAAGTGCTGCAGTGCATCTCCTCCTCATGGACTGCACCAGATTTGCCAGTTCTTGCTGTGAGATGTTACCCCACTCTTCCACCAAGGCACCTGCAAGTTCCCGGACATTTCTGGGGGGGAATGGCCCTAGCACTCACCCTCCGATCCAACAGATCCCAGATGTGCTCAATGGGATTGAGATCCGGGCTCTTCGCTGGCCATGGCAGAACACTGACATTCCTGTCTTGCAGGAAATCACGCACAGAACGAGCAGTATGGCTGGTGGCATTGTCATGCTGAAGGGTCATGTCAGGATTAGCCTGCAGGAAGGGTACCACATGAGGGAGGAGGATGTCTTCCCTGTAACGCACAGCTTTGAGATTGCCTGCAATGACAATAAGCTCAATCCGATGATGCTGTGACACACCGCCCCAGACCATGACCGACCCTCCACCTCGATCCTGCTCCAGAGTACAGGCCTCGTTGTTATGCTCATTCATTCGACGATAAACGAAAATCCGACCATCACCCCTGGTGAGACAAAACCGCAACTCATCAGTGAAGAGCACCTTTTGCCAGTCCTGTCTGGTTCAGCGATGGTGGGTTTGTGCCCATAGGCGACATTGTTGCCGGTGATGTCTGATGAGGACCTGCCTTACAACAGGCCTACAAGCCCGCAGTCCCTCTCTCAGCCTATTGCGGACAGTCTGAGCACTGATGGAGGAATTGTGCGTTTCTGTTGTAACTTGGGCAGTTGTTGTTGCCATCCTGTACCTGTCCCGCAGGTGTGATGTGCAGATGTACCATTCCTGTGCAGGTGTTGTTACAAGTGTGTCTGCCAATGCGAGGACGATCAGCTGTCCGTCCTGTCCCACTGTAGCGCTGTCTTAGGCGTCTCACAGTACGGACATTGCAATGTATTTCCCTGGCCACAATCTGCAGTCCTCATGCCTCCTTGCAGCATGCCTAAGGCACGTTCATGCAGATGAGCAGGGACCCTGGGCATCTTTCTTTTGGTGTTTTTCAGAGTCAGTAGAAAGGCCTCTTTAGTGTCCTAAGATTTCATAACTGTGACTTAATTGCCTACCGTCTGTAAGCTGTTAGTGTCTTAACCTCTGGTACAAGTGGGACGCAAGCGTCGCACCTCGACAACAGCCAGTGAAATTGCAGCCACCATTTTAAAGATAAACGTCTTGTAAATCCAACCACAGTGTCCGATTTCAAAAAGGCTTTACTGTGAAAGCACACCATGCGATTATGTTAGGTCAGCACCTAGTCACAGAAAACCACACAGGCATTTTTCCAGCCAAAGAGAGGAGTCACAAAAAGCAGAAAGAGATCAAATTAATCACTAACCTTTGATGATCTTCATCAGATGGCACTCATAGGACTTCATGTTACACAATACATGTATGTTTTGTTCGATAAAGTTCATATTTATATCCAAAAATCTCAGTTTACATTGGCACGTTATGGTCAGAAATGCATTGTCTCAAACAAACCACATCAAATTACAGAAATACTCATCATAAACATTGATAAACGATACAAGTGTTAAACACACGAATAAAAAAACTACTCCTTAATGCAACCGCTGTGTCAGATTTCAAAATGACTTTACGGAGAAAGCACACTTTGCGATTATGTTAGGTCTGCACCTAGCTACAGAAACCCATACAGCCATATTCCAGCCAAGGAGAGTGTCACAAAAGTCATAAATAGCATTAAAATTAGTCACTTACCTTTGATGATCTTCATCTGGTGGCACTCCCAGGTCTCCATGTTAGACAATAAATGTTTGTTTTGTTCGATAATGTCCGTCTTTATGACCAAATACCCCCTTTTTGTTTGCGCGTTTTGTCCAGTAATCCGAATGCTTAAGGCGCGTGCACTAAGTCTAGACTAAAAGTTTTTAAAAAGTACAATAAAAGTTAGTAGAAACATGCCAAACATTTGAACTTGCAACCTTACTAGTCCAACGCTCTAGCCACTAGGCTACCCTGCCGCCCCAAATAATAGTACTTCCTGGTTGGATTTTCCTCAGGTTTTCGCCTGCCATATCAGTTCTGTTATACTCACAGACATTATTTTTTACAGTTTTGGAAACTTTAGAGTGTTTTCTAATTATATGCATATCCTATCTTCTGGGCCTGAGTAGCAAGCAGTTTAATTTGGGCACGCTTTTCATCCAAAATTCTGAATGCTGTCCACTACCCTAGTGAAGTTAACAACTGTTCCACTGGTGTATGTTCATCAATTGTTCATGGTTCATTGAACAAGCATGGGAAACAGTGTTAAAACCCTTTACAATAAAGATCTGTGAAGTTATTTGTATTTTTATGAATTATCTTTAAAAGACAGGGTCCTGAAAAAGAGGTGTTTCTTTTTTTTGCTGAGTTTACATGGACAGGACCAGGCCATTCCAGAGTTGTGACCAACTGTTTGTTTGCTTGTTTTACCAACCTTGCTCGGGGTAGGGCTTTGTCCAAACAATGCCTCTCCCATTGGGTAGTGGAGGCTATCGCCAAGGCGTACAGTTGTCGGGGATTGAGTATGATGGATCAGGTACATTACCATGTACCACAACAGATTGGAAAATCGGGGCGTTTTGCAAGTGTCCCATAGTGAGATGTTGAACCGAGTCGACTGAATGATAACTTTGGGTTACGATATGTAACCCTGGTTCTCTGAGACATCTCACCAGATTGTCCCTCTTGCTTGTAAGAGGTACAGTGCCTTGCGAAAGTATTCGGCCCCCTTGAACTTTGCGACCTTTTGCCACATTTCAGGCTTCAAACATAAAGATATAAAACTGTATTTTTTTGTGAAGAATCAACAACAAGTGGGACACAATCATGAAGTGGAACGACATTTATTGGATATTTCAAACTTTTTTAACAATTTAAAAACTGAAAAATTGGGTGTGCAAAATTTGCTTAGTTCAATAGCCATTGATGAAAGAACTGAATATCCAATATAAAACTACATTTACCTAGGTGGCAAGCCAAACCTTATACTTACAGGCTCTCTAAAAAGTCAGGTAAACAATACTTTCCTGTGGATATTCTGTCTCAAATGTCGACCCACTGAAGGACCAACCACACAGACACCCGATATAAACTTACTCTATGTAGCTTTATTCAACATTATGGCTTGTGAGGAAACTTTCCAAGTTTTTGCAGTGCTTTGCTTCAAAATTGTGCATTACCGCCTAATTAATCAGACTAGGTATGGTGGGGTATGCAAAATAGGTCAACTTTGAACATCTTTATCTCTTGAATGTTTTGGCATTCAGGTCCAACATGTCACTTTCTAAGTATGGAATGTTTCGCTCAACTCAAAGGGGGTGCTGTCAAAAAGTGATTGAATGCAAATAGATTTACCCTATACCAAGAATTGGTTTCTAGCCTGATTTATTTATTTTGTCAGATGCATTCACTCAGTTGGCTGAATTGCTACTATATCAGATATATATATTTTTTAAACTACAACAACTAAATTAATTCTGAGTCCGAGTCATATTACCGTATGTTATAACTAGTTAACAAAAGCTGTAGGGTACAGTTCGAGATTGCAATGAAAGTTATTTATTTCTGTATTGAGCAATCTCGGCAATGCAGTTGATGACAATTTGCTTCGAGAAGCAGCCATTCGTAATGCACAGCTTCAGTTATCGAAATGCCAGACTGAAATAAACAACTTTATAGACGATAAGATAACACTAGCAGAGACAGCACTAGCATGTAGGCTAGCTAGCTACATACAGCTAGCCAAAGACAAGATGCATCAACATCATTATTGTACTGTGGGAAAATAGCAAGCTATTTTCTACAATATATATGCTAATAACATCGATTACTGGCAATAGCAGGATAATAAAATCACAAACTTACCTTAGGCTTGTAGAGCCACTTTCGAAACCGATTCATCGTTACCTCGCCACCTTACCCCTCCTTTGTCACCGACCGTTAACGTTATTCTACCTGTGCGAGACAGACTACTGAGACTAGCAAGCTAGCTACGTGGGAAATGTTGAACCCAATATGATATCCGAAATTGTAATTTAAAGAGTTCAAGTGTCTAACAAATGTCCTGAACATTTACGTTGTGTATCTATGTCTACAAAATCTACGGTTGGCTAGTGCCTCACTGCCACTTTTCAAGTCCAACGGGAAAAAGCAATCATCCACGGATGGCTTCCATAGCTGTTCTCTCCCTCTGCTTGATGACAGTCACGTTGACAACATCGCCACCCACCTTCCAAGGGAAATGCTGCGTTCAAGACAACTGGGAACTCGGAAATGTCCGACTCCAAAACTCATTGTAGAAAGATGTCTATGGAGGGGGATCAGTGCCTGTTCGAAAATGCAATGGTTACATAATAAATCGGATTGTAAAAATTAAAATGCGTTATTATTATATATCAGTGTGCACGAGTAATGCCACAATTAAATTGCTAAATTAAAATTAAACTAGAAAATGGTTAATTGAAAATGGTAAACAGAAAAAGACAAACGGTAAACAGATAATCGTAAATGTAATTAAGCCTTTTCTTTTCTTTTCAATGTATATTTACATTTTCAAAGTGTATGCAAATTGCTTCTTGGAAGCCTGAACCAGGAGAGTAACGCCACACCCCCATGTAGTAGTACATCCTAGCCATGTCGGGATCTCTGTACATAGATTTTAGACTTGACATTGTAATTACCATTTTCTGTTAACCATTTACATTTAGAATTTCCCTTTCCAATTAGCTATGTTCGATTCATTTTAACATAGCAATTTTATTGTGGCATGAATAATGGGCACTGATATGAAAATAAATACATTCCTATTTTAGCATTGTAGTTTCGAACGGGCACTGATAAGACCACATAGCTTCCAAGTAACTCGGACATCTATCAGAATCAACCAATAGGAATCCCTAACAACAAAAAAACGGAGCAACTTTTTACTCGGAGGGGCCGACTTTCCGAGTTGTCTTTATGTCATGAACGCGGCATTTTGGCTTGCACCACGTCACTATAGTATACGTCATAATCATTGTTGATTCTGTCAAGCGAAAATAGATATTTTTTCTAAAATCTTGGTACATTATTTTCATTAAGTAGTTGGAACACATCACAAAAATGAACCTTTAATTGATGTCATAATGGTGTTTGTCACAATGTGTAAATAATAATGTTGTTGACCGCTGTTTTGTGTTACTTGGCAACGACCAAACATCGGAACTGTTTTGAAGCTACAAAAACACATTGAGGGAAAAAAATGGGTTTCACATTGCTAAAGACCTTCGATTTATGAAGCAACTATTCGGCAACATTTTAGTCCTGCAAGGAATGCGTTGAGTTCTTTCAATATAGCTTTGCGACATCCATGGTAAGGGTCCAAGCATGGACACATTTTGCGTGTCAGAAAATGCCTCCAGCGCATCACTGATACGTTTATTAATAACCAGTAGATGATCATCTATGTGTCTGTCGTCTGTCATTGTGGTCAGGTAGCTACCTCAATCCAGCCACCCACCACATTCATTCATTGAGACGATTTTAATTTCACCAAATGCCATTCTGTCCCTACTCTGCTTATGCTCAGGTGTAGCGGAAGATGGCACAAGGCTATGCAACACTTATCAAGGAAGCCACTCTGCTCCTGGACAAGTTCAATGCAGACAAACAGTGTGTGGAGGAATTTACAGAGGATGCTTCAAAGGCCATCGAGGTAACTGTACCTAAATGGAGTAGTGTGTATGTATGGATGTGATGGATTAATTAATTTCATGCCCTATTAAAGGCATAAAGTTATCATGTTAAGGTAAGACCCACATGCAGACAACGTCAAGTTAACATTTTAATAAGCCAACAGGGACAGGCAAAAGACAGGTCAAGGACAATAATCCAGATAGCTGGGGCAAAGGTACTGGACGGCAGGCAGAAAAGGTTAAACAGGAACAATCATGGGACAGGAACAGGGGGAAAACCGCTGGTAGGCTTTACGAAACAAAACGAACTGGCAACAGACAGAACACAGGTATAAATACACAGGGGTTAATGGGGAAGATGGGTGACACCTGGAGGGGGGTGGAGACAATACCAAAGATAGGTGAAACAGATCAGGGTGTGACAGTAACCCCCCTCTCCTACCTGGGGGCATACCTGGTTGACCGGGGTGTCGGTGTTGGAAATCTGCGATGAGGCCTGGGTCTAGGATGTCCCTGGCGGGGACCCAGCACCTCTCCTCCGGGCCATAACTCTCCCAGTCAACCAGGTACTGAAATTCCCTGCCCTGAGGTCAAACCTACTGGAGACGCCTCACTGTGTATGCCAGTTGGACGTTGATGAGACAGCCACTGCAAGAAGCTCCCGATTCCCCACATAGTAGTTCCTCTCCGTGCCATTGAGGCAGTGGGAGAGGAAGGCGCAGGGATGCAGCTTAAGGTCCAGGGCAGAACGTTGACAGGACAGCCCTCACTCCAACATCCGAAGCATTCACCTCCACCACAAACTGTCGGGAAGGGTCAGGATGAACCAAGATAGGAGCACTGGTGAAGTGATGTTTGAGGTCCCGGAACGAACCGGTTCAACATGTCACGGAGAACATCATTTACCAGAGCCTGGAACACAGCAGGGGCATTGTGAGGCCAAAAGGCATGACCAGATACTCGTAGTGGTAGCTGGCCATGTTGAAGGTGGTCTTCCACTCGTCTCACTCTCGTATCCGCACCAGGTGGTAGGCGTTCCATAGATCCAGCTTGGAAAACACAGTGCCCCCCTGGAGCGGCTCGAAGGCAGAGGAAATTAGTGGTAACGGGTAACGGTTCTTAACAATAATGTCATTGAGTCCCCGGTAGTCAAGGTACAGGGTCTTGTTCTTTTTCTCCACGAAGAAGAACCCTGCGCTGGCAGGAGGGGGACCGATAAATCCTGCAGCTAGGGAGTCCCCAATGTAGGTCTCCATAGCCTTGGTCTCCGCTCCCGACAGACCTCCCTAGCACCACGCCGCCCCTGGGACAAGGTCAATCCCGCAGTCATAGGGTCGGTGCGGCGGAAGCGAAGTGGCCCGGGCCTTACTGGTCTACGGGTGCCATCATGGGCTGGAGTCCGTTCTACTACTTCTATTGCCTGAAGTCAGCGCAACCTGCCCCAGGACATCTTCCTGGGGGCACGGAAGTTGCCCTGGACCTCTCAGCCATCCCCGCGGAGTACCTTGCTGAACAGTCCGTAGACCAGTTGATGAGGGGATTGTGTGGCTGGAGCATCCCAAAACCACGGGAATCTGAGGAGACTTGATGACCAGAAATTGAATAGTCTCGCTGTGATTCCCTGACACCCGTAGGTTGATGGGAGTGTTATGAGTGACCCGGCCTATAGAGCGACCATCTAGCGCTCTATCATCCATGGGAATGGAGAGGGGCTGAGGACCTGGAGAGATTTAGACTGGTTTCCCCACAGCAGAATGGCATAAAAAGGGGTGCGAGCAAGGGAAGCGGAAAAGTTCTCCATATGGCCCACCAGAGTACTCGCTCCTACCGGTGAGCCTGGTTTTTTTAAAGGACACAAAAGAGTCCCGCAATACAGACAACTCTTTGTGTTGATCCTGTATTACCATTCCGCTGGCGACAGCCCAGCCCTGCCTAGTTGACTCGGCCATCTTCGGCATCTCTCGGGGGAGGTCAGGAAGCGTAGGGATCTCTCGGCAATGGGACCGTCGGAGACTTCCGGGATGACGCGGAGGCCAGGTGGAATCCCTGGATGTGCGAGCGAAGTCGAATTTCCTCTCCCTCCGTTGTTCATCGATGCGGATGGTCAACGCGATGAGGGAATCAAGATCCGTAGGTAACTCCCGAGCAGCAAGCTCGTCCTTGATCTCCTCTGAGATGCCGTGCAGGAACATATCGAATAGCGCTTCCTGGTTCCAAGCACTCTCCGCTGCCAACATGCGGAAATCCACTGCATAGTCTGCCACACTGTGGGAGCTCTGCCGAAGCTGGATGAGCTTCCTCGAGCTTCTCTCCCAAAGAACAGGGCATCAAAAACCGTCACCTCTCCTACGAACCCCTTCGAACTAACACATATGGCCGGCTGTTGTTCGCATACATCAGTAGCCCAGGTGAAAGCCCTCCCGGACATCAGTGTGATGAGGTAGGCTATCTTGGAGAGATCCAAGGGGAAGGAGGAGGGCTGAAGCTCGAAGACGAGGGCACACTGAGCTAGAAACGCCCGACAGGTGCTCGGCTCTCCATTGAAATGTTCTGGGGGAGGTAAGCGGAGCTCCTGAGAAGGCAGACTGATGGCGCTGCTAGCAGCTGTTTTACCTTAGAGGCTGTGTAGTTACCACCGTGGTAGGCTGCCTCCCAGACAACCCGCTGTATTGCTCGAGAAAAATGTCCAACGCCCAGTCATGGCGTTCAGCCAACGTTTGGACCCCTCCATAAGGCCACAAAGTAATTCCTCGTGCCTCCCGATGGTGGCTCCTTGGGAGGAGATGGCGTCGCAGAGCTGGCCCGGGTCTGCTGGGTCAGTCTTGGCCAGTTCGTACTATCATGTTTCAAGGTAAGACCCAGATGCAGACAACGTCAAACTAACAACAGTTTAATAATCCAACAGGGGCAGGCAAAAGACAGGTCAAGGAAAGGCAGGGGTCAATAATCCAGATAGGTGGGGCAAAGGTATTGGATGGCAGGCAGGCTCAGGGTAGGCAGAGGTCAGTAATTCAGATACGTGGGGCAAAGATACAGGACAGCAGGCAGGCTCAGGGCAGGCAGAAAAGGTAAAACCGGGGAAACTACAGGACATGAACAGAGGGAAAACTGCTGGTAGGCTTGACAAAACAAAACAAACTGGCAACAGACAATCAGAGAACACAGGTGTAAATACACAGGGGATAATGGGGAAGATGGGCGACACCTGGAGGGGGGTAGAGACAACCACAAAGACAGGTCAGGGTGTGACAAAAGCATGATTTTAAAGATAAGGAAGGAGATCATTAATCCAATTAATGGTCAGACCAGAGCCATATACTGTATATCCATACCGTACTACAGCTTCGGTATTACAAACATTTCAGATAACAGTTTGTCTTTCTTACCACCAGAACCTGGGTGCCTTGGATAAGAAGTTTATACTGGATATCGTTTCTGGATGCATTGAGCAAAAAAAGTTATTGGATGTTGTCATCAACGTCTTTTATGCTCAGAGTGGTAAATGCTTAATGAAGGCTGATCGTAACCAGTTAGCCAGTAAGTTCATCACATCATTTCAAGCATATATTATTTTGAATAACTTCAGAATTCTAGACAATGTTGATTTTGTTGTTTTAAATGTATGAATGAATAGGGATTCAATTGTAATGCTGGATGGGTGGGCGGGGGGCATTGCTTTCAAAAGCATGATCTGGCCACTTGTCTCTTCTATGCTTGCTATATTTGTGTTCCACAGTAATATGTTACTTCAGCATGTTCCTCATTGATGACCTTGGACTGGAGTGCTTCAGCAAGATTGTCAACTCTTTGGACATAAAAAAGATGCACAAAGTGAGAAAAGTACATTTTCTGTGATCTAATGGCACTTAGGAAGTTAGGATGCAACAACAATGCAATTTTTTCACAGTTTGGGTTAATGTTATGGCTCATGAAAGAAATCAACTTTCTCTGCCAATCTAGTCACTCACCCTAATATAGAGGGGGTTATCTGTGTGGTAGTTTTTGGGTCATGAAGTTTGAGTGTCAAAAATGTTAGCCTATTAAAGGCCCAGTGCAGTCAAAAATGTGATTTTTATATATATTTCCACACTATAAGGTTGGAATAATTTTGTGAAAATGATGATAATACCCTTTTAGTGTAAGAGCTGTTTGAAAACACCGCCAGAAATATCAGTCTGTTTTGGTGGGATAAAGTTGTGGCCTGCGTGGTGACATCACCAGGCAGTAAATGAGCTAATAGAACAATAAGAAAGAGAGTTCCAAACCTCTCTGTTATCCGATAAAAGCTAGTTTTCCGTTTTCCCAACCCTACTCAGACCACTCCCCGACAAGCCTAGCAACATTTGGGCTTGAGAAATTGCTAAGAAGCTATTTTTGTTTATTTTTGACCATTTTTAATTTAAAACAATACAGTAAGGTACTTAATTGTTACCCAGAAATGATTTGATATTGAGATAAAAATGGCTCCATTGGACCTTTAATGTAATGAAACCGTACTTGGACTGTGAATGACAGTATAAATTATGGTTTGGCAGTTCCTGAGTTTCTTCTTCAACATCACAAACCTCAGTACCTGGATCCAGGGGGAGTGGAGTCAGATCTATGATGCTGCCTATGTGGAGAGGAACTGGATTGCCCCGCTGCTAAGGTGCAGCACTGTAAAGACATTTATGTTATGCCTAAATACATTGAATCACCACTTATTCTGTATTGTTTTGTTGTTGTCTTTATTATGTGTTGTTGCTGTCTTGCTCTCTTTTTCTAATAGCTACAGTTTTCACCCACTAGGTGGCGCCCTGAGATTGATATTCTGATGGCTCAGCTTGCATCCAGAATGTCTAGAGGGAGTCAGTTTAAAAAATCCACCAAGAAGAACACTGAGCCCCATGAATTTTCACTTACCAAACCCAAAGCTCGCCCCCTCCCTGCACCTGAGCCCATCCCCCTGCAGGAGAAACACCAGCTGGTCAGTTTCAAGTTTCACCAGAGGCTCCCACATGAAAAAAATACTACAGTTTACTATAGAATATCAAATCAAATCAAATCAAATGTATTTATATAGCCCTTCGTACATCAGCTGATATCTCAAAGTGCTGTACAGAAACCCAGCCTAAAACCCCAAACAGCAAGCAATGCAGGTGTAGAAGCACGGTGGCTAGGAAAAACTCCTAAATACTACAGTATTTACTATAAATGTATGTACAGTGCCTTGCGAAAGTATTCGGCCCCCTTGAACTTTGCGACCTTTTGCCACATTTCAGGCTTCAAACATAAAGATATAAAACTGTATTTTTTTGTGAAGAATCAACAACAAGTGGGACACAATCATGAAGTGGAACGACATTTATTGGATATTTCAAACTTTTTTAACAAATCAAAAACTCAAAAATTGGGCGTGCAAAATTATTCAGCCCCCTTAAGTTAATACTTTGTAGTGCCACCTTTTGCTGCGATTAAAGCTGTAAGTCGCTTGGGGTATGTCTCTATCAGTTTTGCACATCGAGAGACTGACATTTTTTCCCATTCCTCCTTGCAAAACAGCTCGAGCTCAGTGAGGTTGGATGGAGAGCATTTGTGAACAGCAGTTTTCAGTTCTTTCCACAGATTCTCGATTGGATTCAGGTCTGGACTTTGACTTGGCCATTCTAACACCTGGATATGTTTATTTTTGAACCATTCCGTTGTAGATTTTGCTTTATGTTTTGGATCATTGTCTTGTTGGAAGACAAATCTCCGTCCCAGTCTCAGGTCTTTTGCAGACTCCATCAGGTTTTCTTCCAGAATGGTCCTGTATTTGGCTCCATCCATCTTCCCATCAATTTTAACCATCTTCCCTGTCCCTGCTGAAGAAAAGCAGGCCCAAACCATGATGCTGCCACCACCATGTTTGACAGTGGGGATGGTGTGTTCAGGGTGATGAGCTGTGTTGCTTTTACGCCAAACATAACGTTTTGCAGTGTTGCCAAAAAGTTCAATTTTGGTTTCATCTGACCAGAGCACCTTCTTCCACATGTTTGGTGTGTCTCCCAGGTGGCTTGTGGCAAACTTTAAACAACACTTTTTATGGATATCTTTAAGAAATGGCTTTCTTCTTGCCACTCTTCCATAAAGGCCAGATTTGTGCAATATACGACTGATTGTTGTCCTATGGACAGAGTCTCCCACCTCAGCTGTAGATCTCTGCAGTTCATCCAGAGTGATCATGGGCCTCTTGGCTGCATCTCTGATCAGTATTCTCCTTGTATGAGCTGAAAGTTTAGAGGGACGGCCAGGTCTTGGTAGATTTGCAGTGGTCTGATACTCCTTCCATTTCAATATTATCGCTTGCACAGTGCTCCTTGGGATGTTTAAAGCTTGGGAAATCTTTTTGTATCCAAATCCGGCTTTAAACTTCTTCACAACAGTATCTCGGACCTGCCTGGTGTGTTCCTTGTTCTTCATGATGCTCTCTGCGCTTTTAACGGACCTCTGAGACTATCACAGTGCAGGTGCATTTATACGGAGACTTGATTACACACAGGTGGATTGTATTTATCATCATTAGTCATTTAGGTCAACATTGGATCATTCAGAGATCCTCACTGAACTTCTGGAGAGAGTTTGCTGCACTGAAAGTAAAGGGGCTGAATAATTTTGCACGCCCAATTTTTCAGTTTTTGATTTGTTAAAAAAGTTTGAAATATCCAATAAATGTCGTTCCACTTCATGATTGTGTCCCACTTGTTGTTGATTCTTCACAAAAAAATACAGTTTTATATCTTTATGTTTGAAGCCTGAAATGTGGCAAAAGGTCGCAAAGTTCAAGGGGGCCGAATACTTTCGCAAGGCACTGTATAACGTAGAATACTATACTACACACTAGTATGCCTCGATCATGTGTAGTACTTACTATAGAATGCTGTAGTATATTGTAGAACACAATAGTTAACAGTACAGCAGTCGGCAAAAGCACTAAATTTTATTAAACTATTTACTTCTATTTTTATTTAACCTTTATTTAACTAGGCATTTCAGTTAAGAACAAATTCTTATTTACAATGACAGACTACCAAAATGCAAAAGGCCTCCTACGGGGACTAAATATGAATTCAAATAGAATATAGGACAAAGCACACATCATGACAAGAGAGACAACACAACACTACATAAAGAGAGACCTAAGACAACAACATAGCATGGCAGCAACATATGACAACACAGAATGGTAGCAACACAACATGGCAGCAGCACAAAAGATGGTACAAATTATTTTTGGCACAGTCAACAGCACAAAGGGCAAGAAGGTAGAGACAACAATACATCACGCAAAGCAGCCACAATTGTCAGTGAGAGTGTCCATGATTGAGTCTTTGAATGAAGAGATTGAGATAAAACTGTCCAGTTTGAGTGTTTGCTGCAGCTCGTTCCAGTCGCTAGCTGCAGCGAACTGAAAGGTTGAGCAACCCAGGGATGTGTGTGCTTTGGGGACCTTAAACAGAATGTGACTGGCAGAACAGGTGTACTGTAGTAAATACTACAGTATTTAATTTGCATATACCCTGCCCATTCCCTTCCCCCATATCCCAATTTGTGCCACCCATAAGCGAGAAACCTACATGCCAAGTATAGACCTTTTATTTTTTATTTTTTTTTCACCATTATTGAACCAGGTAGGCTAGTTGAGAACAAGTTCTCATTTACAACTGCGACCTGGCCAAGATAAAGCAAAGCAGTGCGACAGAAACAACAACACAGAGTTACTCATGGAATAAACAAGCGTACAGTCAATAACACAATAGGGAAAAAAAGTCAATATACAGTGTGTGTAAATGGCATGAGGAGGTAAGGCAATAAATAGGCCATAGTAGCAAAATAATTACAATTTAGCAGATTAACACGGGAGTGATAGATGAGCAGATGATGGTGTGTAAGTAGCGATACTGGTGATATATATTGTGTTCAATACAGAAAATATCATTTATTTTACATTTATTTAATTAGGCAAGTCAGTTAAGAACAAATTCTTATTTACAATGGTGGCCTAGGAACAGTGGGTTTACTGCCTTGTTCAGGGGCAGAACGACAGTTTTTAAACATGTCAGCTCGGGGATTCGATCATAGCAACCTTTCAGTTACTGGCCCAACGCCCAACCACTAGGCTACCTGCCGCCCCAGAAGAGCTGAACTATCTGTTCAGATCCCAGTCCTACCTACAGATTCTGAAAAATGTGCTCTTTTAGTATTTCTCCAGTAGGTTTCCTCAAGGAAAAAGACACCACTTCTATATTAAAGATAATAAAACAAAACACCTAAAATACTACAGTACAACAGTAATGTCTGCAAAAACACTACAGTAAATACTACAGTATACTACAATTTGTAAAAAGACTACATTAATTACTATAGTGAATACTACAGTAAAGCCTGCAAAACACTACAGTGAATACTATAGTATTTATGCCATAGTATACTACAGTATTGTTTCCAAAGTCAGAACCTTATTGATACAATATCATAGTAGATAGGCTATTCTATTTTTATAACCTTCATAGTGACCGCTGCTTATTGTTTCATAGGTACCAACCAGCACCTACAGAGTTCCAAAAGAGAAGCAGGTCATGGAGGAGCTCAAACAGAGGAACCGTCAGAAGGCAGAGGTATGTTGTGTCTGGTATCTTATTTTAACACCTAGTTTTCTCCTGCGCTCATACATGCAATAAACCCCGGGTTTTCTGTTCCACCCACAGCAAGTTCTGTATGAGGCCAACACTCAACAGTTCAAGTGTGCAAACCCACAAAAGTCTGAGCGCACCAAGGTAGGTGAATGTTCCACGTAAGAGATTTTTAAATACATTTTCTTGCTTCAAGGTTTTTTTTCTTCTATATGGGTATCCTGTTTCCATCCAGCTTAATCATACTGTACTGTCTGATTTACAGAGTGTCATGTCCAAGATTGTACGAAGCCATGATGCCCAGCTCAAGTTTGATTCACTCCACACCTCTGGAAGCCCAGCCACCCATAAGGTAGCTCTCACATGATACCGAAATCATATACCGTAACTGACAGACACACTTGTCTATGTGCGTGTGTGTATACCCATGTGTATTTGTATATTTCCACCAGCTTAACAACCTGCCCATCAGGCTCAACACCACGGCCATCCTGCGGGAGGGGGCTCTGTATAACCGTCAGGTGGAGGAGGAACTACGCAGGTACGACACAATATAATCCCTGCATCTGTGCCTCCTATATCAGTTGTGCCACTATACTTCAGGAATTAATCACTATTGCCAACTGTATAGTTGACATATTTGACATAAAAAACTAGCTGCGCTAGTGGGACACTTGTGACGGCAGCTAGAGTGGAGAGGTTTAATAATGTGTGCTGGGTGTGTTACGGTAACACAGGATGGAGCAACTTGTGGAGGGGGCGGGCGAGCCCTCCTCGTTCCTGCAGTGGCAGAAGGAGATGCGGGAGCGTGATCTCCAGGAAGAGCTGGCCCAGGTGGAGCGTCGCCGTCTGGAGGGTCGCATCAGCCACGAGGAGGCTGCTCTCGCCCGCACCCGCATCATGGAGCGCAACCAGAAGACTGCACTGCTAAAGAAGGAAGAGGTGTGTGTTATTAGAATGAATTATTAATGTGTTCATAGTGTTATTCAGTTTTGGAATCATTGAATCGTTGAGAAAGGGTAATTGGCTATATTAAGTGTTCCTGTCTTTGTGAGTCTCTTTGATGGAGCCTGTCCTGTTTATGATTGTTTGCAGACTGCCAAGCTGATGCAAAGATACGCAAACAAGCGGTTGCAGGAGGAGAAAGAGATGAGAGACCTGGTGCAACAGGTAGCAGATGGACACAAAAACTCAAAAGCAGCTAAAGTGAAGTTGCAGGAGTTCAAACAGCAAATAGGTGACTAAACTATAGCATTACATCACCCCCTGTTCCCACATTTTTACTTATTTTATTTTACCTTTATTTAACTAGGGATGAGAAATGTACCCTTTCTCAATCACACCTGCTTTGGTGTTATGGTGCAGCAGACAGTGCTTGGCGAATTGGGGTCTCATTTCTGTGTGCTTTTGTGTACGTTTGCATTCCAGTAAAGGAAGTGTCGGAGCAGAGTGGGGAACTCCTTCGTCAGGCCCTGGAGGAAGCACAGGCAGAGCTGAGCAGGAAGTTTGAGATTATCTGTCAGATCCGGGCCATTGAGTCTGTCCCCCTCATCAGGCACAAGTTTGTGGATGAAACAGAGGTGAGCAGAGGAATGGATCTTGCCAACATAATAGAGTATAAAGGCATTTTGCTGGGTTCTGTCAGAAGAAGGTTGACTTTTATGATGAACAATATACTGTATTCTGATCTCTCCCTGTCAAAGACAGCAGGACATGACCTGCTTGGGGAGATGTCCCTGGCTGAGCTGCGGGAGCGTCTGGCCATGCTGAGGGATGCAGAGCAGAGAGAGCATCAGGACAGGAGGGGGCGCATTCTGGAGGACAAGAAAAGCAGGGAGCAGCTTTTGCTGGAGCAGCTGGACACCATCACCCTCCACAGGACAGCCCTGGGACAGGCTGCTGCACGCAGGTCAGAGCAACTAAGACACTCGCATGCCTGGCTTGCACACAGAAGGCATGTCTGAGATGTACAGTATCCTAATGTGCATATGGTGTGAGGCAGGCAGGAGGAGAAGAGAGCAAGGCGGGAGCTGCAGCAGGGAGTAGCCGAGGACGAGAGGGTGGTGGCTTTGCAGAGAAGGCTGGAGGAGAGGCAGCAGGAGCGCCAGAGGCTGAAGCAGGGTGAGAAAACCAAAGCCAAGATTAGTGAGCAATCTGCCACTCATGCCCTCAAGAGCTGGAATCACAGGAAGGTAAGCATAAACAGAAATATAAATATTCCAAGCTGTGTTTGGATTTGCTAGAAGATGTTCAATAACCATCTTATCACTCTCTCATCCCAATAATGTATGTGTGTGTGTGTGTGTGTGTGTGAGCAGCAAAAAATGGAGGAACAACACTGGGCAGATTTGGAGCAAAGATTGGAGCGTCAGGTCCAGCAGGAAGCTCCTAACACTCTCTCCCAGAAGAAAAATACTCAAGGTCTAGACATCAGCCTCTGAAAGTCATTCTCCTAGCATAAGGACCATATTGCATGTTTTGCATCAAGTCTTTGAGAAGCCCTAATTTCATATAACAAGTACAACATGCATTTTGTATTTACTTTTGTTAAGGCTACTATTGCTACTCTTATCAAGAGGGTGTCAGCATGTAAAGTTGAAAAAATATATATTTTGTTGTGCTCTTATGCCACTGTACAATTTAAAGTGAACCCAAATCTTTGAACTATGTGTTTTATTTCCTTACGTTTGATTTGATTTAGTTACATTGGAATGTAACTTGTATGTTCAAGAATACCCATGCATGGGTGAAAATGGGCGCATTCGAAATAGCAGCGAGTAGAGAGAGACTGACTGATCGACAAATCACTCTGAATGTTATTTGAAGATCAGTCAGTCAGTCACAAATTACCCATGATACATCATTCCCTGTTTTGATGCTCTTGAACGCGGTCATGTCTAATTACGACGCAAAATTTACATACCCATTCGACTCGCGTTTGGGAGAATTTTTGCATTTTAGTTTACTCTAATTATTTCAACCTGCTAACGTTACGTTAATTATCCTAACATGCTATGAAAAGTCACTGCTGACAGTGAGCTACTCACATATGCACAGCAGCGACACTACTGCAGTTCATCCAGGTTTGAACCCGAAAGTATCTTGTCAGAAAGGTAACAACCAACATATACATTCGCTTGGTATCTTTCTTTTTATGTACGAATGTTAAAATACTATTTCATACATGGCTGCTTTTTAAACGAATTAGCTAGTTAACGTTAGCTAACAGTTTGCCTGTTTTTCTTTTACTTGGCCAGCGAGGGAAAAATATAAACACGTCCGTTAGCTAACGTTAGTTAGCAAACGTAGTTCGTAACAACAATTGATTAGTAAGTTCACTAACGAGCTTGCTAGTTAACTTACTAATCAATTGTTACTAACTACGTTGATGGAAGATACAGTTAACTGCCCAAATAATGGAAAAACCGAGTAAATGAGGGATACCAAAGTATATTGATTTCTGATTTAATTAAGCAATTAACATCCCACCATACTTAGGGTCATGTATGAAAATAACGTTTTATTGGTCGCATAACGTTACACATTTAGCAGATGTTATTGCGGCTGTAGCAAAACACTTATATTAATATCTAACAATACACAAATCTACAAGTAAAATAATGGAAATATAGAAATATTTGCCAGAGCAATGTTGGTGCGGAGTATAAATATGTATGTGGTTGTGTGTGAGTATGTGTGATGGGATGTAAAATGCTGGGCAAGCCATTATTTTCGCAATTTTGCTACCATGCTAACATGCATGACAATGCCCCAATCACTGAATGATTTGATGAGCATGAAAACGATGTAAACCGTATGCCATGGCCGTTTCAGTCACCAGATCTCAACCAATTTGAACACCCATGGGAGATTCTGGAGCGGCACCTGAGACAGCTTTTTACACCACCATCAACAACACGCCAAATGATGGAATTTCTCATAGAAGAATAGTGTCGCATCTCCAATAGAGTTCCAGACACTTGTAGATATGCCAAGGTGCATTGAAGCTGTTCTGGCTTGTGGTGGCCCAACGCATGTATATTGGTGTTTGTTTTATTTTGGCAGTTACCAGTGGTTTTAACTATTTTAGTTATGTAGCTTGTAAATTCAAGTTCCATTATCTGCTATTATTGTTGCAGGAAGTATAGGCTGTCTATAATGTTGTTACATGTTATATTTTGCAGTGACAACATGAGTGAGGTAAGTCTGTACTCGTTCCCTATTAATCAGGCAAACACCTCTTTCCTCTCCCTTTGTCTACTGATGTGTCTTTACACTCTTCTTTTGCTTGACTGTACCCTACCCATATGCGTCCAGGCTGAGCAAGATAGAATAGAGATCCCTGATACCAGATGCTCCAACAATACAAATGAAGGCTCAGCAGACAGCAGCAACACGTCACACCTTGAGACCATAGAGGTGCTGGAGAGCAGTGAGTAAAGGCCCATATATACCCCTCTCCATAAGTATTTGGACAGTGAATCTATTTTTTAAATACAGTACCAGTTAAAGGTTTGGACACAACTACTCATTCCAGGGTTTTTCTTTATTTTTACTATTTTCTACATTGTAGAATAATAGTGAAGACATGTAAACTATGAAATAACATGGAATCATGTAGTAAGCAAAAAATATATTTTATTTTCTTCAAAGTAGCCACCCTTTGCCTTGATGGCAGCGTTGCACACTCTTGGCATTCTCTCAACCAGCTTCATGGGGAATGCTTTTGCAACCGCATTGAAGTAGTTCCCACATATGCTGAGCACTTGTTGGCTGCTTTTCCTTCACTCTGCGGTCCAACTCATCCCAGACCATCGCAATTGGGTTGAGGTTAGGTGATTGTGGAGGTCAGATCATCTGATGCAACACCATCACTCTTTTTATTGGTCAAATAGCCCTTACAGAGCCCGGAGGTGTGTTTTGGGTCATTGTTCTGTTGAAAAACAAATGATAGTCCCACTAAGCGCAAACCAGATGGGATGGTGTATCGTTGCAGAATGCTGTGGTAGCCATGTGTGTTAAGTGTGCCTTGAATTCTAAGTAAATCACTGATGGTGTCACCAGCAAAGCACCCCCACACCACCAGCTCCATGCTTCCTGGTGGGAACTGCACATGCAGCGATAATCCGTTCACCTACACCTACTTGGCGGGTTGGAACCAAAAATCTGAAGTGTTCCACTGGTCTAATGTCCATTTCTCATGTTTCTTGGCCCAAGCAAGTCTCTTCTTATTGGTGTCCTTTTTAGTAGTTGTTTCTTTGCAGCAATTCGACCATGAAGGCCTGATTTCACACATTCTCCTCTGAACAGTTAATGTTGAGATGTCTGTTACTTGAACTCTGAAGCATTTATTTGGGCTCCAATTTCTGGGGCTGGTAACTCTAATGAACTTATCCTCTGCAGCAGAGGTAACTCAGGGTCTTCCTTTCCTGTGGTGGTCATGAGAGCCAGTTTCATCATAGCGCTTGATGGTTTTTACGACTGCACTTGAAGAAACGTTCAAAGTTTTGACATTTTCTGGATGTACTGACATTCATGTCTTAAAGTAATGATGGACTGTCGTTTCTCTATTTGAGCTGCTCTTGCCATAATATGGACTTGGTCTTTTACCAAATAGGGCTATCTTTTGTATACCACCCCTACCTTGTCACAACACAAGTGATTTGCTCAAACGCATTAAGAAGGAAAGAAATTCCACAAATTAACTTAACAAGCGACACCTGTTAATTGAAATGCATTCCAGGTGACTACCTCATGAAACTGAATGAGAGTGTGCAAAGGGTGGCTACTTTGAAGAATCTGCTACATTATTCTATTCCATGTGTTATTTCATAGTTTTGATGTCTTCACTATTATTCTACAATGTAGAAAATAGTTTTAAAAAAACAACGAAGCCTTGAATGAGTAGGTGTGTCCAGACTTGACTGGTACTGTATATATTCAAGCATTTTGGATTTTGAGATCAAATGTTTCATATGTGACAGGACATAATGTCACCTTTTTATATTTGAGGGTATTTTCTATGGGGTGAATTTAGTGCCAACAGAGATTTGTATTTGAATTCCATAATTTTGAATTTATGCTCAAATTGAATAAATAAAACTTCTATTTCATTATTTGAAATTGAATGAATATTGAATTCTGTTTTCAAATTCAATATTTATATATTCAGTTTCAATGATAAATATTGCATTCATTGTATGTATCAAGTTTACAAACTGTCATTTAAGTTACTCAGTTTCATGTATTCATCTTCTCAGATGCATTCTAAAGTATTTAGACCTTGACTTTTTTCCACATTTTCTTACATTACAGCCTTATTCTAAAATGGATTAAATAAAACAATTTCCTCATCAATCTACACACAATACCCCATAATGGCAAAGTGAAAACAGGTTTTTAGAAAATGTATCAAATTTATTAAAATGTAAAAATAAATACCTTATTTACATACGTTTTCAGACCCTTTGCTGGGAGACTCAAAATTGAGCTCAGGTGCATCTTGTTTCAATTGATCATCCTTGAGATTTCTACAACTTGATTGGAGTCCACCTGGAAAGGCAAACACCTGTCTATATAAAGGTCCCACAGTTGACGGTGCATGTCAGAGCAAAAACCAAGCCATTAAGTCGAAGGAATTGTTCGTAGAGCGCTGAGACAGGATTGTGTTGAGGCACAGATCTGGGGAAGGGTACCAAAAAAATGTCTGCACCATTGAAGGTCCCCAAGAAACCAGTGGCTTCCATCATTCTGAAATGAAAGATGTTTGGAACCACCAAGACTCTTCCTAGAGCTGGCTGCCTGGCCAAACTGAGCAATCTGGGAGAAGGGTCTTGGTCAGGCAGGTTACCAGGTTGTCAAAAAAGATACGTCAAATAACACTGGTGCTTTTAATTTCACACATCAAATAACACTTATATTATAGAATGTTGTGTGTGCTGAATTTGCACGTGAAAGCCAAGCGCCACAACTACGATCAGTACCACTGTCAAAGCTGTACAAAGAAAAGTCTGCAAACAAGAATACACCGGCCACGAACGATATGTTTACGATACCGCGTTGGTAATAAGGCATTTTGTTCGACCGAATGGGAAAATGTCTGAGCATTTGAAATCAGGATAATACAAAAATGCAAATATCTTTTGATACAGATGTTTACTAGAAACTTCTGTGTAGCTAGCTAACTTTGGCTTAGTAGCTAGCTAGCACCAATGCAACCAGCCTGAAAACAATGCCTAGTAGAAACTGCAGTCATTTTCACTATTCTTAGCAATGATTTCAAATCAAATTTTATTTCTCACATGCGCCGAATACAACAAGTGTAGACATGTTAGGAATCCTTGTAAGTATTAGCTAGGTAGCCACTTGTTCGCCTATTGAAATTGAACTTCAGTTCATGAAAATAACTAGCCAGCTACTTAACCCTGTTGCCCAAAGCTAACGTTATAAGCAGCTATCTTCATCTGGAGACTTGACCGGACCGGGTTATGTGTTGTGAAGCTAGCCACAATAGTGGAATTTGCGGTTCGCTTTCAAAATAAAAGTACCTATTTGAAAGTGACGCAGAAGGTTACAATTGGTGGAATCATGGGGTATCGGTCTACTCGTTGACACCCACAGAACACAACTGAAGAGTTTACACAAATATTAGCATTGTAGCTGCTATCGTGGGATTGTGACTGTGTGATATCACCTCCCCAGTCTGCCTATTGTGCATATTGACATTCATTTTGCACTGTACAATTTAACCTAAGGATTGGGGATCAATGAAATGGAGTATCAGTCTACTCAGTACCCAAGTGCTTTTTTCCCAACGTCCTCCTCAGTTATCAGCAGTGGTGTAAAGTATTTAAGTAAAAATACTTTAAAGTACTACTTAAATAGTTTTTTGGGGTGTCTGTACTTTACTATTTATATTTTTGACAACTTTTAATTCACTACATTCCTAAAGAAAATGATGTACTTACTCCATACATTTTCCCTGACACCAAAAAGTACTCGTTACATTTTGAATGCTTAGCAGGACAGGAAACTGGTCCAATTCACACACAAGAGAACATCCCTGGCCATCCCAGACTCACTAAACACAAGTGCTTCGTTTGTAAATTATGTTGGAGGTGTGCCCCTTGCTACCCGTAAATCCCCAAAATAAATAAAATAAAATAGTGCCGTCTGGTTTGCTAAATATAATTAATGAAAAATTTTACTTTAGTATATTTTTGCAGTTACATTTACTTTTGATAGCTTCACACAGATGGGGCCGACCACCATTAATCAAATAACTTTCTTTATAAATTAGCTATATTTTAGATGTTAGCTAGCTAACTATAGCTACTGAAACAGATTGTCGTTTTGCTATGTTTTTGGGGAAGAACATTGTTTGCATACATCAGCTAGCTAGATTTTTTTTATGACCAGCACTGTCCAGACAGAGCTTGGGGAAGGGCAGATGAATCGTTGTGACATATGAAATACAAGTGATGGTGTTATCAATGTGTAATAACTACATACATTTTTTTATGACTGTTAAATTAAATTGTGACGTGCAGTCATATTTAAGTCATGATTGGTCAACAAGCTTATTTGACTCGTCAGTGTTATTTGACGAGACCCAAAGACCCAAACGGCGTTCTATATTAACCCAGTCAGTCACATGTTACCCTTATAATTACTAACTTTGCCAAAGACTTGAAACTATGCCTTCAGGTTGCTCATCACATAAGCATGGATCACCAAACCACACTCTTTTGATGAGTAACCTTGCTGGATTGTGAAGATTTGTATTTAGTGTAGCAGATAGGGATCTGTGACATTTTTAGTAGTGCGATAGGCTGGAATGCTTCAGGAGGGCGGTCATGTGTATTTTCGAGGCATAAATCCTGAGTTTGAGTCTGTCCTTTACAGTGGTGCCACTGAACTCGGATCTACAGTTGCGCTCAGCTCAACCACTGGAGTTGTTGGGGGGTGAATGTCGCAGATGGGATCTGTGAAACTCAACCATCAGCCTGAATTGTTGTCCCTTGCGCAATTTAATAAGGCCCTTTTCAATAGTGCGGTGGGTTAGAGTCCAGGGCATACAATACATTTTTGGTCCACCAGCCACTGTGGCAGGTAGATTTAAAAATCTACCAGCCACTCAGATTTACCAGCCAAAATATTTCAAAATTACACCAAGTCTGAGCATTCTTTGTAATGTTTCTAAAACAGTAAATGTATTACTATGGTATATTGAATAATTACATTTTTTTGTGACCTGAGTCTTAACTAAAATATCACAGATGAGACAAATGTTAATCTGCCCCTTGTAAGGGCAGGAGGTTACCGTTGTTGTGCGACTCAAGTCATGTTTGTGCTGGTGAGATTGTCTGACTTGTAGAAGCGTTGTCTTCTCTTCCCTAGCAGTTTGCGTAGTTCTTTGACTTTGCAATTCATTTACCAGCTGTGAAACACAACGGCTATAAATGTGATCATACTTTTTTTAAATGGAGAAATGCCCTGGTTGGAAATCTTTAGGAGGGCAGTCACGTGGTTCCAAGGCAGAGATCCTGAATTCAATTCTCGATATCAGCTGAATGACGGGCAAGCGGTACTCTATAAGCAAGCAGCTTGTCGTCCTTTACATAAACTTCCTGAACTTATCCCTATAGGCTTTAGCTAAGTGGGCTAACAGTCTTGTGACATGCAAGAGACCTGGTTCAAACCCAGTCAGCCACAAGATTTAAATAGGGAGTGTAAAGGTTATCCTAAGAAGGGCTGTGACAGGGCTTTTCAACTATACTGAACAAAAATATAAATGCAACAGGTTAAGTGTTGGTCCCATGTTTCATGAGCTGAAATAAAAGATCCCAGAAATGTTCCATACGCACAAAGGTTCGCTCAACTTTTGTGAACAAATTTGTTTACGTCCCTGTTAGTGAGCATTGATCCTTTGCCAAGATAATCCATCCACCTGAAATGTGTGGCAAATCAAAAAGGTGATTAAACCGCATGATCATTACACAGGTGCACCTTGTGCTGAGGACAATAAAAGGCCACTCTTAAATGCGCAGTTGTCACAACACAATGCCACAGATCTCTTATTTTGAGGGTACACACAATTGGCATGCTGACTGCAGGAATGTCCACCAGAGCTGTCGCCAGAGAATTTAATGTTAATTTCTCTACCGTAAGCCTTCGTTTTAGAGAATTTGGCAGTATGTCCAACCGCAGACCACGTGTAACCATGCCAGTCTAGGAGCTCCACACCCAGGCTTCTTCACCTGCAGGATCATCTGAGACGGGCCACCCGGACAGCTGATAAAACCGAGGAGTATTTATGTCTGTAATAAAGCCCTTTTTTGGGGGAAAAACTCATTCTGATTGGCTGGGCTTGGCTCCCCAGTGGGTGGGCCTATGCCCTCCTAGGCCCACCCACGGCTGCGCCCCTGCCCAGTCATGTGAAATCGATTTAGATGGGGCCTAATTCATTATTTTCAATTGACTGATTTTAAATTAACTGTAACTCAGTAAAATCCTTAATTGTGGCATGTTGCGTTTCTATTTTTGTTCAGTCTATATTCTTAGAGACCGAATAAAAAAATGGTGATTCTCCCTTCTAACGTGTTCTGCACGGCCTGTGATAATCATAGAGGGGAAACAGAAGGCATGTCCATGTTCCAGAGTCCTCACTTTGAGGAATGTGGTCACAATAGCTTATTGCCAAAACAGTAAAAACACTAGAGCCAAATTCATAGAAAGAAAATGAATGCAATATGCCACATTTGCTTCAGAAACCGCCAGAAGCTGCTGTTTACCACAGAGTTTGAGCTCTTCTCCTCTACCTTTCCTGGCTGGCATAGTACCAGGATGTTGTCTCTGGTTTTGAATCTGAATTTATAGAACTGGATTTGAAAATCTGAATGCATATGAGAAGTTGAATGTATTAAACTTTGATTAACTGAAATGATAGTTTGTAAACTTGGTAGACAGTGAACGCAATATCTACCATATTGAAACTTGAATATATAAATATTGAATTTTAATATTAAATTCAATGCAAAATGTAATTAATTTCTGTTTCTAATCATGAAATACAAGTTCAATTTCTGAATTCAATTATTAAATTTGTGCATTACAAATTAAATATCCTAATACAAATTCTAAACTATGGAATTCAAATACAATTTCTGTTGGCACAATTTTCATATGATTTACTGATTTTAGAAATGAAAACACTATATATCCAGTCCCTCCATTTGAGGAAGTAATATGTATTTGGCCAAATTTGCTTATAGTGTATTGAAGTAGTCAATAGTTAAGTATTTGAACCCATATTCCTTGTACTCAATGACTGTCAAGCTTGTGACTACAAACTCTTTGGATGCATTTGCAGTTTGTCTTGGTTCTGTTTCAGATTATGCTTTGCCCAACTGGAACTGAATGGGGAATAGTTTTGGAGTCACTTTTATTGTAAGTAAGAATAGATGTTTTTGAACACTCCTACTTTAATGTAGATGCTACCGCGATTACTCATTATTCAGGACTATCCGTAATCATGGTAGCATCCACATTAATGTAGGAGTGTTCAGAAACGTATTGTTAATTACAATACAATTTACTCCAAAATGACACATTCACCATTCAATTCCTATTGAGCACAACCTAATCCGGAACACATCCAAAAGAAACTGCAAATGCATCCAAAGTGCTTTCATTTCTAACCGGTAAACAGATATGTATGAAAATACCCTCAAATAAAAGGTGGCATTGTACTATCGCCTCATATGAAACATTTTGATCTCAAATTCAGAATGCTGGCGTATAGAGCCAAATTAAAAGTTTAGGCGTCACTGTTCAGATAAATACAGTGGCGTATACCAGTAGGCTTTTTTTGTCTGTGTATGCAGGTGTGATTGTTTCTCTGACCCTTTGACAGGTGATCCCTTGGTTGCGGAAGAGGAAATGGTTGATTTGACCCATCAGGTTTTTCCATCTTTTGTGGACCTCACCAACAACAATGACTCAATAGTGGTGAGTGCAAATCTGCAAGTAGCCAATCGCATTTAATTGTCACTTCACATGGTGTACGTGATTTTTAATATTCTCTTTTGCTGTTTCATATTGACTCAATTTCCCTGGCCTTTGTCATCCATTGCAGGTTGTAGATGAAGGTGAGTTTTTAACTGAATATCATCATCATTTAGAAATGTGATTTATATGTTGAGTTGAGGCTAGTGTTGAATGCCTTTTTGTGGGTCCAAAACAAGGTCCAAAGCGAAGACGTGACTGGGAAAGTTACGTGCTGAGCAGTGATGAAGAAGAGGCAGCTGTTATTGTTCCTGACAGTCCAGCGACAGCCCCCCTCTCCACTGCCCCTGAGCCCAGCAGCACAGCCAGGTGAGACCGATCAGACTACCCTGCTTACCTTACTATAACCTGGACAATTGTGACTGTAGCCACACTCTAAAGGTGTGGTTAAAATGCATGGATTCTGTTGTTCACAGATCAACCCCAACAACAATCAGTTGTCCCATCTGTATGGACACGTTTGGAGAGGTAAGTCAGACTTTCACTTGTCCCTTGCTGTTAAGCCTCTGGAAACTGGCTGGCTGTTGTGTGAAGCATTAATTGTGTGCACCTTGTAAACAAGCTTCTGCCGCACCCCTCAGATAATTGATGATGGGAGAACGCTTGTCTCCTCCCAGTGTGGTCACCTGTTCTGCAACACATGCATACGTGACTCACTTGCCAAATCACAGACGTGCCCAACCTGCAGGAAGAAACTGAATCATCAGCAGTATCATCAAATTTACATCTAATCTGTGTTCCTCTTAAACATATTCTGATTGTTGGGGCTTTTTGCACATTGCTTGATGGTTTGGTTCTATGTTCTTTGTTTATTTATGGTTTAATGGTCTTGTCATTTATATCTGAAATTTGCACAAATGGGATTTTTTTTTTACTGGCCACATGTGGGTTTAACACATTTGAGGGAGGAGAATGTAACTAACCAATCAATCATACACGTCGTTGTACGATTGCCTCACTGTACACTATGAAAGTGTATTGTGTACAACATTTTCATCTAATAGTTGTGTTGTAAATGTGTGTTATGCCTGTGTTTAGACCATCTAGATTACATTTCACTGTTGTGACCCAAAGCGTTCTTGAGAGCTCAAAGAAACGCAACTATTTTGTTTGTCCATATGTATTGTTTATAAATAAAGTGTTTGTTTTTAGCCCTTTCTGTGTGTTAAAAAAAAGAACTTTATTTTATAAATATTTATTAGTTCAGATATTGGGTTGGCAGGTAGTCTAGTGGTTAGCGCATTGAGTCTGTTCCCCAGGAGGCGTCATTGTAAATATACATTTGTTCTTTAACTGACTTTGCCTAGTTAAATAAAATAAATTGGGCCCCTGTATAGTATGAGATTTGCAACACACATTGACGAGAATGGGGTGGGGAAAAGTCGAATTAAGGAAGTACAGTTTCACTCATGTTTGCCCCTAGGAAAAAAATATTTTTATTAAAGCATTGTGTGTGTTTATTGATTTAATTCAGTTTGCCTTGAGACATCAAGGCCAGCTTGATTTTCTGGTTGGTGTTCTGCGGTTGCGCATTCAGTTGTTACCGAAAACTCGTAAGTAAAATCACATGATTTGTGTCTTGTCATATGACATTGATGAGGGCGACAAGCAACCAGCGACTCACTGTGGACTTCACTAAAAGAAGGAACCCTAAACTGTCAGGGATGAAATTCTTAACTTTTTTGTGCCGATAATATGTGGAGTATGGAATGTTGGGGAGTTTTGTCTACGATTGCTGCCGCCTGTCTGTTAGGTAAGGTTTGTTGTCTTAGCCAATCAACATTAACGTTAGCTTTAGCAGGCAGCACTCTGTTTTTAGATATCTAGATATGACTGAAGGCAATTTTTCTACATGGGATTATTTGAGGTACCCACTTGTGCCAATGGCACTGTAGATACCTTTTTGTTTGTAAACTTTGTCAAGACAGCCACACCAGATATCACAATTATGATTTGACATATTTTACAAAACGTGATAATGAATTGAATATGATTCAAAACGTTCATAAATGACAATGCAACACTACACACTGCTTTGCAACATTGTTGTATAAATGCTGCTATAAAAGTTTAACATTCCACTTGTCATGTGAAGACATTTTTATATTTTATTCATCAAGCCCTGTACATTCAAGTGCACTGTTAACACATTTACCAAAACTAAATTACCCAAGCAGTTCCCAATGCTCTGGCAATCTAAACTCAATAGACTATAATGTACAGTACACACAGAAGGCCCTGGCCAACTCGGGGCATTTTGGAGTTTAAACCAGGGGAAATCATATGACCTGGTTTTGAATAATTGTAATTCTTGAGGGTGTCTTTCTCTTAGCAAAGCAGCTCAGCTCATGGCTAATGTGATTACTACGACAATAAGGTCTCTGTTTGCTGCTGCTCTCGCTTCTGTTTCCCCAACTCACTGACAGGTCAGACACCATGATATCTTGTGTTAACTGCATGTGATAATGAGACAAGATATCATGGTGTCTGACCTGTCCACAAATAGCTACATATCCTAAAGAAGACTTACTTTGAAATACTTATTGTGAAACATTGGCTACCACATTGTGAAATAAATCAGTTGGGTGTGATTCAGAATGGCAGCATCATTGTAAAGTATCAAAGGAATGAGGAAGTAGACGTGTAAAATCTTTCATGTTGGAACTTTGTGCCATTCTTTGACTAGAAACAAGGCTTAAAGAACGTGCTTTACAATTTATAAGAGCACAAAAACAACAAAAGGGTTTTGGAGAATATGCCAAAAAGGCCTATTACTGATGGATTTTCCTCAAACAGTAAGGGTGGAAATCTGTGGATGCCTAATGAAAGATAATCACATTTTTGCTCCCTTTCTAATTTTCTCTACTTTTGCATATTTTTTAATACTGAATGTTATCGGATATTCAACCAAAACCTAATAAAAGATAAAGGGAACCTGAGTGGACAAATAAAAACAATGACATACTTATTTCATAAACAAAGTTATGCAACACCCAATGCTCATTTGTGAAAAAGTAATTGCCCCTTTACACGCAATAACTGGTTGTGCCACCTTTAGCTGTATTGACTCCAACCAAACACTTCCTGTAGTTATTGATCAGTCTCTCACGTCGCTATGGAGGAATTTTGGCCCGCTCTTCCATGCAGAAATGCTGTAACTCAGCAACATTTGTGGGTTTTCAAGCATGAATTGCTTGTTTCAAGCCCTGGCACAAGATCTCAATTGGGAGGTTCTTAATGTGGAAAGCAGTGTTTGGTTTTTGCCAGGCATAATGGGACCCATGTCACCCAAAAAGTTATAGTTTTGATATATCTGTCCATAAAACATTCTTCCAAGAGTCTTGATGATCTTCCAGGTGCTTTTTGGTGAACTTGATTAAACTTTTGGACGACATGGGTCCCATTATGCCATAGAGGAAACCAGAAAGCGGACAAATACTTTTTCACGGCACTGTAAGTGTCATACGACCTCCTGAAATGTGTTAAGCCTGTCATGCCTGCTCCCGCTCCCCCTCCCTGGTGCTCAAAGGCACCATGCTCCCCAGCATTACTCACTCCTGCCTTTCCCCCGTCACTGGCATCAGCGATTATTGGACTCACCTGGACTCAATCACCTGTTTATTACCTCCCCTATAGTTGTCAGTTCCCCAGCTCCTTTCCCAACTGCTGCATTAATGTTCGTATGTTGTTGTTACCCGTGTGCTGATGCTGTTTCTGTCTTGGTACCTGTCCTGCATTAAATGTTCAACTCCCTGTAACTGCTTCTCATCTCTGGTCCTTTCAAAGCCATCAAATACCAATCTCCAATTACCATTTTTCTTCTGAACCGTACTAATTAGTCATTGACCCATTATGTTTCCAGAAAATCCAGCTTCCCATGTCATGATCTGCTCTATTTCCAGGGTATGCCTTTGTCTATCTACCACATTGCTACTTAGAGAGAGGCTGGGAATATAAATGTTTTCCCGTTCCTAGAACTATTTGCTCTAAAAGTCTGGTTATAACAGGTGTGGTGGTGAGCCAGACGACGGCTCCCACAATGGCTCCTGCTCTGATGAACACCACATTCATTGAGAATGTGACGGCGACCACCAGAGTCAGTGAGACCACCACAGTCAGTGAGAATGTGACCTTGACCACACCCATGATCCTCAGCACCACATCTCCAGGCTGCTCTGCCCTCAACACCTCCACCTGTGAGACCTGTGTCCCAGGGTCCTACTCTGACAATGGTGAGTCTAGATGAAAGAATGCTTAGTTTCAGTGAAGGGGCAGCAGGTAGCCTAGCAGTTAAGAGCATTGTCAGTAACCCAAATAATTTTGTTTCTCACCACAACCAATAAATTAGGTAGAAACACAGCACAGCCAATTGATTCAGCACTGTAATGTCGTTTTTACCCATGTAACACCTATGTTTTGTGGATGTGGACAGTGGACACAGGAGTTGTGTTGTTGGTATGTAGCTTTGCTGTATTATTTGACCCCTGAAATTTGTCTGACCTCCACAGACGAAGTGAAAGCTTCTTTGGCTCAAATGTAAAAGGAAGGTGGTAAGTGTTATAAACAGCACCACCTGTTCAATAACAGCCTTCTGATGTCTCCCCAGACACCCTGCTGTGTTCCTGTTGCCATGAGCCAGGGCTGTGTCTGTTCGCTGGGGCTTGCCTCCCATGTTCGAGAGGGTTCTTTCAGCCTCTGGCTGGACAACAGCGATGTCAGCCCTGCAGCCAGGGTTTTTACACCAAGTACGTCTCTGTCAACTGAGGGCATAGTTGATTCACAAACATTCTGTATACCACTGTTGCATTGACCCTCTTCCTGTTCTCCATCTCACCTTGCAGTTTTACCGGCAGCCTTATGTGTCAGTCCTGCTCCCCAGGCTCCTACAGCAACAACACAGGCTCCGACTCCTGCCGAAGCTGTTCTCCAGGTATTTATATAAATATTTTTCTGTTCTTGTTGTATAATCATCGCAATAATGACTGACTTGTTACTATTACTGTTATTATATTATAGTGTGTTTGTTTGTTCATCCATGCCTATACGCAGAGAAAAAAGAGTGTATAAACATTTTGTAACAACTGACGAAAACAATCAGCTCTACTGTATAAAAGCTGGGCTTCAGTCATGCACATTCAAGTAATCTAACTCTTTAGAAATATTACATTGGATGTATCTGTTTTTTTAAATGGAATGTGTTATTTTCAGGTTTCTATACATCACAACAAAATGCCACATCGTGCAGTCCATGTCAACAGGGAACGTTCTGCAAGTTAGTGGCCCTTTTGTCACCTTAGATTTGTGTTTTCTTAACTAGTGTGGTTTGCACTGCAGCGGGACTGGCCCTGTTGCTTGTCTGCAGATCTAACATCACATGCTCTCATCTCATGCAACTGGACGGACACACACACACACGCACACAAAATTGGGTTAGTAATAGGTATTAAAGAAATGATTTCATAGTTCAGTCATCAGACATGGGGTGGTGATAGCCAGCTGTATTAAACAGTATTTTGTAAATAAGTTCTTCCCCATTCATTGCACCCTTGTGGCCATCCCTCCCACAGCTCCTCCAGTTGTGCTCTGTGTCAGATCTGTCCTGCTGGTACAGAGTCTCTGCAGCCAGCTGCCAAGGAGTGCACACCTTGTCGTCCAGGTAACTGCCAGTGCCAGTCAACAATATCACTTGTGTTATTTATAATGCATGCAGTGTGTTAAAATATTAAAGAGAATGTTTAAAATGTTTTTGTGAGAATGTTTCATTCAGTGTAGCCTAACCCATTCACATATGGGTTATCTGGCACTGCATTGATTACATCTATAAAAACACTAAATGAAGGCATGATCTACACTGAACAAAAAATATAAATGCAACATGCAACAAGATACATTAAAAAGTAGAGGCCTGGACCAGAAAACCAGTCAGAATCTGGTGTGACCACCATTTGCCTCCTGCAGCGCAACACATCTCCTTCGCATAGAGTTGATCAGGCTGTTGATTGTGGCCTGTGGAATGTTGTTCCACTCCTCTTCAATGGCTGTGCGAAGTTGCTGGATATTGGCAGGAACTGGAACACTGTCGTACACATCGATCCAGAGCATCCCAAACATGCTCAATGGGTGACATGTCTGGTGAGTATGCAGGCCATTGAAGAACTGGGACATTTCCAGCTTCCAGGAATTGTGTACAGATCCTTCCGACATGGGGCTGTGCATTATCATGCTGAAACACGAGGTGACTGCGGCAGATTAATGGCGCGGCAGATTAATGGCACGACAATGGGCCTCAGGATCTCGTCATTCAAATTGCCATCGATAAAATGCAATTGTGATCGTTGTCCGTAGCTTATGCCTGCCCATACCATAACCCCACCGCCACCATGGAGCACACAACATTGACATCAGCAAACTGTCGCCCACATGACGCCATACACACTGTCTGCCATCTGCCCTGTACAGTTGAAACCAGGATTCATCCATGAAGAGCACACTTCTCCAGCACGCCAGTTCCCATCGAATGTTAGCATTTTCCCACCGAAGTCGGTTACGATGCCGAACTGCAGTCAGTTCAAGACCCTGGTGAAGACGGCGAGCATGTAAATGAGCTTCTTTGAGACAATTTCTGACAGTTTGTGCAGAAATTCTTTGGTTGTGTTTCATCAGCTGTCCGGGTGGCTGGTCTCAGACGATCCCACAGGCGAATAAGCATGATGTGGAGGTCCTGGGCTGGCGTGGTTACACGTGGTCTGTGGTTGTGAGGCCACTTTGATGTACTGCCAATTCTCTAAAACAATGTTGTATGTGGCTTATGGTAGAGAAATGAACATTCAATTATCTGGCAACAGCTCTGGTGGACATTGCTGCAGTCAGCATGTCAATTGCACACTCCCTCAACTTGAGGCATCTGTGGCACTTTTTTAGTGGCCTTTTATTGTCCCCAGCACAAGGTGTACCTACACTACCGTTAGTTGAGGGTCACTTAGAAATGTCCTTGTTTTTGAAAGAAAAGCACTTTTTTGTCCATTAAAATAACATAAAATTGATCAGAAATACAGTGTAGACATGGTTAATGTTGTAAATGACTATTGTAGCTGAAAACGGTGGATTTTTGATAACATTAAAAACATTTAAAAAGGAATATCTACATAGGTGTACAGAGGCTCATTATCAGCAACCATCACTCATGTGTTCCAATGGCACGTTGTGTTAGCTAATCCAAGTTTATAATTTTAAAAGGCTAATTGATCATTAGAAAACTATTTTGCAATTATGTTAGCACAGCTGAAAACTGGTGTTCTGATTAAAGAATCAATAAAACTGGCCTTTAGACTAGTTGAGTATCTGGAGCATCAGCATTTTGTGGGTTGCTGTTTAAAATCAGCTTCTTGATATGCCACACCTGTCCTGTGGATGGATTTATCTTGGCAAAGGATACATTTGTGCACACAATTTGAGAGAAGCTTCTTGTGCGTATGGAACATTTCTGGGATCTTTTATTTCAGCTCATGAAACATGGGACCAACACTTTACATGTTATATTTTTGTTCAGTATAATTTAAGGTTAATAGTAATACTGTAATAGTGGAGGTTTCAGTCAGTTTTAAATGGATGACATTTTAGTGGAGTAATCTGATTAGGATGTATTGATGAGATGTTTGATTTTGGACAGGTATGCACAAGGCTCCCCGTCAGAGTATGTGTCAAATCTGCAGCAGCGGATTCTTCCAGATCCGCTGGGGCCAGGAGACCTGTAACCTCTGCCCTGAAAACCACTACTGCCCAGTCAGTACCACATCCCTTACTCCCAGTAAACACCTCCAATACTGAAAGTATCATTAAGGGATTTCCTGACCAACTTGAATGACCAAGGCTCACTTCATCTTTTCCACAGAGTCCAGATGTGAACCCCATCCTGTGCCCCGGTGATGCCTTCTGTCCTGAAGGCAGCACTGCTCCAGGTTACTGCATGGAGACCTTCTTTCGCAAGGCAGGGGAGGAGTGTGAGCTGGCCCCCGTCACCATTGCTCTACTTGTCATCGGAGGAGGAGGTATGTCTGAAGAAACATGTTGAAAATATTGGTGTAGTGGAAGGAAAGTGGTTTGAACTTTAGGCTACCACTTAGATGTTGAAAACCCTTGTCAAGTGAGCAAAATAATTGGCTTCCCATATGAACTTTTTTTTTTGTGACCCCTGGAGAAAAGTTGTTCACTGACATGAACCTTGTTTATTTCTTCTAATTGCACAAATTGTATGCATTTTCTGGGCACTACTAAGTACAAATATCCAAATATATGATTGAATTATCTTGTTTAGAGGTCATTTGATCAGGATGAAACATCTTGTAGCAAAAACAAAGTGAAATAGAAATCATGCTGAAGTAATAGAGTAGTAGTAGTAAGTGAACGTTGTAGTCTTGTTGCATACAGTCTTTTGACATGTTTTCTTTATTTTCTCTGGTCCAGTGGCCTTACTCTTCGTCATCCTGCTGGTGTTGCGTCGAAGGCGAGACACAGACGGAGAGCTTTCCCTCGTACGACAACCTCTGTTACGCAAAGAGCGGCCGCAAGGTCGATACTACGGGATCCCATGTGATGCCGAGCCAGTATACGCTGGTTGGTGAGCATGTCCCCAGCCCCATCAGATGCCTCCAATTATTGGGGTCAAATGTCTGGCTTTCAGAGCAGAATCAGCTGAATTCTATGTGCCTCAGCTTTGGACTAATGGACCATAAGAGAAAGCAAACTCACACCAAATCCTAGCCATGGTTTACTATGTCCATTTGAGTACTTTTGATAACTCACCAGCTCTTTCATGCGGTACGTCTTTTAGATGTATTCTTTTATTTATTTAACTAGGCAAGTCAGTTACGAACAAATTCTTATTTTCAATGACGGCCTAGGAACAGTAGGTTAACTGCCTTGTTCAGGGGCAGAACGACAGATTTTTACCTTGTCAGCTCGGGGATTCAATCTTACTAGTCCAACGCTCTAACCACTAGGCTACCTGCTGCCGTCATTCTTGACAAGCAGAAGTGTTTTTCTTCTGTATTTTGTGCTTTAGTGAACCCTATTACATTTGTTAAAAAGAAAAACACTGTTCTTTAAAAGAAAAGTATATTTGTATGATTTAAAGAAAAAACACTGACTCCAGTCCAGGGTATATACTGGAATAAAGCACAACTTTGCACTACTTAAGTGAAATTCTGTTGTATAATTACTAGCCTATAAAATAAGATGCAGGCTGAAGGTATTTCCATGATGCAAGTTTATTAACAAAATGTCTGTAAAACACCAAAAGGATGTTTCATGAGGTGTGCGAGCAAGAAAACTAACTTTTTACAGGATCGCGTACTGATTGTCCTAATGTGGTACACCGTAGTAGTTCATTGCGTAACAAAAATAGATGGGGGGCCACCATGGCAAGGAACGTCTCTGGTATGTAATGCTTTGCCACATTATTCAGATAATAGCTACCTGTGATCAATTCAATGTTTTCTGTAAACTCTATTGCTCTGTTTTACAATCATAATAGCTAATCTCTTGCCTAACAAGGCAACTTTCATGGCTATGATTACCACATTCTAAGGTTATCAAATGCCAGCTCATACATACTCTAGTCAGATTAATCGGTAGTTATACACTGAGTATACAATACAGAATGTTGAGTAAAATTAATTTAAACGTACTCTACTGGTTGTCTGTGGTTTGTCCGGCTGCTTGAAATTTGAGACAAAATATTCTCAGTATTGTTTACCCGACTTAGAGAGCTGGTAGGTATGGTTCGGTTAGGCACCAAGGTAAAAATTTGCTTTAAATTTGATATTTGGATTTTAAACCCCCCTCAACAAAAAAAAAAGTGTGGATTGTATCTGTTTTTACCCAACTCAGTATATGGCGGCAATACACCTTTTTGGATGTAGTCTGCCAATACAATCTTAAAAGGGGTTTTCTGCTTGTTTAAAGCTGTGTACAGTTCGTTAAGCGCCAGTTCGCCCCCCCCCTCAATTTGCCCCACCCTCCTGTCCGCCAGGTGAATGGAGAATCCATCGAGTTGGATAGCTATGGGGGGGTGGGTATCTTGTCTGAGAGCCATGTTTCTGAAAAGCAAAGAATATTGCAGTTCCGAGAGTCCAGTCGGTAGCAAATCCGCGATCGGAGGGGATCTATTTTATTATCAAGTGACTGTTTTTTTCCCTTTGCCTTACTCTCACCAGGATCCCCCTTCTCTTGTCTCTAACGTCGGCGTTTACTTTTGGGTAGCCCGAATTTCAGGTTGGAATTAGAGAGTCCAGGGCAGATGAGTCGAAGTAGAAGGCAGAATTGGGGTAAGTAACTGCCGATCTGTTGTTCAAAAGTTCTTGTCGGTTGTAAGAAATAAAAGGGGATACATTTCATGAAAATAGAGTAAAAATAAACAACAAAATAATCAAAGTTGGGTCGGAGCTTGCAAAACGGCAACCATCCAGGACGGCACCATTTCAGGCTCACAATAAAAGTAAAAAATAAATGCATTTACAGATGGCATACAAGTTTGTTATTAAGCCACATGGAAATTCACATTTTCGAGAAGGCATTTCTGCCCCAAAATGTATTTTGCTCAAATAATTGTTTACATTCAAATGCCTCTCCTGTGAAGTACTGACGCCCGACATGCCTAGTTTCCTGAAACGAGTCACATATACCTATTGGCTTTCAAAAGTACAAACCGCACTAGCCCGGCTGATGGCGACATTGAGTCGTTTCATTTTACCGTCCAAACGCAATACATTCTTATCCCTTGTGGACCAGTAGGTACCTAAAACATTCTCCATTCAGGCTGCATAGGCTTCAATATCATACTTAACATTTTTAAATGGCGAGAAGGCGGGGAAAAACTGGGGAAAATATCCGCGCTTTCCTTATGAAACACCATTTTCCACCATCATGCTAGTGGCTAAATGCTAATCCTGGATGTTGCATATCATGTTCAGACAATCAGGTTGAAACGATCAGACCAGGGGTTATGTTTCTTTTACAACAGCGCAATATGGGAAACCAAGACTGTTCTCAGGGCAGACCTGGTTGTAGTTGTTTGAGTTGCGTCAAGGGACAAATTTAGCATTAGTTAACCCTTTTCCTAAATTTAACATAATTCTCCTAATCTGCCGAAGTACACATATTTTCCAAATGTTTTTGTTGCCTTTTAGCCATGAAATAAAGCTAAGGAGGAAATCGAAACCTATGCGGCCTGAAATGATTTTTTTTTTTTTTTTAGGTACAAATGGGTCCATGAAGGATACGAATGTTTTGCCAGCTGCATACAATGCGTTTGGATAGTAAAATGAAACAACTCAATATCGCCTCGCCATCTGCTGGCCTTTGGGCTAAAACTGCCTTGACAACCAGTACGAGTAAGTTTAAATGTATTTTTATTCAACATTCTGGTTTGTAAGGAACATTTACATGATTTTGCACACATATGTTTCAGGGTGTAGGCCTATATACCAATGAATTGTGTATTACAGCCTGATTAATCAGACTAGCCATACTCATGCTAGCTTGCTAGCTATTTCTATGGTCAATGTGTTGCTAACGTGTAGTGTAATGCTAATGAATATACAAGTTAGTGCCAAAATAATGGACGAATTTGAATAAATGAGGGATACAAAGTATATTGAAAGCAGGTGCTTTCACAAAGGTGTGGTTTCCTGAGTTTATTAAGCAATTATCATCGCATCACGATGGGGCTGTAGTGGAGCAGGTTGAGCACTTCAAGTTCCTTGGCGTCCACATCACCAACAAACTAACATGGTCCAAGCACACCAATACAGTCGTGAAGAGGGCACGACAAAACCTTTTCCCCCTCAGAAGACTGAAAAGATTTGACATGGGTCCTCAGATCCTCAAAAGGTTTTACAGCTGCACCATTGATAGCATGTTGGTTGCATCACTGCCTGGTATGGCAACTGCTCGGCCTTCAAAAAGAGGGTGGTGCTTGGAATCATTGTTATTCCTCTGTCAACCAAGGTTACCTGCAAGGAAACACGTGCAGTCATCATTGCTTTGCACAAAAAGGGCTTCACAGGCAAGGATATTGCTGCCAGTAAGATTGCACCTAAATCAACCATTTATCAGATCATCAAGAACTTCAACTTCACAGTACTATGTGATTGCAGCCCCCACCGTTACAGGATGACCTGTTGGGGTGTCTGGGTGGCATTAGCAGACAGACAAGCCCATGCAGGGGTAGTAAGCACAGAACTCTGCACAGTTTGATGATGGATTATGGTGGAGAAACGACATATCTTCTGCCCCCTGGCAAACAGTCAATGACCTCTGCAAGCCTATGAATACAAGAGACGGAAATTCCTAAAATTAGGCAAGCCATTTAGCTACTTTTTCACAACTGATAACAGTAGCATATACAGCTAACTGCCAAACCTAAGGAAACACCAACCAAGTATCTAAGTAGGGTATTGGGCCACCACCAAGTGTCTGAAAGTGTCTGAAACGCTACTGAAGGGATGCGTCTCCATTCTTCCAAAATAAATTCCATCAATTGGAGCTCTGTAGATGGTGGTGGAAAACGCAGTCTCAGGCGCCACTCCAGAATCTCACATAAGTGTTCAATTGGGTTGCGATCTGGTAACTGAGACAGCCATGGCATATGGTTTATATAATTTTCATTCTCATCAAACCATTCAGTGACCACTCTTGGCCTGTAGCTGGGGGCATTATCATCCTATGGGGGCATAGCCATGGTAGCCAAAATCAAATCAATGTTATGTCACATGCGCCGACTACAACAGGTGTAGACCTTACAGTGAAACGATTACTTACCAGCCCTTGATCCAACAATGCAGTTAAGAAAATACCTTTTAAAAAACTATTTTAAATAATTCAAGAGCAGCAGTAAAATAACAATAGCGAGGCTATATACAGGAGGTACCGGTGTCGAGGTAATATGTACAGTCGTGGCCAAAAGTTTTGAGAATGACACATTAATTTTCACAAAGTCTGCTGCCTCAGTGTCTTTAGATATTTGTCAGATGTTATTATGGAATACTGAAGTATAATTATAAGCATTTCATAAGTGTCAAAGGCTTTAATTGATAATTACATGAAGTTGATGCAAAGAGTCAATATTTGCAGTGTTGACCCTTCTTTTTCAAGACCTCTGCAGTCCACCCTGGCATACTGTCAATTAACTTCTGGGCCACATCCTGACTGATGGCAGCCCGTTCTTGCATAATCAATGCTTGGAGTTTGTCAGAACTTGTGGGTTTTTGTTTGTCCACCTGTCTCTTGAGGATTGACCACGTTCTCAATGGGATTAAGGTCTGGGGAGTTTCCTGGCCATGGACCCAAAATATCTATGTTTTGTTCCCCCGAGCCACTTAGTTATCACTTTTGCCAAGGTGCTCCATCATGCTGGAAAAGGCATTGTTTGTCACCAAACTGTTCCTGGATGGTTGGGAGAAGTTGCTCTCGGAGGATGTGTTGGAACCATTCTTTATTCATGGCTGTGTTCTTAGGAAAAATTGTGAGTGAGCCCACTCCCTCGGCTGAGAAGCAACCCCACACATGAATGGTCTCAGGATGCTTTACTGTTGGCATGACACAGGACTGATGGTAGCGCTCACCTTGTCTGCTCCGGACAAGCTTTCCAATCCCTGTACCTTTTGCAGAATATCAGTCTGTCCCTGATGTTTTTCCTGGAGAGAAGTGGCTTATTTGCTGCCCTTCTTGACACCAGGCCATCCTCCAAAAGTCTTCACCTCACTGTGCGTGCAGATGTACTCACACCTGCCTGCTGCCATTCCTGACCAAGCTCTGTACTGGTGGTGCCCCGATCCCGCAGCTGAATCAACTTTAGGAGACGGTCCTGGTGTTTGCTGGACTTTCTTGGGCGCCTTGAAGCCTTCTTTACAACAATGAATACTTTTGCAAGGCACTGTACAGTTGTTGGTTAGCTAGCGAATTTTAGCCATAGACGTGACATGAGTCAAAACACCTAAAAAATACACTTTATCAATAACATGATACAACAATCTGAACCAGACACTTATTATTCACCACATGGCAGCTTCTTGTCATTGTTGCTAGTTCTCTGACTGTCCAGAATCATAACACCACACAGCCTTCTGTCTTCAGAATCATAACACCACACAGCCTCCCTTCCACCACACCCACATAGAGGGATTTAGGTTGTGATGGTATAGCTGGAAATGTTGTCTTGTCGTTGAATCAATTGTCTAAATAAAATGCTTCTTAAAATGTATTACCTATTAAAATATAATACAAAAAAATACATAAGCCACAGCAGCACATTGTCTCATTTATTGGCTGTTATCAGTTCACCAACAGAAATACTGATGATACAGAGCAGTGGAGGCTGCTGAGGGGACGCCGGCTCATAATAATGGCTGGAACAGATCGAATGGAATAGGTGTTTGTGTTTGACGTATGACACATTCCACCTATTCCGCTCCAGCCTTTACCACGAGCCTGTCTTCCCCAATTAAGGTGCCACCAACCTACTGTGATATAGAGAAAGCAATTTTCATATACAGTCATTTTAGACCATCATTCCTGACTTTTACATCTTTCTTTTCTGATATTCACAATAAGGTTTGAGCATTGTGAGTGATTATGGCCTACCAGAAGTTACTTTTTGCGCCAAGGCCAACAGAGAGAAGAGAGGAATGTGGGCTTTTTAATCCATAGAGATAAGACATGCTCCTCAAACAATTTATTTGACTCCAAGTTGTAGAGATGTGTATTTGTCCACGAGAAGAACTTTCCTGACACATAGCGTTTCAAAATAATAAGGAAAAGAACATTCAGACACTTCAGAATCAATGTTATCAGCAAGGCATTCGATGAAGCAAATAACTATACACTAATCCAAACAATGCAAAGTAGTAAATCATTCTATTTACTAAATAACAAACATCATGCAATGATGACTTTCCTTTTCCACCCGAAATGATTCACTTTGTATATTATTTGTATGTTATTATTTGAAAAGGAGATACATTCCAACTGAAACTACATGAACATCGCAAAAAGGATTTAAAATTCTACCACAGGTCACATCTCTGTCCATAAATAACTTATATCCTAAAAAAAAAATGGCCCAATTAGAAGGAACCTCTTACTGATATTCCATGTGCAAACAAGTTTATACCAAAATGTTTCTACCAGAAAGTGTTTGAATTTGATGTGTAAACTGAACACGTACCTGAGGAGAAGCTTCCATTTCTAATTTAAGCTACTGTATTGAAAACAGTGAACAAAAATGTATGCTGCCCAAACACCAAGCATAATATTTAGTGAAGCATTATGTAATAGCCAAGTTAATTCACATACCTACAGTGCAGAAATGTTCATTTTAGACATAGACGGTATGTCACTCACTACCTTTGGCAAAAACACTTCACCAATATTCATGTATTTACAGAAGGTTAGGAACCTGCCTATAGGAATTGCTATGCCCTCACAGAAATAGGCAACAGGCACATTGGCTGGGAAAAGACAGGTCAACAATTGTGGCTACATTAAGAAAAGTAGGCTTTTAAGTAAGAACCATGAGTTGACAATTGCTCAGTGAAAGCAGAGTATTGCACAGTGTTTTTAGACTCTGAGAAGGGCCACCTATATAGCCCTTGCCACTGGCTATCTTTTGTTATACAATAGCTATACACGTCAAAGTATGTTTTGTGTGCTAAACCTGAAAATACAAACATTTATGGCGATGCCATAAGACATGAGTAATACAAACATTTACAAAACAATTGAATGACACCTCAATGCCAGATAATTTATAACGAGCTTGAAAAGTCGAATGTCAATATTTCTGCTCCTTAGAGCAATTTATTTATTTGAATAGTAACTAATCCCATGTAATAATAATTTTGGTAATGATCTATAACATGGTGATCAGTGTTTCATGGTACTAGAACAGCTGTTGCACTAACTCTAAACATAGTGCATAGGGCCCATAGTCAATGACATTAGTAATTGTTATGGCCACATGGAATTGCTCATGATTTGTCAGAGTACCGATATGACTGTTTCTGTAGTACCAGACCTAATGTTTTGTTTTTATGGTTTAAGGCTTTATAAGCTAACGTAACGAGTGAAACTTAGAGCAATTTACTCATACTTTGACACTTAGTTCCATTGCCAGTAGATTAATAATAATAATCAGCAATCCTACAATTGCTATTCTCTCTCATAAATAAATAACACATTTGAGGAGATATACTGGACAATTATTTTAAATATTCTATGTCCTGTTAAATTGTCAGTACAGATTGTATTTGCCAGCTCAAAAGATCTCCCTACAAACCCAAATCTTTCATTACAGAGTATTTCACCCTGCTACTCTCCTGGTGACTGATTCCATCTCATACAGTGACCAAGTAGCCACAAAATGATTCAGTGACTATACATTCTGTTTTATGACACATCACCTGACAAATGACCAGAGACACATACATGCATTTGTCTCTAAACGTAATATTTTTAAAAAACTATCACACACACACACACAGTACATACATACGAAAAGTATTCAATGACCGACAAATCAATCCAAAATGTCTGTACACTATGGAATCCACTCGTGTGTGTGTGTGTGCTACCTCGATGGCACACACCCTCTGTCTCCTTTACACTACAGTATATGCCAGAGGTCCTACAGTCGCTAGTGAAAGTCTACACACCCCTTGCACATTTATCACATTTTGCTGCCTTAAAATGTCATCTAAAAGGGATTAAATGTGATTGTTTTCCTATCTACACAACATATTCCACATTTTCCAAGTGAAGGAACAATTATAGAAACGTTTCTAAATGACTAAGAAGTATAGAATGAGGATGTACTTTGTGTAAGCAACTTTGGCAGCAATTACACCTCAATTTTTTTTTTTACAAGATTTGACAAACTATGCACAACTCTTAGGGCAACCTATATCCATTGTTTTTGTAAAAATTGCTCAAGCTCAGTAAATTAGTTTGGGAATCATTGATGGATAGCAATATTGTCTCTGAATATTTAAGCCGATTTAAGTCAGGATGGAGATTGGACTATTCATGATACTCAACACCTCTTGGAAAGCCATTCTTGTGTGTCTTTGTTATTAAAATGTGTGTAATTGTCCCATGGAAAAATACAACTCTAGTCAAGAGTTAGGTTTTCAGAAGACTGAGGCAGGTTTTCCTCTAACTTTTTACCTGGGCTTTGCTCCTTTCATATTTCTTTTGATCCTGACAAACTCCAGTCCCTGCCGATGACGAGCATACCCATAACATAATGCTTCCACCACAATACCACAAATGTTTATGGCAAAGACACACCAGAATGATGTTCCAAGAGACTGTTCCTGAGTGGTCTAGTCTCAGTCCTGACATACATTTTCTTGAAAATCAGAGATGTTTGAATGTTTCTGTCCATCAATGATTCCTAACCAAATTCACTGAGCAATTCTGATAAACAATGGACATATGTTGCCCTAAGAGTTGTGCAAAGTTGGTAAAAAAAAAAATCCAAATCATTCAGCTGTAATAGCTGCCTGTGGTGCTTCCACCAAGTATTAACTCAGGTTTTTATTAGGAAACATCTCTATATTCAAAGACCTGTTAAATTTAGTTTTTAAGCCAGCCTTGGAGAAGGCTAAGCAGGACCTCTATCGCTGGTCGACACTCCCCATATCACTCAACTCAGTCATCATGCCACGATTCCTGTATCTTTATAGCAAAATCGTTTTTTAAAGAACTGGATAGACATATCTACTTTAATTTTTGGAAAGACAGAAAGGAGAGGGGGGTCTCGCCCTACCCAATTTCCTCCATTACTACTGGGCTCCCAATAGTCACAAGATAACCTTTTGGGTCTCTGTATTTTTAGATGGGGAAGGAATGGTGTGGTCCTTTATGGAAAAGCACTCATGTCAAACATCATCCCCGGTCTCCTTAGTCTGTGCCACCCTACCATTGAGCAAATAATACCACTCAAACAACACTATTATGAAAAGTTACATCTGGATACACTCTTAGAAAAAAAGGTGCTATCTAGAACTTAAAAGGGTTCTTCAGTTAACCCTTTACAAAGAGGGTTCTACATGGAACCCAAAATAGTTCTCCATGGAACCAAAAATGGTTCTACCTGGAACCAAAAAGGGTTATCCTATGGGGACAGCCGAATAACCATTTTGGAACACTTTTTTCTAAGTATATGGTCTCAGTTTAGGATCCACTTTGGATATAGACAAGCTATCTCATCCATGCCTTTTATTTCCAACCCACTCTTTACGACCTACTTCATAGACACAGCATTCCAGCTATGGTTTCAGAAAGGATTGAAGACTGTAACAGACCTTTTCCATGGCCGTGTATTTACCCCCTTTGAACATCTAGTTAGAGAGCACAGTATACCCCAGACACATTTCCTCAGGTACCTGCAGATTCGCAACTTTACAAAAAAGCTTCTCCCATCCCTCCCACCCACCAGCTGGCTTGATTATGTTTGAACCTGGATCCCTAAGTAAAGGGACACATTTCTATGCTGTATGACATTATTCATAATATTGCATGCCCCACTCTTGACCATGTAAAGCATTCATGGGAGGAAGAGTTTGGAAGCGAGATCTCCGATATCACCTGCATTCTGCAATCCTGGGTTACTACAGTTTGAAGTATTTAATCGCCTACACTTTTGCAGATTACCAGATTGCATCCAGATATAGACCCAACCTGCTCTATATGTCATCAGCCACCCGCCACTCTATCACATGTACTGGTCATGCCCGACACTAGTTCCATTTTGGTCCTCTATCTTTGAGACTTTCTCATATATATATGCAATAAGGAAATTGCCCCAGATCCCTGTGTCGCTATTTTCGGGGTAGCCCCCGAAGAGCTTATTTTCTGTAACACCCAAGCAGAGGCCATAGCCTTCTCGTTCCTTCTAGCCCGCCCACTTATTATTTTTAAGTGGAAGTCAGATACCCCGCCATCGCATGCTCACTAGGTTAGGGATGTTATGGCCCATCCTAAACTGGGTAGGGGAAGTTATGGCCCATCCTAAACTGGGTAGGGGAAGTTATGGCCCATCCTAAACTGGGTAGGGGAAGTTATGGCCCATCCTAAACTGGGTAGGGGAAGTTATGGCCCATCCTAAACGTGGTAGGGGAAGTTATGGCCCATCCTAAACTGGGTAGGGGAAGTTATGGCCCATCCTAAACGTGGTAGGGGAAGTTATGGCCCATCCTAAACTGGGTAGGGGATGTTATGTACTTACTTATATAGTATTTTCTCTTATTTGTTATTGTCCAACAGCTAGGATAGTACCAATGTAACTTGTTGCTGTATTTATGTTTTGTTACTGTAGATTATCTCATTTGAAAAACAATTGCAATAATAATAACTTTCTTTCACTTTGAAAATGTTTAGTAAGTTTTGTAGAGCCCCAGAATTTTTTTATAAAATGTTAAGGCAGCAAAATGTGAATACTGTGCAAGGGGTGTATAGACTTTCACAAGTCACTTTGGTTTCCTTATTCTAAAACAAGGCTGCTTTATACATTTAGCTTTAGGCCACATTTCCTTATTTACCCTCTTCCCCTCGCAGCTAAAGCAGTCTTGGGAGCATTCACAGAATATCACATGGCCTCTCTGTTTGAAGACAGCTGGGCACTCCTGAATCTTGTGAGAGGCCTTAAGACTCTAGGAGGAGGCTAGAAAGAGAGAGAGAGAGAAATAAGAGAAATGGGGCACTGACTGACCATAACTGTTCTGAAAGCAGTAAATGCCACATTTCTTCTGGTTTGTGGTCTGACAATGTTTGTCTAGCCTGTCCAATATGGGCACAAAAACACACTAAGTATATCTCTACATTCAGTTCGGGGACAAGATAAACACTCATTACATTATGAAAATATGATTTGACATTAAAAGAAAGCAATCCTGGAATGTTGATTTCAGATGCCTGTTCCAGCTTGTTTTCTAGTTTGGGAAATCAATAAATGCAATCAAATCAATACTTCCATAACCATTGCAATTCACAGCAAAGTCATATCAGCAGTGAAACATTACTGCAAAAGAAGACCAATTTACACACATTTGTCAATCCACTAAAACTAAAAATACACATTAAAAACAACATTTTTTGCATTTTTTTTTTGCAATGATACCGTTCCACGCAACAAGGACCCAGTTAGAAGTAGCCAAGTAAGAATTAGTGACCCGGTGTGTTAGTCACCACAGACCAGTAGCAGTTAGAACCACACACCAGTAGGCCAGTCAGTTTAAAAGAGTACCTCAGGTACCTTCCTCTTAATCAACCTGAGCTGTGGGGAGCTTGTGGATGTTTTCCCCCCTATCCTCATGTCCTCAGTCTGCTCTGTTGCTGGGGGAGCAGGGGATGGAGGTGGAGAGGGTAGAGAGGACTGGATGGTCAGAGGGGGTGTGGGTTCAGTCATGGGTTCGGGGGGCGTAATAGGATGGGACAGTGGTTCCTTGGTGTCACACTGATCGAAGCTCAACACCTCATATTCAGTCATGTCAAAGTCCTGCCCTGCACCATGAGAAGGGACCATGGTAAAACAAATTACAGACACACATCAGAATGTATGCTGAAGGCAGCAGTGGACTGTACTATAATTATTGAAGTGATGTAACTCATTTCATTACAGTGAGGTTGTTATGAGTTCAGTTTACTAAGGGGCAGAGTAGGGTTGTTGTTCTCTACGCAGACCACGGGAGCAGACATCCTCTGACCATGTGTGCAGGCAGGGGGATACCCCCTCTCACAGGACAAACAAGCATACCTATGCCATTAGGATGAGGACTCCTCTTCAGGACCCTTAATTTAGTCTCTGCAGAATTATGTTCAGTACACTGGATTTCTATCCTATCATTCAATTTTGCCATGCAAGCAGAAAGCAAAAATAGCCTTTCATTATCCTGCTCTTTCAGCATAAAGGATGCTTGAGGACTCAGGTAATATCATGTTCTGAAATCAAATAATCACATTGTTATTATTGTAAAATAAGTGTGTGGTAAGTTGACAAAATAAATTAAAATGTGTTAATCGTCCACACAGTACAGCCACTTACAGTTATCCACAATATTATTGCTTCAAAAAAATGTATGTTAACAGAGTCATGGTGCAAAAGCACTCCCTTTCACCTTTGTGACACTCAATAACCTCTTGGAAAATAGACTAATTAATCCAAAGAAAGTGAATCTCAAAGAAACTTTGGACTGTACAACACATACTGTATAATGAGACATGAAACACTGAATGAGTCTGGCCACCAGAGAGCAGGCTGTGGTCATTCAGTGATAAAAGCTCAAAGTTAAGCATTCCTAGATGGGTCAAGAGCCTACCTGGCAGCCCTGTGGAAACTGACCTGCAGTCAGAGAGCGTCACAAACTGGAAGGAAGATGTGGGGTTAGGGAAACTCAGGAAAGGCAGTTTACAGAACTATTATCTGCAGGCTTAAACAGGAAGGAGGCCATATGATAGTTTAAGTTTTAATGTGATGTGCACAAGTACAGTGAAATGCCTTTCTAGCAAGCTCTAAACCCAACAATGCAGTAAGCAATAACAATTGTATGTGAGTGGGTGTGTGTATAGAGTCAGTATAAATGTGCATATTATGTGTGTGTGAACAAATTATGAAGTGAGTGTGTGTTGGAGTGTCAGAGTGTGTAGGGCCTGTGGGTGTGCATCGAGACATTTTGAAATAAAATAGGTCAACTCAGATAGTCCGTGTAGCCATTTGTTAGCTATTTAGTCTTATAGCTTGGGGATAGAAGCTGTTCAGGAGCCTGTTGGTGTCAGACTTAATGCACCGGTACCTGCTTGCTGTGCGGAAGCAGAGAGAACAGTCTATGGCTTGGGTGGTTGGAGTCTAACAATTTTCCGGGTCTTCCTTTCACGCGGCCTGATACAGAGGTCCTGGATGGCAGGGAGCTCGGCCCCAGTGATATACTAGGCTGTCCACACCACCCTCTGTAGAGCCATGCGATCGAGGGCGGTGCTATTGCCATACCAAGCAGTGATCCAGCCATTCAAAAATGCTCTCTTTTTTAAGATTAGAGGGCCCATGCCAAACCTTTTCAACCTCCTGAGGGGGAAGAGGTGCTGTATGTATGTGGACCATTTTACAGTGCCTGTTTTCACCAGTGCTGTGGTCAACCATTATTTGCCAAATATACCATATTTGCTCTATTAGCCATTATAGTGCACAAAAATTGCTAATCCAATGTGCCTTTTTCAGTGTTAACATATTGCTACTTAGCTATTACTTGGTAGTTATCTAAGAGGTCATACAAATGTCTTATAGAAAAAGTTATGACACTCCCTTCCCTGCCCTTGTTGTGGCCAATCGATCTGTCTGTATCTTGGTTAGTTATTTAAGTGTATGTGGCAGTATAATCTCACCCTTGGTGTAGCCGATCTCTGACTTGCTGCGCATCATCGTCCTGGCCCTTTGTTGTCCAGCTGCAGACTGGGTGTGGACAGATCCAGGGTCCATCTCAGTTGGGTCGGACTGGTAGGCGGACAAGTCCTGCATGCTGAAACTTCGCAGTCTATCTGACAGTACTCCTTGGCTCTGGTGTGGGAGACAAAATACATGAACACTAGGAATGATCTATATGAATAGAGAAAAACATCACTTCACCGCACCAAGAACAAATCAGAAATTCAAAGAGTCAGCATTACCTTTGTCGCAGCCAGTACTGCAGCTGTGGCTGCCACATTCAAACCTTTCCTCCCAAAAGTCACCAGAGTGTCATAGCTTTTGTCCTTTGCTTGGCAGAGATAGTCATCAATGTCCTGGACAGACAGAAATACACACACATGTTACAGTAACTGTCTTTTTCTTGGCAGGTCATGTGAAAAACACATTCATTAGGTTTGATGTACTGCATGTACAATAAGGTAGGGGTGGTATACAGAAGATAGCCCTATTTGGTAAAAGGCCAAGTCCATATTATGGCAAGAACACCTCAAATAAGCAAAGAGAAACGACAGTCCATCATTACTTTAAGACACGAAGGACAGTCAATCCGGAAAATCTCAAGAACTTTGAAAGTTTCTTCAAGTGCAGTTGAAAAAACCATCAAGCACTATGATGAAACTGGCTCTCATGAGGACCGCCATAGGAAAGAAAAAACTAGAGTTACCTCTGCTGCAGAGGATAAGTTCATTAGAGTTAACTGCACCTCAGATTACATCCCAAATAAATGCTTCACAGAGTTCAAGTAACAGACGCATCTCAACACCAACTGTTCAGATACTGCGTGAATCAGGCCTTCATGGTCGAATAGCTGCAAAGAAACCACTACTAAAGGACACCAATAAGAAGAAGAGACTTTCTTGGGCCAAGAAACATGAGCAATCGACGTTAGACCGGTGGAAATCTGTCCTTTGGCCTGATGAGTCCAAATTTGAGATTTTTGGTTCCAACTGCCGTGTCTTTGTGAGACCAAAGTAGGTGAACGGTTGATCTCTGCATGTGTGGTTCCCACCGGGAAGCATGGAGGAGGAGGTGTGATGGTGCTTTGCTGGTGACACTGTCAGTGATTTATTTAGAATTCAAGGCACACTTAACCAGCATGGCTACCACAGCATTCTGCAGCGATACGCCATCCCATCTGGTTTGGGCTTAGTGGGACTATAATTTGTTTTTCAACAGGACAATGGCCAAACACACCTCCAGGCTGTGTAAGGGCTATTTGACCAAGAAGAAGAGTGATGGAGTTTAACACTTTTTTGGTTACTACATGATTCCATATGTTATTTCATAGATTGTATGTCTTCACACTTATTCTACAATGTCGAAAAATAAAGAAGAACCCTGGAATGAGTAGGTGTGTCCAAACTTTTGACTGGTACTTTAATAAAATGGTTTAGCCGAGCATATAAACCATGTTTAACATAGAAGACAGCTTATAGAACATTTCAAGTGGACAATGAAAACTGGACTAATTTACAGACCTCACCTTTTCTTTTGAAGAAAGTGTTGGGTGAACAAACTTCCTGTATAGAACGCTGGACCCCTTTGTGTAGGGAGACAGTAACCATACCACAAAGGCCATCTTCAGCTCATAATAGAAAGGAACCCTACAGTAAAGGGAAGAATAATACAGCGATCGTTTAGAGCATTCATCAAATCTACACTCTCAATTACAATAGCATCATCAGTCTTATGACTATCTGTCACACCCTGATGTGTTTCACCTGTCTTTGTCCTTGTCTCCACCCCTCACCAGAGTTCTCCCATCTTCCCCCATTATCCGCTGTGTATTTATACCTGCGTTTTCTGTTTGTATGTTGCCAGTTCGTCAAGTCCCACCAGCATGTTCCCTTGTTTTCTATGCTCTAGTTTTTGTTTTTCCTCGTCTACCCAGTTCTGACCTTTCTGCCTGCCCTGATCCTGCCTCCCATCCTGTACCTGCCCGACTCTGATTTGGATTATGGCTCTTTGCCTGCCTTGACTTACCTTTTGCCTGCCCCTTGTACTATAATAAACTCTGAGACTCATACTATCCACCTCCTGTGTCTGTATCTGGGTCTTAGCCTGAGCCATGATACTATCCTGCTGTAGGCCGATGCTATGTGACGGTGTACTATTTCAGAACAATATTTAGGACTTCATAACATAACTATATATTAAAACAAGTGAAATAATACTATACATAAACAAAACATATTTTATAATACATAATTTACTTACCAACAGATAAATATATCTGTGATGGTTTCCATGGTGGTGAATAGGGCAAATATTATCCAGTACATCATCCATTTTACCTTTAAAAGTAGAATAACTCTGTTAGTCTCGCACATAATAGTTAAGAAATATTAATCTAAATTCTAATAAATCCTGTTTTAAAACTGCAATATGTCATTTTGGGGGGACCCCGAAAAATGTACAGAAATGTGAGTTGTAGATCTGTCACTCATTGAAAGCAAGTTTTTATCGCGTTTTTAAATTTAGTTTTTTTATCTTTTACTTTCGGTTTTGCACACCTGCTTCAAACACCTGAAAACACATTTTTTTTGTTATGGAAAATATATTTCACTGCGATTTAGATAATACAATGATTCTCTACACTATACTTGCTTGTTTTGTCACAAACTGAAATTAGGCGAACTATTAGTATTTTAGCAACCAGGAAATGGTGGGGCGATTTCTGCATAGTACATCTTTAAGTAATTCAGTCCAATAGTTGTCTGGTTCTGTGAAACTGGCCCATAATGTGTAATCTATACAGACTGACTCAATATGGCACGTTACTGTTTAATTTTCACTTTTTTCAGACTGCTGCTCATACTCACATATTCCTTAACATCCTTTGACTTGACAGCTTTGTATGAGTAGTATGCAGGATATAATGTGCCAAATATAAGCCTGGAAAACATCAAACATGTCATAAGCCTGCAATAAATGTTGTCCAGCACAGCCACATTTATGGGGATAAAAGCAAATAAAGCACAGTAAAGTGGAAACAGTCCAAAGTACAGCAACTGACAGCAGTTCACAACTGAATTATTCATCACTAAAAAACAAACATCTCTGTTTTTAAATTAACTGACACCCCAGTTCTGGGTATTGGGTTTATTAATACTTTTTCTTTAAAACTGTGTTAGATTTTATGTAGTGTAATTCGTGTTTGTATAAAAAACAATAATTAACCAACTGGGAGTAACTATTTGCGCTTTTCCTTTGCGCCATGACCCATTGACATCAATGAGGCCTCCGCGAAACTCCGATTTTCCCGGGCTCAAGTAATTCCAATTCCGCCCATATTGTTGAATGTTACTGTTATGGAGATACTAATATTTTCAACAACAATCAAAAACAAATAACTAAACTGACATCAGAGCTCATCTAATATCTGAAAGATTAAACAGGGACACAAGGACTCTTGGCCTACCCATGTGCGACTGTATAACTCTCAAACAGGACCCCTTGAAGCAACAGTTCAGCAACAGCTGGGGGTGTGACCTGCTAAAATGACTGACCTGTGACCTACACAGGGTTATCCTGTAGAAAACAATTCCAAATACATAAGGTCAATCAAAACAAAAATCTATTCCGTGTTTCTGCTCAAGACCTCAGAACAGCAAATAAAATGTGGTTGGATAGGCAATAGAGCTTTGAATGCCAAGACAGCCAGAAGAAACTTGCGGCCCCTCGCGTCTTTAAACAGCAATGTAATATGATATTATAATCTAAATTTAATTTACGTGCTATTTTGATATTTGTTTTAGGCCTACTCCAAGCCCATATGTTGTGGACACGTTTAATAATTTCTCCATATTACAACAAATAGGAATGGAAAGTGGAGCCTAGAATTTTGCTTCCATAGTCGAATATGCTTAAATATTCGGATGACTATAATTATCAGAATATGTTGCAATAAAGTCTATGATTAAATGCAACACTTGCATTGTAACCTGAAAAGGTTGACCCATCCCTTTGTTTTCCAAATAAAGAATATCAAGTATCATAAAATAGCTCCGCTCACCCCACCGCACTGTGGTTTGGGCATTTTATTCTGTCAACTTTGCATTTAAGCCTACTGTATGACATAACAATGGCTAAATAATTTTTGTTGTATTATTTACATATCTCTGAATGAGCAAACATATATCAATAAAAATATACATATTTCATTTGGCCAATCGTCATTCTTTGTCTGGACTGGAAATAAAACGCATGTGAACACATAAGAGCACATCATCGACCCATTGAATGTGATATATGACAATGAACCCATTCTTTCAGTAAGGAATAACATTTCAGTCATAAACAGAACACAATATTCTGTCTGTCTCGTCTCAAACCCCCGAGACACCGTCTCTGCTTAGAAATAAGAGGTGTCCTAAATAGGTTATAAAGCGGCCACTGCTGACATGCACCTTGTGTCACTGGAAAAAAAAAACAGATTTATCGTAATAAGGCATTATCTCGAGGTGGGCTATTTTAGAAATGAGAGAGAATGTGATAAAAATAACTTACACCACAAGTCTAGAGATTATCCAAGAGACCATTGTGCTGAGGCGGCGACAGAACGTGCTGTCAACAGGGAGGAGTTTCCTCTTGAGCGTTGGCAGTTGCCATTTGACAGCAGCGTCAGCGAGCGCCAACCAAGGCGTCAAACGATGTGCTGCACCCAGACATGAACGTGATTCAGAGAGAACAGCTGTGACTACTGAAATGAACATGTCATTGGCCTACCTACCTAATATTGTTAATATGTATACTGAACAAAAATATCAACGCAACATGTAAAGTGATGGTTTTATGAGCTGAAATGAAACATCCCAGAACTGTTCCATATGCACACAAAAAGCTTATTTCTCTAAAATGTTGTGCCACCAATTAGTTTACATCCCTGTTAGTGAGCATTTCTCCTTTGCCAAGATAATCCATCCACCTGACAGGTGTGACATATCAAGAAGCTGATTAAACGGCATGATCATTACACAGGTGCACCTTGTGCTGGGAAAATAAAAGGCCACTAAAATGCACACACAACACAATGCCACAGATGTCTCAAGTTTTGAAGGAGCCTGCAATTGGCATGCTCACTGCAGGAATGTCCACCAGAGCTGTTGCCAGAGAATTTAATGTTAATTTCTTGAACATAAGCTGCCTACAACATCATTTCAGAGAATTTGGCAGTATATCCAAACAGCCTCAAAACCGCAGACCATGTGTAACTACGCACAGCCCAGGACCTCCACATCAGTCTTTTTCACCTGCGGGATCATTTTAGACCAGTCACCTGGACAGCTGCTTAAACTGTTGGTTTGCACAACCGAAAAACTGTCAAAAACCGACCCAGGGAAGCTCATCTGCGTGCCCATTGTCCTCACCAGGGTCTCGACTTGACTGCAGTTTGGCGTCGTAACCGACTTCAGTGGGAAAATACTCACCTTCAATGGCCACTGACACGCTGGAGAAGTGTGCTCTTCATGGGTGAATCCCGGTTTCAACTGTACCGGAGAGATGGCAGACAGCGTGTATGGTGTAGTGTGGGCAAGCGGTTTGCTGATGTCAACCTTGTGAACAGAGTGCCCCATGGTGGTGTTGGAGTTATGGTATTGGCAGGCATAAGCTACGGACAACGAACACAATTGAATTCTGTCGATGGCAATTTAAATGCACAGAGATACCGTGACGAGATCCTGAGGCCCATTGTCGTGCCATTCATCCGCTGCCATCACCTGTTTCAGCATGATAATGCAAGGATCTATACACAATTCCTGGAAGCTGAAAATGTCCCAGTTCTTCAATGGCCTGCATACTCACCAGACATGCCACCCAATGAGCATGTTTGGATGCTCTGGATCATTCTGTACGGCAGCGTGTTCCAGTTCCCGCCAATATACAGCAACTTCACACAGCCATTGAAGAGGAGTGGGACAACATTTCACAGCCTGATCAACTCTATGCGAAGGAGATGTCGTGCTGCATGAGGCAAATCGTGGTACCTTGTTTTTTAAGGTATCTGTGACCAACAGATGCATATGTGTATTCCTAGTCATGTTAAATCCATAGATTAGGGCCTAATGAATTTTTCAATTTACTTATATGAACTGTAACTCTGTAAAATATTTGAAGAAGTTACATGATGCATTTATATTTTTGTTCAGTGTATAATTAATGTTTTAAATGATGATTAAGTATGAAGATTGTTAGGTTGTAATAATTAAATCACCAATATCGGTTAGTAAGCCTATTGCAGAGAAACTCAAACTAAAATCAAACTGTTGAGCAGGCCAGGTAGTCTGGATTTAACATGTTGTAAGAGTATGACAAACACCTGTAACTGCTCAGTAACACGTATTATAATTATCTGCCATTAGTTGATGCTTGTAATCTTGGGAGTTTTCCCTAAAACATAACAGCTACAGTCCGTTTTGACTGGTAACCTACATATCAACAGTCAGAGGACAGAGACAGGGTTTGGTTACGTTACACTAAGGCTGCTGAGTGAGGGCTGTGGTTGGTAGAAAAATAATCCCTTTGTCCATATTAGAAACCAAGAGAAAATAAATAACCATAAAATAAGCAATAAAAGTAGTGACCTACAAAACAGACACACATTACTCCTCTATTGTCCTTATCTTTCAGGTCACATTCAATAATGGAGAGGCCAGACCACAGTAAAATTGACTATGTTCATTTCCATAATTTCCTGCACACAGAAAAAACAGAAGTATGCACAGAAAAAAACATCCCATAACACACAGGGTCTGAAACAAAACTAACCAATCATTTTTATTTTTTACTGAATAAGCACAACAAATTATGAGGACTTTGAGGCCAACAATATACAGTTAAGGAAGCTGGATCTCAATGTAAAAAATATGTTAGTCAATTTCCGTGCATTCTTTACCCCTCCAAACAACTTTATATAAGACAACATAATATAGATACATATGTACTGTACAGAGACAAACTACTGACAGAAGTTTGCTTTTTAGTTCTAGTGTTTATAATGCTGAAAGTGAATGAAATATCGTATTAAATTGTAATACTGTATTCAATTTGGATCTAGATCAGAGTAGTGATGGATTCAAGTTTCATGAACACTTGAATGTGATGAGTCACTCATTTCATTTCTCAATGTAGAGCAAGACGTTTCCATTACAGATTAGATATGTCAGTGACCGGCTCAGAGTAAGTCTCTAGTTAATCCACCCAATTGGAGAATGAAGCCTCGACTTCCCCAAATACAAGACCAAAAGAATCAGACCACACTCAGCATTTAAGATACAGATGGGTCCTTCTTATTTTTTAGCTATCTTGAGATTCATACATCTTTATTAAATGTTGGGTGTACAGACACACCACACATTGAGTGATTTCTGGGTTTACCCAGTTAACATGTAAGACCATAAAATGCCCTTTCCATTAAGAACAGATCTGATGTGTTATTTAGCCCTAAACATTGAAAAGTTCACAGCAAAAAGATAATCCAAAATAACTATGTGAAAGAAAGAGACAAAATGTGGTTGAGAAACCACTAGGTAAACCGTACACCAAAATTTACCTTGTACATCCTTAGGCAGGCAAAAAGACTTTAAGGGGACAGAAAGAGGTCAATCTTAGCTCCTTAAGGCTGCCAGTCTAGAATGCATCTCCTCAATGTCCTCCTCCGACTCATCCTCTGAGGCTGCAGCTGCGGCAGGAGGCTCCATTTCAGGAAGGGCGTCTGTGACTTTGCTGGGCGCTTTGCCAAGGGCACCTGATATGGAACAAACCACCAGGGGTCAGCATGTATAATAGTCTTTTTTTTAATCCTCGCCAGACAGGTGATAATATACAGCCCCAAACAACTGAGACAAGCTTGATTACCAGAGGGACTATCTTTACCTGCTGTGATCTCAAAGAGGATCTTATCAACTTCTGCCTCTGCTGCCTCCTCCATCTCATCGTCATCCTCCATGCTTTCAAAGGTATCCTCCAACATCTCCTCGATGATACCAGCCTGTGGGACACTCACAACATAAATAATCAATACTCAAACAGTATTTACTCATTTAAACATAAACAGTCAATATATATTCAAACATAAACTGTTTGTAGCTTTGGGGCCTCCCGGGTGGTGCAGCGGTCTAAGGCACTGCAGCACTTGAGGCTTCGCTACAGATCCGGGTTCGGGAGACCCATGAGGCAACGCACAATTGGCCCTGTGTCATCCGGGTTCGGGGAGGTTTAGGCCGGCAGAGATGTCCTTGTCCCATCGCGCTCTAGCGACTCCTGTGGCAAGTCGGGCCCATGCACCCCGACACAGTCGGCAGTTGTACGGTGTTTCCTCCGACACATTGGTGTGGCTGGCTTCGGGGTTAAGCAAGCAGTGTGTCAAGAAGCAGTGCCGGCTTGGCAGGGTTGTGTTTCGGAGGACCCATGGCTCTCGATCTTCACCTCTCCCGAGTCTGTACAGGAGTTGCAGCGATGGGACAAGACTAACTACCAATTGGATACCACAACATTGGGGGTAAAAAGAATACTTAAAAATATATATTTGGCAGTGGTTACCTAAACTGGACGGCATCCCTGAGTCCCTGAGACAGCTACACACAGAGAAACGGACATGAGCAGTGATAGATTTATGCTCCCAACAGACACAAAGTGGCCACAGTGAGTCAGCAGATATGCGACTGACCTTCATCATCTCCTTAGACAGCTCCCTCATGGTGCCCTGGATCTCTGGGATCTTTACTAAGCTCTGCATGGCTTTCATGACCTCTGTGCTCTTCTGAAGGGCCCCAGCTACACGCAATACAGCTGAAAAAATAACAGCAGAGTCACACACAACCCCTTCCAATTGGGATGTGTAATGTAGCATGACATGTAAAGTACATATTCATATTATGGACATAACTTGGCCTGACCACTTGGCTTGACCAGGAAAAACGTAGGATCCTACTAGCTTACAGTTACAAAGCGTTTCTATTAATTTATCATCAACTGAACTTATCCTGGGTATTTTCAAGATACACATGGCCAAAAGCTTGGCAAACATCTCATTACAAAATCATGTGCATTAATATGGAGTTGGTCCCCCCTTTGCTGCTATAACCTCCTCCACTCTTCTGGGAAGGATTTACACTAGATGTTGGAACATTGCTACAGGGACTTGCTTCCATTCAGCCACAACAGCATTATTGAGGTCGGACACTGGATGTTGGGTGATTAGGCCTGGCTCGAAGTCGGCATTCTAATTCATCCCAATGGTGTTCGATGGAGTTGAGGTTAGGACTCTGTGCAGGCCAGTCAAGTTCTTCCACTCCGATCTTGACAAACCACTTCTGTATGGACCTCGCTTTGTGCACGGGGGGGCATTGTCATGCGGAAACAGGAAAGGGCCTTCCGCAAACTGTTGCCACAAAGTTGGAAGCACAGAATCGTCTAGAATATCATTGTATGCTATAGCATTAAGACTTCCCTTCACTGGAACTAAGGAACCTAGCTCAAACCATGAAAAACAGCCCCAGATCATTATTCCTCTTTCACCAAACCTTACAGTTGGCACTATGCCCTGGGGCAGGTAGCATTCTCCTGGCATCTGCCAAACACAGATTCATCCGTCGGACTGCCTGATGGTGATGTGTGACTTATCACTCCAGAGAACACGTTTCCACTGCTCCAGAGTCCAATGGTGGCGAGCTTTACACTATTCCAGCCGACACTTGGCATTGCGCATGGTAATCTTAGGCTAGTGTGTGGCTGCTTGGCCATTGAAACCCATTTCATGATGCTCCCGACAAACAGTTATTGTGCCGACGTTGATTCCAGAGGCAGTTTGGAATTCGGTAGTGAGTGTTGCAACCAAAGACATTTTTACACCCTATGTGCTTCAGACGTGCCATTCTGTGAGCTTGTGTGGCCTACCACTTTGCGGCTGAACCTTTGTTGCTCCTAGATGTTTCCACTTCACAATAACAGCTCTTACAGTTGACCGGGGCAGCTCTAGCAGGGCAGAAATTTTACAAACTGACTTGTTGGAAAGGTAGAATCCTATGACGGTGCCACATCTAAAGTCACTGAGCTCTTCAGTACGGGCCATTCTACTATTAATGTTTTCCTATGGAGATTGCATGTCTGTGTCCTCAATTTTATACACCAGTCAGCAATGGGTGTGGCTGAAATAGCCTAATCCACTAATTTGAAGGGGTGTCCACATACAATATACACTATATATGCAAAAGTATCTGGTGGCACAACATCAGTTGCTTTAACACTCACAAAGCTGGTTCTTCATGCTGAGTAGTACAGAGTTCATTTGGGCTTTGGAAGCATAAAGTTTGCTGACTGCACGCTTTGACTGGATCATCTCTTTTGCAAGAACCACACACACGTCCCGGTGTCCCTTTTTAGCAGCATCTTTAATGGATCTCTTTACCTTCTCCTCCTCCCTCTGAATGTCTGAGATACAAGAGAGGAACAATGAGAAACTGCTAAATAATGTAATATAACAAACTGTAATGTATACATAAGTTTGACAGCAGCTTTCATTTGTGTAGGTTGTCTACCAAACGTGCATTGGTGATGAAATTTCACTTCTTTATGTTATAAAATACATATTACCAAGACAAATATTATTATTCATGTTCTGAATCGTTCAGTGGGGTCTTTGTCTCACATTTCATTAACAGTAGTATACCCAAAAACTGTTGACAGAGCGGTGCAGCTTTCTCGCAGAAACTTTTGAGGATTTTACATGTTGTGGTGGTTGTCTTCAAAGTCATTTCCGCAGGTCGCAAAAAGAAAAAGCTGGATTAAATGTAAAAGGCTTTTAAACTTTTTTGAAATAAACAGTATGTTCAGTGTTCCATTGATATTTCATAAAGATGTGCTTTTTTTGATGAGAAATCTTTTTAAAAAATAACAGGAAAATATCGCATTGAGAAGTGTATACTAAAATCTGATAATACTACGTCTCAAAATCGATATCTATGCCCTGCGGATTTGAGAAGAAAGATGCCGAGTTCAACCTGAAAGTGAGCCTTCATTCTTGCACAGCATCCAACCTATAGCTGACACGAAGCTGTGCAATTTAACTTTTTTTCTTCTCTGGCCTCCGTTGATTTAGTCACCCTAATTTTGGCCATCCTACAAGGGTAAAAACTCCAATAACTTTTGAATGGATTTTGATAGACATGAGGTTTAGTCCATTGGTTTAACAGTAGTTTTTTTTACCCATTAGTGAAAATATGAGATTTTGATTGGACACCCTACTTTGTGTTTATGTTGCTTTAGTGTATTGAAAACGATTTGCTCTCTGACATTCTTAGAGTAACAAAGAGAGTAACAAAGCAAAGTTGCACTGGACCTCACATAAAACAGCCTTGAAGCTCTTCTTCTCACCTCGAATTTGTCTGTCAATCACTCTCATCTCCTTCCTGATTTTGAGTGACCATTCATTTACCTTAAATGATAGAAAAATTGAATTAAGCGTAAAAAAAGAGCAAAATATGACATTAACTGTGCTATTCACTGTAAAGGTTCGAGGAAATGTAGTGTAAACACAGCATATTTGAGACAGAACCATGAAAACGTGCTTTAGATTGTTGGTTTGTTTACATCCGAAGATGGTGCTGACTGCTACCTGCTGCTTGTACTTTAACGTTCTGTGTCGTTGGCCATAGCATTTTCGGGAATAAAGTTTGTAAAGATACGCTACACATTCTTTCAATACAAGTAGAAAGCACAGACAAGCACTTAGCTTGCTAGCTAACAATCAAACTGAAATGCTAACGTTAGCTATCTCAGCAACAGTTGCCTAGCTAACGTTAGTTGGCTAACGTTAAGGGAGCCAGCTCGTTAACGTTATCTGCCTTGGTCAACGTTATCTAGCTAGCTAACGTTGCATTAGCTACTTTAAAACACAACGCTATTCCATTGAAGTTGAGATACGACTGAGAAGAGTTATTCAATAAACGCAACACCGTCGCCATGCCATAAATAACCAGAGCTGGCTAACTTCGAATGCATTGTTTGGCTCGCTGATAGCTGGCTAGCTCGCAAGCTCGTCGCCCCTTACCAGAAGCCTTTACTTACCAGGTCTTTCGGTGGTTTATCGTGTGTTTTCCCGAACAGCCCCATGTTGATTACAACGTAAACGTTAACTAACTTAGCTAAACTGATAATAATACAGAAAAAGTGTCATACACCTTCAACCACTTCCTGATTCCAAGCAACGCCACAACGCCTCACAGGCCACGTTCCAATACGTACACGCAACCTTCTTTTCCTGTATTTTTTCCTTGAATCTTAATGACGGAAACTATGTAGTGCTAAATGCAAAATAATGCTAAAATTTATCAAACGTATTCAATATTTCCAAATGATAATGTCGTCAATATACTTCAACCAATAGACCCAAAGCATGACATCAGAGATAGGCCTAGCAAATGTAATGTGTTTTGGATCCAACCCAATGCAGTGAGTGGTATGCTACCTGGTGGCCACTTAAATTGTAGAAACCGCAGGAACACATAGCCTAATAACTAGCCCATGGGAATGTCTACATGGCTCATAAGCGTTCAGCACCATGGACAGCTAGCTACACGATGAAAGTCAACTAAAACAAAGGACTGATCACAGATTCAGCACCATGGCCGCTGAACAGCGTTGAATCCGAGTAGGTCATATGAGTGAAGATTCAGCTCACCTGTGTTGTATTGTGGTTAGGTCCCCTGAAACTTAGAATTGTAGGCTATAACTAAAGGAATACATTGAAAATATTTGGAAATACTGCACTCTGACTCTTTGGTATCAGCTTCATACATTGAGCTGCACCTGTTCAATTCCAGTATTCCAGTTCAATTACAGCCTCTCAGTAATACTTTTGGCTTTGGTATGTATCAACATTGAGGTATGCCTAGGCTTACATATCTGTATAATGGTGACATGACGCTAGGCCTGTGATCCCTTTGTATGTGGAGTGTCAATGGAGGGTGTGCAACTCAATATTAGGAATGTGTTCATAATGTTTTGTACAGTTAGTGTATATCCAGTGGTCTGCAAAAAAAGGGTATTACAGAGGTCAATATAACTTGTTGTTTTTATAGCATTTTGCCTGGCAGGATTGCTTCTCGTGGCAAATCCACTTATCCCTACACTAGCAGACCATGCCCTACACTGTCACTCATGACGTAAAGGCAGATTCCCTTTCAAGGACTTCTAGATTTTTCTCTCATATGGTCTGTCGCACCAATCAAATACACCTTTGGTGAATTTTAACCAATAACAGATAGCAGGGGCGGGTTTTAAAGGCATTCCAGACTGATCTTTACAATTGCGCATGTTTGCTTGGATTGCCGGATGGTACTGTAGCCATATAGAGGCTGAGAGAATCCTGTGGACATCCAGGCTCACTGGGATTAGGTTGAATGAGTTGACTATAAACAGTTTGTTTTACATAACAGCTAGTAATTCAGTCAGCACGGTGTAAACTAACTCTAAAATAGATGCTGAAAACGAAAGGCATAATTTAAAATAGCCTACAGTCACGCATAGTGGAGTATTTTATTTTTCTAATCGGAAAGGTGTCAAGTGTCAGTCGTAACGTGGAATAGCGCAAGCTAACAGCTACGTTCATTATGTCAGTAGTAGGTATTGATGTGGGTTTCCAAAATTGTTACATCGCTGTTGCCAGAAGCGGCGGCATTGAAACCATTGCCAATGAATACAGTGACAGATGTACGCCGTAAGTATATCAATGACACTATATAGAATGTGACTGTGCGCAATGTTTGCGACTGGATGCGCGCTGTAGCCTACCTGATGGCGTAGTGATCAAATGCTTCTACGACGGATGTTTCATGTGTAATTATGAATATCTTACATTGGAGGATGACATTACATTGGATAGTATTTTTTCTTCCATGTACATGCGTAGCCTATTGATTGGTACATTTTTCAGCTTTGCGTATTACAACGTTATAACGTCGTCTCCATTCTCAGAAGTCTTTGTTACATGTTAATTTTACCAAATTACTTAATAATTGCAATCGTATACGTAAATGGAATTGTTGGCCTTATCTTACACTTTTCTATCCTATCCTGTTCCCGAGACATGATTTTTAAGGCTTGGCGATAGCCTACGCCCAAATATGACCAAATAGTTCAGTATTAGAATGTTTTTGTGATTTCTTTCTATATCTCATGTTTTATCGTTGTTTTAATGAATATGTTTAGATTACTCTATTTTTTAAATAAGATATGTTGTGGGGGGTTTTTCAAAGCAGGCCCATGCGTTGAGTGTCAACAAAATGTAGGCTATATCGCATTTTATTTCTTGCGATCATCATTGCATTTGCTGGGACTTGACTGTTGTGGTAATTTTTTTGCTCTCAGACATAGAGTACGACAAATTCCCATGTGGACAGAATCATTTGAACAAAGATAAATATAGGCTCTAGATTGGCTGCTTGTAAGCCTATGGCTGCTTGTAAGCCTATGTAAATGTGACTATCATACACACGTTATGACGTTGGAAGAAGTGACTGTGAATACATATGTATTCACATGGAGCCTTATGGCCTAAAGTTTAGTTGACACGAATTCCTCTCGAAACTGCAAGATTCCACCTGCTCCTCCTAACATGCCACTGTGCAAGGTGCACCAATACTCTCAGTGAGAGGGAATGTAATGACCTGGGTTTTATTACAGCCTGCTCTTGCAAATAACTACAATTTCCAAATAACTAAAATGACATCAGAGCAACTGCAGGCATCTTTTTCTATGCATAGAAAAACGCGGATCACTCTTTGTCAGCAACACAATGAGCTGATGCCGTAAGTGTATCAGTTTAATTAGTTAAGAAAGGGATATTATTAATGAGCACGAATTCTTCGGAATCCTCTTCCCGAAAAGGTCTGAAGCTTCTGCGCATGTGCGGTATTCTCTACTTTACTCACGGTCTTTGCTCTACTCGTTCGGCTGCCCAGAGAACAGGCTACTATTTTAAATATTTGAAGGTGAACTGTTCTGTCTTACTGCCCTAATTCATAATACTTTCACAGACTCCCTTGTGAAATTCCCTTAATAATCTGCAGATTTTCAACCTCCATCGTTCTAAACTGGTATTCTTCTTTCTATGTCAATCTATCTTGTAGCCTACCATCAACCATTAGGCATATTTTTTATGTATTTATTTGTTTTGGTTCCTCAGGGCCTGGGTGTCTCTGGCCTCCAAAAACCGCACCATTGGAAATGCAGCCAAGGGTCAAGTAAGATAATCAAATGAGAATAGATTTTATAGTACTAGTACTGTGCTGATAAATACTTTTTGGGAAATTATAAAATTGGTCAGGATCAAATCACATGTAAGTAAATTTTTTTTTATTATTTCAGATTATAACAAATTTCAAAAACACAGTCCACGGCTTCAAGAAGTTCCATGGCAGAGCGTTCGATGACCCATATGTCCAGGGGGAGAAACCCAAGTTGCCTTACAGCTTGCACAAGCTGGCCAGTGGCAACACTGGAATCAAGGTAACCCCACTGTACACATTTCCACTCGGTTCCTTTTTCACTGCACTCCATTTATATTTTCTTCTCTTTAGCTCCATCACCCCATGGTCCATTGTCACTATGTACAGTACCATTGTTATTTTGCTTAATTGTTTGTATTTTCTACTGTATTTGACCCACAAAGAAGATAATTTTGCAGTTTTAAAGCTAATTTTCTTGTAGTTTTATACATTTTGCTATGTCTAATGTGTATTCATGCGATATTGAGTGACTCAAACATCACCATAAAATGTATGGGCTGAAAAACTTAGCTAAGAAACATAAGCCGACATGGGCTAGTTGATCTGTACATTTCTGAGAAGTTCTAAATAGCACTCTATGGTATGCAATGACTGACATGACAAGAGGACAACTGATGATGCACTACCCAATTTTGAAATTACACTGTCTGAATTTATTATTACATCTTTCAAGAGTAAGTTGAAAACTGAGTTCCTTATTATTATTATTCTTTTTAAATTGGGGGGGACCCCGCACACCCCATGCCGACTCCACAGTTTGGGAACCATTGGTCTAAATGGCCTAAATTAAAACTGTGTCCCATTCATAGGTGCGTTATCTGGATGAGGACAAGGTATTCACAATTGAGCAGGTAACAGCAATGCTGCTGACCAAGCTGAAGGAAACTTCAGAGAGCGCCCTCAAGAAGCCAGTTGTGGACTGTGTGATCTCTGTGAGTTACAACAATATATTGCAATACACTGAAAATGGAACTAGTCAACATAATAACAATATAGCTACTGCACATCTGAATATACCATGAAACTAACCATACAAATATTTCCATCCTATTTCAAGTTTATTCTTTTCTAACAAGAGTTTTGTTTCATAGGTTCCAAGTTTTTTCACCGATGCAGAGAGGAGGTCTGTGATGGATGCCACCCAAATTGCAGGGTTGAACTGTCTGCGTCTGATCAATGACACCACGGCAGGTCAGTGGTTCCCACAGAGTGTCTTTAGATTGATTGATTCTAGTTGCCTAAAGCATTAATGTGTATTTCATTGTTTCACAACAATTTTTTTTATTTCTATCAACAACTTTATTTGATTAGGGAATATCATTATCCCAAAATAGGCTGGGGTTCCCTAGAGACTGCAGTTTCGCAAGTCTTAGTTTTCTCCCCTTAATCAGCAGGCACTGATATTCACAGAGGGCATTTGAAAAGCCCCTTGTTGGATTTGTAGGCCTGTGTAGGCCTGCCTTAAGTTACAATGTGTAGGCCTTTAAGCTACAATGTGTAGGCCTTTAAGCTACAATGTGTAGGTCTTTAAGCTCACAATGTGTAGGCCTTTAAGCTACAATGTGTAGGCCTTTAAGCTACAATGTGTAGGCCTTTAAGCTACAATGTGTAGGCCTTTAAGCTACAATGTGTAGGCCTTTAAGCTACAATGTGTAGGTCTTTAAGCTCACAATGGGTAGGCCTTTAAGCTACAATGTGTAGGCCTTTAAGCTACAATGTGTAGGCCTTTAAGCTACAATGTGTAGGCCTTTAAGCTACAATGTGTAGGCCATTAAGCTACAATGGGTAGGCCTTTAAGCTGACAAACATATAATCATATTTTATGATATTAGGTTAAGGGGACCAGGATGACTTTATAACACATACATTACTTATATTCATTTCCATCCACTAAGATGCTCTTATTCCTGCAGTGGTGTAGTGTTATTCATTAGAGTGTCTCATATTGTTGTTTCTAAATGGCAGTGGCCCTGGCTTATGGGATCTACAAACAGGACCTGCCCACCCCAGAAGAGAAGCCACGCAATGTGGTGTTCGTGGACCTGGGACATTCATCATTCCAGGTCTCCATATCAGCCTTTAACAAAGGCAAACTCAAGGTGGATTTTTATTCCTAAAGTACTGAAGCCTATCACTATTTTCACCCTTCTTTTAAAAAAATTTCTTCCATATTTAACCCCTAACTGTCTGGTCAATTAACCAGGTCCTGGCAACAGCCTTTGACCCCTACCTGGGTGGGCGTAACTTTGATGAGGCACTTGTGGATAACTTCTGCGAGGAATTCAAGGCAAGGTACAAGCTCAACGTGAGGGAGAACCCCAGGGCTATTCTGCGGCTGTCTCAGGAATGTGAGAAACTGAAGAAGTTGATGAGCGCCAACTGCTCTGACCTTCCCATTAACATCGAGTGCTTCATGAATGACATTGATGTGACAGGCAAGATGAACAGGTACACATATCGATTTGTGACCCCTTCGTTTAGTTTCCTATAGTCTTAGAGATTTATATGCATTAATGATAATTCCACTTTTCCCCTTCCTTTTAATTTTCAGAGTCCAGTTTGAAGAACTGTGTGCACCCTTTTTGATGAGAGTAGAGGCACCGTTGAAAGCAGTTATGGAACAATCAAGTACGTCATTTTTATCAAATCAAATTTGATTTAGTAGATGAACATCCGTGGTGACAGTAAATTATATTTCAACAGTAACCAGAACATGTATTATTTTACCCTCTCTGTGTGTTTGTGTTTTGTGTCAGAGCTGAGCCGGGATGAGATCTATGCAGTGGAGGTGGTAGGAGGAGCCACCAGGATCCCTTCCATTAAAGAGAGGATCTCCAAGTTCTTTGGCAAAGATGTCAGCACCACACTCAATGCAGATGAGGCTGTGGCACGGGGCTGTGCTCTTCAGGTACTCCCCTATCCTCTTACAGAGATGGAAACTTCAGCCATCAATTGTATATGATTTGCTGTAATATTCAGTGTGTAACAAAGTGATTGTGTGTTTGTGTCCTTGTTTGGGTGTGTGTTTGTTTATGTATGTGTGTGTGTGTAGTGTGCAATTATGTCCCCAGCGTTTAAGGTGCGTGAATTCTCTATCACTGATGTGGTTCCCTTTCCCATCACCCTGCGTTGGAAGTCTCCCACAGAAGATGGAGTTGGGTAAGGGCACATACTCAGCTGGCTCTATAGAAAGAAACATGCATCTGTAGGTACAGTGTTGTTTATAGTAAGATGAGCAGACATCACAACTCAGTGTTTCCCTCTGTGTTTGTCTTGACCTCATTCAACACCACTGTCTGTTCTACAGAGAATGTGAGGTATACAGTAAGAACCATGCAGCACCCTTCTCCAAAGTCATTACCTTCCACAAGAAGGAGCCCTTTGACTTGGAAGCCTTCTACAGCCTCCCACAGGAGCTGCCTTACCCGGACATCAGGATAGGTACACCTGCTTATTCAACTCAGGCCTCTGCAGTTCTTCCATCTTTAATGTACCTGTTCAAGGAATTTGAAGGTGGTCTCACTGAACATAAAATATGTAGCTGTAACATCCGGATGGCACTTTGCTATTCTGCCTTGAGATCCCCTTACAAGACAGAACAGTGTGCTCTATGGAATTCAGCTCCAATATGTCTGTAATGGCTATTTGCAAATGTTCCCTGGTGGCCAGCCTGATGATGAACAATGAAACCCTATAGTGGGGGTCTCCCACCTGGCTGGTAATTAGGACTCAGGCTTAATCTCTCATGGAACACTGCGTCCCTATGAGTCACAGGAGTCATTTACAGAGCCGAGCTGTGTGTGTGAGTGTGTGCATTATAAGGGGATGGGTTTCAGTTTGAAAGAAGTGCAATTACTAGCTAGTCAGACCTCATCCTCTTTCCCCTGTCTCTGATGGACATGTCAATTCTCCAGTGTGTTTGTGTAATTTCTTGTGACTCCATCAGGTGTGACATTTGAACGTCTCTCTCCCTCCATCCCTTTCTCTCTTGCTTTCTCAGGGCGTTTTTCTGTTCAGAATGTGGTTCCCCAGCCTGATGGAGAGAGCTCCAAAGTGAAGGTCAAAGTGCGCGTCAACGTGCATGGCATCTTCAGTGTTTCCAGTGCCTCCCTGATCGAGAAGCAGAAGGGTGAAGGAGAGGATGTTCAGATGGACATGGAACCCACTGTGCAGAATGAAGGAAGGCCAGAGGACCAGGTAAGAGATAGGAGGAGTGAGAAGATTCACCTGAATTTCACATTTGTGAAGTTCGTTTTTCAGCCACTTCACACTATTTTAAGATTTCAGAGCGACAAAGAAGCTGTTGTTTAATCTTCCCTTTGAATGTCTTAGGTCTAAGACTTAAAGCACTGATTTGACCTCATGTCTTTTTCTATGTGGTTATTTTCACTCAAGCCCATTTTCTCTCTATTCCTGGCTCTTGAAGCTGCACCCCTTTCCTCTCATTGAAGATGACACCTTTAACTATATGGAGGAGGTTTGTGGTCACTGTGTGTGATTAGCCCTCACTCCAATCCCTTTTCATACTCCACTTTACCCTCTGCGAGGTGAAGTCCACTGCTGGTCTCATCTGTGGAGCACTGGTCTCACTAAGGTTCATCACATTGAGCTTGAGAGAACGGGTGTGTTTGTATAACCAGGCTTGGCAGTGTGTGACGCCAGAGGATACATGAAGCCAGTGGAATAGCTATTAAGATTAATATACTTTCCACATCTTCATAGCTCTATCCTTCACAGGCTGTGCTGTACCTGTGTCTGCTATAAAAAAAATCATCCTCCACTCCTTTGATATTATCAATATGTCAGTGTATTTGAATGTGTTACTCATACAGTTCATAACATTCTAATTGGCATCTCTGAACAGTAGAGATTTTGATTAGATTAAAACAACTGTCCAGTGAAAATCATATTCCGTTGTTGACTCGTATTGACTCGTATTGACTCGTTGTTGACTCGTATTTGTGGCCAAAGCATAAATTTGAGAAAACTCCACTTAAACTCCACCTAAAACTTGTATCTCAAACACACCATTCCAACACAGAAAAGCAGCTTTTTAACTTACTTAATTACCATATTTTGGAAGGAAAACTATTTCACTCATATTGTAATTAATTATAGGCCATATTTCATAGAAATCTGGAAACACTGCACAGTTACTTTAACAGGAGGGGTGTGCAGCTTGAAGTAAGCTGGTTTAGATAGACATAGGTGTAACATAATGAATTTCACTACTAAGGTGGTCCATGAGTCAAACCTACTGGAAGTAGAGCAGCCAAGAGTTGATTGTAATATTCAGGTGATGTTGCTGTGAGAGTGTTCTACTGTCTCAGACTAAAATGCAGGTGGACCAGGAGAGTCAAGGCCAGGGGGACCAGCAGAATGAGGATGTCAGTTCCTGCAGTAAGGTGAATACATTCATAATAAGAAACTATAATTACACTTAAACTTTTATGTCTTGTGAAACACTGAGAATCAATATAAGAGTTGGAACTGATTTATTTGTTTAATCTCCCAACAAAGGAGAGAGTCCCTGGTGAGAAGCAGGACCCAGCAGCAGGGGGAAGCAAGCCCAAAGTCAAAGTGAAAAGCACTGACCTTCCCATCCTGGCCAACATCATCAGACAGCTGGACAGGGGGGTCCTCAATGACTTTGTGGAGTATGAGGTGAGTCACTCTTAAGGCCTTCCCAGCAGCGGAGTCATATTCTCATTGTAATTCTGGTCGCGTCGACTGGGGAAAAAACTTTGACCCTAAGGAAAGCTTATTGTAAAGTAAAATTTACCTGCCTTGTTTAGTTCAAAGACATAAAACATGAGTAGGAAGGGTTTCTGTATGAAGGTTAACAATCTGAACCACCTTTGGAAATGTAACAGCAAGTTCTGCATTAGTTGTCTCATTCATGATTGACCTATGTAGTACACTTCTACAAAACTGTGGTAGATGATGTACCTCACTGTGTCCTATATTTTTGTGTGGCTGGATTCCATTGAGCCGCCTGGGAGTGGGTATTAGAGGAGGCGGAAGGCTGATTTTGGCTCTCAGCACACGTGCCTCCCTCTGTCGCTCCCTCCTTTTCTCTCTCTGTACTTCAGAGCCAGATGATCGTCCAGGATAAGCTGGAGAAAGAGAGGAATGATGCTAAGAATGCTGTGGAGGAATATGTGTATGACCTGCGGGACAAACTGTGTGGCATCTATGAGAAGTACACCACTGAGGAGGTAAGAACCTAGATTAACATATTCCTTTCAACTAATAAATAAATATTGCCACATTGAACAAAGAACAAGGCTTTGCAATACATCATGTATTTACTGATACCTGTTTTGGCCTTTCTCACCTTCCAAAAAGGACAGTAATCGTCTGACAATGATGCTCGAAGACACAGAGAACTGGCTTTATGAGGAGGGAGAGGACCAAGACAAACAGGTCTATGTGGACAAGCTGGAAGATCTCAAGGTTAGTGTTCATTTAGCATAAAGGATGTTTATATCCAGCCTCTGCCTGCACCCATCTGCTATTATGGCAGTTCTGAAATCAGGAGCAAGATATGTGAATAATAAACAAATGTTTTTGGGGGCATTTAGGTGAACAGTGTCATCTCCATTTGAAAACATTAACCTCCATTTGAAGGTTTGGGATTGTGACTCAGCATTTTTTTTGGTGACTTGACTGATGTGATTTGACTGATGTCCTTTTCCAGAGTTTTGGCCAGCCCATTCAGGACAAACACAGGGAGCAGGAGGACAGGCCGAGGGCATTTGAAGAAATGGGCAAGAAGATCCAACTCTATATGAAGGCTGTGGAGCTTTACAAACAGAAGGTAAACATTTGAATACTTTTCAGCATCCTTTCATCTTTGTGATCTTTTTGTTTTTCTGGATTGCACTGATGTCAGAAAAGGCATTATCGTGTTATTGCATGCTTGTTATCTTCTACTTTAGAAACATTGAAGCCGTTCTATTTCTATGATTGAACCACCAATCACTAAAGTTCAGTGTGAGATGCAGAGAAATGATGCTGAGACCATTTACAATGCATCCTTTTCTCTGTGAACTACTACACCACTGCTCTGTTGGGATTGTGCTAATTACTTTCCCTGTATTACCTTTTCCATATTCAGTACACTCCATTTTTACTTGTTTAGTGTCATCAGTCGTCTGTGGCCTGTACAGTTTTCAAACCTGGTTAGGTCAATGTCATAGTCATTTTATGAGCAATTGTGACACTATCTGTTCTAGGACTTAATATGTTTCTGGGTTTAACCCAGGATGTATGTAATAAACGATCTGTGAAATTTAGATTAATTAATTATTTTGTGAGGGTATAGATGAGGTCATTTACGTAATGAGATAGAGGTGGTCTAGCTCTAATTGTTTTGTTTCCTATCTACACTCAGGATGAACGTTACCAGCATCTGAATACTGAGGAGATGAGCAACGTGGAGAAGTGTGTAAATGAAAGTATGGGCTGGATGAACAGCAAGATGAATGCCCAGAGCCAACTCACCATCGCCCAGGACCCAGTAGTCAAAGTAGCAGACATAATTTCCAAAATACAGGTGTGTGTGATAAGAGGGTATGATTCAACCATATGACATGCTATTGGCACATCGTCACCAGTTACTTATCGTTTTAATAATACTGCATCTTCCGATCTCCCACATATACCTATACTTTAGGAACTGGATGAAGTATGCAACCCAGTGGTCAACCGGCCGAAGCCCAAAGCAGAGGATGTGTCAGAGGAGAACTACAAGAGCAACGGGGCCCATAACGGCCCAAGGCAAGGAGCTGACGGGAAGGGAGAGGCAAAGGGAAGCAACCAGACAAAGCCTCCCTCAGGAGAGATGGAGATTGACTGAGCCCCTCTCTGCCAAACAAGCTCTGCTATCATCACTTTAGCTCCCATCAGAGCAGGTCTACCCAAACATACATAGTATATCAAGGGACCATTTTTCCATGTCCACCACCACTCAGCAGGCTGTTTTGTGCATTTGTATTTAGAGTCCCCCTGTTTGATTTTTACCTTTTTAGACTTTCCCTTGTATGTTACAATGGTGCACTCCTTCTTGAGTGGTTAGACAATACCATATATAGTCATTAACTGTAAAACTAGATATAGATTAAAACAATGCAGGCTCTCCCAAAAATTGTTTTTCTAAACCATATGTGTTTGCATTTCAAAAGTCCCATAAGCAGATCTCTAAGGTGACTCTTATTGCACATAACCTTGTAGTGAAACATAAGTAGAATTACTGTCTGAACAAATGCTAAGGCTTATTAAACTATTAGTAAACTATGTATGCAATAATACATATTATATATATTTGTATTTAATATATTAATTTGAAAAGATGTCTGTATGTCTAGATTCTGTAAATATTATTTTAGTAATTTAAACTGGCCAGTGCATATAGTTGTGTATAGGATACATTCCTAGTGTTGAAATTGGTGACACACCACAACTGTCAAGTAGCAAGACAAGAGAGCAAGGTGCTGCCTATTCTTTTACTTGTTTTCATGCATTTCCATATTTTAATCATGAGATTTTAAGACGGCAAGTAATAAATGCATTATTTTTGTCTTTAAGACAAACATTGTGTTATTTCATTATTGATCGAAATGTAATTGACTAAAGTGCTAAAGATGTGTAATCAAAGTATCTTCATCTTATTTAAGACTATTATGCTACAAAACTCTAGAGGATGTTACTAGAGCTGGATGTCTCTAGAGGATGTTACTACATGCAGAAGATGTTATTTTATTCAATGCATCTAGTGCTTTTTGTTCCTGATAGCTCGAGCAGTCCTCGAAGTGAATGTTTTATTGTTTGAATATATATCTTTTTGGGAGAAAAAACAGTATACATACAAGAAGTATACAAACAATGATAACATATGCTAGGGGTTACAACAAATGACAGATTATACAAAGACCTTAAAAGATGCACACATATTGATTGTTTTAACAGCTTTCTTATTAGAAGAATGTAGAATGGTCTTAATGTACTGCTCGAATTCCTAATAGAAAACACGAAAGTGTTTTTTTATTAGTGAATTTACATGTATGAATATGACATTTTGCCACTAGCACAATTAGATTTGAGGTAAAATTGTTTTTCTTTATCCTTTTTATAGTTAAGAAATCCGAGCAGCACATTCTCCCATAAAAACACAAATAAAAGTTATCAAGAATATTTACAATGATAAAACTATGAATATCTTTCCATCATTTCTTTACATGTAGACAACGCCAAAATAAATGCAATACTGTTTCTGGATGCTCAACACAAAAAGTACAGTTAATGTTAATGTGTTTTTTGAGTGTCTTCAGGTAATAATCCGCAGGGTAATACTTATGGATCATTCTGAAAGAGACCTCTTTGACCTTGTTAACAAGCATGTATTTGTGTGATAATAACCAGACTTTTTTTCCAACAGATATTATTGACAAATGTATTCCATCCAGTCAATTGTGACATAAGGAATGGATACATAAATAAAGCATGTATAGATCTGTTGTTCTCAGGGAGCAAGGAGAAACAAATGTGTCCTATTGGTGTCAACTGGATTAATTCAGGGACTTCGAAGTGAACGTGGCTATTTTTGCTTGTTGCAATATGACGTGTTAGTCACGTGACCGCGAGTGTAACGGGCGGATATTTTCAAAATGGAAGAAATGCAAAAGTTTTGGAGTAAAATAAAATAGCAACATTCATTTTTTTACATTTTTTTATCAAAGGTCGTTTACGGCCGCGGATAAATTTACCTGATTGAACATGTATTGAATAATACGTTTGTATCGATTGGGAAGATGAGTGTTTCAATCGGTAATAAAATCGAGGTAAGTTGTCCGCTAACGTTACTGGACTACTGTGTACGTTAGCTAGCTAACGCGGGCTAATTTATTACTGTAGCTAGCTAATTTAGCTAGTCTAGTACAATTTATTTTAGCTCGCTGAAGTTGCAAGAACTAGCCAATCCGAGGCTGTTTAGTTAGCTAAATAGCTAACTAAATTAGCTACTGTAGTCTACAAACGTTACCAACTTTGCAGTCGGCAATGCAGAAGAGTGACGTTAGCTGATGGCTAAAACTAGCGGTGTTGCAGCCGAGTTGTTGTTGACTCTTGAGACGAGACATGCCTCCCACACAGGAGGTTGGTGGCACCTTAATTGGGGAGGACAGGCTCGTGGGAATGGCTGGAGTGGAACGGTATATAAAAAAGGATCCCATTCCATTTACTCCGTTCCAGCCATATGAGCCGTCCTCCCTTCAACAGCCTCCACCGGTGGTGCTCCCCCGCGACTTACGGCACCGGTTTATTGTTGCCAGGTGATTGGGACCACAACGCCTTCATTAGCGGGAAGAGAGCCGGGATAATTCAAGGACATATGGCAAAGACGGGTGCAACGTTTGTCTGATGGTTTTACAGTTGGCAATGTTGGGTAGCCAGTCTGTAGCTTCCCTGACGACCAAATGCCTGGTACAGTTGTTGTGATGGTGTACTACTCACTGGCTGTCTAGCCAGCTACATCATACATGTCAGGGAAGATGTTCGACAAAGTTATTCGTTATTTCTTTCAAAACCTGACAACTAAATGCAAAATCAGTGAAGATGAGGAGAGAATCTTATCTACAGCTGGGGAGTTACAGATTGAGGTATCACGTCAGTCATCATATATATATATATAACAGCTGACAGGCACATCTAGGACATATTTTTAGGACAGGCCTAGCTATAGGACATATTCTAGTCATACTTGTTGTAATTTAAATATGTTATTAACTTTGGAATTCTGTATTTCATTTTGTGAAAACATTTGTTAATTCTCTTTATCAGGACTTCAAAGTTCTCACACTCCTTGGTAAGGGCTCCTTTGCGTGTGTTTACCGGGCAAAGTCAGTTAACACTGGCTTGGAGGTGGCGATCAAAATGGTAAGAACAATTTTTCTAAATTGCTATACAGTCTGCATCCCAGTACTTTTATGGTATTGCTCCCCAGGGAACCACAAAACACAAACATTAATACCATAAAGTAAGAGCTCATCACTAAAAAGTGTTTATTGTCAAGTGCAAGCAGACAAATCACAAGTGTGGAAATGTTGACAGCCTACACAGTGAAGACTCACCCACTTATCATCAAATGTATTTATATAGCCCTTCTTACATCGGCTGATATCTCAAAGTGCTGTACAGAAACCCAACCTAAAACCCCAAACCGCAAGCAATGCAGGTGTAGAAGCACGGTGGCTAGGAAAAACTCCCTAGGAAGAAACCTAGAGAGGAACCAGGCTATGAAGGGTGGCCAGTCCTCTTCTGGCTATGCCGGGTGGAGATAACAGAACATGGCCAAGATGTTCAAATGTTCATAAATGACCAGCATGGTCAAATAATAACAATCACAGTAGTTATCGAGGGTGCAGCAAGTCAGCACCTCAGGAGTAAATGTCAGTTGGCTTTTCATAGCCGATCATTAAGAGTATCTCTACAGCTCCTGCTGTCTATGAAGAGTTGAAAACAGCAGGTCTGGGACAGGTAGCATGTCCGGTGAACAGGTCAGGGTTCCATAGCCGCAGGCAGAACAGTTGATCATCATCCTCTCACTACCAGGTGGTGTGCTTAGCAGAGCCTTGTATTTTCACTAAGCCCCCCTCCCATGGGTCCTATGTGGACTGTTGGGAGTCTAGACAGTCTGTTCTGTCTCTGGGTAGTTCTCATCGTTTCTTTGTGGAAGTTCGATCGGCTCTTAGCCACAAGACTAAAGCAGTGTATTTTAAGGCTCACATGCACTGTATAATTATCTCAACTCTAGAGAGTTGAAAACAGCAGGTCTGGGACAGGTAGCACGTCCGGGACATATTCTAGTCATACTTGTTGTAATTTAAATATGTTATTAACTTTGGAATTCTGTATTTCATTTTGTGAAAATGAAAAATGCAGATTGACAAAAAAGCCATGCACAAATCTGGTATGGTCCAGCGTGTGAGTAACGAAGTGGAGATTCAGTGTCGATTGAAGCATCCGTCAATACTAGAGGTAAGCATGGTTGAACATTTTACGTTGGACATGTTATGGCATGTGATCATTGTAGTGCTGAAATTGGTGATTTTATTTAATAAGCTCTTATTTACTCATTTACATGACTGCATTTAACCCCAGGGTTCTCCCAATGATTAAAAAAAAATTGTGGTGCTGCTGAGTACAGGTGTGGTGTAGTGGCCCCTTTAGACTCAGACAGTTTTGCTTTTTTGAATACTGCTATTTCCTGCCATCTAGAGCAAAAATGGCTAGAATAATAAGGTGTGGTGCCTGGCCTTAAATTATCAAACATTTTACATCGTGGCGCAGTCAGTCCACAAGGTGGTGCTGTGCCATGAACCCTGATAACATTTTGGCCTGTCATTTTACTCTTTTGCAGCTGTACACCTACTTTGAAGACAGTAATTATGTGTACTTGGTGTTGGAGATATGCCATAATGGAGAGATGAGTCGATACCTGAAAGATAGGAAGATGCCCTTCTCAGAGGGTGAAGGTGAGTCAATTTGTTTTTACCTGAGAGTGAAACAGTGATACATTTCTTAACATGGTATGAAATATTTGACACTTTGCCTCGTTTCCTTTTATAACAGTTGTTGAACTTTTTTTTTTCACGTTACAGCAAGGCACTTCATGCATCAAATAGTGAAAGGTATGCTGTACTTGCATACACATGGCATCATGCATCGGGACCTGACCTTGTCCAACCTGCTTCTGTCAGGCAATATGAACCTTAAAATAGCTGACTTTGGCCTGGCCACCAAGCTGAAGCTCCCCAGCGAGAAGCACTTCACCATGTGTGGCACACCCAACTACATCTCCCCAGAGGTGGCCACCCACAGTGCCCACGGCCTGGAGTCTGATGTCTGGTCTCTGGGCTGCATGTTCTACGCCTTCCTGATGGGCCGGCCACCGTTTGACACAGACACGGTCAAGCACACCCTCAACAAGGTGGTTCTGGGGAAGTATGACATGCCCAGCCATGTGTCCCAGGAGGCCCAGGACCTGATCCATCAGCTGCTGAGGAAGGACCCTGCGCAACGGCCCAGCCTGTCTGCCGTGCTGGAGCACCCCTTCATGACCCAAAGCCTGCTGGCCAGGACCAAGGAGCTGAGCCTGGGGGAGCCAGGCTCCATGGATAGCGGCATCGCCACCATCTCCACAGCCTGCACCTCGTCCACGTCCGGCAGCAGCAGCAGCAGCAGCCGCCATCTCCAGAAGAGAACCAGGCGTGTGATGGGACCTGCCTTGCCCAATCGCATGATGCCTATCCCTACACTGCCCCGGCCGCCCAGCAACGCCTGCTTTGAGGGGGTTGAGCAGTGGCAGCAGCAGCACTCAGACAGAGTAGGCAGGAGCAGAGCTGCTCCGGGTGGGGAGAGTGGACGGCCCCACTCCAGGTACCCACGAAGGGCTCACTCCTCAGACCGGTCTAGCTCCTCTGTCACTCCAGCCCAGGAGATGGGGCAGGCAAAGCTGGAAAGGTGCCACTCTGAGGAAATGCTGACTGTGTCAGGGAGACTGGCCTTTCCCATGTCCTCCAGCTACAAGGACACTCCACAACCCTTCGCAGAACATGGAAGGCTCCCATTGCCACCTGTCAAACAGACAGCCAGGTAAGATGTGACACCAGTGTGCTGTAATTGATTGAATGTGATTTATATTAAAATGTCCGTGTCTGTCTGACTAACTGATGCATGTATGTTCTCAGCTCAGGATGTTCATATTCCACACAACCACCACGTCCACTAAACCTGCAGTTAGAGGAGTCAGAAGGTGTACAAAATTGGTTCAGTAAAGAAGGTATATTGCACCTACTCTTTTCTTTGCTGTATCTTAATCTTACATCACAATGTAAAGATGTACAAGTTCTAAAATAAAGGTTTTCATGCATGAGCTTGACAGTGTTTGTTCCCCCTGCCTCCCCAGGCCCATTTCCGAGGCCCACGGATGTCAGCTCTCACAGCAGCAGTGGCAGTTTCCATAGCAGCAGGGAGCCTCTAGGTGTACACAACTACTGGAGTGACAAACCAGCAGGCAGAGGGACCAGTTCTCACCACAACCAGCACCACCCCTCAAACACTGAGTCCTACTGGGAGAATGGGCAACGAGTACATGGGGGAGAGCTGCAGAGTCTGTCCAAACCCAAACCAAGTATAGCAAAGGAGAAGTCCCTGAGAAATGTGCTCCCTCCCCTGTGTGCCTACAGACTGAAACCCATCAGACAGAAGACTAAAAACGCTGTGGTAAGACAAAGCCCCTAGTTATCCCCCTGTCTCTATTCACCTGATCTGCTTTCAATGAAGGCGCAATGCCTGCCTGCTCTACAGCTGTGGTTTCTGTCTCTTTCTCCCCAGGTGAGCATTCTTGATACAGGAGAAGTGTGTATGGAGCTTCTCAAGGGCCAGGGCCCCCAGGAGAGGGTCAAAGAGGTCCTTAGGATATCCTGTGATGGTTCGATGGTGAGTTTCAGGAATAACAACACTTCATACCCTTCAGAGAGGTTATATCATGATCTCTGTCAGTAAAATAATGGCAAAACACTCATTTCAACCTTTGACCATGCACCTGTAGGTCACTATTTACCAGCCCAATGAGGGGAAAGGTTTTTCTGTACTAGAGCGCCCCCCTGCTCCTCCTGAGAACATCTTGATCTGCAGCTATGAGGACTTACCAGGTACACCTCAATACCAGACAGTGAAGTCTGTTACATGAGTCAAATTAATTTTATACATATGTTGGAAATCTGATTTCAATTAACCTTTGTCCTCTGCTTCTCTTCAATAGAAAAATACTGGAGGAAATACCAGTATGCCTCCAAGTTTGTGCTCCTGGTGAAATCCAAGACTCCAAAGGTCACCCTCTATACCAAGTCTGCTAAGTGTATGCTGATGGAGAACTCCCCCAATGCAGACCTGGAGGTGTGCTTCTACGATGGTGAGGACCATTTACAAAGCATCAGTTATATGAAACATCATGAACTTGAAGGATAAGATCTATTGTCCTTCTTTGATATTGAAATGTTATTGTTGAACACTGTTAAACTAAATCATCCTGACCTGTAGTTCCCCTCTGCTGTGACAGGAGCAAAAATCCACAAGACGTCGGAGCTGGTCCGGGTGGTGAAGAGTGGGAAGTCGTACACAGTGAAAGGGGAGGTGGGTCTGAGTGGCCTCAGCCCAGAGAGCAGGCTGTATGTGGAGCTGTCTGACGAGGGCCACAGCATGTGTCTGTCTCTAGAGGCGGCAATCACTGCAGAAGAGCAGCACAGTGCCAAGAGCACTCCCTTCTTCCCCATCACCATCGGCAGGTGAGAGTGAGAGCCATGACTGTATCTGTTGTCAGTGTTAATGCTGTAAATTGTCATGTTTGGAAGCACTTAAATCAGTGGGGGTCAGTGCCGTTTAAGATGAGGGAGGATGTTTTTTCTTTCATGAGCATGGCCTTATTTCTATTCCAGCATATTGGATGACTGTTATTCATATTCCATTCACCCAGTTCAATGTAACAGCGATAGGTTTAGGCTACTACATGATACTCTTATTTTCCCCATACCCATCATAAGGTTGCTACAACCTAGCCTATGATTGGGTGCACAGGTCGAGAGACAAATGAGGTGACAGACAGTGACATTCAATACCGCCTTGCACACTCTTGCTTGCATCTAACTGATATAGGGTTTTATGTTTGCTTCCATTTAAGAAAAGTTAACAGAATCCGCGGAATGAAATCAAATGAACTTTATTTGTCACATGTGCCGAATACAAGTGTAGACCTTAGCCTGAAATTCTTACTTACAAGCACTTTGCCAACAGTGCAGTTCAAGAAGAGTTAAGAAAATATTTACCAAAGAAACTAAAGTAAAAAGTAACACAAAATAACAATAACGAGACTGTATAGTACGCAGTTAGTGTGCGGGGGTACAGGTTAGTTGAGGTAATTGTACATGTAGGTAGGGTGAAGTGACTATGCATAGATAATAAACAGCGAGTAGCAGCAGTGTACAAAACAAACGGGGGGGGGGGGGGGTGTCAATGCAAATAGTCGCTGATCATGTGTAAACAGTTCACTCTCATAACACACGTTGTATTCCTTCGCTTGTGGACTTCAATGCACAATACATCATCTGTATGTGACCAGGCGAAAAAACTTTCCAAACCAATACACACAGCCTACATCGTTGTCACCATTTTAGCTAAAGTAACATCATAGTCAGCATAGCTAATAGAACTAACGCGTTAGTAAACCCGCTACAATCATGCAGTAATGTTAGTGTCAGTAAGCATTTACACTGTCGGGCCCCGGAGGCAATAAATTAGTTAAACCAAAAGTTTACCTTTACTTGGAAGAGTTGCAGTGTTGTTTTGGAAAGTCATAGCCAGCTAGCTAACATAGCATCCCTCTGTTTGAGCAGGGTGTTCCATTAGCTGCATGTGCTAACTAAGTAAGTGGACCAGAAAAAAAATGACAATCTCTATTTCTCTCTTGCTTCTCCTTCATTTTGGAAGAAATTAATTGTTAAACTATTGTCTTTCTGAGTCAACTACTCACATTTCATACACTGCAGTGCTAGCTAGCCGGTACCCCCTGTATATAGCTTCGTTGTTTTGTAATTTTCTTGTTACTTTTTAAAAAACATTTTAGTTTTTAACTTTAGTTTATTTTGTAAATATTTTCTTATCCCTATTTCTTGAACTGCATTGTTGGTTAAGGGCTTGTAAGTATTTCACAGTAAGGTCTACTACACCTCTTGTATTCGGCGCATGTGACAAATACAAATGTATTTGATATTTGGTGACGTTTTTAATCCTTGAGACATGGATTGTGTATGTGTGCCATTGAGGGTGAATGGGCAAGACAAAATATTAAAGTGCCTTTGAACATGGTGTGATAGCGGGTGCCAGGGACACTGGTTTGAGTGTGTCAAGAACTGCAACGCTGCTGGGATTTTCACAGTCAACAGATTCCTGGGTGTATCAAGAATGGTCCACCACCCAAAAAAACATCCAGCCAACTTGACACAACTGTGGGGAGTATTGTAGTCAACATGGGCCAGCATCACAGTGGAACGCTTTTGACACCTTGTAGAGTCCATGCCTCGACTAATAGAGGCTGTTTTGTACACTTTTATTTGTCGTATGTATGCATGCATACAGTACCAGTTAAACATTTGGACACATACAAATTTTTCATAGGTTTTTCTTTATTTTTTACTATTTTCTACATTGTAGAATAATAGACGACACAAAACTATGAAGTAACACATGGAGTCATATAGTAACCAAAAAAGTGATAAACAAATATATATAAGATTCTTCAAAGTAGCCACCCTTTGCCTTGATGACAGCTTTGCACACTCTGCATTCTCTCAACCAGCTTCAATGAGGTCTCCTGGAATGTATTTCAATTAACAGGGTGTACCTTGTTAAAAGTTCATTTGTAGAAGTTCTTTAATGCGTTTGAGCCAATCAGTTTTGTGACAAGGCAGGGGTGGTATACATAAGATAGCCCTATTTTGTAAAAGACCCAAGTCCATATTATGGTAAGAACAGCACAAATAGCCTTCATTTCTCAGAACAAGAATATTGATGAGTTGCAGAAGAAAGGTCTTTGTTTCTGGACATTTTGAGCCTATAATCGAACCCACAATTGCTGATGCTCCAGATACTCAACTAGACTAAAGACCAGTTTTATTGCTTCTTCATTCAGGACAACAGTTTTCAGCTGTGCTAACATCTTTGCTAAAGGATTTTCTAATGATCAATTAGCCTTTTAAAATGTTAAAGTTGGATTAGCTAACACAATGTGCCATTGGAACACAGGAGTGATGGTTGCTGATAATGGGCCTATGTAGACATTCCATAAAAAATCAGCCGTTTCCAGCTACAATTGTGATGTCCACACTGTATTTCTGGTCAATTTGATATTTTAATAGACAAAAATGTGCTTATCTTTCAAAAACAAGGACATTTCTAAGTGACCCCAAACTTTTGAACAGTAGTGTTTGTCAGCCAGTCCTTGTGTCACTAATCTTGCTACTCTGTTTGTCCCTCCCAGGAGACCTGCCAACCCAGACTCCTCCTGCCCCTCGTCCCAGCCTGCCACTGCTGATGTGGCATCACTGCCCCAGCCCCCATGTTTCACTCCCTCTGTGAGTTTCTCCCACGCAACATGTCACATTGTATGATCTAAGCTATTTATTCCATCCATTTATATGGAGGAATTGTAAGATATTTCTGGTGTTATTGTTTTTGAACTTTATTTTATTTATCTTGTCCAATCTTCAGAGGATGTCCTATGAAGAGTCTGACATCACCTCAGCCAGTGTGAACAAAAACTGCTCTCCGCTGTCGGTCAAACAAGACCACACGGCCAACGCAGGGAAAGTCCTCAAGTCTGTCTTTGTGCCAAATATTGGTTGGGCCTCACAGCTGACCAGTGGAGAGGTGTGGGTGCAGTTCAAAGATGGCTCCCAGCTGGTGGTGCAGGCAGGGGTTTCCTGTATTATCTACACGTCCCCAGAGGGACAGACCACCAGGTACTGAACACTTACACAGCACCTATAACAAATACAATGACTGACATGGCTTTACCACTGTTTGATATGTCCATCTGTCATTTTGATAATTTTTTGATGTAAAAGATGGTTTTCTGTATTTGAGGAATGGTAGTTGTCAAACCCTTTTTGCTGACATGTTCCTACTTTTGTTGCTCCAGGTACAAAGAGAATGAGAAGTTGCCAGAGCTTGTGAAGGAGAAGCTGCACTGTCTCTCCACCATCCTCGGTCTGTTGGCCAGTCCAGCAGCACGCCGCTGAATCAAACCTCAGCATTGCCCCCTTGCTGTTATATTGACACGTCCCTGTGCAGCAGGGAGGAGAAACTCAGCCTTTATACTGTGATATACATACCTCTTTCAAATGTGCTTGTAAATATGTTTATTTTCTATGTACAGATGACAAATTATGAAGATATATATTTTGAAGTACCCATGTTGTACAGCATCTTGAAGTAGTTTTGTGTGTGTAAACTTGTATTTTCTATATTGTCAGTTGTCGAACCATCATCTCCATGAAATGTCAGATGCTTAAAAGCTGAAGCAATAAACATCTGCAGGCTGGGTAGAGTTCAGACGCACTTTGGTGTTCAGGGTTCTTTTGTTCATATCAGCATAAATGGGTAAAAGTAAATGTTTCCAGCAAAAACTAACATTTAAAGGATGAGTGGTTGTTTTGCATACCTTAAGTATGGTATGAAGATACAGGACAGATGCATGAGGCTTATCATGAGAAACACAATACAACTTTGGGGGAATGAATTTAATGACTTTTACCAAGAATATACATGATCTGTTATTCTGGACTAAAGCACTAGAACAGTAAAAGCAATTTCTCTTAGAAATCAGTTATTTTTCACCCTGTTTTAGCCATTTATTAAAAAAGTCACATTGTATTAATTATTCTTTAGAGAACTTTTACAAAAATGTATGCATATGTGTATTTTATATGCGCACACACACGTTACTATATATATAGTAACATTTCCAAGTAAACGTGGAAGTGGAGAGCACAATGACGGTCAGGGTTGGAGAAATGAACAAGGTAGTAATTAGGGGTAATATTTCCCATTTGGATGCAGAACACACAGTATAGAGATTGTAGTTTCCACAACATACTGGGCTTGGCTTGGTTAAGACATTCTCTCCTTGATCACTTCACCCACACAGGGTTGAGGATGTGTCCTTCAATAAGGAAGGCTTTAGGACCACTGCTACCCAACTCTTGTTCTGGAGGGCAGCAGGTTGAATGGCTACACTAGATGGTCAGTCACTCACCTGGTCATTGGGGCTAAGTAACCTCTGATAAGCTTGTCAATTCACTGTGTCAGCCTGTGATGAAGCAGTGCTTAAAACACCCTATTCTTTTTACATAGTCTTTTCCACGCACTTCAACTGGATGCTAAGGGTGAAGACAGTGACAACTGTAAGCTTGGTCTTGATCATTTAATTTGCCAAACCACCATCATACTACTCATGACAAAAAACAAATCCTGTTGTTCACTCGCTCTTCTCCACTATATAAAAATACACCCCCCCCCCCATGAACAAAATATACGCTTTTAAAAAAGGATCTCACCATGAACATTGGGAGAAAAATCGGATTTCTTTTTTCTTTACATATTGTGACACCTCAAAATAACAGCAGCTGATGCTTACAGGGAGTTTGGAGACTGACGTTACCGGCTATATAAGAGTGCACTGGCCTGACTAGATGCCAGTCGTCTGTTTAAAATGATGTATTGTCAATAAGACAAAGTACAAAGAAAATAAAGAATCCTTAGCATTGTAATCAAGACAGTCATTTCATGGTCAAAAATAATGTGTTGATTTAGTTGGCTAAATATATATTCAATTAGACATTTGTGGAGTAAGAGTTAGTTTTCTGAACACAATACCAATTGAAAACTATTAGAGGCCCAGAGGTTGAATTGAGCTTTGAATGAGTAGTAATGGAGGGAGAGAGAATGAGAGTTCAGCATGCCGATTCATTTCAATTCCATAAAAGTCATTTTTCACTAAAGCATTGGAATGCTGGAATACTTTTTGAAAACACCCACATACAAAAAGGAATGTGATCCTCATCTTTCAGCAGTGCTGGAGCAACACAACTCAAGTTATGAGGCAAGGAAATGGACTGGTTTACAGTCACATAAAACACCTGTATAAACCTCAACCACATCTGACAAACACTCAAAGGCTTTTATAAACATTATCCCACATTAAACTTGGTCACATGATCAAAGATTTCTTTTTCTGATGACAAACATTTATATGAGGTGTGATCAAAGGTTTATGCAGGTATTTTCAGCCTTTCGTGCCTCATCTTGATTAATATCTATTTTGTTTCTGCTGTTGTGAAGACTATGAAATTCACATGACAAGAGCCTTGCACATGAAAGAAAGCACATTGTTATTTAAAATGGTACACAAAGCAACCAGCATTCAATTTCATCATATCTAATGTCAATCAAGACCCCAATGACTTGCTTGTGATTTTGGAAATTATCGAGTGGGTTCTTTAAGTCAGTTGATCTGCGTGCCATTAGCACTGGCAGCTGCTCCAAACCTGTGGATGAGTGTTATAGTACCCAGACAACACATTTCACAGCACCTATCCAGTGTATGTGACAATAAAACAACTTTTTATCCCTTCTCCACTATATGCCAGAGTGATAAACATCAAAAGAAAGACATTAACTGGTGAATGTCAATGCTGGAACCGTGAGTGCATATGGAACACAGGATGTTAAGTTGCCTTTTTCCTTCACTGCTGTAGACAAAAGTTCCGACAAGATCTTTCCCCTAACCATCTCATGGGGACCACTTGATTAAAGAGACTTCACAGAGAGAAACTAAAATCAGCAATTAAGCAGAGATCCCAAAAGTTCACATTACAGTACGTAAGTCCTATTAAACAAAACATCTAAAAAGGCAGAGAAAAACATCTACAACCAATCACCATCATCAATATCTACATAGAAAAAGTTGTTTTTTGATTACAGATATATTAAAATTAATGTCATAATTATGACCATTATTAATTATTGTCACCATTATAATCCTCTGTTTTTGTTCGAGGTTAGAACAGGGTGGGGGCTAAGGTGGAAGAGGAGGGCAGTCATTGGGAGGAAGCCTTGGTGGCTATCGTGGAGACACAGTGTTGCTGGAAGTTGGGGGACATGGCTGAGTTACAGCCCAGTCTCTGACGGGGGCCCTTCAGGTTCCCATCCGCCTCCACGATCCAGGGGCTGCTGCTGGCCTCCTTCCCCAGCATGCTGCAGCAGCCTGGGGAGCCAGGGGTTGGGGTTAGGCTGGGGGCTGTGGATACCAGGCCTTTGGGCTGCCCGCTGGCTGGGGGGCTGTCAGCGGAGTTAGCTTGGAGCACACTGGTGATGTGGGTCAGGAGATCGTTGAAGAACTCTGGGACACCCTCGTAACCTGGAGACAGACGAGGACGAGCCATGAGACATGGCTGACTGATGCTTATATCCCATCTTCAATACAGTGGGAAACTGATGGTAACAGTCCAGGTAAATGAGTGAAAATATTTATTTATTGTATTTTGAGTGCCTAGCTTGTCATTGAGGCACTGAGGGTGAATGTTTGTGAGGGATTAGCTCACTACCATTCTCCTCACACTCCAACCGTCAGAGGTGGCAACAGTGTGCAACCCAAGAACAGTGTTACCATAGTGACAACAGCCCTAGTCAAGAGAAAGGCATGCTAGACTCGCCTCAGAACGTGCTCAATTCTCATTTAACACTGCTGATACCTCGGCTCCGTCTCCAAGCAAGATCATGTCAATCAGACCATTAGATTATATTGATCCCTAAAAGCAATCTCTCAAAGATTTGAAATTACTAACTGGTAGAGATTGTAAAACTGTCATATGCCTACACACGGGTGGACGGGTAGTATAAATGGCCATCCATCTTAGACTAAAGATAAACACACAAACCCATATCGACTCCTATCCCCTACGACAGAGGAACAAACCACTCACCAGGGAATGAATTGATGTCGATGACGGCGTGTTGGCCCGTAAGGTTGTTGATGATGACGTCAATGCCAAACAAGGACACGCCCAACTCCTGTCGCAAGGACCTGGACAACTCTCTGATGACATCATCACTGGGTGGCTGGGAGACCCCCTCCACGTTGTCCCTCTGTGGTAGGAAGAAAGTACAGTATACTCAGACTTAGTTAAGGTCATTCAATAACACACTGAGGTTTGGCTTAACACATAGAAATACATTGCATTCGGAAAGTATTCAGACCCCTGCACTTTTTTCACATTGTTACATTTTTATTTTATTTTTATTTTACCTTTATTTAACCAGGCAAGTCAGTTAAGAACATATTCTTATTTTCAATGACGGCCTGGGAACAATGGGTTAACTGCCTGTTCAGGGGCAGAACGACAGATTTGTACCTTGTCAGCTCGGGGGTTTGAACTCGCAACCTTCCGGTTACTAGTCCAACGCTCTAACCACTAGGCTACGCTGCCGCCCCGACATTACAGTCTTATTCCAAAATGGATCAAATTATTTTTTCGCCATCAATGTACACACAATACCCCATAATGACAAAGCGAAAACTGATTTTTATAGATTTATAAAAAACAGAAATATCACATTTACATAAGTATTCAGATCCTTAGCTACGAGACTCGTAACTGAGCTCAGGTGCATCCCGTTTCCATTGATCATCCTTGAGATATTTCTACAACTTGAAGTTCACCTGTAGTAAATTCAATTGATTGGACATGATTTGGAAAGGCACACCTGTCTATATAAGGTCCCACAGTTGACAGTGCATGTCAGAGCAAAAACCAAGCCATGAGGTTGAATGAAGAGCTTTCAGACAGGATTGTGTCGAGGCACAGATTTTGGAAAGGGTACTTAAGAAATTTCTGCAGCATTGAAGGTCCCCAAGGTCCCCTCCATTCTAAAATAGAAGTTTGGAACCACCAAGACTCTTCCTAGAGCTGGCCGCCGTGAGCAATCGGGGGAGAAGGGCTTTGGGTAGGGAGGTGGCCAAGAACCCGATGGTCACTGACAGTGCTCCAGAGTTCCTCTGTGTAGATGGGAGAACCTTCCAGAAGGACAACCATCTCTGCAGCACTACACCAATCAGGCCGTTATGGTACAGTGGCCATGTGGAATCCACTCCTAAAAAGGCACATGATCTAGCAACCGAAAGGTTGCTATGATCGAATCCCTGAGCTGACAAGGTAAAAATTTAGTTCTACCACTGAACAAGGCAGTAATCCCACTGTTCCTAGGCCGTCATTGTAAATAAGAATTTGTTATCAACCGACTTGCCTAGTTAAATAAAAAAATAAAAATGACAGCCCGCTTGGGGTTTGCCAAAAGGCACCTAAAGGACTCTGACCATGAGAAACAAGATTCTCATGTCTGATGAAACCAAGATTGAACTCTTTGGCCTGAATGCCAAGCCTAGAGGAAACCTGGCACCATCAATACGGTTAAGCATTGTGGTGCGGCATCATACTTTGGGGATGTTTTTCAGTGGCAGGGACTGGGAAACTAGTCAGGATCGAGGGAAAGACGAACGGAGCAAAGTACAGAGAGATCCTTAATGAAAACCTGCTCTAGAGTGCTCAGGACCTCAGAATGAGGTGGAGGTCCACATTCCAATAGGACAAGTCTCAGAATATCCTTGAGTGGTCCAGCCAGAGCCCAGACTTTAACCTGGAGACCTGAAAATAGCTGTACAGCGACGGTCCCAATCCAACCTGACAGAGCTTGAGCGGATCTGCAAATAAGAAATGGGAGAAACTCCCCAAATACAGGCTTGTACCAAGCTTGTAGCGTCATACTCAATAAGACTCAAGGTTGTAATCGCTGCCAAAGGTGCTTCAACAAAGTACTGAGTAAAGGGTCTGAATACTTTTTTATATACATTTGCAAAAATGTCTAAAAACCTGTTTTTGTTTGTCATTATGGGGTAGTGTGTGTAGATTTTTTTTTTTTTTTTACAAACTTTTTTTTAAAACCCATTTTAGAATAAGGCTGTAAAGTAACAATATGTGGAAAAAGTCAAGGGGTCTGAATACTTTCCCGAATGCCTTGTAGGTGATATGATAAATGCATGTTAGTGTATTGAACTTACAGATGTCAGGTCTGAAGAGGACTCTGGCTTTGATACGTTGTGGCTGTTGAAGAAAATTGCTTTTCTGTCTGTAATGGAGAAAACACACTCGTCAGTTTCATGGGTGGCATGTAGACTAGTGGTTAGAGCGTTGGGCCAGTAACCGAAAGGTTGCTGGATCGAATCACAGAGTTGACAAGGTAAAAATCTGTCGTTCTGCCCCTGAACAAGGCAGTTAACCCACTGTTCCCCAGGCGCCGAAGATGTCGATTATGGCAGCCCCTCGCACCTCTCTGATTGAGGGGTTTGGTTAAATGCGGAAGACACATTTCAGTTGAATGCATTCAGTTGACATTACATTTCTCATCTTCACCCTCAACTCAACTATTTGTAATTGATGTGCAGTTCTCATCTCTGGCACCAGGAGGCACAAGAGCAGCCATAAACATGGAATAATGAGGTGTACAAGTATGACATTCAAGTTTTATTAGTCTATGTACGAGATACGCATCATCTAACAAAATGCTTGTAGGTTCCTTCAACAATTCAAAAACAGTAAGAAATAATTCAAGCTAAGAATACAAACATATAAATGGCAGTGGCAGTGGAATAGAATAATACATTTTAGCATCAGTATAATACAGGAAGGCACAATTTATAGTCCAATATTTACGCGTATTGGGGAAGGGGGGAAATGAGGTGCAAGTGTATAAATAGAGCAATATAATAAGTGTCTTTTAGCAGCAGTTGTGATGTGTACAGCAGGAATGTGTGTGTGTGTGTGTGTGTGAGAGAGTGCTAAGGTACAAAGAATCAGAGCAGGTCCAGTTCAAGTGTTCAGCAGATTGATTGCTTGCAGATAGAAACGGTCCCTGAGCCTGTTGGTATCAGACCGTCTGCCCGACGGTAATGGACAGAACAGCTCGTGACTGGGTGTCTGGGGTCCTGTTCTCCTGGCCTTCCTCAGGCACCGTTTCAAGTCCTGGATGTGTGGGAGCACGGTCCCAGTGATGTACTGTGCCGTCTTCACCACCTGCTGGTGATAGTGCAGCGATAGTATTTGGAGAGGACATGGGGCGGCATGCCAAATTTCTTCAGTTGCTTTAGGAAGTAGAGACGCTGTTGCAACCTCTTGACAAGAGTGATGGCGTTGTTGGTCAATGTCATGTCCTCAGTGATGTGGACGCCGAGGAACTCATGACTCGCGCTACTGCAGTCCCGTTGATGTGAATCGGGGCATGTTCCCTCCGTTACATTCTGAAGTCAACAATCAACTCCTTTGATTTGCTGAAGTTGTTGTCATGACGCCACAATGCCAGTTCACTTACCTCCTCACTATAGGCTGACTCGTTGTTGTTGGTTATTAGGCCTACAACTGTGGTGTCGTTAGCAAACTTGATGAAGTTGGTGTCATGCAAAGCCATGCAGTCGTGAGTGAACAGGGAGTACAGCAGAGGACTGAGGACACAACCCAGGGGGCCCTGGTGTTAAGAGTCAGTGTGGAGGAGGTGTTGCCAATCCTCACAGCCTGTGCTCTGCTCGTCAGGAAGTCCAGGGTCCAGTTGCAGAGGGTGGTGTCCAGACCCAGAGCTTGGTTTTGAGCTTGGAGGGAACAATAGTGTTGAATGCTGTACTGTAGTCAATGAACAGTATTCTCACATAAGTGTTCCTGTTGTCCAGATGTGTTACGGCGGTGTGAATAGCAATGGAAATGGCATCTTCCGTGGATCTGTTGGAGCGCTAGGTAAATTGGAGTGGGTCCAGTGTGCTTGGCATGCTGGCCTTGATGTGGGCCATGACCAGCCTCTCGCCTCACTTCATGATCACCGAGGTGAGCGTGACGGGGCAGTAGTTATATGGACTTGTCACCTTGTTCTTCTGGGGCACTGGGACGATGGTGGTCTCCTTAAAGCAAGTGGGGACTACAGCCTGGGACAGGTTGAAGATGTCAGAAGACGCCCACCAGCTGGTCAACACACACTATTACATTCAAATTCAAGTGCATTAATGGAAAGACACTGTTCAATAAAACATTGGCAGGGATGTAAGCATAAGTTCAATTCTAGGCGTGAGTATATTTGCTGCCGTTGGCCTTGCGGACACATGTCCTTAGATTCCCAAGCAATTACATTTTTATGAGTGTTAAAGTAGCCATCTTTATTCTCTCCAACAAACATGCAAGAACCATGCTTTCCTCAACTTCTTGCCAGTTGACGTTTGGCAGAACTGAGTGATTATTTTCTTAGGCCAGCTGCAAAGTCTAATTGGCTATATTGTCAAAATTCATGAAAACAAAAATATTATTTTTAGTCTTAATTTCAGGTTAGGGTTAGCAGTGTGGTTAAGTGTGGTATTAAGGTTAGGTTTAAAATCAGATTTATGACTGTGGCTGTGCCAGCTAGTGACCACTTCGCAGAGCTGCCTCCAGAACAAGATTCATGATGAAAACCTCTAACCTGCCAACTTCTTTCATGTTGGTTGATAGACGAGGGCATATGTATCTACGTGCTACTCAATTATCTTAACCATCTCTAATTATTAGAAAAACAAAAACACTGAAGCCACAGCATAACCAAACACAAACTTAATAAACTCAATGTCTGACAAAAATCTAACCCCAGTTTAAGTTCAATCATTTTACATAGGCAACAAACTTCCACTGGTACCACATGACCATACATCACACCATATCAATGGCCTTCATATACAGCCATTACTAGTCATGTGGCTGAGGGACAAACCGATTCACATTATCTAATCTTTTGTCTGACTCAGCACAGGGATGTCCTTCAAGCAAAAAGAGACAGATTGATTTCCAGCCCTACCCAATGTAAAGGGAGTAATCGATTGTTCTACTTTTACAACTTCGCTACCAGTCACCCATTTGTAATCATTAACACTAAGAGGGCATTAAAAGAATGAGAGATGAGGACAGATTGAAATAAAGAGTGAATAGGATGACTTTGTATTGGTGAATTCAGCCGTTGTCCAAAACGAGCCCAGGGCATTGTACTACTAGGGTGTAGTAATACTGGAAGTGCTAGCTACACACAACATTCCCAGGAACGCTGAAGGGAACACTACTAAGCACAAATCACCTCTGCTGTGGGCGTGGGTGGTGGGATGGGACATTATCTTCTCTTGACACCAGGCCCTCTTTCACAACACTGAGGTGCTTAAAGGGGCAATCTGCAGTAGCTACATCCAGCGTTGGGACTAATAAATGAATGTACCCATTGATTCTTAAAGAATATAACTTATAAAATGATCATGAACTTAGTTCAACTTTCGTACCCCATTAGAACTCAAAATAAGATTGTTTTACGCCAATGTTTGTAAATAAAGTAAATGTAAACAAGCACTGTATAGCCTCAAAACATGGTTAAAACTTTCATTTTGATATCATGTTTATAGCTCGGTCTATGAATTTGAGAGTGGTTACATTTTTCCAGACTCAACCCTCAGCTTTTTAATGAAACAGTGGCGGGGAGGACACTTATGGTTTCAGCTGCCGATTGCTGCTTTAAACATTCAACCAACCCCTTTCTCCCTCTCCTCCCTTCCCTACCTCCGTTTGTCTGTCTATAATCTATTTTGTCTGCTCTATACAGAGTGCTGATTTATGTTTATTAAACTCCACAATACCATGGACAAGGCTGGACAGTACTCACTACCTGTGTATACAGTAGTAGAGGTGTGTTGCTGTGGTGTGTGTGTGTGTGGCAGGTTGGGGCACTTTACAGTATGTTTCATTGTGCTGGATGACTCAGGAATGACCCTGGACTCTTTGCATAAGGCAAAGCAGACGATTCCACTGAAGCACAGACTGGTTTGCATGAGGGCTTTTACTGTAGTGCATGCAAATGGAGCCGCTTCTTCTTTCAGGGCACAGTTCAGATTACCTGAGCCTAACCAATGTGCTTATTGCCAAATTATGTTTCCTATCCAAAATGACTGTGTATTGTAATTCTCAAATCAAACTGTTCACCTTGCTTTGTCAAAAGAAATTGTTGACCAATATGTATAAACCAAATCCACTGCACTCTGGACTCCCTCTCTCTTTAAGAAGGGAGCCTGGTCTCAAAAATGTTAAAAAGCCTGAGGTATTTTACTGGGTCTGTCAGGAAGACAGGAGTGCTGTGGGCCTCCCTCAGCATGGCACGCTGCGCGCCCATCAACAGACAGGGCAGGGCATGACATTAACTTCTTTAGCCATTTGTCTTTCAGACAAGGTGGACTGATATTTTTACTTGTCTGAAAGCTCAAGTCACTTGTCCCTCTCCCAGAAATAGTCTTAGGGCAGGTAGCGTTCTCCTGGCATCCGCCAAAACTGGATTTGTCCACCGGACTGCCAGATGGTGAAGCGTGATTCATTACTTTAGAGAATGTGTTTCCACTGTACCAGAGTCCAATGGTGGCGAGCTTTATACCACTCCAGGCGACGCTTGGCATTGCGCATGGTGATCTTATGCTTGTGTGTGGCTGCTCGACCATGGAAACCTATTTAATGAAGCTCTCGACAAACAGTTATTGTGCTGATGTTGTTTCCAGAGGCAGATTGGAATGCAGTAGTGAGTGCTGGTCAACATAGGAGACGATTTTTACGTACTACAGCACTTGGCAATCCCATTCTGTGCGTTTGTGTGGCCTGCCACTTCGCGGCTGAGCCATTGTCGCTTCTAGACGTTTCCACTTCACAATAACAGCATTTCCAGTTGACTGGGGCAGCTCTAGCAGGGCAGAAATTTGACGAACTGACTTGTTGGAAAGGTGGCGCACACACACACACACAGTGTATTTTAGGACATCAAACATGACAATGACATTAATGCAAGCTAATAACTAAATAGTTAACTAGCGAGATAGTCAATTCAAAACATTGTGTAGTTTGGCTGTTATCTGCGCAAATCGCTCTCCCCCCATCTGGCAACGGCCCACTGGCACACACACGCAGGTGATGCACACACCATGACTTTTCCAGGGCTTCCATTGCTAAAATGAGCTATAACGGAGCAAATAACTCACTAGCAATGAATATCAACAAATGTGCAAACGCGGCTCGCATTGATCTCAAAAATAAATTTCGCAACTGCATGATTGAAAGACCGCTTGTGCCTGTCAATGCAGGCCTACAATAATTTGACTCTGGTGCAATCTGCAGCGATTAGGAGAACAGTGACCAAAACATTGCATCCAGAGGACATTGATCCAATTCAGAACGAGTAAGCTAATTTGATAGTGTGACTTTTTTGTGAAATGTTTTACTTGTCCATTTGGACAATTTAAATCTACAATCTGCTTATACAACAATTTTTTTTTACTGCCAAGGGCAAGCCGACAAGCTTTAAAGTCAAGCTTTGCAGGGTCTCCTCCTCACCTGCTGGTCCAGCGGGGAAGTTCTTCAGGGAGGGTCTCTCCACCAGCGTGTAGGATTCCCCCACAACAAACACCTTGTAGAGCACCGCGTTGTGGTTGATGAAGCTCTGGATCACACATGGAGGCTTCACGCCCTTCAGGTCCTCCTCACTGAAAATGATGGCCATCTGTGGAGGGAGAAGAGGTCATCAATACATTTAGAATTTTATTTCAACCAATAACCTGCTCGCATACCATGCAATCCATCCAACCAGTTTACGGCCTTGACTTGTTCAATGAGAGAAAGATGGCGCCGACAGATAGGGAAGCTGTACTTCTAGCTCCTAAGCAAATAACCTCTCACTCACAGGAAAATAATCTCTCACTCTACGTCAACAAAACAAAAGGAGCTGATCGTGGACTTCAGGAAACAGCAGAGGGAGCCCCCCCCACTATCCACAACGACAGGACTGCAGTGAAGAATATGGAAAGCTTCAAGTTCCTCTGCATACACATCACTGACAAACTGAAATGGTCCACCCACACAGACAGTGTGGTGAAGGCACAACAGCACCTCGTCAACCTCAGGAGGCTGAGGAAATTTGGCTTGGCACCTAAAACCCTCAAACTTTTACAGATGCACAATTGAGAGCATCCCGTCGGGCTGTATCACCGCCCGGTAGAGCAACTGCACCGGCCGCAACCACAGGGCTCCCCAGAGGGTGGTGCGGTCTGGCCAAGGCATCACCTGGGGCAAACTACCTGCCCCCCAGGACAACTACAGCACCCGATGTACAGGAAGGCCAAAAAAAATCATCAAGGACAAGAACCACTCGAGTCACTGCCTGTTCACCCCGCTATCATCCAGAAGGTGCATCAAAGCTGGGACTGAGACTGAAAAACAGCTTCTATCTCAAGGCCATCAGACTGTTAAATAGCCATCACTAGCACCTTAGAATTGAAATCATTGGTCACTTTGATAAATGGAACACTAGGCCTCCCGGGGGGCGCAGTGGTTAAGGGCGCTGTACTGTAGCGCCAGCTGTGCCACCAGAGTCTCTGGGTTCGTGCCCAGGGAGGGCTTGGCCGGTAGGGATATCCTTGTCTCATCGCACACCAGCGACTCCTGTGGCAGGCCGGGCGCAGTGCACGCTAACCAAGTAAGCCAGGTGCACAGTGTTTCCTCCGACACATTGGTACGGCTGGCTTCCGGGTTAGATGCGCGCTGTGTTTAGAAGCAGAGCGGCTTGATTGGGTTGTGTATCGGAGGACGCATTACTTTTTTTTTTTTTCATTTCACTATAGCCACAATAACATCTGCTAACCATGTGTATGTGACCAATAAAATTTGATTTGATATATGAATGTTGACTGACAAACAAGCAGCTACTGATTTTGGCAGGGCTGCCACAGTCAGAGAACTCTAGTGTGTTTGATGATGTAGTTTGGTGCAGTGTTAAATGATTATCTAGTTAGAGACACTAATGGATTACCGGGATTTAGCTAACGATCGAGGGTGTGACTAATCTGTGACCCAAAGCTCTTCATGAACCTGGTAGCACTTACCTCGTGGGAGTTGGTTCCATGGGCTACTCGTGTTTTGCAAACTGATAGACAGAGGAAGAGAAAGAAGAACAGGTTGAGAATGTTAGTGAAGAAACCACACTTTCCCAATGACCCAATGAGTGGTTCCCCAATGACCCAATGAGTGTTGAGAAAAAAACATGACCGTCACAAGATGACAACAGGTTATTTCCACACTGACCACAACTTTCAAAACCACCTCCATAAATAGATATCGGCAAACATGAATTGTGTGTAAATTGGCCATACAAGGTGGCTTAAAAGTAACTGAGGGTTAAAAAAGAAAAAAAAGTCTAAAAATAAACCTCTTAGATAGTTATAGTTCAACACTGAAGAGTAATCATGATTATAAATAATAAAGTAATTGCTGTGCAGCTTATAAGTGTGGATACTAAAACCAGGTTTGTTTATAGAGATTTTATTTCACTTTTTTTTAATAGTTTTTTTTTTAAACAAAGCTAGGAGGAAGGACCATGTATAATATGGGTTGAGTCAGAGATTTGGATATAATGACGGGATTCGTTGTCCCCAGATCGGAACGGCGGGCTGTCCAGTTTCCGCCTATTCCTCTCTTTGGATTGGTGGATACATCTAATTATTTGAATACTTCTTTGAATATTCGATGAGGGGTGTTAACGTCAACTGCCTGTATTAAAATAGACAGAGATGCTATGCTACTAGCCTCATGTCATGAATACGCATAGTCAGAGACTACTCCGATATAAAGTGTTTTTTCTCAGTTGCCGTGATGTCACGTCCTACTTATATCAGACCACTCGTAACAACCAAAGTATTACAAAACTTATATTTGAGGCAAATAAATCTCTACATTTTTTGCTGACCAAATTCGACACTCATTGACCTCCATACAAAAACTCCTCGCTTGGTGAGTGAAATAAACGGAAAACAATGTCACCTGCTGGAGAAGACAGATTTTTGTCCCAATTATGCATCTCGCGTCGCCTCTAACGCTCTGGTCGAGTGACAATTCTTCTATCAAATACAAAAGGGAGGGACTTACTAAAGGGGAATGTGAGTCCATGCTTCTCAATCTGCTCCAGCGTGTCTGGACCACACTCAGTGTTCAGAACCATGAATGGGGGAGAGCAGATCCTCTTATCTGGTGAGAGAAGGATCGAGAGGGAGGGAAGGAAGGAAAGGAGATGAGTAAGAGAGTCGGATGGAAAACACCATCTCAATATCAGTGAATCTGTTGAATGAAGAAAATCCTTAGGCATTTCATTCAGAAGTCGACTATAGACTTTCTTTGTTACAGCATGACTAACCAAGAAGACTCACACACACAGAAACTTGAAGCACATTGACTGATGTATTCTCTCAGAGATAGCTTGGTTTTTACCTGTGACCCTACTCAGACGGCCAAATCAATAACAAGAGAGGGACTTGTCATTGGAGCCATACATTACATACAGTTTATGTTGGAACATACACCAAAGCCAAATACATTTAAACTCAGTTTTTCACAATTCCTGACATTTAATCAGAGTAAAAATTCCCTGTCTTCGGTCAGTTAGGTTCACCACTTTACTTTAAGAATGTGAAATGGCAGAATAATAGCAGAGAATTATTTTTTTCAGCTTTTATTTCTTTCATCTTTTATTTCTTTCATCACATTCCCAGTGGGTCAAAACTTTACATACACTCAATTAGCATTGCCTTTAAACTATTTAACTTGGGTCAAACGTTTTGGGTAGCCTTCCACAAGCTTCCCACAATAAGTTGGGTGACTTTTGGCCCATTCCTCCTTACAGAGCTGGTGTAACTGAGTCAGTTTTGTAGGCCTCCTTACTCACACACACTTTTTCAGTTCTGCCCACACATTTTCTATAGGATTGATGTCAGGGCTTTGTGATGGCCACTCCAATACCTTGACTTTGTTGTCCTTAAGCCATTTTGCCACAACTTTGGAAGTATGCTTGGGGTCATTGTCCATTAGGAAGACCCATTTGCAACCAAGCTTTAACTTCCTGACTGATGTCTTGAGATGTTGCTTCAATATATCCACATAATTTTCCTGCCTCATGATGCCATCCATTTTATGAAGTGCACCAGTCCCTCCTGCAGCAAAGCACACCCACAACATGATGCTCCTACCCCCATGCTTCACGGTTGGGATGGTGTTCTTCAGCTCGCAAGCCTCCCCTTTGTTTCCAATCATCATTATGGCCAAACAGTTCTATTTTTGTTTAATCAGACCAGAGGACATTTCTCCAAAAAGGACGATCTTTGTCCCCATGTGCAGTTGCAAACTGTAGTCTGGCTTTTTTATGGTGGTTTTGGAGCAGTGGCTTCTTCCTTGCTGAGCGGCCTTTCAGGTTATGTCGATATAGGACTCGTTTTACTGTGGATATAGATACTCTTGTAAATGTTTCTTTGCTGTTGTTCATGGATTGAGTCGTGCTTTTCGCACCAAAGTATTTTCATCTCTAGGAGACAGAACGTGTCTCCTTCCTGAGCGTTATGACAGCTGCGTAGTCACATGGTGTTTATACTCGTGTACTATTGTTTGTACAGATGAATGTGGTACCTTCAGGTGTTTGCTCCCAAGGCTGAACCAGACTTGTGGAAGTCTACAATTTATTTTCCTGATTAATTTGGATTTTCCCATGATGTCAAGCAAAGAGGCACTGAGTTTGAAGGTAAGCCTTGAAATACATCCACAAGTACACCTTCAATTGACGGTGTACTCAAATTATGTCAATTAGCCTATCAGAAGCTTCTAAAGCCATGACATCATTTTCTGGAATTTTCCAAGCTGTTTACAGGCACAGTCAATTTAGTGTATGTAAACTTCTGACCCACTGGAATTGTGATACAGTGAATTATAAGTGAAATAATCTGTCTGTCAACAACTGTTGGAAAAATTACTTGTCATGCACAAAGTAGATGTGCTAACAGACTTGCCCAAACTATAGTTTGTTTTAACAAAACATTTGTGGAGTGGTTGAAAAATGAGTTAATGACTCCAACCTAAGTGTATGTAAACTTCTGACTTCAACTGTACGTGGTTTGAGAAGTTAGCAGGGTCAATTTGATCAACTGAGTTCAACTCGGAAAAGGCAGAACCACGAAAACAGCTCACCATTTGCCAGGCACATTTCTATGGTAATTTAGCAGACGGTCTTATCCAGAGCGCCTTACAGGAAGGTGCTCCATCTAAGCCCAATTCACACTATAGCTTGTTGAATTTGCAAGATAACCGTTCTTTCATTTTGGCACAAATTAAATTGTGGAACCGACTCGCCCATAGATTGATGCTTCAGTAATGTCTCAATGAAGAGTTCGGAGTTCGACAAGCCACCTGCGGCATGCATGTGCAGTTACAAGCCTGCTAGAGTTAGTGGCAGGCAGACGAGCAATATCCACCGTCATAGTACGGATGAAGCCTGAGCTGGAATGTGACGCTAACTGAAGCTTTAGAAAACCCTGAGTAGATCTAACTTACATCGTAGTATACCTCTGACGACAGAGATAGAAGGCCATGCTATTTCAGACAAACACACACCATCTGTGTACATGTCAGTACACCAACATCACTCCTTTCCTTTCATCCCTACAGCTGGATTAGAGAACAAACACAGTCGCCAGCTGAGGGAGGAGCAGAGGAGAGAAAGAGGAGCACAGTCTCTTGTTCAAATAAATAAACCAGGAAGCTGCCAACCCTGCTTGGTCTGGCCTGCTACACCCGGAGAACATTCAACACAGACACCACTGCACCAGACAGACAAACAACAAAGACTACTAGACAGACAACATTATACACGAGACAAGTCCAGAGTTCTTACAAAAGCAGACCGGTGTACATGCAGTGCATGTACAGTACAGATACACAGGATGGGTGTGTTTGTCAAACACAGACGCTAGCACTTCAGGGAATCAAATAAGAGCGTAATTCTCATCATGTTTACATCAAAAATCGCTGAAGTTGGAGACTTTTATCTCCCTCACCAACTTCAAACATCAGCTATCTGAGCAGCTAACCGATCGCTGCAGCTGTACATAGTCTATTGGTAAATAGCCCACCCTTTTCACCTACCTCATCCCCGTACTGTTTTTATTTATTTACTTTTCTGCTCTTCTGCACACCAATATCTCTACCTGTACATGACCATCTGATCTTTTATCACTCCAGTGTTAATCTGCAAAATTGTAATTATTTGCCTACCTCCTCATGCCTTTTGCACACATTGTATATAGACCCCCCCTTCGTTTTCTACTGTGTTATTGACTTGTTAATTGTTTACTCCATGTGTAACTCTTTGTTGTATGCTCACACTGCTATGCTTTATCTTGGCCAGGTCGCAGTTGCAAATGAGAACTTGTTCTCAACTAGCCTACCTGGTTAAATAAAGGTGAAATAAAAATAAAAAAAATAAAAAAATGCCCTGACGCAATGGCTGTCTCACCATCTCCTGTGATAAGACTTGATGTAAGACGTTCTGACACCCCAGGAAACAACAGACAAACATCCTGCAACTACAGCACGGCAAACCTCCCCTAATTTTAAGCCTATATTTAAGTTCTGGCGCTCTGCGGCCCATTTTCTGGCTATCGGAGATAAGGTGGCTCGTTTGAGATATTGCCACAAGAAATCAGTGTCCAGGCCAAACCAAACACTGGCATATTGGTGCAGATGACAAAAACACTAGTGTTTGTGTTGCGTGGGCAATGTGATATCAATGCTTCTGGTGAGTTGTGCTGGGGTCAGGAAAATCCCACAGGCCTGTAATACACTGGCTACAGTACCCTGCATGCTGCTGAGCTGTGGTCACAGAGAGACTACACAGACACAGCTCAATGATCCCATCGTGGAAGTGTGGTGTGTACACTACACACAAAGACTTGTGCATTTGACAAGTCATGGAGTGAAAGTCCAGGCCATGAGCAGCTGACTCAGGAGGGGAGGAGTGACTGGAGGAAATGGGGGGGGGGTCACCAGGGCAACGTCTTGAGTGGCAGAGAGTCAAGCAACGGTTCTGCTTCCTGTTTTGCCTGCTCCGTTGTTCAGCATTTAATAGGCTACATTACATGCGGTGCCAATCACAATCCACTGATACTCATAAGGGAGGTTCTTTCCAAACCAAAAACATACACAACCGGTCTTCATTTAAAAGAATCAAAACATAGAATTATGAACCCAACAAATACAAGTTCAAATAAACACATACGGTTGCTTTCACTGATTTGATGGTTGCTAAACATAGAACAAGAAAAAAGGACCCAGTCACAAACACAATTGTTAATACAAGACAATTGATTCTGCTCTATGCTCCTTAACTTGTAGGTCTGTGGTGGTCCTGTTCTGTCATTGGAGACGTAGCAGCAGCCTAGGAGTGGTGTGATGAAGAGCCGTGAAGGGTTTACCCATCACATCCCCCACTGAGCAAAGCTCCCCAAATTCACACTCACCGACTGTCACACCGCTGTTGTTATGGGAGAGAGGTAAGAATGTCAGACTAACGTCATTCAAAAACAACCCAAAGACCCAACAACACATATTTGAATTGTGAGAATAAACTAAAATCCATTGTAAATCCAAAAAGTCTTCCCATACCTTTGGATATCTCCTGTCCTGACTTGAGCAAACAAAAAGACTAAAAGGCACAGTTGGAAGCTTTGGGCCTAGAGAGAGGAGAGGATATGACGATGGTAGTGATGGTGAGTCTTATGTTTTGGTGTCATGCTTGGGCCTGGCCGTTTGGCTCGGAGTGCAGGGGAGCAATCTCTGTCTAAACACTGTGTGCTCTCAGCAGACCCGCTGGAGCCACAGAGGACGTTTACAGGACGTCAGTCTGACTCGGAGTAGCACGGCATACAGCACCGGCTGGCCTTGAACCATTCAGGATGTGGGTATCCAGACTAGGACCGTACCAGACCCAATCCTACCATGAAAAAACCCTGCCCACTTAAAATGGAAAAGTTCTCATTTTAAAGGATGTAAGGGACAGAGCAGGACAGACTGAAGGTGGCCTGGCTGAGTGGACTGTTCATACCAGGCACTGGTGAAGTCTTTCCATACAGGCAAGCAGCCACCAGTGAAACTGAGCCTCACATTTTCTTTGCAAAAGTTATTATCAGCATTACCAGAGGATTATGAAGTAGGCCTATACTGATACAATTCCAGTATTGACAATAGATTGAAATCTAATGTTGCTATTCAGGGCTACATTCTAGTAACACAGCATTCTAGAACGTACCCCATGTTCAGAACCAGGAATCTAGAATGTTCCATATCCTGCTGTGAGGAGCTTCCGCTCCCAATTATACGGACTCATTATTCATCTCTAATCACAGACAATACATTCATCTTTGTGAGAGAACAACCCCTGACTCGACGTCGTAGAGCATCTCCGTAAACGTTTGATTACCTTCATCAAATCAGACAGACCAGATCCATAACGGAACAGTGAACTGCTTTGAAGGCAGTTGTTGTGTAAACAAGGCAATCAATCATAGTCCTTTTTATTCAGCCCATGCTGACTGTTCTGCGCTGGGTTTGGGGCCTGGATGTGTGCGGTCCTCAGCAGTCACTCCTGGCTGCTTTTCTTTAATATGCTGCGCCTTTGTTTAAATATGGATTACTCGCATCAGCAGGACACTTGTTATTGTTGGTCGCATTTGAACCACGGTAACTAAGTCGAGGATTTATGTGAACATTAAATACTCCCCACATAACAAAGCACTCTACCATAATCCAGTTAAATACCTCAAGCCTAGTTCAGTTTGATTCCACAAATACAATCTTAATTTTTAAGCGTAATAAGGACACTTCACAGTAGGCCATGGATGTGTATTTCCATCATGCCCACTGTGTTGTGTGTGGGTGTCATCATGCTCGCAGGCCAGTGGGTTACGTCACTGTTAGGTCAGCGTGAGGTTTACTGATTTATATAACTACACGCCAGCCTCCGTCCCCGCCCTCAGCCTTCCCCCTCCTCTTCCCGTCTCCGCCTTCCCCCTCCTCTTCCCGTCTCCGCCCTCAGCCTTCCCCCTCCTCCGCTCCCAGCCTCTACACTCCCCCCTCCTCTTCCCGTCTCCGCCTTCCCCCTCCTCTTCCCGTCTCCGCCCTCAGCCTTCCCCCTCCTCCGCTCCCAGCCTCTACACTCCCCCCTCCGCTCCCAGCCTCTACACTCCCCCCTCCGCTCCCAGCCTCTACACTCCCCCCTCCGCTCCCAGCCTCTACACTCCCCCCTCCGCTCCCAGCCTCTACACTCCCCCCTCCGCTCCCAGCCTCTACACTCCCCCCTCCGCTCCCAGCCTCTACACTCCCCCCTCCGCTCCCAGCCTCTACACTCCCCCCTCCGCTCCCAGCCTCTACACTCCCCCCTCCGCTCCCAGCCTCTACACTCCCCCCTCCGCTCCCAGCCTCTACACTCCCCCCTCCGCTCCCAGCCTCTACACTCCCCCCCTCCGCTCCCAGCCTCTACACTCCCCCCCTCCGCTCCCAGCCTCTACACTCCCCCCCTCCGCTCCCAGCCTCTACACTCCCCCCCTCCGCTCCCAGACTCTACACTCTCCATTTTCATCTCTGCCCAGTCCTTTCCTTCTGCCAGCCTCTCATCTCAGTATTTTAGTTATTCTCTAATAGATGCTTTGGCCCACACATTATGCATCAAGATAACCTGGAATTTCAGCTTGTTTTGGCAGGATGGAGTTTTGGCCTGCCTGGTGACATCAGGTGGTAAATTAGTTAATAGACCAATCAAAAAGAGTTCAAAACCTCTATGCCAATAACAGCTAGTTTTTAGTTTCCCCCTCTCCACTCAGACCACTCCCAAAATTCTTGCATGAGAAATTGCTCTTTGCCAAGAAGCATTTTTGTTTCTTTTTGACCAATTATCGGGAGAGGCGAAGGTCGAATCACGTGTCCTCCGAAACAAGACCCGCAAACTCAGCCTGTAGGCGCCCGGCCTGCCCCCTCCCCCTAATCCCTCCCCTAACCCGGACGAGGCCGGGCCAATTGTGCTCCGCCCTATGGGACTCCCGGTCACGGCCGGTAATGACAGTCTGTAGTGACGCCACTACAGGGCGATGCAGAGCCTTAGACCGCTGCACCACTCGGGAGGCCCTCTTTTTGACAATTTTAATGAAAACAAACACAGTAATGTACTTACATTGTTACCAGCTGCATTGGACCTTTATAATGTAGAAGCTTAAAAGCAAACACACACCTCTACTGCTTCCTCCTATTGAGCAATACTCTCAGCCAGCCCTCTGACCATGGCAGGCTCGCCACAGCCTCTGGTACTGGGGACTGGTTGCCTTGGCAGCCAGCACTGCACTGGGGCTCCATGGTCTCTGATAAGGAGAAGGAAGTGGTCGTGGCAGACTGTGTGCTTTGGACTTTCCCCTCTCTACGACACACCTCCCCTCCATGTTCCCACTTCGCTTCCCACCAGCAACTGTTGATGACTACTGAAACTAGCCATTTTTTTCTTGTCATGTCGTGATGTAGGACTGACAGTTTCCATTCCAACATCTGAGTTGAACCTTTTTCTAAGAGTATAAACAGCATCAGGAGTATTCAAAAGGTACACCACATCAGCTCAAATAGATCTAATCACTCAATAACAACAGGCTGCAAACAGATGCAAGCTAATTATCTTACAATGTCTAATGTGTAAACCCCCCCTCACAAGTGAGCCAGTGGGACAGAGAGGCTCTCAATTCAGACAGCTTACAAACTCTGTTACATAAACATGTCTGTTTGTAGAAAAAAAGGCAATTTTCGACATGTATTTCGTGGTGCCACGAGCCCTGCACAACCACACACCAAAATGTGTCCTCAAATGGGCACAGGTGTCGACACACACGCTCGGTCTCTCCACCTGTGTGTGGTGCATGCAGTACGGCAGGGTCTGCATGTTGTAACGGCTCCAGGTTTATGTCCCATGCCATGTTCTCAGTTAATGAACAGCGGATGAGAAAGGTCTCCTGCTGATAATGTGCTGTCAGTCCACTGCTCTGCTCCAGTCTCTGGACCCTGACCAGAAAGGCTACACTGGGGTGCATATGGCTCCTGTGACAGGAAATCTAGGTGCCGCTGGACTGCCTTCTCTAACTAATGGAGCTTTAGTCCATCACTGGATACAATATACACTCTGGCAGAGGCAGGAGCCAGGTTCACAGAGGGGAGAGAGGAGGAAGGATGATGCTGGCATGGTAGGAGGAATACAATTGTGTTACGCTCTTCCACTGCCTGCATAACACAACTGGTAGGATGCAGAAAATAATATTATTGAACTACGGGTTGACGCACCATCCAACACCACCACCTCCTAGACACATTCTCACAAACTAAACCACAAAGGTCTGTCATCACAACCAATCCTTGACAACAGATTACTGAGTCACACCTCTCTGGGATTTTCTGTAGTCTAGGACTGGCAGTGGGGATGATTTTGGGAGTTAAATCATACTCAGCCCATTTGTGATACACTGCCAGTGTTGCTGTGTGTGTGTGTGAGTGAGTGAGTGAGTGAGTGAGTGAGTGAGATGCTACCTTGCATACAGTCCTCTATCCGATGGATGAGCTGGTAGGACTTGCAGCGGTCCAGCAGGGTTCTGATTGCTGGGAGGGGGTCCAGCACGATGGTCTCAGGGTGGGCATCAATGTAGTCCTGAAACACACAGCGGGGAGATGAGGGAGCACATACCACAGCTAATGTAGGTAGTCTGGACACACAGCGTAATACAGACACTTCACAGTAGGCCATGGATGTGTATTTCCATCACGCCCACTGTGTTGTGTGTGTGTGTCATCATGCTCGCAGGCCAGTGGGTTACATCACTGCCAGGTCAGCGTGAGGTTTACTGATTTATATAACTACACGCCAGCCTCCACCCTCCTCTCCCAGTCTCCCCACTCCACACCCAGTCTCCACTTCTGTCTCCCCCCTCCACTTCCGTCTCTACCCTCCCCCCTCCACTTCCGTCTCTACCCTCCCCCCTCCGCTCCCAGTCTCCCCCCTCCGCTCCCAGTCTCCCAGTCTCCCCCCTCCGCTCCCAGTCTCCCCCCTCCGCTCCCAGTCTCCCCCCTCCGCTCCCAGTCTCCCCCCTCCTCTCCCAGTCTCCCCCCTCCTCTCCCAGTCTCCCCCCTCCTCTCCCAGTCTCCCCCCTCCTCTCCCAGTCTCCCCCCTCCTCTCCCAGTCTCCCCCCTCCTCTCCCAGTCTCCCCCCTCCTCTCCCAGTCTCCCCCCTCCTCTCCCAGTCTCCCCCCTCTCCATTTTCATCTCTGCCCAGTCCTTTCTTTCTGCCAGCTTCTCATCTCAGTCTTTTAGTTATTCTCTAACAGATGCTTTGGCCCACACATTATGCAAACTCAACACTCCCCCAACCCACAGTGAAATCTACATTTCTCATACATTAGGCTAAATTGCCTAACATAAAAATACATCCACACACAGGCACAAAAATGCCCGCCTACATAGACACATTTAGTCAAACAGACATTTTCCCTTGGGACTGAACATCCATCTGCAGAGAGACTATGACTCCTGCCAACGCTGATCAAAACATCCGTGCTGTTACATAAGACAAACGTGTTGCAGTCAAAAGCTAAAGCCAAACTAATCTTCCAGTGGTTTAGAAGAACTGACAACTCCTGTGTCCTCGGCCATCAATTTGCTGCTTTCTATCTCCTACAAATGTGTGAGAGAAAAGAGGGCGGGACAGAGTTGATTCCTTGATGGAAACTTGAGTTTCGGCAGTGTGTACTAGACATGTCTACCTATATACACAAAGAGAAATGGCAAACATATTTATTATGAATAACCTAATTCATTGGCCTACACTTGCTTTAGAGAAGGCCACTCAAGTGTTTCGTGGTGGTATTCACAATACACAAGCACTAGCAGTGGTTGTATGTTGTGCAATAGAAGGCTGTTATGGTATTTTCCCCTACAAGTCCTCTAAGGAAAAGAAGACTACTTTCATCCTTAATTCACAGGAAAATGTTGGGTGCTGTTTACAATGTAAAAACAAAGCCTTATACAGCTAGAAGACCTAGAAGTTATGGTCTAAAGAAAGTGTGCAAACTATCGGGCAATGTTTGCACAATGAAGTAAGTCCTCATTCCCCAAACTACAGGATAAAGTGACAGTTCTGATCATTAATGTGTTTTGTTTCCATGCAACTGAATGCTATGTTGTGTTATATGTGACGTTCAGTGGCAGGGTCAAAGCTCAACTCTAATCTCCCTGAGAGTGGCGTTTCTGATAGCAATACTAGCCCTTCACATGGCAGGATGGGAATATCCCACAGTCACCTGCGGCAACGACCTAGTAGTATCATTTCAAGAGGTGGAGTCACTGACTGGCTATACTGACGGGTACAATAGGCTTGAGAGAGGAGAGGGATGGTTGGATACTGCATCCAACACTTTTTCAAGCAATGCCAGATCAATTCACACAAGAACACAAAGACAATCATCACCACACACACCTGCATGACCCTCACCTTTCAAAACACCCATTCATTTCAAACTGTTCCCGCAGCTACGTGAGACGCACACAATGAGTGTGCAACATTCACAGCACTGGCTGTTCCGGTGATATACGGAAATACATTACCACTTCCCCTTCTAATGAGCAAAACCACTTTAATGGCCAGACACACTGTAGTGGTGAAATCGATCTGTGGTGTTGTGGAATCATACAGTTGTGCTTCTCCCTTCCTTTTTACCCCCTCTCTATTTCCACCCCCCTCTCCCCGAGGCGCACCTGCACTCTCTGCACCAGCAGGACTGACTGTGTGTCATTCTGGTCGGCCTCCAGGATCAGGTCAGTCAGTTTGTGGATGATGACGTCCAGGGGACCCTGCTCCTCCAGGGGCTGGCTCAGGTCCAGCTGAGGACAGACACAAGGGAGACGTCAGGGGTTAGAGGTCAGCAAGGAAACAAACAAGGAAAGCTACTGTACCACCACTGTAGACATAACCCGTCTTTATTTTGTATGCCTGACGTATATTTTTGGTAACACTCTTGATAACCTATGTAGGATGATGCAGTAGAGATACAGGACTAGCTTGGCCTCAGACTGAACAGTTATATGATAGGTCTGGCTCCTGTGGGCAGTAGAGTACAGTAGGTCGATACTGGTGTTGTGGAGCCACTGGGGGAGTTATGTGGGTCAGCACACATACCCAGAGGACAGACACACACACCCTCTCACTAGAAGAGGAGACTGAATTGTGCCCCAAAGCCTCTCTTCTACTAGGGTACATGCTGTGCCCAAATCACAAGGAGCCTCTATTGTGATCTAAGCTGAATGGATCCACTGTAGTGTGAGGGAGGGTTCCAGTGTGTGTGCATGAGAGCGTATTCTGATTCTCTCCATCTCTGGGTTTGTGTGCTTTAGACCGTACCCATTTCTAAGTCCCTTTTATCAGCATGTCTGAGTCCGCATCATGTCTGTCTTCAACTGGACGCGCGTGTGTGTGTGGCCTTTAGCTGGGTCATTGTCAGCAGAGAGGCTATGCCTGAAGAAAAAAAGGGCCAATAATAGACCTATTTTGGACACACACACACACACAATTAGCAGAACAAAAAAACTCACTGAGTCTAAGGCCCGGTTTCCCGATAGCAATGGAACTTAGGCTCATGAGTGTTTTAACAATGGATCGTTCCTACAAACGGCCCAAGATGCAACATGCATTTCCCAAAACACCACAGTGACAATGTTTGCAAGTGCATCATGGGAGCATGTGCCCATACTGATAGGTTCAAAAGAAAGGCAGCCCTGCTCCATTCAAATCTTACTTTAACATTAGAATTATTCCACAATACGGATGACAGATCAGCTCCTACAGATATCACCTACGGCTGCAAATATTGAGGAAGGCTTATTCTAATGCCTACCTAATAATAATGCACAAATCATATTTGGCACATCATTGCGCACGTTAAACATTAAATATATCGGGACAATAATTAGACAGTAGCCGATAATTAGCAAATTAGAACAATGGATTGAGGTCTATGTACCCTATTGTCCCTTTTTTAGGACCCTGTCTTTCAAAGATAATTCGTAAAAAAATCAAAATAGCTTCATAGATCATTGTAAAGGGTTTAAACACTGTTTCCCATGCTTGTTCAAAAACCATAAACAATTAATGAACATGCACCTGTGGAACGGTCGTTAAGACACTAAAAGCTTACAGGCGGTAGGCAATTAAGGTAACAGTTATGAAAACTTAGTAGAAAGGCCTCTTTAGTGTCCTTACTCTGAAAAACACCAAGAAGATGCCCAGGGTCCCTGCTCATCTGCATTAATTTGCCTTAGGCATTCTGTAAGGAGGCATAAGGACTGTAGATGTGGCCAGGGCAATAAATTGCAATGTCCATACTGTGAGATGCCTAAGACAGCGCTACAGGGAGACAGGAAGGACAACTGATTGTCCTCACAGTGGCAGACCAGGTGTAACAACACCTGCACAGGATTGGTACATACGAACATCACACCTGCGGGACAGGTACAGGATGGCAACAGCAACTGCCAGAGTTACACCAGGAACGCACAATCCCTACATCAGTGCTCAAAGTGTCCGCAATAGACAGAGGCGCTGGCCTGAGGGCTTGTAGGCCTGTTGTAAGGCAGGTCCTCACCAGACATCACTGGCAATAACGTTGCCTATGGGCACAAACCCACCATCGCTGGACAAGACAGGACTGGCAAAAAGTGGTCTTCACTGACAAGTAGCAGTTTTGTCTCACCAAGGGTGATGGTCGGATTCGCATTTATCGTCGAAGAAATGAGCGTTACACCGAGGCCTGTACTCTGGAGCGGGATTAGGGTCCGTCATGGTCTGGGGCGGTGTGTCACAGTGTCATTGGACTGAGCTTGTTGTCATTGCAGGCAAACACTGTGCGTTGCAGGGAAGACATCCTCCTCCCTCATGTGGTACCCTTCCTGCAGGCTCATCCTGACATGACCCTCCAGCGTGACAATGCCACTAGCCATTCTGCTCGTTCTGTGAGTGATTTCCTGCAAGACAGGAATGTCAGTGTTCTGCCATGGCCAGCGAAGAGCCCGGATCTCAATCCCATTGAGCACATCTGGGACCTGTTGGATCAGAGGGTGAGGGCTAAGGCCATGCTTCCCAGATATGTCCGGGAACTTGCAGGTGCCTTGGTGGAAGAGTGGGGAAACATCTCACAGCAAGTACTGGCAAATCTGGTGCAGTCCACAAGGAGATAGCTGCATTAAGTACTGCAGTGTGGTGGCCACACCAGATACTGACGGTTACTTTTGATTTTGACCCCCCCCTCTTTGTTCAGGGACACATTATTCCATTTCTGTTAGTCACATGTCTGTGGAACTTGTTCAGTTTGCTGAGAATAAACGCAGTTGACAGTGAGAGGACGTTTCTTTTTTTGCTGAGTTTGTGGTCTGAGGCAGTCAGTAGGTAACACATTTTAAGTACAACTTTAGTAACGATGGTTTTTGGAAACAGCACAGCGATTTAATGACGCTCCAATAACAAGGTTATAATGATGATCTTAGCCTTACGGTGCTTTTGGGAAACCGGGCCCAAAGCTGTCTAATAGCAAGGAAGGATACAGCGAGGCTGAGCATGCTTTCTTTCCTATCATTAACGATAGGCATTTCGCAGACTCCAACATCAGTACTTGCTAACTGCAAAATATGCAAATAAATAGCTTACATGGTATGGAATGACCTTTTCTGTTACACGTTATAAAACCTATTGGTACAGTAAAATGTGTGCTTTAGCCATTGGCCTTACACACACCCAGAGGATATTTTCCCAGGTGCCGAACTGGTCGAGCAGGTAGCCTCTAGCTCGATTCTGTACTAGACAAAAACATTGTCTGTCTTATGTTAAATATAAGAGCACTTGGAAAGCATTGTGTGGCTTGACATTGTTATGAGCGTTAGGCCGTTAGCCATTGCTAGCACCAGTGATCCATGTCCCAGAGGGGCTTCAAAAGACATCAATTGCCATTTCTGTTATTGACTCTGATCTTCTTCAGTAACTGGAGATCAGAGTCAATAAAATAAGTTTAGCTTGCAGCGCTAGTCTAAGCAGCTTCGAGAGGCCCCATTAGTTCACCGGAGTCCTTGGTATTCAGTATGGGAGCCAAATAGACACACCTTAACAGCACACAGTGGGTCAAAAACTAAACGTTCAGCCCAGAGAGATGAAAAGCTACGGAACATGGTCTGGCAGTGTAGGCCAGGCTGGTTAATCATTCTAGGAGAGGTGATGGATACATTACTTCTTAGCCTTTGTCCTGCTTTGGTAAAAAAAAGAATGTTTTTTTAATATATATATATTTTTAATCTGTCCTACCTAGTTTATACACAGCAGTCTGGGGCTGAAAGACTCAAAACACACAAGGACATAGGGGGATACAGGCACTGTATATACTGTGCTGTGAAGACAACAAACAGCACAGAGACAGGGCACACAATACTAAAGGCATAGTAAGTCAGCAGAGGTGAAGAGGACACACTGGTCTCAGGGCTTGCCCTCCAGCGCACGTACGGGTTGTTGGAGAGCAGCCAGAGAGGTTTTGGCTGTGCGCCACAGCTCCTAATCTCCTACTTCCACAAAAAAAAAAAAAGAGGTCCTGTCTACAGCGTGGCCCCTCACACACAGCAGCAGTGACATGGAAGTCGGTCCCATCCCACTATGCACGTCATGGATGGAGCACGACCTTGCTCTAGCACTCCCACAGAAGTCTTTGCGAAGCCGCTGATGTTATGCTAAACACTAAAAACAGAAAATGGCAATTGACGTCTTTTGAAGCCCCCCTGGGACATGCAGAACTGGTGCTAGGCCATGCCTGTGACAGACATCACAGAAAATACCCACAGTCCTGCAGGGAGAACAGGTCAAGGGCAGAATGTTTCCAGCTTTTATGCTCGTTCTACTGAGGGGCTTTGTGTTGTCACATTCCCCAGAGAAATGTTGTTTTCTGATCTACAGAATAGTGAGGATCTACAGCAGCCGTCTCTCTTCCAACCATATACACTGAACAAAAATGGTAAAGTGTTCGTCCCATATTTCATGAGCTGAAATAAAAAAAAAATCATGAAAATGTTCCATATGCCTAAAAAGCTTCTCTAAAATTGGGGCACAAATTTGTTTACATCCTTGTTAGTGAGCATTTCCCCCATGCCAAGATAATCCATACATGTGACAGGTGTGGTATATCAAGAAGCATGATCATTACACAGGTGCAACTTGTGCTGTGGACAATAAAAGGCCACTTTAAAATGTGCAGTTGTCACACACACACACACAACGCCACAAATGTCTCAAGTTGAGGGAGCGTGCAATTGGCATGCTGACTGCAGGAACATCCACCAGACCTGTTGCCGGATGTCCACCAGATCGTTATGATCATGCTGTTTAATCAGCTTGATGATATGCCACACCTGTCAGGTGGCTGGATTATCATCTTGGCAAAGGATACATTTTCACCAGAGGAGGTAAACAAATGTGTACACAAAACCTGAGAGAGAAACTTTTTGTGCATAATGGAAAAATTCTGGGATCTTTTATTTCAGCTTATGAAACATGGGACCAACATTTTACATGTTGCGTTGATATTTTTGTTCGGTATAGTGCCAGGTTCTTGGCACCTCCCTGGAGCCATAGGGTAATTGGACTCATGTCTCAGCAGTGTCTCCCTCGCTCTCTCCTACCTCACAGATTGTGGAGGCACTCAACCAAGCCATCTTAATGACGGACCAAGTTTTGGTCGCCACTTCTTTTTGACTGTCCAAACTACTGGGGTCCAGTACTAATTTCTCACTGTAGGTTTGAGATCACTGAGAAGCTGAGCTGAGTGAAGACGACAGCTGCTGAGCCTGTGCTCCAGTGACTCTCCTAAAGCCTGAGAGAGACTGAGGAAGGACGCTACTGCTGAGCTGCTCCCTCTCATCTGAGGCTTCATTACAGAAGGCCTGCTGCTCCCAGCCCCCTCTCATGCCAACATGTCTCACCCTCACCCAGGAGAGGGCAGATGGCTGGGGTGATACAGTTCTAGAGGTCAAAACAGGTCAGAGATCTAGATAAAGAGCATTTTTTCCCCCTCACCATGAGTGAAAAAACATGGGCCTCCTAAGATCATGCTACAGAGCGATGGGACTGGAGGGAGGAGAGGAACAGTAACATTTCTTCCCTAAAGGGATGGAATCCTGTTAATGTTTTGTGCTCATAAAATAGACAACAGCTGCATCCTTACTAATTATACATTCAAACCACACCCAATGGGTGGGTTGAAGACACTAAAATCCCTCAGTCAGTCAGTATTCCCCATACACATAGGTATTGTTTAATCACTGCAATAGGCATCCAACTGGTTACCTCAAGTATACAGTCGATTAAACTTGAGTCCCTGAACTAAGCTGTAAAATGAAATCCAAAAGATCTCATTAAATGTTGGATTCCTCTGACTAGTAGCTACTCTGAATAGACTAGAGGAATATCAGCCACATAATGCTTTACGGAGTGAGTCTTATCAATCTCGGTGGGCTACAATTAAAATGATATACAATTACTATTTTTGATCAGTGGGAGAGCTACAATAACAACCAGGAAATTAACTTGAAATTCCCTAGCACTCAGCGCATGATAAACATTTTACAACATTTTTCCTGGGAAGCAACGTTGTCCATTTCCTTGCCCGGTTCCACTTGCTAGCACAGAACATTGGCTTCCCCTAAGTCTGGTGGGTTAATATGATCAGCTCCGAAACATACAGACTAATGCACGGAGCCTTGGGAGAAGGCTGCTTTCTCATGAGCTCAGGGCAAACGGGTCAATATTAATGAGGTTGTGGAAATCACTTAGAGAATGATTAGCATGAATGGAGGGCAGAGGAGGACAAGAGGGAGAGAGTAAGAAAGGACATATTGTGGATATATGAATGAAAAGGATGAAGATAGAGGAACCTTACTCTTCCTCCTCAGACTTTTTCCCCCTCAGAGAAATCCTGAAGTTTTTCCCACACTAGAAATGGAAATATGAAATGAGCTCCCTAAGGGCCAACCGATTTAGGTCTGTTCACAGAGCATGTCGTCACAATCGCTGCCATGCCCCCCAGATGTCCTAAATCTCTGCCATTGACATTACTGACTGACTTTCAAAACAGGGACATAAATGTTGCTTTATTGCAAGCTCTGCTCCAATAAACGAGTGATATTACAATTAGTGGGCCTATGGAGGAAACTGGCTATCATGGCCCCAGGAAGGTTCTCAGCAGGAAAGGTTCAAACTCCTTTGCTTAAAATAGAACAACATTCTCTAGTCATTTTTTTGTCAGCCTTTAAATCAGTGAGTCCCATGAATGAGGTATTATTCCCAGAAAAACTGAAAATGTAAAAGTTACCCAAACACTGCATCAAAAGGGAACGATAAAGCCCTGTTCACAGGAAAATGAACTGTGCAGATGTTTATGCAAGGCAAAATAGAGTATAGCATATGATTATTTTGGTTGCCATTATTGATGTTAACCACCAGTCTACTAGAAAAGACTAGGCTGTTATAAACAGGGTCAGCAATAGGGTCAGCTTGATGGTGTGTGTGTGTGTGTGTGTGTAGTGGAGTGGGTTTAACCTTGAGCAGACCACCTCTTCCTCAGATTCACCACAGCCAGACAGGAGCAACAACACAGATAAGAGCTGTCCTTGTACAGTAACTGTATAAAAAGGAGTTTGAAGGCAACAATTCAAAACAAACAGGCCTATCGGGACCAGACTGGCTCACTATATTGTGACTGATTCCACCCATTATCATCTAGGGATTTTACAGACTTCTCCGGAAAGCACACAGACCTGCAAGATGACATTGTCATGTTTCTCTAGCTGTGTAACATTTCTTTTGAAATGGTTGTCATCTCATCCAACTGCCCCAATATGTTTGCAAATTTCAGGATCAGAAGTCGGTATTAAAAACAGCACTTTAACACAAAACAGAATGTAGCTAAATATATGTGAAATGCATTCATCCTGTAAACAATGTGAAAACACTGTTTGGTATACTCTTTATGACCCTGTGCACCCCACTCCCTCCCAATACAGCATCTCTCCATTGTTATAATAAGGGATGACAGCTTTATACATGGACTAGCATAACAACGCCAGAGCATGATAATGGCTGCCATTGTCTCCCGTGTGGCGGCCGTGCCACAGGAGCCACTGACTGGCACAGGGCTCGTCTTCCTGGCAGCTCGCACCCTCACCGACTCAAAAACAAAACCTGCAGGTGTCGGTCAGCACTGCGCAGCAAGAGCTGGGCCATATGGACAAACATCCATATTGTGATAAACTGCCTGAACTGATGCAATATCGATAAATACAACAATAACTTTATAAACAATGTTAACCATGTTTAAAAAAAAAAATATATATATATATATATAAGTACACATAAACCTTTCAACTCCAAGATTCACTACACTGAACAGTTTCACCCCCCCCCCCCCCCCCCCAAAAAAAAATTCTAAAGGAAGTTTGTTCTGAAGTGTCTGTCCTATATCTGAGAGATATACAGTACCAGTCAAAGGTTTGGACACACCTACTCACCTACCTGGCCTCCAATCACCCCACCTCAACCCAATTGAGATGGTTTGGGATGAGTTGGAATGAAGAGTGAAGGAAGAGCAGCCAACAAGTGCACTGTTGGAAAATAATTCCAGGTGAAGCTTGTTGAGAGAATGCCAAGAGTCTGCAAAGCTGTCAAGGCAAAGGGTGGCTACTTTGAAGAATCTCTAAAATATATTTAGATTTGTTTAACAATTTCAGTTACTACATAATGTGTTATTTCATAGTTTTGATGTCTTCACTATTATTCTACAATGGAGAAAATAGTAAAAATAAAGAAAAACGATGGAATGAGTAGGTGTCCAAACTTTTGACTGGTATTTGTATGCATGTATTTAACCTCAAATTTTTGGCACTAAAAAGTGTCCATACAGTGGGGCAAAAAAGTATTTAGTCAATTTTTAATGAATTTATTTGCAAATTATGGTGGAAAATAAGTATTTGGTCACCTACAAACAAGCAACATTTCTGGCTCTCACAGACCTGTAACAACTTCTTTAAGAGGCTCCTCTGTCCTCCACTGTATTAATGGCACCTGTTTGAACTTGTTATCAGTATAAAAGACACCTGTCCACAACCTCAAACAGTCACACTCCAAACTCCACTATGGCCAAGACCAAAGAGCTGTCAAAGGACACCAGAAACAAAATTGTAGACCTGCACCAGACCGGCAATAGGTAAGCAGCTTGGTTTGAAGAAATCAACTGTGGGAGCAATTATTAGGAAATGGAAGACATACAAGACCACTGATAATCTCCCTCGATCTGGGGCTCCACGCAAGATCTCACCCGTGGGGTCAAAATGATCACACGAACGGTGAGCAAAAATCCCAGAACCACACGGGAGGACCTAGTGAATGACCTGCAGAGAGCTGGGACCAAAGTAACAAAGCCTAACATCAGTAACACACTACGCCGCCAGGGACTCAAATCCTGCAGTGCCAGACGTGTCTCCCTGCTTAAGCCAGTACACGTCCAGGCCCGTCTGAAGTTTGCTAGAGAGCATTTGGATGATCCAGAAGAAGATTGGGAGAATGTCATATGGTCAGATGAAACCAAAATATAACTTTTTGGTAAAAACTCAACTCGTCGTGTTTGGAGGACAAAGGATGCTGAGTTGCGTCCAAAGAACACCATACCTACTGTGAAGCATGGGGGTGGAAACATCATGCTTTGGGGCTGTTTTTCTGCAAAGGGACCAGGACGACTGATCCGTGTAAAGGATAGAATGAATGGGGCCATGTATCGTGAGATTTTGAGTGAAAACCTCCCATCAGCAAGGGCATTGAAGATGAAACGTGGCTGGGTCTTTCAGCATGACAATGATCCGAAACACACCGCCCGGGCAACGAAGGAAGCATTTCAAGGTCCTGGAGTGGCCTAGCCAGTCTCCAGATCTCAACCCCATAGAAAATCTTTGGAGGGAGTTGAAAGTCCGTGTTGCCCAGCAACAGCCCCAAAACATCACTGCTCCAGAGGAGATCTGCATGGAGGAATGGGCCAAAATACCAGCAACAGTGTGTGAAAACCTTGTGAAGACTTACAGAAAACGTTTGACCTCTGTTATATACCCTTTGTTGGCAATGACAAAGTATTGAGATAAAATGTTATTGACCAAATACTTATTTTCCACCATAATTTGCAAATTAATTCATTATAAATCCTACAAATGTGATTTTCTGGATTTTTCTTTCTCATTTTGTCTGTCATAGTTGAAGTGTACCTATGATAAAAAATTACAGGCCTCTCATCTTTTTAAGTGGGAAAACATGCACAATTGGTGGCTGACTAGATACTTTTTTGCCCCACTGTATATACTTCCATTTGATTTTTCAATTGGTACCGAGGGACCTTAAGATGAGTCGTGAGGCATGTGGGGTGTTCTAGGGCAAAACAGAACTGACATGTACATGTTCATGAGAGAGTCTCACCTTTCCAGAGGGGTCATATTAGTGTGCAGCCCAAACTGTTTGGAAGTTACAGACAGAAGTTGGTAGATTGGCTGAACCAACTTCAGACGAGTCCCAAGACGCTTGTGGGGGTCATAAAGCAAAATGGAGAACACGATCGTGTTGGTCTCATCTTTCCATAGAGTTCATAATAGTTTGTAGGCCAAACCATTCGGATGCTACAGACAATTTTGTGAGAAGACAAATACCGCTCTAGCTCTGTCACATTTTATCGCAGAAGCACAACATAGGCGGATGCAGTGGATTGAGAAGCATCCAATGCGAAAAGACAGATCTCTAGCTTAAAACAGAGATTTTTATGGGGAATTCTGTATTATGCTAATTAAATGTTCATGTGGGCACAGACGTCGACCTTAGGGGGTTAAACTACTACTACTAGTTTGATGGTTGTGGTCATCAATTGTCCCATTAACAGTCAACCATATTATCAAACATATTCCATTTCTAACTTCACATTGCTCGAGTATAGGTTACTTATCATAACAAATGTATTAGCAAAATGCCTGTGACACGTGATCGCTATGGTCAGTGTCAATCATTTTCAGTTTATTGTCCCAGCTCTAGTGACAGCACAGCTAAAATTATGAGAATCAGCTGAGTCGGAGCATGGGAGAGGACAGAGATAGCCTGGTGGTTGTAGAGACAAGTGTGTGTGTGTGTGGTCAGTGTATTAAGAGGCGAGGGGTGTGGGCGCCACAGGCTCTGGGCTGTAACGATCCGATGGCCTCCCATGAGGGTTGAGAGCGTTCAGAAACAAAGCGCTGCTTACTTTGGGACCATTCCCAGGACATCTTTCCGTCTGGGTGTGCTGAAGATATCTTCAGGAAAAAAAACATAAGAAAGAACACAAAAGACGGCATAGAAAAACAGCACAAAAGGAGAGGCAAAGAGATAAATAGCTCTCCATTTCCTCTTCAAGCTACAGAAGCCCAATAAATACAAAAATCTTGGAATTTGTTTGAACGACTTAGTATCCCGTTTGAAAGGCTTAGTAAATGTAACAATTGTTTATTTTGACTAAAATCGTTCAAAGACGCTTAGTCGTTCACACGATATAATTGTTATTTTGTCTAATTAAGCCTCATTTGTTATGCAGTTTGTCAGACAATGTAATGGTTGCTGCAACCATTCATTCACGGATTCCATCCATTGATATGATTGACACTTCTTTGATAGCCTAAAGCAGGGCTGCTTTTGAATACAGGAGCATGTAAGTGTGTGTGTGGAGAGAGGTGCAGGGAATAATTTAGCAGATTTAAAAAATGCCCTCACTCCGGCTACAATTTCACTCTGATACTGCTTAGCCACAAGTGTTGGGCATGCTCTTTCCAGAATATTTTGTTTGCATTATCATTATTTGTTTAATTAGGGCTATTTGGTTGTAATTATTTAGCCTACCCAACCCACAATTGCCTATATCTAGTTTATATTCTACATTCTAACATTAGGATAAAATCCAGACAGCTGTTGTTCTGAAAGAACTGTAAAATCTGGATCGATACACATCAGCTGGGCTAGACAATCTGGACCCTCTTTTTCTAAAATTATCCGCCGCAATTGTTGCAACCCTAATTACTAGCCTACTCAACCTCTTTCATATAGTCTGATATCCCCAAAGATTGGAAAGCTGCCGCAGTCATCCCCCTCTTCAAAGATGCCACCCCCTAGACCCAAACTGTTATAGACCTATATCCATCCTTCCCCGCCTTTCTAAAGTCTTCGAAAGCCAAGTTAACAAACAGATCACTGACAATTTCGAATCCCACCGTACCTTCTCCACTATGCAATCTGGTTTCCGAGCTGGTCATTGGTGCACCTCAGCCACGCTCAAGGTCCTAAACAATATCATAACCGCTATCGATAAAAGACTACTGTGCAGCCGTCTTGACCTGGCGAAGGCCTTCGACTCAGTCAATCACCACATTCTTATCGGCAGACTCAATAGTCTTGGCTCCTCAAATGGACTGCCTCACCTGGTTCACCAACTACTTCTTAGAGAGTTCAGTGTGTCAAATCGGACGGCCTGTTGTCCGGACCTCTGGCAGTCTATGGGGGTGTCACAGGGTTCAATTCTCGGGCCAAATCTTTTCTCTGTATATATCAATGATGTCGCTCTTGCTGCTGGTGATTATCTGATCCACCTCTACACAGACGACACCATTCTGTATACATCTGGCCCTTCTTTGGACACTGTGCTAACAAACCTTCAAAAGAGCTTCAATGCCATACAACACTCCTTCATTGGCCTCCAACTTCTTTCTAAATGCTAGTAAAACTAAGTCCATCACAGTGCCATCCGTTTTATCACCAAAGCCCCATATGCTACCCACCACTGCAACCTGTATGCTCTCGGTGGCTGGCCCCCACTACATATCCGTCGCAAGACCCACTGGCTCCAGATCTTTGCTATTTAAAGCCCCGCCTTATCTCAGCTCACTGGTCACCATAGCAGCACCCACCCGTAGCGCACGCTCCAGCAGGTATATTGCAATGGTCATCCCCAAAGCCAACACTTCCTTTGGCCGCCTTTCCTTCCAGTTCACTGCTGCCAATGACTGATTTTCTTGGAATAGATACACCGTAATATAAATCAATATAATTAAGTTAAAATATCATAAATAAAAAAGGCCAGTATCAGCTTCCTTTCATGAATAAAAGGGAATAAATAAGCTCAAACTGCAGCTGTGAAAGTATTTGCACACAGAAGTAAACCCCAACAAGCTTCACGTGCATTGTGCATGGAAAATGTGCTCTGCAAGTTAATAATAAAGACAGAAAAAAAAACAATCAATGTTTGGAAAAGCTACATATCAAATTAGGCATAATTAGACAAAAGAACAATTCTCGTTTGAATGACGTTGAACCAGATACTAACAACTTATTATTTATTTTGACAAGATACTAAGTTGTTCAAACAAGATAATTCCAAGAGTCTACGCTAGTTTTTTTTTTTGCCTTGAAACGGAAGCCCGGAAGAACAAGCATTTTGGGTTGACGAACAGATTGCAAAGAGCTATTATGAGCCCTGGGACAGACACACACTACACAAACTTCGTTCCTCACTGCACCTCTCAGGGGAGGTTCCCATTGCTTGGAAGGCAGCCACGGTTACTCCTTTATTTAAAAGGGGAGATTAAGCTGATCCTAACGGATATAGGCCTATTTCTATTTTGCCCAGTTAATCAAGTTTTGTAAAAACATGTCAATAATCAACTGACTGGCTTTCTTGATGTCCATAGTATTCGCTCTGGTATGCGATCTGGTTTCCGCTCAGGATATGGATGTGTCACTGCAACCTTAAAAGTTCCTCAATGATGTCACTATTGCCCTTGATTCTGAACAATGTTGTGCTGCTATTTAATGGACTTGGCCAAACGCTTTTGATACGGTAGACCATTCCATTCTTGTGGGCCGGCTAAGGAGTACTCTCTCAAAGAATGCAGTGTATAAAGTCAGAACATCTGCTGTCTCAGCCACTGCCTGTCACAAAGGGTGTACCCAGAGGCTCGATCCTAGGCCCCACGCTCTTCTCAATTTACATCAACAAAATAGCTCAGGCAGTAGGAAGCTCTCTCTCATCCATTTATAAGCAGATGATAGTATTATACTTAACTGCCCCCCCCCCCCCCAGGATTTTGTGTTAAATGCTCTACAACAAAGCTTTCTTCAAATGTCCAACAAGCTTTCTATGCCCTTAACATTAGTCTGAACACCTCCAAAGCAAAAGGTCATGTGATTTGGTAAGAAGAATGGTCATTAATATGATCAAATCCGGAAACTATCATTTCGAAAACAAAACGTTTATTATTTCAGTGAAATACGGAACCGTTCTGTATTTTATCTAACGGGTGGCATCCCTAAGTCTAAATATTCTTGTTACATTGCACAACCTTCAATGTATGTCATAATTACGTACAATTCTGGCAAATTAGTTCGCAATGAGCCAGGCAGCCCAAACTGTTGCATATACCCTGACTGCGTGCAATGAACGCAAGAGAAATTACATAATTTCACCTGGTTAATATTGCCTGCTAAACTGGATTAGTAGTTAGAAAAAAAACAAATCAATCCTAATCACTAGTTATAAGATAAGTTTAATGCTAGCAAGCAATTTACCTTGACTTCTACTGCATTCGTGAAAAAGGCAGGCTACTCGTGGAGTGCAATGGTTAGAGCGTTGGACTAGTTAACTGTGCGGTTGCAAGATTGGAACCCCTGAGCTGACAAGGTGAAAATCTATCGTTCTGCCCCTGAACAAGGCAGTTAACCCACAGTTCCTAGGCAGTCACTTATTTTCAATGTGTTCTTAACGGACTTGCCTAGTTAAATAAAAAAAGGTATAAAAAAATTGTGTTTACTTTACATAATCGGAAATTGGCGCCCAAAAATACCGATTTCCGATTGTTATGAAAACTTGAAATCGGCCCAAATTACATCGGCCATTCCGATTAATCAGAAGTTTGGTTGTTGAAAATGTCCTGAGATGTGACGAGTCGCACCACAATACACTGAAAACAGAGTCCCCAGGCAGGAAGCCCATGATTGGTGGTGCTCCTACATCCTCACAGGCATGTAAAAAAAATATTATAAAAAATAAAATAAAAAGATCTAGGGCTAGGCTATTCCATCAGCATTCTACTATGGATAAACCCTAAACTTTCCAAGCGTGTTGAAACCACGTGTTCAAGAAGTTTTTAATCTCCATTTAAAAAAAAGGCACAAATGTGTGAAAATAATTGGGTTAACAAGTCTTATTGAACTTACCTGGACTACTTCTATTCCTCTTTTCCTGAAAGACATAAGAAAAAATAAATCAAAATACATTCACTCATTATTTAAACATCAAAACGTGGAGGTGGGAAAGAGCGAGCACTGCCGAAACGCCAACAGATTAACCGGACAACTCTGCAGACATTAAAACAAATTCACTTTCTCCTGCAGTGTTACATATAACAACAGAATAAAAAGACACTATTGTGTCACCACACACCAATTTATGTTCTAGCGTTCTGTAGTGGCTCCCAATCGCATGGGGAATCTCACACCATCAAAAGGTTATGGACATTAAGGGCAGAGATGGTCAGCAAGGAAACTAAGATAGAAAGTGCATGCACCCCCCCACCACTAAGGCTTTAAGAGTCCTGAGTTTGTCTCACAAAACATACTGACAATGGCATAGGGCTACTCAACTGTTCCACTTATGCATGTAGTGGATAATACTAAATCTAACAGACTTTGGCATTATTGTTTCAATTTAGCACACACACACACACGGTAAAACTTAATTCTGGGAATGTAAACCACAGTGGCATAACATTCAAGAATAGAATATGAATTTGTTATAGGAATTCATAAATATATCACTGTTAAGGCCAAATAAGCTCCATCTGCTTTAGTCTGGGAGTCCAGGGACAGGGAATGTCTTCCCTTTTGAAGGACATTTTTTTATACCCAAAGCACAATCTATCTATCTATCTATCTATCTATCTATATATATATATATATATATATGTAAAAAAAAAAAAAAAAAAAGTGGGTTGCTAGGCAACGTGCAGACAGTCTACAAGAGAGAAATACTCAGTGGCGTTTGTGCAAGAGACTTCCATCGGTTCTAACATAATAAACCACAATGTTCCTGTAAAAGACTTGACAGTCTTTCAAATCCACCTCAGTCTGCCCAAACAAGCAGAAGTAGTAGCGGATGTTTTCCTTACTTATCAAAAACAAGTGATGCAAAGATCTTAGGGGTCATCAAGTAGTGAGAACATGCAAGTCCAACTAATCTGAACATACAAACATGGGTGAGAGCATGAACACTAGGCTATGCGCAGTGTACAGTGTATACATAAAAATATTTATAAGTGTTTTGGGTGTCTGTGGTGCCCCCCCACATAATTTTTATGTAGCCTCCCAAGTGGCGCAATGGTCTAAGGCTGTGGCACTAGAGGCTGTGTCTAAGGCTGTGCCACTAGAGATTCTGGGTTCGAGTCCAGGCTCTGTCGCAGCCAGCCGCGACCGGGAGGCGCACAAATTGGCCCAGCATCGTCCGGGTTAGGGGAGAGTTCGGCCGGCAGGGATGTCCTTGTCCCATCGCGCACTAGCAACTCCTGTGCGCAGTGCAAGCTGACATGGGGTCGCCAGGTTTACGGTGTTTCCTCTGACACGTTGGTGCGGCTGGCTTCCAGGTTACGTGGGCATTGTGTCAAGAAGCAATGCGGCTTGGTTGGGTTGTGTTTCGGAAGAAGCGCGGCTCTCGACCTTTTCCTCTCCCCAGTCAGTACGGAAGTTGCAGCGATGAGACAAGACTAACTACCAATTGAATACCACGAAATTGGGGAGAAAACAGAAAAAAAATGTACATAATGGTTTATGAAAAAGGAATGAGAAGCCCAGTTCTGGTGACTTTTTTAAAAAGGACATATTGCTCCCAAATGAAACATTATGCTGACACCATCTAAAATATAATTTTCACCTCCAGAAATGAGCCCAATAACATATTGGTAAAAATTATTTGAACATATTGGAGCATGCATATAGACAAGTGGTAGGCAACCGCCGCAGGCACGTCATTTTTTTTGATTGAACCGACCTGGAAGACCAGTTCTTAGGCACTTTGTTTCAATAAAAGTGGTTCAGCTTATGGGACATGTAGAAACCCACTTGCTCGATGGGAGTTATTGTCTAGATCAAATATTTCTCTATAACGAAAGCACGAGGTCCAAACGCAAACAGGAAGAGACATGGCATCTTCCACAGAGCTGGTGACATTATAGTGCTGACGGGCCTCAGACTGGGTTCTCCCGAGTGTGGGGTCCTCTCTCTATGAAGTTGAAATGGAGCATTGAATGAGACTACTAAAAGCATCAGAGGTTCATGTCACTCAATAGGTAAAATAAAATTAAAAAAAGGCCAACAAAAATAACCTTATAAAATAACCTAAAATAATAATTCCAAACCATAGGCCAATAGCCCAGGGGTAAAACAACAAACCCTACTACACCAATGACTTGCCAAATCTTTACAAGAACACAGTTGCACCCAGGTCACAGCCCCATGGTAACAGTAGAGCAGCCATTCACTGATTTACAACAATGTGGATATTTAATCCTGCAGCCATCCCGTTTCATGGTGTGTGAATGGGGTCATTGGTTTCAGCCTAGCTCTCATATTGTTGCCTGGTCCATGCGACAAAAGGAAAGGAGGGAAGATTAATAAGGCAAGCAGAGTTGCCAAGACCAAGCTTTTTGTTTGGGCTTGACACACGAGGAAGTAGTTGATAGTGCAGGGTGATGTCGGCTTTTAACTCTCTCCCCTACAAATCACACATTTAAACAAAGTCAAACAAAAGCTCACACAAGTTCATGTTCACAACAAATTCTCCATCAAGCCAATAGGATGGCAGGAAGGTGAGAGGTCAGGGGAACAGTAGTCCAAGAAGAACAGATCTTTATTCAGTTCACCTGTGTGTGCATCCAGAGTGAGAGATCTCCCTAACCCTGTCCTGACAGGAGGAAGTGACAGAGCTTCCCTTGTGTCCAGAGGCAGGGGGTCCAGACAGTAATTTCATTTCCCTAATAAAAGGTAAGCAGTTCTGCCAGCTATGGGCATTATTAAAGCAAGAGTCCTTTACGCCAACAGCGTCACCACACCTCATCTCTGACCAGCGGGGATCTCCCCCACAACCAGCTGGCCCAGACAACTCTCCAGGACCATCTCCATTTTGGAACACTCAGTGTCCAGATGCACTCTTGTGAGGAGGGCTGAATAGAGTCTAGGCAGATGTTGGGGACAGACGTACTCTACTGGCTAAAACAGACATTGATCTAACACCAATTACTGTGTGTCATAAACCTTTTAGGTGCATATGAAAATAAACGTGGTTAGTATATAACTTCAATTAAATACAGCAATTAGTGACTAGGCGACTGAGCCAATCTTGTTAATGTCTAAAACTACCACAATTTGATTTCCCCTCATGAGGGTGAGCATGGAGCTTACACCTAATGTGTAACACACCCAATGGTAACGTCAACACTGGAGAGCTAACTTTATAATTCCAATGTCACAGAAATATTGCAGTACAGTTGCAGTGTCCTGCACCGTGTGCGTGCAAATGACAACACATTGTTTTTTACAATACAGGAGCAGAAGTAGATAACAAGGATGTTTCACCTTTCTTCTTCCTCTTCAAATAAGACCTTTAATATTTTCCCCAAGAAGTACACTGCAGGGAAAACCCACTACAAAAGAACAACTAGGAGAGACTGAGCAGAATAGCTCACCTGTCATCAGATGAGGTAAAAGTGATTGTGTGACGGGATAATGAAACCAGACAGGAATTCCTAGACACATTTTCACTTTGTCAAACTGAAATTATTCTCCAGGCCATTGCCCGCAACATGAACTACAGCTAGCAGCAACAGTGAAGGGTGAGTATGTTAGGCCACCGCCACCATGCACATTCCAAACCAACAATTCATGGAGTAGACAGTAGAGCAAGGAGGTAACCCGCCACCTACTACTACATGAAACAAGTTGTTCCTGTCACTTTCCTGAACTATATTTTCCAAGAGAGTAGTCAAGACGCAGAACATTTGATTGTTCCTACAGCTAATCCAAACCCATCCCTGGCCTACACACACCAGCCATAACAGCACCTCCACCACCCTATAGCCTACATATAACACCTGAGCCATCCTCCAGAGGAAATATTTTGGTTGGAGTGTTATGAAGAGATTAAAAATGTTTGGTGGATTTCATTGTCATAATCTGTACTGGCTCAATCGGGTTGCTTATCAGCCCCCTTGTGAGGTGAAAATCAATTCAGGGTTCGTACACTGTCAAGTCAAATTCAAGTACTTTAATGACTTTTTCAAGCATTAATATTTATTTTCAAGGATCATCCATTTGTAATAGTTCCTATTATGCAATTGTTTCTAGTTCCCAACAGATGGCACTATATCACCACAACAACATAAAAAAATAAAATAAACACTCTTCATCACTACCTTGCATGTTCTACTCAATAATACACGTTGTTTCCCTACTTATTTACCCCAACTTTTGGAACCACTGTACTACTAACCTCTCTCCCTGCTTGCTTCAACACTTCCTCTCTCTGTGTATCTGCAGCCTGAATCACCACTGTCTGTCTTACTACTCTCTATAAAAAAAAGGTATTTGTATTATGAGAATATATCGTTTGATTATAGCTAGCTTAAATTTCAGTTAAATGCTCCTGCCGAGGTCAGGCTCCGTTCAACATTAGCTTCTAATTTGATCCTTCTAATCAGCCAAAGGTATTTTATTTAACTAGGCAAGTCAGTTAAGAACAAATTCTTATTTACAATGACGGCCGAGGAACAGTGGGTTAACTGCCTTGTTCAGGGGCAGAATGACAGATTTTTACCTTGTCAGCTCGGGGATTCGATCGAGCAACCTTTCAGTTACTGGCCCAACGCTCTAACCACTAGGCTACCTGCCGCCTTGTCTCTAACCAGTAATCACATCATTCACAATGCAGCCCGAGGCAATAAATAACTTTGGGTGAGAGAGACTGAATAAGTGAATGAATAAAGTTGTTGGCAATCAGCTTTGAAATCAGCTTATTTTGAGTTATGGAGTTATCACAAAGTACTAGGGTAGTGAATTGATGTTAGCGTTAGCTGTCAGCTAGAAAATAAAGTTAGCCTACAAAGCTGGACGCTAAAAGGTATCTTCTTCCATTGTAAAGGTTTTAGCTTGTATGGACATTGTTTTGCGAACAGTAATGAACCGTTTTAACCTTTTGTATGCCATGTCACATTATTCAAGTGTGTTAGCTCCCAACTCATGCTGCACAGAAGTTAACATGGTGCAGCCCATACTCCCAGTGGAGGCTAGCAATAAGTAAATGGAGAAGAAATGGTGCGCACTATAATAAATTGGCTGCGCTGATAGACTGACTTGATCCTTGAGACACATTTGACAGAACTACCCGAAAGTAACCAATTATAGTACCGAAACTTTTTTAATTTGCTAGTGTAAAAAAAAAAAAAAAAAAAAAATCTGTATAGCATGCGACACTAAACACAGGAGAGTAAAAGGCAAGTGGATGGACATCTAACATGACTGAATCAACCATGAAAAGTACAAATTTAAATATGCCTCTGAAAAGGATACAGGTCACAGTGAACATGGGACTAATGAGATAACAGTTAAAACCCATCATATCTAAAACATACCCGACAGCCACTTATTTACTCCGCCAATCAATCACTAAATCTGATTGATTTTCATTGCCCGAAGATTATGATCACTTAGCCAGACATTCTAAGTAGCTATTTACACAGAACCAGAAAATTGTGCGACTGCTCAGGTCACTACAATCCCTGTGATTGTTTCCTACAAAAAAAGGCAGTACACTGAGAAATGCACTTGGCCTAACACTTGTGCCCAACAGTGCTCAAAAACGGTCAGCAGACACTGTTGCATGATATATGCAAATTGAGCTCACACTGAATTTATGTAATATCCTCTTCAATTAATGTTCAAAATGTGTACTCCTCCAAAATATAATCAGTTAAAACAAGAAAAGATGGATGCAACACTTGGTTCTTGATGTCATAATAAAATAGTAGCGCCATTTGGGCACATTTAAAGAAGTGATTACCTATGTTTTTAAGACTGGATATTTGTAACAAATAGCTACACCACTACTAGTACTAGCTACTACAATGTATCTCGCACCAGATAGCTGGCTGTATCCCTCCAGGACTGTAACTACTGTACAGTAGACTGAAATGTAACCACCAGTAGCTACATTGTTGTCAGCACATACAGTAGCCTACCTGCACAAATCAGCAAAGGCCTGAAAATTCAGCTTCTTCATCTTCTTCTCGCTGAGCCAGTAACCCACTCTTCTGCCTTTCAAAAAAGTCTGCATCTCCACCTCGCGTGTTCACAATCCAGAAGTTATGGTCGAATCAACCTGGACACTGGCGAAAACAGGAAATTGTCGTCCCACACGAACCTAGAGGGGAGGGAGAAATGACTTTGTATTTCGTATTAGCCTGGCCATGTGAGGAAACAGGACGTACTAACTTAGCTAGTTAGCCATAACCAATAAGTTGACTCGCAAAGCTGCAACGTCTCTAGCTAGCAGTAGCAAACGAGTAGTTATAGCCATAACAACAATGTCTACCTAGCTAAACTTAACTGATTTTTAAATGACTGTTAGCTACCTAAACGAACATTTACCAAAAGCCCCCCTCATAGTCTCTTCGGAAATGCAGCTAGCCTAACGTTAATTTCTAGAGATGCGCCACATAAAGCAAGGCATTACTTAGCTTGTGATTTCTAAATACATTCACTGGGATGATGACAAAGCTCGAGGAGAAGCAAATACACAGCTGATTTTCGGAATAAATCCATAAAAAGTTAAATAAAATGTATAGCTACCAGCTAGCACATGTCCTCTTTGAATTTCACCTAGCTAGCTAGCCTGATAGCTGTCCATTCTCCGTTCGGCTGGTTGTTCAAGCTGAAGTGGTGACCAAGCACTGCACGGAGATCTCTTCTCCGATTTTACCTGACTGCGTACTCACGCTCTCGAATAGACCTCCTTTATGTAGCCCTAAACAACTATGCATACCGTTAGCTAGCTTGCTGGGGAGATTATAAGGACACAGTTGACACTTAAACCGACAGCCAAACTTTACCCTAATTTTAATGAATTCTGAAATAATATATCGGTTGTCAATCGTGTCCTTATAGCCTTGATGAGCATGAAAACGATGTAAACCATATGTCATGGCCGTCTCAGTCACCAGACCCATTTCAACACGTATGGGAGATTCTGGAGCGGCGCCTGGGACAGCGTTTTCCACAACACTATGATGATGGAATTTCTAGTGGAAGAATGGCGTTTCATCTCTCCAATAGAGTTCAAGACACTTGTATAATCTATGCTAAGGTGCATTGAAGCTGTTCTGGCTCGTGGTGGCCCAACGCCCTAAAACACTTTATGTTGATGTTTATTTTATTTAGGCAGATACCTGTATATCATTAATATACAAAAAAATCAAATACAAGTTTTAAAAAAACAGACGTAGCAACTAAGGATTCTAGCTTTAAAGGCAGGTGTTGGGGGATGTTGAGACATGACGTCCAGATAGAATGGGTCACCACGGAATGGGAGGAGTAAAAGGCCAGCAACAATCGGTATTATTGAGAGACCCATGAAATGACACCATATATACATGCTACAGACCCTAGTGAGTATTCCCTGTAATACTTTTACTGCGGCACCCAGAACTGTTTTTGTTCTATAAGCCAATATGTTTTCCAAATACAGTGATTCGCATTGTGGCAAATAGTCTGGGTAGTCATTTGATTAGATGTTCAGGAGTCTTATGGCTTGGGGGTAGAAGCTGTTTAGAAGCACCTTGGACCTAGACTTGGCGCTCCGGTACCGCTTGCAGTGCGGTAGCAGAGAGAACAGTCTATGACTAGGGTGGCTGGAGTCTTTGACAATAGGTCCTTCTTTTAGGGCCTTCCTCTGACACCGCCTGGTATAGAGGCCCTGGATGGCAGGAAGCTTGGCCCCAGTGATGTACTGGGCCGTTTGTACTACCCTCTGTAGTGCCTTGCTTTCAGAGACCGAGAAGTTGCCATACCAGGCAGTGATGCAACCATGCTCTCAATGGTGCAGCTGTAGAACCTTTTGAGGATCTGAGGACCCATACCAAATCTTTTCAGTATCCTGAGGCGGAATAGGTGTTTTCGTGCCCTCTTCATGACTATCTTGGCGTGCTTGGACCATGTTAGTTTGTTGGTGATGTGGACACCAAGGAACTTGAAGCTCTCAACCTGCTCCACTGCAGCTCAGTAGATGAGAATGTGGGCGTGCTCAGTCTTCTTTTTCCAGTAGTCCACAATAATCTCCTTGGTCTTGATCACATTGAGGGAGAGGTTGTTGTCCTCTGACCTCCTCCCTATAGACTGTCTCATCGTTGTCGGTGATCAGGCCTACCACTGTTGTGTCATCGGCAAACTTAATGATGGTGTTGTGCTTGGCCGTACAGTCATGAGTGAACAGCGAGTACAGGAGGGGACTGAGCATGCACCCCTGAGGGGCCCCTGTGTTGTAGATCAGCATGGCAGATGTGTTGTTACCTACCCTTACCACCTGGGGTCAGCCTGTCAGGAAGTCCAGGATCCAGTTGCAGAGGGAGGTGTTTAATCCCAGGGTCCTTAGCTTATTGGGGTGGCAGAGTAGCCTAGTGGTTAGAGGGTTGGACTAGTAACCAGAAGGTAAAAATCTGTTGTTCTGCCCCTGAACAGGCAGTTAACCCACTGTTCCTAGGCTGTCATTGAAAATAAGAATTTGTTCTTAACTGACTTGCCTAGTAAAATAAAAATTAATGAGCTTTTAGGGCACTATAGTGTTGAACGCTGAGCTGTAGTCAATTAATAGCATTCTCATGTGGGTGTTCCTTTTTTCAAGGTGGGGAAAGGGCAGTGTGGATTGCAATAGAGATTGCATCATCTATGCAAATTGGAGTGGGTTTCGGCACATAGAATAGTTTTTTCTCTATATGCCAATATGTAATTTATAGGGCTGATGGGTATTTACACAAGTCATTTACACCACAGTCATCCAATAAATAACTGCATATAGACTCTTACACTACATCAATAGGTTCTGTAGAATTAATTTACTTAAGCTCCAAACATTTATCAATGTGTGCCACCTTATATTATGCATCTTATATAAAGTTGTAATTCTCTTTAGTTTACTTTTTTTTTAACATTATTTGAAGATGATGCACTATGCAAAATTGGAAGACCAGAAGTGTCAATGTTCCTGCAATGACGCTAATCTTTTCCAGTGTGCGGTCAAACACTTAAAAGACACACCCTCGTCCACTTACCCTGGGTGGGTGGTCCAAATTATTAGCCAAGCAAGGGAAGTTTGCATCCTCAGCCCTCATTTTTAGTCGGCTTTGCGAGTATGAAATTATGGTCACTCCGGGCAGTGTTGCCAATTCCTCAGTAAGGAGAGTAGCTCTTGTTTGTCCTTTTTTGGAAATTGTAGAAATAAAACATTTTCCTTCTTCAGAAGTTCCAGCTAGGCAGGCTAACGTTAGTTAGCTAATTCATTTGCTAGCTCTCATACAGTAGGCGTATATTAATAATTGTATATTTAATATAAGTAGACATGCACTCATAATTGACAGTAGCAAAGCACCCATAAATTATCTGTGGCTGAAAACACTATCATCGCGGGATGAACGAGTGACGAATTTCCGGCCAAGGGTGGTCCATTTAAAAATCATTTCTTCCTCCCGCGCCCTGCAAGTGTATACTCGTCAGACGTCATGAAACGTCACCAGAAGTGTCCACTTAATTTGGGGGGCTGAGGAGATATGGTGTGTCTTTTAAGTGTTTGGGTCGCAAACATGGAGTACACTCGCAAACTCGACTAAAAACGAGGGCTGAGGGCCTTACGTTGGTAACTTCCCTTGCTTGGCTAATTATTTGGACCGCCCTCCAAGATGGCGACAGGGATTCCCCAATGATATATATATATATATATATATATATATATATTTTTTTTTATTAATATCAAATCAATACATAAAGCACATGAGGGAACACTCCCCAATGATATAAGGCGAGGGTAAATTGACGAGGGTGTGTCTTTTGTGAGTTTGAACAGTAGCCTAGGATTCTGGCACTACCATTGCGCCATCTGCTGGCTAAACATTTTTCAAAGGTGAAGCTGATTGTCTGTCAAGCACTAGAGGGCAGTGCATCTACAGGTCAGGTTAGATACAATTTCCTTTGTCGAAAGGATTTAATGTTCCTGGATATGGCTTTCAACTCAAGAAAGTGTACATTGTATGCAAATAAAGAAATCATGATCACAGACTTTGCCATTATCAATTGTTGGCCCAAGTTAATTTGTGATCTGTGGGTGCATGAAGTATAGTCAAAGTTGTCAGCAATAGGTTTGAGTGTTTACAAATGTAAGAATTAATTTAATTCACAACATTCAATAGATTCAGACTGTGTTGCAAAGTCTGTATATGAGGAATATGCATATTAAACCTGTGATTCAAGAATTTCTAAGTCTGACCACTCATAACATGGTTCATGCTTTTTCAGAGCCCTCCTTTTGTCAGCAGACATCTCAGGTGAGCATGTGGACATTAATTACCTTAACCCTCGCTGAATAAGAAGTCTAGAGGTGGGTAACGGCTATACTCATCCAATTTATGTTGCATTACCGCCATCAACTAGACTGGGCTATAAATCCGTTATACTGTAATATGCACTCATTAAAACCCACCACCCTATTCCATTATTTAACCCTATTGGTCCCTACCCTAGGTCGATGGCACACCTTCCACTTCAAATAACTCTCACTCACTTCCATTTCACCTCCAGGACTCAACCTGGCATACTGCTCACTCTGTACTTGCCACCAGTCTTCTTCACATCCCCCATCTCCCTTTCTATCGCCATCTTCATCAAATTCAACCTGTTTTCCTCATTCTCTTTGAAGCCTTCTTCCTCACAGCTGAATCTCCTGCAGCTTAGGTAGAGGCAGTAAGTCCCCACACTCATAACAGAAGTTCCTGTGGTTCCCACATGTCTCTGTAGCCTGTTTCCACAAAATCCATGCTCATGGATCCACCCCTACCTCTAGGAGTCTGATTTATTAGGCAGATCTACCTCCTGACTTGACACTGGAAGATTCTCAGTTGGTTTTGCTGGACTCTCCTTCTTACTCTCCTTTGAAAAAGGTCAAAGGTAAATTAGATGATTCTCCTTATCCACTAGCACATCATCAGGCAAATTACTTTTACAGAGGAATCCCAAAACACATGTGTAAAGTGCTAAACATTAATTTAGCTAGTTGTGCAAGATATTTTCTAGATACAATAATCTTAAATGTGTGCATGTTTTTGTTGTTGTTGACAAAACAACATCTGATTCAAAGGGAGTGTGCCAGATTTTAAAACACAGAGCACCCGTGTATCCTCGGCTGAAGAAGGCAATTGAGGAGAGCAGAAAGTTCTCCTTTTAACGAATTTGCACCCCTACATACTGTATGAAGAACACTTGTCGGTTTCCGGGTCAAGGACAGAGTAGAGGGGGACAAAAGAGTCAGGAGAGGACAGACATTTTCCAATTGAGAATCTCCCACTGTCATGGATGGATTCGCATCATAGGTAGGCCTACTGTACTTGCAGGCCAGCATTTTTTGTTATTACATGATGACCACTTCTATGAAGTTAACCAGACATGCAACAAGAATCTGGGTTAGGTACTGTCCTGTTTAAAATAATAATGAAGCCGCTTGTATATAATCATGAGACAAACACAGGGGAGTATCATTGCAATTAAGTGCAGTACAAAGGAATTAAGTTAGACGTTAAAATTGTATGACTTCACATGTCCAACGTTGCAGTCACAAGTTGGCTGCAGTGCAAATAGTGTGCAAAATCTTTGTTCTATCGTCTGTTGCAGACTCGCAGTGTCTTGTAAACCATTTCTCTCGCCAGGTAAGTAGCTACTACTACTAGCAAGTAAGTAGATGTCGTTTTCAAATAGCTAGTTGCATCCAAATACTACTATAAAGATTACAGCGAAGCCTGCTTCTAGGCTAAACCTTGAATGATCGCTAGCTAACTAGCATCATTAGTTTTAATTTGTCTGATGGAATGTTTTGAATAATCTGTTATTTTGTTTCAATCACTCAAGGTGAGATGGCTAGCTAGCAAATCGAGAAGGGGTGCAATTAGGTCTTTCTATAAACTAGGGTAGGCCAACCAGTGAGGATTTCCTACACTGGACAATTTGTTACAGCTGTTAAATCATTGACAATAATCAGCATATTTCCACATGTCATTGCATTAAGGAGGCATGCTACTGTATATTCAATCAAATTCACGAGTTTGTCCAAAATCATGTGACATAAAACATTACTTTTCGGTTCTTGCATTTATGGCAGTGTACATTGTCATTATCATATATTAAGTATTAATCAGTTAAACTTGACATTGAACCATATAAGAATCCTGGATTGAGCTGTTGGACATTTCGTGTTTTATGTTATGCTGGGTGAGTTTTCATGGACACACAAATCCAAAATAATATATGCGATTGCAAAATCAAATGCTTCTAACCAAGAGTCACCTTACCTTGATACTTATAACCATATCCCTAGCGATTTGAGGTTGATTATTTGTTGTCTATTTGATTTACAGTACTTAGATTTAACAAAGAAAGCATTGAGGTAATGTGTTCGGATTGGACACGGTGTCTACTGTGCTCAAGTGTGTAACTCGACTGGGATAGACTATTGTTCAACACCCAACTCTATTCCTATTAATTATTCTGTATATAATGACACATTCTATGGCCTATTTGGCTTATTCACAATATGATCTGGTCATGAAATAACATGACAAATACATTTTATTTTCCATGTTACACCTGCCATTTAAATAATACAGGGGGCTTGAAGCAGCCTATTTGGAGCTCAGAAATTAAAGTATTGGTATAGGCCTACCTTGAAAATAAGACATTTCCTCAATATTGTGTTTGAAAAGTCCTTATAATTATTGTTGCCAATTTAGAAGTTATCATGATCCCTTATATCCGTGATGAAATTTTTTTAATCCGTCATTTGTTTTATGTCCCTTCAATTGTGCGGTTATTATGAGGACGACATCTAATGTTGGATTTAGTTTGGCTTTCCACACAAATCCTTCCATCAAAAAAATGAACCTGGTTTTTGGTCACTTTCTCATTATAAAAACAGCGATGGTGAGATTAATGCTATTACCGCTATTCATGACTTTATTACAGTACGTATGCCTGTTGGCCACTATAACAAATAGGCTACAGAAAAATCACTATGCATGCATCCAATCTATTTAGTCAGGCAACGTCCACATTATTCTCACATATTTTAGAATATAATAGTTTGAATATCAATGCATTGGCAAGGCCTAAAAAAAGTTATTATTCTTAATGGTAATGGCCTACTTTTGGGAGGGAAGGTGGAGTTCTACATTAGGCCCTATATGTACAATTAGAAACTGGGTGGTTCGAGCCCTGAATGCTGATTGGATGACAGCCGTGGTATATCAGACCGTATACCACTGTATGACTGTCACACCCTGATTGGTTTTACCTGTCTTTGTGCTTGTCTCCACCCCCCTCCAGGTGTCATCCATCTTCCCAATTATCCCCTGAGCATTTATACCTGTGTTCTCTGTTTGTCTGTGTGTTGCCAGTTTGTCTTGTCTTACCAGTGTGCTTTCCCATTTCTCAAGTGTTTGTTTCCTAGTTTTCCTGGTTCTGACCATTCTGCCTGCCCTGACCCCGAGCCTGTCTGCCATCCTGTACCGACCTGATTACAAACCTTTGCCTGTCCTCGACCTGCCCTTTTCCCCGTGTTATAACAAGTTATTGATAACTGTACTATCTGCCTCCTGTGTCTGCAACTAGGTCATATCCTGAGTCCTGATGATGACGAAACATTGTTTTACTGCTCTAATTACGTTGGTAACCAGTTTATAATAGCAATAAGGCTCCTCTGGGGTTTGTGATATATGGCCAATATACCATGACTAAGGGCTGTGTCCAGGCACTCCGCGTTGTGCCTAAGAACAGCCCTTAGCCGTGATATATTGGCCATATACCACACCTCCACTGGCCTTATTGCTTAATTATGTAATTTATACAACTGTATAACAGAGGTCCTTAAATTAAAGTAAATTTAAGTGCTTGAGAAAGTCCCTGAAAGTCCTTGAATTTGACTTGCCATCTCTGTGCATTCAAATTTCCAGCTAAAATGAAATTGTGTTCGTTGTCTGTAGTTTATGCCTGCAAATACCATAACCCCACTGGCACCTGTTGAATTCAGAGCATGTAACAAATAAAATGTTATTTGATTTGATCATGGGACACTGTTCACATCAGCAAATCCCTCGCCCACACGATGGCATACACACTGTCTGCCATCTCCCCGGTACAGTTGAAACTGGGATTCATCCGTGAAGAGCACACTTCTCCAGCGTGCCATTGAAGGTGAGCATTTGCCCACTGAAGTGCAGTCAGGTCAAAGTCCTGATGAGGATGATGAGCCCGCAGATGAGCTTCCCTGAGACGGTTTCTGACAGTTTGTACAGAAATGATTCAGTTGTGCACAGTGGCTGTAACATGTAATTATGGACCAATTAGGGACCAATAGTTCTTACAAAGAGTAATCCACAACCAGATAACTACCTGCCACTAACTCCAGATACAGTGTGGCCTTTTGTGTGTCCTTATATATGTCATATTGTGTTACAGGGATTTGTGAAGAGACAGGCTATTTTTGCATGCAACACACTGCCTTACCTGCACCAACCATTGCCATGACGGGTGTCTTTGAGCTTTACACAAAAAGGTATGAACCTGATGCAAAGGGACACTATTCACAAATGCCAGTTATGCAAACAATACTATCAGTCTGGTAGCTAGCTGTTATTTACATTTCCATACTCATTGTAGGACAAGGTATTTTTTTTGTGCGGGGCATATTGCTTATTTGCATTTTTTGTTTGTCATGTAGGAATTTCCACTGTGACTGGCAAGTTTAAGTGCCAGCTGAAGTCTCCTATTTTCCCATCTACCCCTCAGTCATGTCTTCCTGACAGCTGAACATTGATGACTGATTTCCTCTGTCCTTTTTTTTTTTGCAGGGCAAAGACCGACAAAACATTAAAAACCAATACAATCACACCTTCCATGGCTGTTACTGTACCTGTGACAGACCTTACCCAGACACTGATGATCATGTGTGGGTTTCATTCCAGCGTTACGCACCATTCACTTTCTCCATCACTATTGATGAATGAATGTTTTATTTCTGTCTGAATCATACACTTTGTTGATATGCTAGATCTCTAGGATTCAGTTAGTGTGTTGTTGAAAGAATGATGGCTATGTCATTCTAAATCACAAAACACTGTCATGGTCTTTATATTTCCGATAACGTTAATGAGGATATGATTCCGTGTATCACCTCTGAGGACTGGTATCATCCCAGGGTATGTATCGGGCCAACATCATGTTTGTTGTCAGTTCTCTTTCTAAACTATGTTAGCAGGGATAATGGTTTTGGTACAAAGACAGGAATGATTACTCCTCCTTGACCATGTGGACTTCTCTGTGACAGCACTTGGGTTGTATGGTGGAAAAGACTGAGGAGATGGAATGTGAGACCTGTATTAGCAAAGCCCCCTTCCTTTGGACCTACTTCGCCCACTCAGCAGGTGTGTTATTATTCCTCCCACTGACAGAGAGTGCTAGGGATCCAGAGCTCTGGGCTTGGGTTACAAAAAACACCAACCATAAATGAGTACAGCTTTTTAAATCTATTGCCCCTAGCTAACTAAAGATTGGAGATAACGGTACTGTTCATTCATTTATTCAGTTGAGAGAATGCCAAAAGTGTGCAAAACTATCATCAAGGGAAAGGGTGGCTACTTTGTTTAACACTTTTTTGGTTGCTACATGATTACATATTTGTTATTTCTTCACTATTACTCTACAATGTAGAAAATAGTAGAAATAAAGAAAAACCCTTGAATGAGTAGGTGTGTCCAAACGTTTGACTGGTACTGTACATATATAAATAAGAAATGAGAGGAAGCTATATACATGGTAAGTGCCAATACCAATATTACAATGTGCAGGGATGTTGGAGTATTTGAGGTAGATACAGTGCATTTGGAAACTATTCAGGCCACTTTTTCCTCATCAATCTATACACAATACCCTGTAATGACAAAGCAAAACCAGGTTTCTAGAAATGTTGGTAAACTCAGAATTTAAAAAAAACTGAAGCACCTTGTTGAAGCACCTTTGGCAGCGATTTCAGCCTCGAGTCTTCTCGGGTATGATGGTATAAGCTTAGCACAAGCCTGTATTTGTGGAGTTTCTCCCATTCCTCTCTGCAGATCCTCTCAAGCTCTGTCATGTTGGATGGGGAGCGTTGCTGCACAGCTATTTTCAGGTCTCTCCAGAGATGTTCAATCGGGTTCAAGTCTGGGCTCTGACTAGGTCACTTAAGGACATTCAGAGACTTGTACCAAAGCCACTGCTGTGTTGTCTTGGCTGTGTGCTTAGGGTCATTGTCCTGTTGGAAGATGAACCTAAGCCCCAGTCCTGAGCGCTCACAAGCAGGTTTTCATCAAGGATCTCTTTGCTCCAATCATCTTTCCCCCGATCCTGACTAGTCTCCCAGTCCCTTCCACTGAAATACCGCCCCACAGCATGATGCTGATACCACCATGCTTCACTGTAGGGATGGTGCCAGGTTTCCTCCAGGTGTGATGTTTGGCATTCAGGCCAAAGAGTTTAATCTTGGCTTAATCAGACCAGAGAATCTTGTTTCACATGTTCTGAAGGTCTTTAGGTGCCTTTTGGCAAACTCCAAGCGGGCTGTGATGTGCCTTTTACTGAGGAATGGCTTTTGCCTGGCCGCTTTACCACAAAGGCCTGATTGGTGGAGTGCTGCAGAGATGGTAGAGCATTCCAGAAGGACAACCATCTCCACAGAGGAACTCTAGAGCTTTGTCAGAGTGACCATCAGGTTCTCGGTCACCTCCCTGACCAAGGCCATTCTCTCGCGATTGCTCAGTTTGGCCGGGCGGCCGGCTCTAGGAAGACTCTTGGTGGTTCCAAACATCTTCCATTTAACAATGATGGGGACCTGTGTTCTTGGGGACCTTCAATGCTGCAGAAATGTTTTGGTACCCTTCCCCAGATCTGTGCCTCGACACAATCCTGTCTCAGCGCTCTACATACAATTCCTTCGACCTCATAGCTTGTTTTTTTCTCTGACATGCACTGTCAACTGTGGGACCTTATATAGACAGGTGTGTGCCTTTTCAAATCATGTTTAATCAATTGAATTTACTACAGGTGGACTCCAATCAAGTTGTAGAAATATCTCAAGGATGATCGATGGAGCTCAATTTCGAGTCTCATAGCAAAGGGTCTGAATACTTATGTAAATAAGGATTTCTGTTTTTTATCTTCAATACATTTGCAAACAGTTCTAAAAACCTGTTTTCGCTTTGTCATTATGGGGTATTGTGTGTAGATTGCGTAGGGGGAAAAAGTATTTAATCCATTTTAGAATAAGGCTGTAACAAAATGTGGAAAAAGTCAAGGGGTCTGACTATTTTCCAAAGGCTCTGTATGTACATACAGTATGTGTGTATGTAAGTGGGTCAGTGTGTTTGCAAGAGTGACAGTGTAGGCGGAGATACATGCATGTAAACAGAACTGGGAAGTGACTGGTAGCAGGACTATATAAATACTTAGTAACTAGGCTACAGTTGAAGTCAGAAGATTACATACACTTAGGTTGGAGTCATTAAAAATTGTTTTTGAACCACTCCACAAATGTCTTGTTAACAAACTATAGTTTGTGCCCTCTGCCCTTCTCCATGGAGGAGATGTTTGGGTTCATTAGCTGCAGGTTCTCAGGATACCCAGCCTCTGTGCAGGAGCAGGCTCTGCTCTGGCTGCATGTGAGTATAAGGACTGTGGTTTTTTATGAGGATCCATTTCATATTGTGTGGTTGAAATGAAATGAACAGGTTGTCATGATTTGTGAGTGCCTGGGCAGGGGCTGTACTGAATATGGAACTGGGTCACAAGGCTAGCATGACTGGAGTTCTAAGAGTGAGAGAGGAGGGATTTTGCTTTTGATTCCATATGCACTCACAGCCTGCTGTCCTATATACATGGAAGGGTTTCTTTCACGACTGTGATAACAGACACCAAAGTAATTCAATCTGAATATATAGAGTTGAAGTCGGAAGTTTTCATACACTTAGGTTGGAGTCATTCAAACTCGTTTTTCAACCACTCCACAAATGTTTTGTTAAAACAAACTATAGTTTGGGCAAGTCGGTTAGGACATCTACTTTGTGCATGACACAAGTAATTTTTCCAACAATTGTTGACAGATTATTTCACTTATAATTCACTGTATCACAATTCCAGTAGGTCAGAAGTTTACATACACTAAATTGACTGTGCCTTTAAACAGCTTGGAAAATTCCAGAAAATTATGTCATGGCTCTAGAAGCTTCTGATAGGCTAATTGAGTTTATTTTTTATTTTTACAGGGACAGTGCACATTAATCAACGTTTCAGTAAAAGTAACGGTTTTAGCCGTTATTTAGACAATATAGACAATCATTGAGCAGTGAGCACACGCAGAGCAACATAGGACAAGCAAGACATAGCATACAGACAGAGCAACATAGGACAAGCAAGACATAGCATACAGACAGAGCGACATAGAACAAAAAGAAGCCAGACAAATTTCATAAAAGCAACAGTGTTTCCACACCTCACAAGCTACAGACAACATGGAAAGCGGCAATACACAGCTAGGGATTATGTTCACAAATCTGATTGACCTTTAGCCATGTCTTCATGCATTTTGTGAAAGTGTGATATGTGTTGCAGTTATGTGTGTCTGATGGCAGTGTATTCCAGACATGGGAAGCTCTCACAGAGAAAGCGGATTTACTAAAGGTGCTTTTCCTTAAGGGAACTATAGTCACCTCTCATGGCAGACCTTGTGGATCTGCTGCCATATATTTGGGTTTTCTGTTTAACAAAAATACTGAGTGGAGGGGGAGCCAGGCCATTTAGGATCTTGAATACAAGACACGTGTCGGTGTATTGTACAAGATCTTCCCAACTCAGGAGCTCATGCTTTCTGAGGATGTAACAGTGATGATGGCTATTATGCTTTCTATCAAGCACTTTGAGAGCCTGTTTGTAGACAGACCGAATAGGTTTTAATGTTGTACAGCAAGCTTGGGCCCAACTAGTCAAGCAGTATGTTCAGTGGGGGAGTATCATAGATTTGAAGTACAGTTTTGCTACCTCTGTAGTCAAACAATTTCGTATAAATCGGAAATTAGCTAGGTTGAATTTGGTTATCTGAATTATCTTTTTCACATGCTTTTTAAAAGAGAGGTTGGAATCAAGTATGATGGCAAGGTACTTAAAATCAGATACCACCTGGAGCTTCTCCCCTGACACATAGCCATTTGGCTCAGTAGCTTCTGTTGCCCTCGTTGTGAAGAACATGCAAACAGTTTTTTTTCACATTGAGATGCAAACACAAGTCACTGAGCAACTTTGTAACCTGGACCATTACAGTGGTGAGTTCTTGTGCAGCTTGTTGTTTTCTCTTTGCATGCACAAATATCACTGTATCATCTGCATACATTTGAACTTCAGACCCAGTACAGACAGAAGGCAGATCATTAATGTACAGGCTGAACAGGAGGGCCCCCAGTATTGACCCTTGGGGCACGCCCACATCATAGCTAAGAGTGGGCGACAGCTCATTGCTCCCTCTGACACACTGAGTTCTGCCTTCAAGCTATGATTTCATCCATTGCAAGGCATCAGGGGAAAAGTTGAACTTGGACAATTTTGTGATGAGAATTTCATGGTTAACAGTATCAAAAGCCTTCCTTAGGTCCAGAAACACAGCCCCAATAACGCCCCCTTTGTCCATCTTGGACTTCACATTTTCCAGAAGAAAGCAGTTGGCCGTTTCTGTGGAGTGTTTCGCTCTGAAGCCAAACTGCATGGAGTGTAATGTGAATGGGCTGTTGTTGAGGTGGGCAATCAGTTGTTCTGCTACACACTTTTCAACAACCTTTGACACCACAGGTAGTATACTAATGGGCCTGTAGTTACTCACGTCAGCAGGGTCGCCCGATTTAAAGATGGCCGTTATTATGGCCGACTTCCATACCCTTGGAAACACCCCGAGACCAATAGATGTGTTGGTGACCTTAGTAATGGGGCCAATTAGTGACTCTTTGTAGTTTTTAAGAAAGGTAGAGTCCAGCCCAAACACATCTTTGTCTTTAGAGTTCTTTAGTAAGCTAATCACCTTGTTCACCTTTGACTCAGAAACCTCCCTTATGATGAAGACAGGTTGAGCGTCATTTACTAGCACTGAGCCCAAGAAACCAGTGGAGGGGATGTATGTTAGTACCCTGACAGAGTCAATAAAGGAGGAATTGAAGGCTATTGCTATTTCTACTGCATCCTGTGTTGGATTGTTATTCACCACGATATCTAGTCTTTTTGCAGTGTTACTATGGTCTTTCCCTGTTAACTTCTTTAGATTCTCCCAGATCAATTTTGAATTTCCCTTTGCTTCACCAATTATGTTAATACATTTTTTGCCTTGGCCTGTCTGATTTCTTTCATCACCTTATTTCTCAACATGGTAAACCTACGTCTGTCATGCTCTAATTTGGATCTTAGGGCTATTTTTAGAGCATAATCTTGTTCTTTCATCAATTTCCAGAATTCTCAATTTAGCCAAGGAAGAGTGCTCTTTTGGCCAGGTTTGGATTTGATTTTCTTTAGGAAACCATTTATTGTAGTCTGGATTGTGGATAGAAAAACCTGACTATCAGCTTCCACGTCTGTATAGGACAAGAGATCATTCCAGTTAATTCCCTTAATTGCGTTTTCAAAATAGTTTAATTCACTCTTAGGTATTCTTAGTTGATCCGGCTTTCTAACAGTAGAGAGGTTAAACCTGCTTTTAGACAGCTTTCTGGCTATAAGTGTCAGATTATGATCAGATAGACCAGTAACCATATTGAATGATTTAGTCACTCTCTCTGGTTTATTACTGAACACCAAATCAATCTGTGTTTTAGAGCAACAAGTCACCCTGGTTGGCCCTTTAACTAGCTGTGTAAGGTCAAAGGTATTAGTGATCCGTTTGAGGGTTTTCCTACTAGACTTGTCTTCATAATTAATATTAAAATCTCCCATTAAGATGACCTCTTTCCCAAAATCAGATTCCCCAAGCATGTTATTAAACTGATCAAAAAACAGACTTTTGATGGAAGGTGGCCTATACATTCCAATAAGGGTAAAATACATTTGGGGAGACAGTGTAACGTTCAGGCCAATACATTCTAGTTCATTGTCACATGACCACTCAATTTGTTTACATCGGATATGTTCTTTAATGTAAATCATCACACCCCCTCCTCTTCCTTCAATCCCGTCTCTCCTGAAGACATTGTAGCCAGGCACAATCACAATCAAAGCAGCATATGGAGAGGTTTTATGGAGCCATGTCTCTGAGAGGCAGAGGAAGTCAAGGTTGGAGTCTGTGAGTAGATGTTGAATTTGATCACTTTTTGGAATGACACTACGAATGTTCAAGTGCCTCCCTAGTAGTCCCTTGGGCTTAGCTCGTGGGTCCCAGACGACTCGATTGACACATTGAAAAAATGTGTTTTCTGACGGCTGGGTTTAGGCCGTTTTGATTAGGGGCAGTTCAGTAGCGCAATTAACAATCCCCCCCCGCCTGCACTGGATGCGGGGAACTAATTAAAACAGCTTGCGTACCAGAAGCAGAGTCGGGGATCGCATATAGCGACTTGGGTATGTTTGAAGAGTCAAAATCTATCCTGGAGTCGAGAGAAACCATGGGACATAGCACTCACCCACTTCCACACGATCAGTGGAGAGGCCATACACTGCTTTCCACTCCGGTGAGTATCGCTGGCTCAGTGATGTTAGGCCCAGGATTGAGTTGCACATCCCCGGAGAGTGGGAGGGTAGTGAACAGGTAGTTTAAAAGTTTCCGATAGATGTTGGACTTGTGTTTTTTACGCCTAAACGGTTCAGTGGAATAGGGAGCGAGGTAGGATTGGCCATTATTCAGAACATTGTGGTATGCTGTGTACTGTCCGCTCCCATGGAACGGTGAACCAATGTGCTTGGTGTTGATATTCTCCGGGTAGTAGACTGATTGTGTCATCCCAGCAAGGACGCACTTAGATTATCAGTAGAGCAGCTACATAACTGACAATCGTGGCAAAGTACTGGAGATAAAACACATAATTGAACTTTAACTCTTTGCATGAGTTACTTAGCTGGGGTCAGCGTACACCTGATGTTTTAGATAATATAACAGCATTCGTATGAGACGCGGCACCAAAATTGACATAATTTGAGTCAATAGGAGGTGTACCTGTGGATGTATTTCAAGGCCTACCTTCAAACTCAGTGCCTCTTTGCTTGACATCATGGGGAAATCAGCCAAGACCTCAAAATAAATTGTAGACCTCCACAAGTCTGGTTCATCCTTGGGAGCAATTTCCAAACACCTGAAGGTACCACGTGCAGCCGTCATAGCGCTCAGGAAGGAGATGCATTCTGTCTCCTAGAGATGAACGTACTTTGGTGCGAAAGGTACAAATCAATCCAAGAACAACAGCAAAGGACCTTGTGAAGATGCTGGAGGAAACGGGTACAAAAGTATCTATATCCACAGTAAAATGAGTTTTATATCGACATTACCTGAAAGGCCACTCAGCAAGGAAGAAGCCACTGCCACAAAACCGCCATAAAAAAAGCCAGATTACGGTTTGCAACTGCACATGGGGATAGTGATCGTACTTTTTGGAGAAATATCCTCTGGTCTGATTAAACAAAAATATAACTGTTTGACCGTAATGACCATCGTTATGTTTGGAGGAAAAAGGGGGAGGCTTGCAAGCCGAAGAACACCATCCCAACCGTGAAACACGGGGATGGCAGCATCTTGTTGTGGGGGTGCTCTACTGCAGGAGAGACTGGTGCACTTCACAAAATAGATAGCATAATGATGAAGGAAAATTATGTGGATATATTGAAGCAACATCTCAAGACATCAGTCAGGAAGTTAAAGCTTGGTTGCAAACAGGTCTTCCAAACGGACAATGACCCCAAGCATACTTCCATATGGACAATGACCCCAAGCATACTTCCATATGGACAATGATCCCAAGCATACTTCCATATGGACAATGACCCCAAGCATACTTCCAAAGTTGTGGCAAAATGGCTTAAGGACAACAAAGTCAAGGTATTGGAGTGGCCATCACAAAGCCCTGACCTCAATCCTATAGAAAATGTGTGGAACTGAAAAAAGAACTGAAAAACAATGTGCGAGCAGGGAGGCCTACAAACCTGACTCGGTTACACCAGCTCTGTCAGGAGGAATGGGCCAAGATTCACCCAACTTATTGTGGAAGGCTACCTGAAATATTTGACAAGTTAAACAATTGAAAGGAAATGCAACCAAATACTAATTGTAAAGTTCTGACCCACTGGGAATGTCATGAAAAAAATAAAAGCTGAAATAAATAATTATCTCTACTGTTATTCTGACATTTCACATTCTTAAAATAAAGTGGTGACCCTAACTGGGAATTTTTACTAGGATGAAATTGTAAAACTGAGTTTAAATCTATTTGGCTAAAGTTTATGTTAACTTCCGACTTCAATTGTATATACAGGGTGTACCACCGGTGCAGAGTCAATATGTGGGGGCCCAGGTTAGTCAAGGTGATTGAGGTAATATGTAGGTAAAGGTAAAGTGACTATGCATAGATAATAAACAAAGAGTAGCAGCAGCGTAAAGAATGGGTGGGGTGGTAGGTTGGGGGGATGTGGGGGGGGGGGGGGGGAATCAATGCAAATAGTTCAGCTAGCAAAGCTGCTTTTGGACCTAGACTTGGCGCTCCGGTACCATTTGGCAGCCTTCCTCTCACACCGCCTGGTGTAGAGGTTATGGGTGGCAGGAAGCTTGACCCCAGTGATGTCCTGGGCTGTACGCACAACCCTCTGTAGTGCCTTGCGATCAGAGCCCCGAGCATTTTCAATGCCAGGCAGTGATGCAACCAGTCAAGATGCTCTCACTGGTGCAGCTGTAGAACTTTTTGAGGATCTGAGGACCCATGCCAAATATTTTCAGTCTCCTGAGGGGGAATAGAGGTCGTGCCCTCTTCATGACTGTCTTGATGTGTTTGGACCATGATAGTTCGTTGGTGATGTAGACACCAATGAACCACGATCATCTCCCTTGTCTTGATCACGTTAAGGGAGAGGTTGTTATCCTGTCACCACACTGCCAGGTTTCTGACCTCCTCCCTATAGGCTGTCTCATCATTGTTGGTGATCACTGTTATGTCACCTGCAAACTTAATCAAATCAAATTACATCAGCTGATATCTCAAAGTGCTGTACAGAAACCCAGCCTAAAACAGCAAGCAATGCAGGTGTAGAAGCACGGTGGTGAGGAAAAATTCCCTAGAAAGGCCTAAACCTAGGAAGAAACCTAGAGAGGAACCAGGCTATGAGGGGTGGCCAGTCCTCTTCTGGCTGTGACGGGTGGAGATTATAACAGAACATGGCCAAGATGTTCAAATGTTCATAAATGACTAGCATGGGTCAAATAATAATAATCACAGTAGTTGTCGAGGGTGCAACAAGTTAGCACCTCAGGAGTAAATGTCAGTTGGCTTTTCATAGCCGATCATTAAGAGTGTCTTAGCATCTTCCACCGCTCCTGCTGTCTCTTGAGAGTTGAAAACAGCAGGTCTGGGACAGGTAGCACGTCCGGTGAACAGGTCAGGGTTCCATAGCCGCAGGCAGAGCAGTAGCACAGCCAGGTGGACTGGGGACAGCAAGGAATCATCATGCCAGGTAGTCCTGAGGCATGGTCCTAGGCCTCAGGTCTTCAGAGAGAGAGAGAGAGAGAGAGAGAGAGAGAGAGAGAGAGAGAGAAAGAGAGAAAGAAAGAATTAGAGAGAGCATACTTAAATTCACACAGGACACCGGATAAGACAGGAGAAGTACTCCAGATATAACAGACTGACAGCCCCCCCGACACAAACTACTGGAGCATAAATACTGGAGGCTGAGTCAGGTGGGGTCAGGAGACACTGGCCCTATCCGATGATACCCCTGGACAGGGCCAAACAGGCAGGATATAACCCAACCCACTTTGCCAAAGCACAGCCCCCACACCACTAGAGGGGTATCTTCAACCACCAACTTACCATCCTGAGACAAGGCCGAGTATAGCCCACAATGATCTCCGCCACGGCACAACCCAAGGGGGGGTGCCAACCCAGACAGGAAGATCACGTCAGTGACTCATCCCACTCAAGTGACGCACCCCTCCTAGGGACGGCATGGAAGAGCACCAGTAAACCAGTGACTCAGCCCCTATAATAGGGTTCAACATATGAAAAGTCAATATATATAAAAAAATATTTAAATAAATAAAGAGTTCTTAACAGGGCGTGGTTTTTTTTCCCCCTCGCAGGTGTCGTCTCCTTCAGACATGAGCCGGTCGTCAGAGCAGATGTTGAGCAGAATCCCAGTGGAGAGAGGGGAACCGACCAGGCAGAGACAGCAGGGGCGGTTCGTTGCTCCAGAGCCTTTCTGTTCACCTTCCCACTCCTGGGCCAGACTACACTCAATCATATGACCCACTGAAGAGCTGAGTCTACAGTAAAGACTTAAAGGTTGAGACCCAGTCTGCGTCTCTCACATGGGAAGGCAGACCATTCTATAAAAATGGAGCTCTATAGGAGAATGCCCTGCCTCCAGCTGTTTGCTCAGAAATTCTAGGGACAATTAGGTGGCCTGCATCTTGTGGCCGTAGCGTACGTGTAGGTATGTACGGCAGGACCAAATCGGAAAGATGGGTAGGAGCAAGCCCATGTAATGCTTTGTAGGTTAGCAGTAAAACCTTGAAATCTGCCCTTGCCTTAACAGGAAGCCAGTGTAGGGTGGCTAGTGTTGGTGTTGTGCCTGGCCATGCAGTCATGAGTGAACAGGGAGTACAGGAGGGGACTGAGCATGCACCCCTGAGGGGCCCCTGTGTTGAGGATCAGCGTGGCAGATGTGCTGTTACCTACCCTTACCACCTGGGCGCCGCCCGTCAGGAAGTCCAGAATCCAGTTGCAGAGGGAGGTGTTTAGTCCCAGGGTCCTTAGCTTAGTAATGAGTTTTGAGGGCACTATGAGGTTGAACGTTGGGCTGTAGTAAATTTAATAGTTCTCACATAGATTTTCCTTTTGTCCAGGTGGGAAAGGGCAGTTTGGACTGCAATAGAGATGCATCATCTGTGGATCTGTTTGGGTGGTATGCAAATGGTAGTGGGTCTAGGGTTTCTGGGATAATGGTGTTGATGTGAGCCATGACCAGCCTTTCAAAGCACTTTATAGCTACAGACATGAGTGCTACGGGTCGGTTGTCATTTAAGCAGGTTACTTTGGTGTTCTTGAGCACAGGGACTATGATGGTCTGCTTGAAACATGTTGGTATTCCAGACTCTTGTGAGGAACAGGTTGAAAATGTCAGCGAAGACATGCCAGTTGGTCAACGCATGCTCGGAGTACCTGTCCTGGTAATCTGTCTGGCCCTGCGACCTTGTGAATGTTAACCTGTTTTAAGGTCTTACATCGGCTACGGAGAGTGTGATCACAGTCATCCGGAACAGCTGGTGCTCTCATACATGATTATGTGCTGCTTGCCTCAAAGCACGCATAGAAGTAATTTAGCTCGTCTGGTAGGCTTGTATCACTGGGCAGCTTGCGGCTGTGCTTCCCTTTTGTAGTCCGTAATAGTTTGCAAGCCCTGCCACATCTGACTAGTTTCGAAGCCAGTGTAGTAGGATTCAATCTTAGTCCTGTATTGACACTTTGCCTGTTTGATGGTTCATCGGAGGACATAGCAGGATTTCTTAGCGTCCGGGTTAAAATCCCGCTCCTTGAACGCGGCAGCTCTACCCCTTAGCTCAGTGCGGCTGTTGCCTGTAATCTGTGGCTTCTTATTGGGGTATGTATGTACGGCTACTGTGGGGAGAATGTCATCGATGCACTTATTGATGAAGCCTGTGACTGATGTGGTATACTCCTCAATGCCATTGAAGAATCCCAGAGCATGCTGGTAAAATGTATTTAAGTTTCCCTGTATTAAAGTCACTGCTTCTGGATGAGCATTTTCTTGTTTGCTTATGGCCTTGTACAGCTCGAGTGCGGTCTTAGTGCCAGCATTGGTTTGTGGTGGTAAATAGACAGCTACGAAAAATATAGATGACAACTTTCTTGGTAAATAGTGTGGTCTACAGCTAATCATGAGATACTCCACCTCAGGCGAGCAAAACCTCAAGACTTCCTTAATATTTGATTTTGTGCACCAGCTGTTATTGACAAATAGACACAGACCGCCACCTCTTGTCTTACCGGAGGCAGCTGTTCTATCTTGCAGATGGGTCGAAAATCCAGCCAGCTGTATGTTATCCATGTCGTCGTTCAGCCACAACTCGGTGAAGCATAAGATATTATAGTTTTTAATGTCCCGTTGGTAGGATAGTCTTGATCGGAGCTCATCCAGTTTATTATCTAATGATTGCACGTTGGCTAATAGGACGGATGGTAGAGGCGGATTACCCACTTGCCGTCGGACCCTTACAAGACACCCCGACCTATGTCCCCTATATCTCTGTCTCTTCTTCATGCGAATGACAGGGATTTGGGCCTTGTCCGGTGTCTGAAGTAAATCCTTGGCTTTTGACTCATTAAAGAAAAAAATCTTTCTCCGTGGAGAACAATCCACGTCCCGGGTGGCTCACATCTTTGGAAAATGTTCATCCCTTTCTCAGACACCGCCTAGCATGTACGTCCTGGATGACTGGAAGCTCACCCCCAGTGATGCGCTGGGCCATCCGCACCACCCAATTAGCAAGGAACTGCTAGTCTCAACAGTCTGCTCATGTCAGGACTGAGTACCGTATACCCCGTACAGCAACTGGAGATTGTAAGGATGGGGACCATATTATACATTTTTTGGGGCAGTGAGGAGAGGAATTTTGAGATTCTCTGTATTGTACTGCTGCCTTCCATTGAAGGCCGAAATAAGCACATCTATACATAAGCAGACAGTTGGTTAACACTGCCTGCTAAACCAATTCATGCATTATTCAAGAGTCATCCACTCAGCTATTTGCTACGTGATTTGCAGTGCAGGTCACCTGACTCCAAGCAGATGGCGCTGGAGAGTAATGTATTGGGAGGATGCAGACAGTGGACTCCTGTTCCTGTTTGCTGCCTGCCTCGCTGCCCTCTACTCTGGGTAGTTAGGGGAGAAATTATCCATGGTGCACAGACCCCTCTGCTTTGGGGGGGGGGGGGGGGGGGGGTGTATCTGTACTTTACTATTTATATTTTTGACTACTTTTACTTCACTACATTCCTAAAGAAAATTATGTACTGTTTACTCCATACATTTTTACCCTGATACCCAAAAGTACTCGTTACATTTTGAATGCTTAGCAGGACAAGAAAATTGTCTAAGTCACACACTTATCAAGAGAACATCCCTGGTCATGCCTACTGCCTCTGATCTGGCGGACTCACTAAACACTTGCCTCATTTGTAAATTATGAGTGTTGGAGTATGCCCCTGGCTATCTGTAAATGTAAAAAACCGTATGGTTTGATTTAATACAAGGAATTTGAAATAATATTTACTTTTACTTTTGATAAGTAGATTTAAAACCAAATACTTTTGGACTTTTACTCAAGTAGGAGCGTACTGGGCGACTTTCACTTCTACTTGAGTCATTTTCTATTAAGGTATCTTTACTTTTACTCAAGTATGACAATGGGTACTTTCCCCACCACGGATGTTATCTCCCTTGCTGTCTTTTGTCCAGAAACAGGCTATGAATGGGTGGGCTGCCTGTAAATGGACTGACCAGGAGATGACATGTGTTGGTAAAGTAGGGGTATAGCTTTAAAACACTGATTATGGTTAACGTAGTAAGTTTACTTTCGGTTTTGGATGCAATTGTGTGTGACGGATGTAACCGAACTATGATCTTTTTGCTCCGTTAGCCCACTACTATATTACTACCTCCAATGATTTCCAGTTAACTACTTCAATGGCATTCCAGACTAACTCGTCATTAGTAGCGGATAAGATCCCCAAATGTGGGAATTACCCCAGAATATCTGTAAATTGCTCTGGTCCTGGAGCTAGCAAGTAAAGGCTCCCCTGAGCCGTCCCGACTACGGTCTGGAGGCGCAGCGGGAAAGGTAACGCAGGTCTCCCTGTGAAGGGCCAGGTCAATATTGTGTACTGCAGGCTGAGGAAGCTGAAGGCCCACGGCTTGGAGAGCGCTAGGGAAGGGGCTGTGTTCTGGCCTAACCACTGGAGAGTCCAGCTGTGCCCCTGCGTCAGTTGCAAGGTGGGCCAGTAAAGATGCTTCTCTCTTGAGATTGTGTGTTTTGCCATAATTTATTCAAAGCACAGTGCAGCCACTGTTGTTTTTAGCTATTTGATGTGGAACAGATTGCTGTAGCTAACCGTTTCATTGTTGTCTCAGCCCTTTGGATTGGATAAAGGTGGAGAGCTGTTTCCATTGAATATGTGTTGTCATTTCTGCTCAGATGGCCTGCTGGATGAGTCAGACACTGTCCTGGCCTGTGAGAACTGAGGCACTACAGAGCAAGGAACTGCTAGTCTCAGGCCTGGCATAAGCAGACGGTTGAGTACTCTGGACAGCATTCAGCAACTGGAGATTGTTTAACTTAAGGATGGGGACAATCTTTTTCATTTATTTGTTTGGCAGCTATTAACTGTAGATGTAACCTAACACAGGGTTTATACCATTTGATGAAAGTAAAATGTTGTTTCTTCTATCTCTGAGTTAATTGAGAAGGAGACTGAACTGATGGCTTTCCTACAGCAGATTGCTGATGAAGGAAAGGTGAGGTGCTGTATGTTTGTTTACTGAGGACAAAATGTCTGGTGATAGTTCCAGAATATTTCCAATAATTCTGAGAGCACATAAACACAGCATAAGAAACCAAAATCTATGAGCAGCAGTCCATACTGCAGGTTACTTGACACGTCAGCACTGAATGATTGAATGTATATACTTGATTTGCTTGGGCCCAAACAGTAGCTGAAAAGCAAAACAAGTACTGCAGATCTACTACTTTGGTCGTTCACCTCATCCCCATTGAACCACTCCTCCCCTCTCCCTCTCAGGTCATCACAGCAGAAGTCATCCACCAATTATTTGGGGAGCTGATGAAGAAGAGGCAACAGATGAACAGCTGATGTCATTCTGCCCCACGGTTTCCTGTTGTTTACTTACTTGTGCAATTTTGTAATGTTACTTTGGGTTCATAGCAAAAGTTCTGTCCACCAAACAACTTCTGATTTAAATAGCAGTGCTGCTATAAAATATGCTGTTACTGAGGTTTATGAAGTTGAAAGTTTAGCCAAAAAAGTTGTTCTCGAATTGCTCTCCATGGATTTCAAATGGCGTTCCATGTCTCATGAGAAGCTGAAGTAGCATGCTGTTAGCAGGCTTGGAGAGATGCTGATGGAATCTAGTCATTTTAGTCATGGACTTACTGTTATTTGGTCAATTATGTCTTAGTTGTCATTAGAATTTCATAATAATGTGACACCTGATGAGGATGCACTGCCATTCATATTGAAACAGATCCAGTATGTGACCATTTCATGTTGTCACTAGCATTCCTGTTAATTAAACATTTGAATAGTTCATCCAGCATACTCCGTGACGTGATTATGTGGCTACTTGTCCTCCAAATACCAGAAGGTACTTCTTAAAAAAATATATAAGAAACTTTTTACCCCTTTTTCTCCCCAATTTTGTGATATCCACTTGGTAGTTAGTCTTGTCCCATCGCTGCAACTCCTGTACGGACTCGGGAGAAACGAAGGTCGAGAGCCATGCGTCCTCCGAAATACGACCCCCGCAAAGTCGCACTGCTTCTTGAACCAGAAAGTACTTCTTAGATGCCTGACTCATTGTTATTCTAGGTTGAACTCAATGACTTAACACAGTCTAGAATTATATTGAAGCAGTTTATTTCAAAGATGCCCAAGTTCATCACTGTTATGCACCTTTTGAGGTAACAGTAGAAAAATAGAACCAGTGAAACTAAATACAACTTAGTACAGGAATCTACAGAAGTGTTTATATAGATCAAACGAGTACAAAGTACCTGTTCAATTATAAAATTCTCAACAAATAACCAATCACAGTTCCAGAGGGTTCAATTTCAAAAGGTACCAAAAAACCCACTATGTAAACAAATAATTAGCTATATGAGTTTTGCAAAGGACTATTTGATGCAGGTTGGTAAGCTTGTAGAAAAGGCTTGCATAGGATACCAGTCACTTCAACAAAAGCCCAGTTTGTGGCAGGGGAAGGCACTGACAGCAAAAAGAGAATGTGGAGGCTTTTTATTCAAAGGGAACACTGTCCTGGAAAATAAAGCAACTAACCAACATGAACATGAGGAATCTGAAGGTTAGAATGTTTTTCCCAAAGCAAACTGGATGGAACAAAAACACGTTTCTGCCCTGCAACTTCATTACTACATGGCAGAGTGAATATCTACAGATCATCTACATGTTCCTGCGCTAATTTAAAAATCCTGTGCTAGATTTAAAAATAAAATGTATAAAATCTACACAATCGTGGTATTCTCACCAATAACAATATTAAAGAATTCCCATAAAACAAAACATTTAAGAACAAAAATCTGAGTGATTATTCTTTCTAGGTGAAATGTGTTTCTAAACAACTTCACACTGTAGTCCTCCACAGCTACAAAACAGCTGAATAATTCATATAAATCCACTAAGATGTAATAACAAGGATTTCTGTTGTACAGTATATCAAATGATTATTTACAGGCAATGCTCAGGATTTCTGAATGGTAGAATGCAGGTGATGGAGGCCATACAATTTTATTTACTAAAGAATGATTTAGGTGTTCTGGATCCCTTTTGTTCTAAATGCATTTGTTCATATTCCCCCCTGCTCCCATGTGAAATGGATTGTTCCTACAGTGCAATGTTGCATCTTTATGTATCATGGGTTTGTCAGTTTGTCATAGGACAGACAGGTGTGGGTGATCTTACAGGCTCTGATGTGTGCACTTTGGTTTCTGTAGCAACAGGCCCGATAGCTCTCATTCAGTATGCCATAATCTCTGATGGCAGAGAGAGAGAGAGAGAGAGAAAGAGCAGGTCTTTGCAGGTCCAGGATTGGCCAAAAGGTGGCGTGATGGTGGTAACATAGAACCATAATGAAAATTCGTACATTGGAATGGAGTGTGTGTGTGTAGAGGCTGTACAGAAGAGTCACACTGACAACTAGGAGAGCCAGTAGTGGCATCACACTTGTGATGAATTCCGTTTGGTCACTTCAAAATGTGGATTAAGGCTTCTAATTGTTAATTCCATTGAAAGAGCAAGGTGGTTTCAAGCATAATGGCCATACCATTCTATGGTCGGTCACTGGTTAATCATCTCAGAGCCTCATGTTGATATGTAAATACAGACCTGATTAAAGATGGATACTGAGTATACAGTACTGATACTGTTTAAACAGTTGCCTGGGAGTACGAAACCACACACACGTTCTGCTGAATACAAACATCTCCTGACGAGCGCGTACAACAGTTGCCACTGTACAACAGTTGCCATGGCACCCTTATCTTTCCCAGTGTACCTCAGTCATCAACCTATGCCCTCACCCTCCTGTCTCATTCTGAAAACTCTAGGCTCATGCTTTTGTGAGAATATAAAAGCCAGAGACTGTGCAGAAGCAGCACTGGTGAGTTCTGGACACAAACAATAACCCAGAAGACGACAGCGGTATCCAGAGAGAACAATGACAGCCTCCACAGACCTACTCCCCATCTGATCCACTTCCTGCCTGATCCGAACCAGCCAGAGCCTAGTACTCATCACCAGGAAGGGGAAATCAAATGTAACTAATCAGGTGAGGTACGTACTGGAGGAATGCTACAGGAAGAGAGAGGAAATACAAATGAGAGGAGCAAGAAAATACAGACATGTTTTTACATAACTTTATCATGAAGATAACGCTGTTTGGAGCTACGTGCTGGTGTTCACTAGTTTATACTGAGATCCTATGTATATATCTCCCAGGTAAAGTATATGCTGATGACTACAGTCCTTATGTATATTAGATGTCCTCAGCACATATTTCAGCTATATTACACAATTGTTATGATCATAACACATCGTTGTTATGATCGTAATGATATGATCTTCATTCCTGACTCCCACATCTAAGAGGTTACAACAAACCTGTGTGCAACAAGGCTCAAGGAAAATAGGCAAAACCCCTCCTAAACTGCTGGAATGATATTGTAAAACTGCAGCACTGAGGTTGGCTTCGGCAAGCTTCAATTCAACAGTCAGACTGATACACTACAGTCACTGCTGTTTCTCTAACCTACAGACTAGATGCCGCTAGTCTGTAACAATCAGAGGAGACGTGAGGTGAAGACAGCACTATGTCATAACGGGAGGGCTGGAGGAGGTGGGACATTTACACACACAATCTATAAATAGAAATCATTAGCCAACCCTTCACACACTCATTAGTGCTCTGATGTCCATGACTGGAGGTCATTTTCCCCACCTTTCCCTTTAGACAACTCAACCCCCACTCCTCTCCAGGGGTTAAAGTGCTGACTTCTTGTAAGGGTAGTCAGGCTTGTTAGGCGACCTGCGGTCTCTGTTAGCCTCCTCGCTAACACTATTTCTATGAGGCTGCTGGGCCCCTGACCCTGTGGACTCGCCAGTAACCCCCATCTCCTCATGGGGTTCACTGTGGGCCGACGGCTTCTCCTCATACCCTTCTAGGTTTCGACTAGCGGAGCCCCACAAGTGGCCAAGGCCGTGAGTGAGGTCAGTCTCATTGTTTGATTGTCCTCTGGGGACATGTCCTGCCTTGGCATGGGAACCAGAGGGATTAGCCAGAGCTCCATTCTGCCGCTGAGGGGGCAGGCCCAGCACGTCCAAGCGCAGGGGGTCAGAGCGTGCCTCAGCTGTCCATCCCTGGGTGTCAGACACGTAGGAGGGAGGGAGGCTGCTGGAGGGGCTGTGGCTGTAGAGGTCTGGCCCTGAGAAGGGAGGAGCCAGGGGGTGGCTGGAGGTCGGGGTGGCTGGTCGGCAGGAGAAGTCGTAGAGGTCAGGGAACTCTGCCTGGGCCTCCAGCTTTGGCTCTGGAGCGTGCCTCTTACAGGAGTGAGTGTGGCCATGGCTGAGGCGAGTTGAGGGACAGGGTCCGGGGGGGAGGTGTGGGGTCGGGATGGGGCCATGAGGGGGAGGGTTGTGACCGTCCCTGTTCCCCATACGGTGCTCCCTCAGGGTCATGACAGAGACACCCAGAGCGATGTCAGGCATGAACTCCCTCATCACAGGCTCCATGCTCAGCTGGAGAAACAAAAAGAAGCACACAAACACAACTAGTTAGAGCTATACAAGACCACAATACACTTCTACAGCTACACTGACCAAATGCAATCCACACACACAGCATGACATGTGGACCTTCACCTGTGGTTCTGCGAGCAGGGCTCGACCCATGGCCTGGGGATTGGTGCAGTCTGGAGGTGGAGGCCTGGGGGCAGAGGGGTAGTCAGGGCTACCATGCTTGGCTGAGGTGTGGAGCTGGGTGCGGTTACAGGGGTAGGAGAAGGAGCGGGTGGGGGGTGGGATGGGCACACGGGGCCTCCATGCCCCCTTCAGCTGGGCATGGCTGGGGGTGGCAGGGGGGTGATATGGGGGTGGAGGGGGAGGCAGCGGGGGGTGAAACCCAGCCAGGCCCTCCAGGTCTGAGAACATGCTGTCCATCGCTGGGCTGCTGTTGACTCGACAACGTCCTGCCTGGCGCAGGGCCAGAACCGGACTCTCGTCTCCAAAATGCTCCTCTGGGAAGAACTTGAAGGGGTTCTGAGAATAAACAAAATATTTTGCATTGGTATCTAAATGGTCTACAACTACAATGCATACAAGTCATCAGCATAGTACACCAAGTCTATCAGTCTATAGCCTGGTTACTTTCTCAGACCTGGTCCTCCCTGTACCCGAGGGTGTTTCCCCTCACCTGCAGTAGCTCAGTAGCCCCATCCGCCAGGCCAAACTCCCTCAGCACACGCAGCTGCAGCTCATAGCTGACAGTGGCCCCCTCGCCACAGTTGAGGGCATAGGCCCTCTGGACCTGGTCTGTGTGCCTCAGCTCCTGTAGCCTCCGGATCATCTCCTTCACCACCGCCAGTCTGGGTACTGACAGGACACACACACAGAGGATTAGTGGACCATGTCAATGTTACTAATATGTTATACAAAATGGCTTCCTTATTGGCACCAGTCTTCTCCTTTAACCTGGGATCTCATTGGCCACCACGGACGGGACGGTGGATTGGTTGTTGGCCATCTGCTGATGGTTGATCATGTGACAGCACTGTGGCACGGCGTTGTTGACCATGTAGAGGGTGTCAGGCACGTTCGACATGCGCACCAAACGCAGACGCACCAGATCTGTCTGTTCCACCATCATCTCATCCAGCACAGACTGAGGGGAGGAGGAGACGGGTTAGGAGTGTACGACCTCGGCCTGACCCAAACCCTCAGAGATGAGATCGAACAGAGAAAACCTGCACTGCTAATCGTCATTAACCCCTCGATGCTGAGTGTCTTACCTTGGCTTCCTCTACATAGGGAGAGAAGAGGCGGGGCCGCACGTAGATGCCAGCGTTCTTCTGTCGCAACCAAGAATTGGCCTTGCCCCCATCTGTCGTGGGCAGCATGTCCGAGGGAGGGGTGCTGATCAGACCCCTCTTCGTCTGTGGACGGGAAGAGGGGGGGGGTGATTTAAAGAGAACACAAAAGAACACACCTAGAGGGACAGGTCAGTCAACATGATAGATAGATTGATTGCACTTTATGTATTGACAGCAGAAACTGTATTGAAGCCAACATATACTACTGACCGCATCAGAGAGGATGTCGCTGTTGGCAGGGAGGATGTGCTCGGTGCGGATGAAGGGCAGCAGCGGGGACAGGATCTCCTTCAGTTCTTCCACATCCAGGTCCCTCCTCTTCACCCCCCGCTTGTTCACACTGTGGGCCGTCCCACTCAGCACGTTGGGCTCTGGGAAAAGAAACCAGACGCAAAAAACACACAGTTTGTAGTTCATTCTATGGTTAGGACGGCCAACACACTACACTCATTATTGTTTTATGATACAGTATTTTCAGTCGGGTTCAGAGCTACACAAAAACTAAATACTGCAATCTACAATTGAGGTGCTTCAGAGTCTCCCATTTTAAGGATAAAACTTGGCTTCTTTTATAGCCTTTTAGAGTGCATTTTCCCAGAGCCATTAGGGGGCCTGCTCTGAGGGTAATTATGGAGTGTATTATCTTACCCCTGTCTGCCATCCTCCTAATAAGCTGCTGCTCGCCCCACTTAACAACGTACTTGAGAATGTCCTGCTCACTCGCCTGTGAAAGGGAGAGAGGAAGGCAGGGGTGCAAGAGAAGAAGATTGGGGGATGGTGATAGGTAAGGAAAAGAGTAAGGACAAGGTTAAACATTGTAGTGAGGATGCTTGCATATGTGGTTGATGGTGTAGTTGTGGCTGAGTGTTATATTTGTCTGGTTGGATTACAGCGTTTCACCTCAGCCGTCCTGTGTGATACCCAGGGAGTTTGGCACAGCAGAGCAGACCAGAGCTCAGCTTCATTTAGAGTCCATCCTTGAAGGCAATGCCTCCAGGGAATGTTCTCACTCGGTCTGTGCTCCAGACTACACGTGTTTGTGTTTATGCATCTGCGTGCGTGTTGCCACTTCACTAAATAATTATATCAAACCAATCATACCCTAGCTGCCTCGCAGATTTACGTGAAAACTGGATGGTTGAAAATACGTAAAAAAGTGTTCTTATTTTGTCAGCCATTATAATCAAAGCACTGACTACAAATGGGTCATTTAGACAGGATAACATAATTGGTAAATGCATTCAGGCCAATCACACAGACAGCGGTAGTCACCTGCAGGTAGTCTGACTGGATGGCGGTGAGCAGGTGCTCCTTGCTAAGCTCGTAGAGAACGTCAGAGGTCACAACCTGGCTGAACTCCTCACACAAGAAGTGCAGGGCCTGGCGGTAGACCCACTTGGAGCCGTAAGGCTGAGAGCTCCACTTCAGGATGGGGACCAGAGAGTCCAGGGACAGGCTCTCCACCACAATGTCCTCACAGCCTGGGAGAGGAGACAGGAACACACACCACAGTGGTTAGATACCTCAGTCTAACACTCATATCACCGAGTGAACAGCCTCTTTAATAGCCTGGTTGTCCAGTCAGTTTGTGCTTCAACCAACTCCTCTGTGTGGCTACAGCACGTACAATATGGGCCCAGGCTACATTTTTTAAATCTATTGTATGGGAAGTCATACACTGTTAGAATGGTAGTAAGAGTTTTAATGGGTGATTTAATTGAACCATAAATATCCCGCAATACAGTCACACAGCGGTCACTTCTGGAGCCATTCAGATGGCTGCAGTAGTTCCCCTCCTATTTACCACCACAGGGAGCACTCCCCTTCCCCTAAGCCCCCTGCACCACAACCCCCTCCCTGCGTTTTCTAAATCAGAGCACATACTAGAACAGCAGGCAGTGGTTTAACTCTGTTACACACAACCCCACAGAAATGCCTTTGATACCTTCATGTGCTTCAGTCAATCTACCTCCCATTCACCACACTAAGTAAACACAGCAGCCAGAGGGAAGTATGCTGCGCAGACACACACATCGTATAAGTATACATGCATGTGTGCACATCCGCACACACACAAAAAACATGGACAAACGCACACACACTCTCGTGCACATGCAAACACACACAAATGAATCAAAAACGAATTAAAAGTCGCAGAAGGTTTATGAATTAGGTACCTGATATACTGTAGCTATTTGAACAAATCTGGGGTGAAATGGAATTTAAGAAATGGCTATAGTGGTAGTCATAGTAGCAATTGTAATCGAGATACAAGCAGAATAAACATCAAACAATCAAATTATGTTAATGTAGATAGGAAACTAGTACATGTCCACAAGGGCACATCAATAATTTGGCTTTCTTTTTGACAGTCAACACAGTGGAAATGATACCAGGCAGTGTGATGTCAGTGATAGAGCCACACCGTGTGCCTCTGAGACAGACAAACAGAGATACTGGTCTGCTTTAATGTGGCCCCTGCCCAGCCCTGACCCTGCTGCTGCTGGCTCTGTATGGGGCTAGTGGAGCCGAGCAGCCTGCCCTGCCCTGGGAATAGCTGGGTTATGAGCTCTAGTACCAGCGCTCCTATGGGACTCTTATCTGTGGGCTGTGTGAGATCTTGGTGTCCACATCACCAACAAACTATTATGGTCCAAACACACCAAGACAGTTGTGAAGAGGGAACAATGACGCCTTTTCAACCTCAGGAGACTGAAAAGATTTGGCATGGGTCCTTAGATCCTCAAAAAGTTCTACAGCTGCACCATCGAGTGCATGGTTGCATCACTGCCTGGTATGCCAACTGCTCGGCCTCTGTTCTCTCCACTACCGCACAACAGCTTAACAGCTTCTACCTCTAAGCCATAAGACTCCTGAACAGCTAATCAAATGGCTACCTGGACTATTTGCATTGTCCCCACCCCACCCCCATTTTTAGCTGCTGCTACTCTGTTTATTATCCATGCAATCACTTTACCTTTACGTACATGTACATATTACCTTAACTAACCGGTGCACCCACACATTGAGTCTGTACCGGTACCCCCTGTATATAGCCTCCATACTGTTATTTTGTTGTTGCGCCTTAATTATTTGTTATTTTTCTATTTCAGTTATTTTTTTACTATAGTTTATTTTAGTAAATACTTGAACACTTTTTTTTTCAAAACGGCATTGTTGGTTAAGGGCTTGTATAAGTAAGCATTTCACTATAAGGTCTACTACACCTGTTGTATTTGACGCATGTGACAAATACAATTTGATTTGATCTGCTGCACTACCATTCGCCTTTGAAACTGCTTTGAAAATGCACTCTGGGAAATTGACTCCTGCCCTCTTGCTTCGGCATTTAAAAGGTTTATTTCCCTTCAACTGTCACACACACTTAAACCTACATGTTCCTACATGTTTGGTCCCTTCCTTTCCTTTTATTAGCTAGGCAGATATTCTAGCAGACCCCCACAGTGTTTTAAATGCAGGATGGAAATCGTTAAGAGGACAGATTAAGTTGAAACGTGGACACGGGCATTTTTGCCTTTTTATCTCCCATAAACAGTCTAGAAGAGGGAATGGATTCCACACTTCTCCTTCCCTCCCACTCTGTATCCCTCAGTTGTCACTAGTTACCATTGCCACAAAGTAAAAATTGTCTATATTGTAAAAATGTATGCAAACTAAAATTTGCTTTTGGTTTTAATTTAAGGTTAGAGTTAGGCATAAGGTTAGCAGTGTGGTTAAGGTCAAAATTAGGTTTAAAATCAGATTTTAAGAATAGAAATAGGCGGGGTTTAGACATAATTATGACTTTGTGGCTGTGGTAACTAGTAACGACGTATCCCTCTCATTTTGTCCTTATCTCTGCATATTTCTGCTCGCACTCTGAGCAGAGGTAGACACATAGACAGACACACACACGTTCCTTTTGAAAGGTAAAGATTCCCAATTGGGGACCAGCAGCACATAAAAGCAGACGGCTCTGTTCTCTATTAGCCCATTAGAATTCAAAGCACCATTCAGCCTTATAAAGAAAGCTTTGCACTGTTATTATGAGCCGGAGATTAGAATCAGCATTATATGTAATACTAAAGCCATTTCCCCCCTTCCTCCTTCCCCTCCTCTCTCCCTCCACGGGTGGCACTATGCATTCACTGGAGCCTAGTAGACTGACAAGAATATCAATACAATGAGTGTTATGGCAACCACATCTTTGACACTGCAATAAATGAGGCATTTTGTCTTGCTGTTTTTATTTGGAGCTCTGTGTTTATGGAACACAACATTTCCAGACCCACTTAAACATCAGCCGCACTCAGGACCTGTAAACACCATGCTGGACTTGAATCATGTCTGATTACTCAAGGACCTAGTTCTTTGCTGTCTCAAACAAAACAAAAAGGAAGGAGGAGAGACTTAAACAGAATGATGGGCTCTGCTCTGACTACCTGAGGTTTAAGTCCAACTTCTAAGTTAACCGATAAGCTGAAGTTCTGCCCAGGAGCAACTGGAAATCCCTCTCTGCTTGGAACACAAGTAGGCCCAAGGCTAATAAAAACACTACTGGACTGATATCTGTGGAGATTCAGTCTCGCTTGGTCCAATTGCATTAGGGTTCACTCATGTCATAGGTCAAGCTCTGCCTGTTAACCAGAGAAATGACTTGATCAGACAGCAATATCACAGACCAAGACGTATCCTTAAAACATAACACAGCAGCTGACTGATTCTCCTAATGGAAGGCTGTTAGTCACACACAGGGCCGAGCAACAGCCTCGTAGATGCAACGCCAAGTTTAGATTTAAATTCATATCCCATTCACTACCACTCTTAACACTTTCACATCGGCAAGCAGCTCTGAAGACTAACTGACGCTAACTAACGTTATTTATTTCCTCCCAAGGTGTGCGGCAGTGTGGTCATTAATCGTATTAATCAATGACTAAAAAACTCACCGCACATGAATTATGATTGTAATGGGCCGTAGGTCTCCACAGATGAGTCATTACTCTCTCTCTCTCTCTCTGTGTTTGTGTGTGTGTGTGTGTGTGTAAAGAGAGAGAGGAAGTAGAGAGAAAATCTGCATTGTGTGCTGAGCCACTCATTATCATCACTCTCACTGTGCTTGAAAGGCTTTTAATGTCAGTTAAGTGAGAGTGAGTAAAAGAGTGAGTGATCTCCTCTGGCTAGGAGGCAGGTAGCCTAGTGGTTAGAGCATTGGGCCAGTAACTGAAAGGTTGATGGATCGAATCCCTGAGCTGACAAGGTAAAAATCTGCTGTTCTGCCCCTGAGCAAGGCAGTTAACCAACCCACTGTTCCCCGGGCGCCGACAATGTCGTTTAAGGCAGCCCCCCACACCTCTCTGATTCAGAGGGGTTGGGTTAAATGCAGAAGACACATTTCAGTTGAATGCATTCAGTTGTACAACTAACTAGGTATCCCATTTTCCCTAATAAGCTTGATAATTGCTGATGGAGAAAGAGGCTGTCAGATTGACCCCTACCTCTAGTGAGTGTACCCTGGCCTCAACCAGACGGAGAGGAAGCAGTGAAGTCACATAGAGGAGGAGAAGGTAGAGACTGCCAGATGACAGAGCTCCACCACAGCCCCGGACATCAGCATACCAAGTGTCTCCTGAGATAGCTTGCAGCTACCCAGGTCTCTGACAGGCAGCTGAGGTCACTTAAGGTTGTCACATGGAAATTAAATCATGCTCATTTGACACATGGGTGAGTGTGTGTGTGTGTGTGCAATCATGTGTGTGTGCATGTTAAAAGGTTAGTGTGTCACTGAGAGGAAGATAACTAACACAGGAAAGAGAAAGAAAAAAAGGAATATGGAGAGATGAAAAGCAGGGAAGTAAATAGAGGGCTATAGCACAGACAAAATGAGAGGACCTTGATACTCAACATACACCACAGCCATTCCACACAACATGGGGTTTCATGGGAACTGATGTTGCTTCTCTGTGGGAGAGAGAGAGAGGTGATATAAATACCCTAGAGTAGGGGCTTGGAGTAGGGGGAGGGGAGGTTTGAAGGGATGACAGTTTGCCTGGTGCTAAAGCTGCTTTGGCGACCCTGAGAGTGACAACGCAGGGAGGGGGAAGGAGGATCTGGCCAGCTGTGTGTGTGATCCATCTCTTCCACTGTGCCTTCATAACCGGCAAACTGACTGCACTTCTCCACTCCCCCAACCTCTTATCTATTCTCAAGTTTTCCACGTATTAGTGTTGTGTATTATGTGCAGTGACTTCATTTGTGTTCTTTGTGCTCTATGTTCTTTTAACAGTCACTTTGGGATTTACATGAAAAGCTTTATAAAAATGTTATTGTTATCAACATAATGTGTTTGTTGTCTGACAGATTGAGGTTTTAATCATCCCATTGTCTCTGCCTCTATGGCCCAGTAGTTTCCTGCGTGTGATGCTGCTGGTGACAGTAGTGTGACAGAGACCATTTCCACATTACACTAATCCCTAAATGAATGTAAGACAATCGTTATTGAAATTTTAAAACCTACTCATATTACAGAGCGAGCGGTAAAGCGTCATATGACACCATTTTATGCTTTGTAGAACCTATAGATGAAACCTTATAGAGTCTTAAACGAGATCTGGGTAAGGCCAAAATGTCACAAATGTTCCAACTTCAATTAATTATTTCTTAATTATGCTTTAAGATACAATGTTGTGAAAATCCCCCAAATCATTGTCACGGGCGTCCTCCTCTTCATCTGAAGAGGAGAGGCGAGAAGGATCGGAGGACCAAAATGCGGCGTGGTATGTGTTCATGATGAAATTTAATAAAGAAAACTAAATGAGAGCTGTGATGACACAAGCGATCAACATAGACAATCACCCACAAACAAACAGTGAAACCCAGGCTACCTAAGTATGATTCTCAATCAGAGACAACTAATGACACCTGCCTCTGATTGAGAACCATACTAGGCCGAAACATACAAATCCCCAAATCATAGAAAAACAAACATAGACTGCCCACCCCAACTCATGCCCTGACCATACTAAATAAATACAAAACAAAGGAAATAAAGATCAGAACGTGACAATCATGGTATTTTTTTCTAGTTTCGTGAGGAAACCCTACACTTTGAGATTTACATGAAACGTTATTGTTATTAACATTTTGTGTTTGTTGTCTGACAGATTGAGGTTTTAATCCTCTCTACGGCCCAGTAGTACATTGTTTCCTGTCTGTGATGCTGCTAGTGACTGTAGTGTGACAGAGGCTACTTTCACAATACACTAATCCCTGTGCCTGTGTGATGGAGTGGGTGGGCAATGGCCATAATCAGGGACTTTACTACTGAATCTGTAATACAGTCAAAACCACACCGATCTCCAAGAGAGATGGAATGTAGCTGTTGAAGACAGATGGGCAAATGGAATCTTTTCACCCTCAGTTCACTATATATCGATATTTCAAGGTGTATTTTGACAGAGGGGCAGGTTTTTCAAATAATTCAACCTGTCACTCAGCTGTCAGAGAAAGGTGTGAGGGGTCTCTGTTAGCAGAACACCACACATCATCATGACCGCTGCCTAGCGGAGGTGAGAAACAACATACCTCCCATGTGTGACTTAGTACATTTATATTCAACTGAACCTCACAGTCATGAAGAGAGCAACCCCCCCTCAGGTTTAAAACACCATCTCTCATTGCAATGGGAGGTGATGGTAATAAACTGACAACAGCTCCGCTTTCGTCTCCATCTGACATTCTAGGGAGCTCTGGGGGTCAACTCAGAGTGCTGAGAGTGACAGCAGCCAGAGAGATGGAGAGCAAAGGAGAGAGGGCAGCTGTCTTGTGATAAATAAAGGAGTGATGGAGCCCTGACAGCAGTGCTGGCTGGCTCTCTGCTCAGCAGAGCTGTGTATCAATAAGACTGTCTGTCACTGGAGACCTCTACAACCTCCTGCCTAGAAGCAATCTGTTACTGGGAGGGAGGGCAGAGAAACAGTCCTGTTTTTTTCCATTTAAACTGGCCTAACGTCTGCAAATGACAAAAACTTTACCAAAACAAGCAGGAAATTTGAGATGAGGATATATGGAGAATACAGCCATAGGAATTATAGTTGGGGTGGGGAACATACGGCTCTGGATCTGGGCCACGAGCCCATTCAATCTGGCCTACGGGAGGTTTGAGAAAAAAAATAAGAACACTATATATACAAACGTATGTGGACACCCCTTCAAACTAGTTGATTCGGCTATTTCAGCCACACCTGTTGCTGACAGGTGTATAAAATTGAGCACACAGCCATGCAATCTCCATAGACAAACATTGGCAGTAGAATGGCCTTACTGAGGAGCTCAGTGACTTTCAACGTGGCAATGTCATAGGATGCCAACTTTCCAACAAGTCAGTTTGTCAAATATCTGACATGCTAGAGCTGCCCCGGTCAACTGTAAGGGCTACTATTGTGAAGTAGAAACAACGGCTCAGCCACAAAGTGGTAGGCCACACAAGCTCACAGAACGTGACTGCCGTGTAAAAATTGTCTGTCCTCGATTGCAATACTCACTACCGAGCTCCAAACTGCCTCTGGAAGCAGCGTCAGCACAATAACTGTTTGTTCGGGAGCTTCATGAAATGGGTTTCCATGGCTGAGCAGCTGCACACAAGCCTAAAATTACCATACGCAATGCCAGGAGAACGCTACCAGCCCAAATCCATAGTGGCAACTGTAAAGTTTGGTGGAGGATAAATAATGGTCTGGGGCTGTTTTTCATGGTTTGGGCTAGGCCCCTCAGTTCCAGTGAAGGGAAATCTTAACGCTACAGCATACAATGACATTCTAGATGATTCTGTGTTTCCAACTTTGTGGCAACAGTTTGGGGGAGGCCCTTTTCTGTTTTAGCATAACAATGCCCCCGTGTACAAAGCAAGGTCCATATAGAAATAGTTTGTCGAGATCGGTGGAAGAACTTGACTGGCCTGCACAGAGCCCTGACCACAACCCCATCGAACACCTTTGGTATGAATTGGAACGCTAACAGCGAGCCAGGTCTAATTGCCCAACCTCACTAATGCTCATGTGGCTGAACGGAAGCAAGTCCCCGCAGAAATGTTCCAACATCTAGTGGAAAGCCTTCCCAGAAGAGTGGAGGATGTTATCGCAGCAAAGGGGAACCAACTCCATATTTATGCCCAATGGTTTGGAATGAGATGTTCGACGAGCAGGTGTCCACATGTAGTGTATATTTACAGTGGGGCAAAAAAGTATTTAGTCAGCCACCAATTGTGCAAGTTCTCCCACTTAAAAAGATGAGAGAAGCCTGTAATTTTAATCATAGGTACACTTCAACTATGACAGACAAAATGAGAAAACAAATCCAGAAAATCACATTGTAGGATTTTTTATGAATATATTTGCAAATTATGGTGGAAAATAAGCATTTGGTCAATAACAAAAGTTCATCTCAATACTTTGTTATATACCCTTTGTTGGCAGAGGCCAAACGTTTTCTGTAAGTCTTCACAAGGTTTTCACACACTGTTGCTGGTATTTTGGCCCATTCCTCCATGCAGATCTCCTCTAGAGCAGTGATGTTTTGGGGCTGTTGCTGGGCAACACGGAGTTTCAACTCCCTCTAAAGATTTTCTATGGGGTTGAGATCTGGAGAGTGGCTAGGCCACTCCAAGACCTTGAAATGCTTCTTACGAAGCCACTCCTTCGTTGCCCGGGCGGTGTGTTTGGGATCATTGTCATGCTGAAAGACCCAGCCACGTTTCATCTTCAATGCCCTTGCTGATGGAAGGAGGTTTTCACTCAAAATCTCACTATACATGACCCCATTCATTCTATCCTTTACACGGATCAGTCGTCCTGGTCCCTTTGCAGAAGAACAGCCCCAAAGCATGATGTTTCCACCCCCATGCTTCACAGTAGGTATGGTGTTTTTTGGATGCAACTCAGCATTCTTTGTCCTCCAAACATGACGAGTTGAGTTTTTACCAAAAAGTTATATTTTGGTTTCATCTGACCATATGACATTCTCCCAATCTTCTTCTGGATCATCCAAATGCTCTCTAGCAAACTTCAGACGGGCCTGGACATGTACTGGCTTAAGCAGGGGGACACGTCTGGAACTGCAGGATTTGAGTCCCTGGCGGCGTAGTGTGTTACTGATGGTAGGCTTTGTTACTTTGGTCCCAGCTCTCTGCAGGTTATTCACTAGGTCCCCCCGTGTGGTTCTGGGATTTCTGCTCACCGTTCTTGTGATCATTTTGACTCCACAGGGTGAGATCTTGCGTGGAGCCCCAGATCGAGGGAGATTATCAGTGGTCTTGTATGTCTTCCATTTCCTAATAATTGCTCCCACAGTTGATTTCTTCAAACCAAGCTGCTTACCTATTGCAGATTCAGTCTTCCCAGCCTGGTGCAGGTCTACAATTTTGTTTCTGGTGTCCTTTGACAGCTCTTTGGTCTTGGCCATAGTGGAGTTTGGAGTGTGACTGTTTGAGGTTGTGGACAGGTGTCTTTTATACTGATAACAAGTTCAAACAGGTGACATTAATACAGGTAAGGAGTAGAGGACAGAGGAGCCTCTTAAAGAAGAAGTTACAGGTCTGTGAGAGCCAGAAATCTTGCTTGTTTGTAGGTGACCAAATACTTATTTTCCATCATAATTTGCTATTAAATTCATTAAAAATCCTACAATGAGATTTTCAGGATTTTTTTTCTAATTTTGTCTGTCATAGTTGAAGTGTACCTATAATGAAAATTACAGGCCTCTCTCATCTTTTTAAGTGGGAGAACTTGCACAATTGGTGGCTGACTAAATACTTTTTTGCCCCACTGTATATATATACAGCCCTGTACTGTAAAACTTAAATTAAATGCTGAGTCTCAAATAGCTGCCTGTCTCTTTTAATAGGCTGGTAATGGCACACATTTCATCAAATAAATGCCAGTTTCAAATAAACGGCATATCTAAATGAATTGTTTACGAGGCTACCATGAATTATCATTAATTATTTTATGAGGTTGAATGTTTTCGCCAGTAGGAAACTGTTATCCATTATCCACAGCTGAGAAAAACTAGCTAACTGGCAAGCATAAAAACAGTCAACATCTTCAGAGTACAGACCCTAGTTTGACTCGCAGTCCCCGTGGTTATATCCGCGGTGTGGGGGGTTTAGGGTCATGAAATATTGTGTGGATGAAGGGCAGGTGGGTGGTGGGTGGGCGGGTTGAATAAAAGAAAACAATACCTTACAAAATCCATAAATGTTACATGAATGTTTTTCTTTCATTATATTTTATTAGTGTATAAGCCTAAACTTTAAGACCTAACTGTACGCGTGCCAAATAGCCTACACGCCAATCGTCAAATGCTTTTGAGAACGGGCAGAAAAAGTCGATACACAGGGGCAATGTCGAAGTTCAATAAGAGAAAATCTGCAAAATGGAGAGTTGAAAATAAAGAGAAGGGATGGCCAGGAAAGTAATGTTTGGGAAAGATTTGGTAAAAGAGGATGATAGTAGTACCAGCTGTGTTATAGGTGATGATTATCAGACGCTATGTTATGTGTGACGATTATGAGGTGTTATACAAATTCCACAGTCACAAGACGAGACTTCAAATAAGCCTATGGCACGTCAAGGGAACCGTAGCCTACTGTTCAGATGGGTTAGATGGAAACTGAAATCTGGACACCGACTGTTGGTTTTTAACCTATCACATAGCAGTAATATTAACTCCTACACAATTAAGCATATCTTGCAGTAAAATTATAAACCAGATGTAGGTAAATTTTGACTTGGGAGCAGGAGTGGAGAAATATGATTTCTTTCTTTCAGCATCTTAAGAGAATGTGAATAGTGCAGTTAGATACCATCTGTGGGGGTGCTATCTTTATCAGAATCATACAAGCTGATTGTATTTCTACCACATAAAATAGGCATCCAAGCCAAACTGAAATCTGATCAGTTTTCACAGTTTTCTATTTCCTTACAACGGGTCAAACTGATGTCATTTGGACATTTTGAACAGAAAATCTTTCCAGTCTTTTTTTGTTATTGCATTTCTCCATGGTCCATAAATGTCTTTGCTCCGTGAAAGAAGCAGAGATGACAGAGACAACTTTACCGATGTCAACTGGATTAAAGCCTTCATTCTATCATTTATGGCATTATTCTGGTGAGTACGGGTTTATTTAGTCTTCTAGGGCAACAGATAATGACAGAGGAGAAGCTGCATGTATCTAATTACAGACAATTACAGACTAACAAATAGCCTCCCAAAATGTCAGGACTGATAGAACAGAAACCTATCTGAAGGACCGTCCACACCAAGGACCTGAACCATTTGTAATGCATCAGCGCAACAATGTTATGATCACTGGCCAAAGTGATCACACCAATGCACTCTCTCTCCATAACTTTCCCTGACAGTTCCTTTGGCCTAGGCCTATTTTACATTCAGCAATTAGCAAGAGGCAAGAGCCTCTCCATGAAAAGGCTATTAAGCCTACTATATAAAAAAATCTCAAAATAAATGTCCTATAGCTTTTTGCAGCCTAAAGCTTTTTCTGAGATTTCACATGAAAAGGAATAGCGGAGTGGCTTGCGTAGCCTATTATGCACAGGAACAGCTGGATATGTGTAGCTGAAGTAAGAAGCTAAATATTAGCTAGATAATTGTAATTATTTATTTTACTAGGCAAGTCAGTTAAGAACAAATTCTAAATTTCAATGACATTCGAGGAACAGGTTAACTGCCTTGTTCAGGGGCAGGATGACAGATGTTTACCTTGTCAGCTGGGGGATTCGATCTTGCAACCTTCTGGTCACCAGTCTGATGCTCTAATCACTAGGCTACCTGCCGCCCCCTATTATTAGGCTCCTCATTAGCTAAATAGTGTAGATATAAATAGTTGCCTGTCAAAGTGCAAGAAAAAAAGTTCAATTGTGAAATGGTAGATGTGTACATTCTTCCAGGCAGCAGTTGGGCACGCAAAGCTCCACTATTGATTAGGCCTACGTTGAGACAATAACATTATTCTACCTAGGCTACAACAACACACTGCAATGAGGAAAGTATTATTGTTATCAAGGTAGTGCACAATTATTGTCCAGGGCTGTAAACTGCAATGATGTAGGCTCATTTGAATAACTGCTCAAATGTCCTGTTTTGAATGCTTCTTGACAACAAAAAAACTGCATACAGCCTAGGCCTGATTATGCAACCATATGGATCAGTTTAGTTCTATTCTCGACAGTTTACATGTTCCAGAAAGGTACATTAGCAGGCTACTCATGTGGTGTACTTTGATCACACCATGGTGCGCTCTCTCTCCTTTAAAACTCTCCTGTTTTACATTCAGCAAGCTGAAATCTCTCCTTGATAGGCTAGTAGTAAATAAACTGCTTGAATTAAATGTACAACAAGCTATTGTAGTCTAGCTTTTCCTGGGACTCCAAGTGTTAGGAGGAATAGCTGTAGCTGAGAAGCAGTGGAGAGGTCAGGTGCGTAATTGCGCAAAGAGAACTGTGAAGACAGACAACCCACTAGGCACAGACGTCAGTTCAACTAATGTGAATAAAATAATGAAATAAAAAGTCACCATGTCATTGGATTTAGGTTAAAAGTTAGGTGGAAAAATGTGGAAAAAAATGCCCTTATGTTGATAACTTTTTGCAAATCCAAACAATTTTCCACATTGATTTAATGTTATCACACTGTTTTGGTTGAAATGACTTGGTAACGTCGATTCAACCAGTTTTGCCCAGTTTTTATTTTTTAAATTTGACCTTTATTTAACTAGGCAAGTCAGTTAAGAACAAATTCTTATTTTCAATGACGGCCTCCCGGTTACTAGTCCAACGCTCTAACCACTAGGCTACCCTGCCGTTGGTAGAGATGTGCAGCATAAGTTAGAAGTGTATGCAACCCATCATTCATTAGCTAAATATTAGGCATAATACTGCAGTGAATAGCCTATACCCAATGGATTTACACATTGAAATAGATATTTTTTACATCAGATTATGGAATGACAGGTAGCTTAGGATAGTGTGCTCCCTAGGCTGCGCTCCCAGTCCCTGCAGGCACGCAGCTCGGAAGTCTCCCCAATTGATTCAACTTTTTAGGGACAAGAAAATTATCACACCTAGGCTATAACAACACAATGCAATAATGCATTTTTAGAAATAATTATATTCTAGGCTGTAAACTACAGTGAATATGCCCTTTCAATATCTGCTAAAAATCCCTGAGTTTTGAATGCATGTTTCATTCTGAATAATAATAATCTAGTTCTGGCCTGATTAGGCAACCACTTGGATCAGTAATGGGTATTTTCTCGACAGCTAAGGTACAGAAAGGCACATCCTTCTCCCAAGTTGTACTATAATTAATGTGGCCAACCAATATGCTCACACATGCCCAGTTATTCAGGCAAGCTTAGCGTGCACTCTGCCTTCTCTCCTCTCTGAGCAGCCTTACGCACCTAGACCGCTTCAATAGAACGCGTTTTTGATCGGTTGTCAATATTTTATAGTCGAAGGGACAGCGAAAAAATACAAATCACTCTGAAAGTGATCCAAACGATACTGTCGTTATCGTTTTCCACTCTTTTTGTAGTTATCGTTGTAGTCTGAAGGCTCCTGTTCACTTGAATTTGAACACATTTTATTTTCTTATTCGTTATAGTGACCGTTATGTTAAAGTTATCGTCCTTGGTTTGGACGGTCCTTAAAATCAGGCATAAAAAAATTGCACCCCCATCAAAAAATCTTTCACTTTCTATATTAGCGGGTTAGGGTCGGTTGCAGGCCTCAGATTTTCATTTTTTTCACATATATTGGGGCGGTTGCGGATGAGTTATTAGCAATTGCGGGCAGGTGTGGGTGAACAAACAGCTGTCTCAAGCACCACTAACAGACCCCCAGAAATCGTCTGATTACCCTCTAGTGGTGAAAATAAGAACTGCCAAACATGCACAGTCAAAGAGGAGAATAATTATTTAAATTTTTTTGTGACAGAATAATAATTATCTGGAAACAGAGGCATACTGAGACAAAAATAAACAGGACAGTGTGTATAAATGATAAATTAGTGCAGGAAATCAACACATTAATTAAAAGGCTGGAAGCAAATGCTGGAATTAAACAATTAACTATACAAATGAGCAAAAGCTGTGTGCATTAAGAAAATAGGCACCTGGCTCAAATAGAAGCCTGTCTCTAATGTTGTGTTCAGTGATTGAAGCAAATAAACACCTGGGCTATTGATTTAAGTTTTACGGTATATATTTTTGTAAATTATTATTTGAGGTTAAAAAACACTCCAGGCCACTCTTAAACATCTAAAACTAGATAGAAATACGTTGAAATTATAATGGCCTGCAAATTGTTTTTGATTAACAAATCGGTCCCCCAAAACAATCTGTGCAGCCCTCCACCAAAAGTATTTCCCAACCTTGGGGATGGATGGGCATGGATGGATCAATTGAGATAGCTTTTTCAGTTGTGCCAATGCCCAGTCTACATTAAAGCCTTGATGTTGGCTCACACTCCTGTCCTGCTAACCTATGATAGATTTCAGCATTCAGAGATGCAGTTATATGAGGATATCCATCCCCAGTCAGACCCATACTGTCACAGAGCTAAGGGCAATATCACATGGACACCCATGCCATTAAAATAACACTCCTAGCATGACAGATTGACATTCAAATTCATAACCCAGCCCAGATTTAAAAGGATTTAAAGCATCAAAGTATATTCTCACTGGCTGTTACAGGCAGCCTCCCAGACTACCATTCATCCTCATATACTGGACAGATTATAAGGGGATCTGGGATGACCTCAACATGTACCGCCAGGTTGAATGTAAACACCAGCTCTCTACTGAGAACCATTCATTCATGGTTGATACCGTAGCTTACCTTGTGCCAGCATGCTGAACTCAAGGAAGAGGGCGATGTGGTAGAGCTCCATGGCCTCCTCAGTGCAGGTGCTGGCTCCTCCCCTGCCCCCGGCAACCAGGACCTGCACCTCCCCCAGGCTCCCGGCCGAGGGGCTCCCCCTCATCACCAGCCCTAGCTCCACCAAGTCTGTATACATGCAGTGCAGGATTACTCGCACGTACTTTCTCGGGATGATGGACTCATCCAGCACGATGCGCGTGGGTGTCTGGAGTGTGCGCTCAGTCATCTCCTCCCCCGTGCGGATGCGCCGCTGCAGAAGGTTCCGGAAAAAGGGCGAGCGGGCCGAGAGCACGGCCTTGTGGGCCCTCAGGTTCTCATCTGTGGAGCCCAGCCCCCCACCGCCCCCTGTGGCCACGCCCCCTCCAGCCCCCCCACTGCTGTAAGCCTCCACCAGCTCCGCGTCGGAGGAGAAGCTGAGCAGGGCGTCATAGTAACACATGTAGTCAAACAGACCTCTCATGTCTGCCTCCAGGGAGTTGGGCGTGCCAAACTCCTCGCTCAGCTGCACCAGCACGTCCACGTTCTGCAGCCTGGTGTCCTCCGCCCCGCCCACCCCAAACTCCCCCGTGTACAGGTAGGTCAGCAGTGCAGAGAACATGGACACGTCGATGCCTGCCGTCTCTATGTCCATGAGGACCTCGGCACCGTACCCCGGGGAGGAGGACAGCAGGGTCTTGAAGAAGGGACAGCGGGCAGCCAGCACAGCGCGGTGGGCGGGGAAACAGGTGTCCTGGAAGATGAGGTCCAAGTCGGTGCAGTACTTGTGCTGGTAGAGGGCAGACAGGTCACGCTGCAGGCTGGGTGCCTCGGCCCGCGCCAGGCTGGCATGGAAGCTCAGCTCCTTGAGGGAGGATGTGCCCTCGTACTCCTCCACCAGGGCATTGGCATCACGCACATCCCACCCCGACAGGAGCTCCCGCATCAAGCGGGCATGGTCGGCAGAGCGGCTGGACTTACGGCGCTTGATGAACCTCCTCTTGAGGGTGGCCAGGCCCAGGCTCTTCTTCTTCCTGTCATGGGGCTTGTCGTGACCCTGATCCAGGCTGTACAGCTTGGACTCCCAGCCATAGCCCTGCTGGGAGTATGACGACGTCCCTGCAACACATAACATAACACAGAGGTCAGCTGGCTCAAATGTTGTGGTTGTTTTTTGAAATGGGAAAGAAGTCATGTCAGGATTTTATTAATATGATACACGTATCTTGTTTTCCCACAGCCGTTTTATAAATGCAGTCAATTCCTCGGGCTTGATATTATCCAGTTTGCCTGTTCAATTCTGAAATCATGACCATATGAAACCCAAGCGGTATTTCCTCCTAGGCTGGTCATTTGACCTGGCAGTCTAGACACTCTCCTCTAACTCCCCCATAGCGTGCTTGGCACTCCCTTGATCTAGTGCCCCAGTCTCATTTCACAGATAATTCAACTGTCTGTGTCAAGGAACAGGCCATTATTATCAAAATTCCATCAGATGTCATCACAAGCATCAATAAAGCTGACTTTGATTAAGGCATGGATGGAATTAGAGGACAACAATGTTTTGGATTGTCAGTCTGGGGGTAGGAAAGTCCCCCCTCCTATGTAGTCTTATGCAATACACTTGTCCAGCCATACACAAATTAACTACCCCTAATAGCAGTGATGTTTGGCTGGAGACAGGGGACCCTTGCGTCAGAGGCAACACTGCCAAATAGAAAAGTCTCTCTATGGCCTTCCTTCCCTGAACATCCATCACAGTGACCCACATAGTAGTCATTCTAATACTGTGAATGAACCTCCATCTACGCCTGCACAGCAGCGACTTCAGCTTACAACCAACAATCCTTAGAACTGGAAACAACATCAGTTTATTTCTGAAATCTACAGGGCTTTCAACTCAATCAAATCTCCATGAGCTTGGACCTACTGTATGTCTCTAGGACTACGGACAAGAAAGGCGCAACAGGAAAATGAATATAAAAGCCTGGGGTTTTCCTTACGCAGACATTGATTGAATCCAAAACTATCTCAAAAAGCCTATAAAATCTGAGTAAATTCATAAGCAGCCACTCATAAATGGCCATCAATAAGGCCTAGAAAATGAATGAGGGATTGATGCTTGGAGTCTGAAATGGAAATGAACATAGAGGCAGCGGTGGATGACTGAGCAGTTCTCTGCGAGACCCGCCAGAGAAAATAAAACTGATAGAATGCAGCTTGTACACTTCCAACTAACCAGACACAGATGACTTCAACTTCATAAGTCAAGAAAAAAAAGTTGACTGACAGAACTAGAGCCTAAATCAGTTGCTGGAACTGAAAAGATAAACTCCAACCAACCACCCTCCACAATGACTTGCACATTCCTGTATCGCAGTGAAGGCTGCTGAGGGGAGAACAGCCCATAATAATGGCCGGAACTGCGCAAATGGAATGGCATCAAACACCTGGAAACCATGTGATTGATGTATCTGATACCATTCCACAGATTCCGATACAGTCATTGCCACGAGCCCGTTCTCCCCAATCAAGGTGACACCAACCTCGCTGTATCATGCATCATATTTTAAGCATATCGTTTATCTATGTTCATATCCTTGCCATGAGGGTCTGTTGTGGACACTGATGATATGTCCCACTGAGGACTTTGAAGAAACAAAGTCGGGGCGGCAGGGTAGCCTAGTGGTTAAAGCGTTGGACTAGTAACTGAAAGGTTGCAAGTTCAAATCCTTGAACTAACAAGGTGCAAATCTGTCGTTCTGCCCCTGAACAAGGCAATTAACCTACTGTTCCTAGGCCGTCATTGAAAATAAGAATTTGTTCTTAACTGACTTGCCTAGTTAAATAAAGGTAAATACATACACTACTACAGTAAAGTAAGAACATTGAAACTTACCTATGAAGGTCTGTTGTGTCTGTGTGTTCCCCCCTGTACGAGGGGAGCATGAGTGCGGGTAGCTGGATGCATTAGCACCCATCGTCACTCTTCTTCACTTGTTGTTCGGGGATCTCGCCTCCTGCATCTTCATTCTGCCCAGGAGAAGTGCTTAGTTCCTCAGCCGTCGGCTCTCTCTCTCAGGTCCTGAGCCTCTTTAGACACCCAAGCCCAGCCTGCCATGCCTGAGAGGGGGAAAAGAGAGGGAGCAGGGGAGTTACCCATTGTATTGTTTTGAGTAACTCTGTTACTGAGTAACGTGCCATGGGGATCAAGGCCTGATGAAATTGGTCTGTTTGAATAGTATTAGTCAATGCATAACCATACATCCTGTTACTTCGACTGATTTCAACCCCCCCCATTGTTAACTTCTTATGGCTTGGGGGCAGTATTGAGTAGCTTGGATGAATAAGGTACCCAGAGTAAACTGCCTGCTACTCAGGACCAAAAGCTAAGATATGCATATTAGTAGTAGATTTTGATAGAAAACATTCTGAAGTTTCTAAAACTGTTTGAATGATGTCTGTGAGTATAACATAACTCACATGTGAGGCAAAAACCTGAGAAAAAAATCCAACCAGGAAGTGGGAAATCTGAGGTTTGTAGTTTTTCAACTCTTTGCCTACCCAAGATACAGTGTAAATTTGGTCCGATTGACCTTCCTAAGGCTTCCACTAGATGTCAACAGTCTTTAGAACTTGAGGCTTCTACTGTGAAGGAGGAGAGAATGAGAGCTGATTGAGTAAGAGGTCTGCCAGAAGGCCATGAGCTCATTCAGGCGCGCTCCCGTGAGAGGTAGCTGCGTTCCATTGTATTTCTAAAGACAAAGGAATTTTCCGGTTGAAATATTATTGAAGATTTATGTTAAAAACATCCTAAAGATTGATTCTATACATCGTTTGACATGTTTCTACGAACTGTAATGGATTTTTAAAACTTTTCGTCTGGCCTGCGCATCGTGAATTTGGATTTGTGAACTACAGGCGCGAACAAAAAGGAGGTATTTGGACATAAATGATGGACTTTATCAAACAAAACAAACATTTATTGTGGAACTGGGATTCCTGGGAGTGCAATCCTGATGAAGATCATCAAAGGTAAGTGAATATTTATAATGCTATTTCTGACTTCTGTTGACTCCACAACATGGCAGATATCTGTATGGCTTGTTTTTGTGTCTGAGTGCCGTACTCAGATTATTGCATGGTGTGCTTTTTCGGTATTGCTTTTTTGAAATCTGACACAGCGTTTGCATTAAAGAGAAGTATATCTAAAGTTCCATGCATAACAATTGTATTTTCATCAACATTTATGATGAGTATTTCTGTAAATTGCTAAATTTTTGGAAGCAAAACATTACTGAACATAACGTGCCAATGTAAACTGAGATTTTTGGATATAAATATGAACTTTATCGAACAAAACATACATGTATTGTGTAACATGAAGTCCTATGAGTGTCATCTGATGAAGCTCATCAAAGGTTAGTGATTCATTTTATCTATATTTCTGCTTTTTGTGACTCCTCTCTTTGGCTGGAAAAATGGCTGTTTTTCTGTGACTAGGTGCTGACCTAACATAATCAGATGGTGTGCTTTTGTCGTAAAGCCTTTTTGAAATCGGACACTGTGGTGGGATTAACAACAAGTTTATCTTTAAAATGGTGTAAAATATTTGTATGTTTGAGGAATTTTAATTATGAGATTTCTGTTGTTTGAATTTGGCGCCCTGCACTTTCACTGGCTGTTGTCATATCAATCCCGTTAACGGGATCTCAGCCGTAAGAAGTAAAAAAATAACAAATATATATTTTTCAGATAGAGGATGAAGATTCCTTTTGAAAATCAAATCATTAACTTCTTCTTGTATAACACTCCCTATATGTGCTATATATGTGCAAAGGCTATTATGAAGAATACAAATTATTATATGTTATATCTTCATCTTGGGCACTTTCTCTTCCTGCCCCTCACAAAATGTCGACTAGCGCAGGCAATAAATGCAATACAGATGTATGGCGATCTATATTTTTCCCTACAGAGCTATGATCTGCTCCACATTTTTTTTTTTTATGAATAAAAATCAAGGATTGCTTGATTGCGCATGTCTTCACACCCCCAAAGTTAATACTTTGTGGAAGCACATTTGTCAGCAATTAAAGCTGAAAATAAGTTTGAATAAGAGACTACCAACTCTGCACAACTCAAAATTGCTGAAGATCAGTACATTTGGTTGGGAATCATTTAAGGACAGCAATATTTAAACCTTGTCACTGATTTTCAAGCAGCTGTAAGTCAGGACTGAGACTGGACCCCTCAGGAACGCTCAACAACTCTTGGAAAGCCATTCTGGTCTTTGGCATTAAAATGTGTGTAATTGTCCCACTGAAAAATAAAAACTCTCATCCAGGGTTAGGTATTCAGAAGACTGAGGCAGGTTTTCAACTTTTTACCTGGGCTTTGCTCATTTCATATTTATTTTAATTAATAAATAAATAACTGGCTAATGTGAGAGAACCGACATGTAACTAGCTAGCTAGGTAAACAATGAACCATGATCCCAACTCATGACGTTACTACCCTGCATGAATCTACAGGTAGCTAACCAACCAGGTTCAATGTTAGCTTGCTAATATTAGGCTATAACTAGCAAAGCAAATGGCTCTGAGATACGAATAATAAGACCATACACGTAACGTTAGCTAGTGAGCCAGCTAGCTAATGTTCGCAAGCTAGCTAACAGTACACTTTAACTTGAAATGACTTTGTCAAAATTAGAAATGTGTGGCCTCCCGGGTGGAGCAGTGGTTAAGGGCGCTGTACTATCAGAGACTCTGGGTTCACGCCCAGGCTCTGTCGTAACCGGCCGCGACCGGGAGGTCCATGGGGCGACGCACAAGCGTCGTCCGGTCGGTAGGGATGTCCTTGTCTCATCGCGCACCAGCGACTCCTGTGGCGGGCCGGGCGCAGTGCACGCTAACCAAGGTTGCATGGTGTTTCCTCCGACACATTGGTGCGTCTGGCTTCCGGGTTGGATGCGCGCTGTGTTAAGAAGCAGTGCGGCTAGGTTGGGTTGTGTATCGGAGGATGCATGACTTTCAACCTTTGTCTCTCCCGAGCCTGTACGGGAGTTGTAGCGATGAGACAAGATAGTAGCTACTACAACAATTGGACACCATGAAATTGGGGAGAAAAAGGGGTAAAAAATAAAATAAATAAAATAAAAATTTGAAATGTGTAATATCTGAAAATATAGCTAGCTCAGTCTTAGTCCTATCTTACCCATATACATTATGAATGGACGCCTCTCCCTGTCACGAATGCCATGGTTGCCCTTAGTTTGAAGATGTAATTTGGAGACCGGTGTTTTCTCCATGTCCTTAGCTATCATACTCTAATTCCACTGATTTAAAAACTTGGTCCTCCAGAAAGTGGAGAGCAACACTATTTATTTTATTTATTTATTTAACCTTTATTTAACCAGGTAGGCAAGTTGAGAACAAGTTCTCATTTACAATTGCGACCTGGCCAAGATAAAGCAAAGCAGTTCGACACATACAACGACACAGAGTTACACATGGAGTAAAACAAACATACAGTCAATAATACAGTATAAACAAGTCTATATACGATGTGAGCAAATGAGGTGAGAAGGGAGGTAAAGGCAAAAAAAGGCCATGGTGGCAAAGTAAATACAATATAGCAAGTAAAACACTGGAATGGTAGATTTGCAATGGAAGAATGTGCAAAGTAGAAATAAAAATAATGGGGTGCAAAGGAGCAAAATTAATTAATTAATTAAATACAGTAGGGAAAGAGGTAGTTGTTTGGCCTAAATTATAGGTGGGCTATGCACAGGTGCAGTAATCTGTGAGCTGCTCTGACAGTTGGTGCTTAGAGGTAGTTGTTTGGGCTAAATTATAGGTGGGCTATGTACAGGTGCAGTAATCTGTGAGCTGCTCTGACAGTTGGTGCTTAAAGCTAGTGAGGGAGATAAGTGTTTCTAGTTTCAGAGATTTTTGTAGTTCGTTCCAGTCATTGGCAGCAGAGAACTGGAAGGAGAGGCGGCCAAAGAAAGAATTGGTTTTGGGGGTGACTAGAGAGATATACCTGCTGGAGCGTGTGCTACAGGTGGGAGATGCTATGGTGACCAGCGAGCTGAGATAAGGGGGGACTTTACCTAGCAGGGTCTTGTAGATGACATGGAGCCAGTGGGTTTGGCAACGAGTATGAAGCGAGGGCCAGCCAACGAGAGCGTACAGGTCGCAATGGTGGGTAGTATATGGGGCTTTGGTGACAAAACGGATTGCACTGTGATAGACTGCATCCAATTTGTTGAGTAGGGTATTGGAGGCTATTTTGTAAATGACATCGCCAAAGTCGAGGATTGGTAGGATGGTCAGTTTTACAAGGGTATGTTTGGCAGCATGAGTGAAGGATGCTTTGTTGCAAAATAGGAAGCCAATTCTAGATTTAACTTTGGATTGGAGATGTTTGATATGGGTCTGGAAGGAGAGTTTACAGTCTAACCAGACACCTAAGTATTTGTAGTTGTCCACCTCAGAGCCGTCCAGAGTAGTGATGTTGGACAGGCGGGCAGGTGCAGGTAGCGATCGGTTGAAGAGCATGCATTTAGTTTTACTTGTATTTAAGAGCAATTGGAGGCCACGGAAGGAGAGTTGTATGGCATTGAAGCTTGCCTGGAGGGTTGTTAACACAGTGTCCAAAGAAGGGCCAGAAGTATACAGAATGGTGTCGTCTGCATAGAGGTGGATCAGAGACTCGCCAGCAGCAAGAGCGACCTCATTGATGTATACAGAGAAGAGAGTCGGTCCAAGAATTGAACCCTGTGGCACCCCCATAGAGACTGCCAGAGGTCCGGACAGCAGACCCTCCGATTTGACACACTGAACTCTATCAGAGAAGTAGTTGGTGGAACAGGCGAGGCAATCATTTGAGAAACCAATGCAGTTCTACTACACAATACATTTTTTTAAAGCCGCGTTAGACAGGATTACCTACACATACTGACCAGCTCAAATAGACAGAAGCGTGCTTCATGGCAGACCAATCCGAACTCATCTCTCGGCATGTCCAGCCCACTCATTATCTCAGCCAATCATGGCTAGCGGGAAGGTTGCTGTCGTTTTCTGTGGCTAAACCAACCAGTCTCGTAATTTAACAATTTGATTCGTATTTACAGATGGCATACAAGTCTGTTATTAAGTCACATACAAGTAAGTTCACATGTTCCAGAAGGCATTTCTGCCAAAAAACACATTTTGATTTTAAAAGAAAGGTTACGTTCAAATGGCTCTCCTGTGAAGTAATGACCCGCGACATATGCCTAGTTTCCTGAAACGAATCACACAATTCTAAAAAACAGTTTTTGCTTTCTCCTTATGGGGTATAATGTGTAGATTGATTAGGGAAAAAACAATTGAATCAATTTTAGAATAAGGCTGTAACGTAACAAAATATGGAAAAAGTTAAGGGGTCTGAATACTTTCTGACGACATTGTATATGTTGCTCTAAGAGTTGTGCAAAGTTGGTAGAATCTAATTCAAAATGATTTACAGCTATAATTGCTGACAAAGGTGCTTCCACCAAGTATTAACTCAGGGGTGTGAAGACATTACTATTCATTTCAAGCATTTCTATACTTTTCTTTCACTTTGAAAATGTGGAGCAGGTTGTGTACATATGGAGGGAAAAAAATGTAATTTAAACCCTTTTTAGATGTAATTTTAAGGCAGCAAATTGACAACTGTGCAAGAGGTGTGTAGACTTTCACTAGGCACTGTAGCTCCTCCATTGAACAAACCTGGACCCAACCCTACTTTGAACTGTGGTTGACAGCAGTTTGAGATCTGAAATATGAAGTAAACCATCTGCAAGTCTTTATATCTGTTGGCAAGTACAAGTCACGGTGGTCTGCTACTGGTCTGCTGCTGTCAGTTTTCAAACGATAAATGGGAATTTCCATCGAAAAGGGCCAATTAGCACCAATATGTGAAGCATGGCCGATCCTTGCCGTTCTGCCACCCTAGGTGAGACCAAAAGATAGTCCCCCAGTAAGCAAAATGATATTGAAAAGATGTCTAAAATATGTATTTTCCACACTTTGAGTTACGATTAAATTAAGGTTCTGAATGAAAGGTGAAAATATATTTTCCGTATGTTTAAAATACATATTTTCAAGGGTCCTAGACTACAGATTAACAATATATATATACACATTATGAGGTTTTAATATTGTTCCACAGTTGTTTTCTATTTCTCTCTCTCTCTCTGCCTCTTATAAAAGAGACCCCTCTGAGAAATGTGTGACTGAGACAGAACTCTGCAGGGGAGTGTAGGAGATAAGACTTGTCAGACATTCCACTATAAATCAACTTGGACATTTACTGCTAAGCTTTTAGATAACACACCAAAAGCCTTGTTTATATAGCTGTGTATGCATGGTTTTGGTCTAATGAATAAAAGATAATGACGTAGGCAGTGACATCACTTCGGGGTTGATAAAATAACATGGGACCTTAGCTTTGATTCAGAACTTACTCGGAAACATGCGTGCTATGTTCCTGATTGTCTGCAATTGCATTAATAAAGGTTTTGAATGATTTAATTAAAGATATTGTCATAATGCTAATTTCACCAATGAGCCAATGATTGACAAGGCACAAGGAGGAACGAACCCCAACAAATGCCCAACTATGTGGAAAGCCTGCTGTTTGTAAAACACCAAAAAAAGATGTCAGATCCAGACAGGAACAAAAAAAAGACGTCAGCTCGTGCTTACTGGGGTATAGCCTACCATGTTGGCCCCAATGGAATTTCATGAATGCCCATCCATGTGGTAAGCCCACCGTTTGTAAAACAGGTCACTGCATTGGCTTTATCAACCCTGATTCCCATGACTAATCCATTTGGCCATTTAAGCTCTGAATATCAGCTATCCAACTTTATCAGGAGTTACCGTGAGCCTATTCACAATGTGTTTAAATATATTTTTTATTGAACCTTTATTTAACTATGCAGAAGTATTTTATTTTTCGCTATGAACAGCTGATCATGACAATGGGGTGAAACTTCTAGACAAAAGATGTGATTGTCCCTTCCATATTGTCCATTTTACTTGGACCTATCCTGTTTTTAGGATATACTGTTTGTTAACATGACAGCACATTTTGTATTTGATTAAGCACCATTTAGGTTAGGCTATTTGATCGGAGAAACCTGCATGATGTAAAAAGCATCCATCTCACTACATTGTCAAACATTTTATCTTTTAGGCTACAGAAAAGGCCACATACTCTTTTTACCATATCCTATACCTGCTGCATGATTTATGTTAGATTATTTTTTGGATGGAACGTTGGTGGAGCGCCACAGCGATGAATCTCTTCAACAGTACCTGAAGAGGCGTGCTGGGAATGAACAATCAAAATATTTTGCGCCCCTGCCTTCGATAAAGTGGGACTGATTATCACAGGGCGGCATCAGCGCTCACCTAAAAAACCATATGCCACTGGTTGAGAGAAATTGTCATTGTTTTTGGGCAGAATTGTGAGGTTGTATGTGTTGTTGTTGGAGGTGTGTCTTGGACAGTTTAGCTCAGAAAATGTCGCCCTCGTCCATCTGCCGCCGAAGGCGACCGCCTAATCCTACCTTTAAGAGTCTATATTTTGGGGGGGGAAATGCATAGATACACTTTTCAACAATTTTCCATCTTAAAAATTCGACATAAATAAAAGATTGGGTTTATGTTGACGTAAACACCCCTGCCAACTAATATAAACACTTATATTTCATTTTGGGGAAGTTGTTAACCTTCTGCAAGAGAAGGGAGGATAATGAAAGTTTAACTTCTTATGGCTGGGGGCAGTATTGAGTAGCTTGGATGAATAAGGTGCCCAGAGTAAACTGCCTGCTCCTCAGTCCCAGAAGCTAAGATATGCATATTATATATATGGTATATTTGGATAGAAAACACTCTGAAGTTTCTAAAACTGATTGAATGATGTCTGTGAGTATAACAGACGTCATATGGCAGGCAAAAACCTGAGAAAAAATCCAACCAGGAAGTGTGAAATCTGAGGTTTGTAGTTTTTCAACTCTTGGCCTATCGAATACACAGTGGGATATTTGTCATACTGCACTTCCTAAGGCTTCCACTAGATGTCAACAGTCTTTAGAACCTTGTTTGATGCTTCTACTGTGAAGTGGGGGCGAATGAGAGGGGAATGAGTCGGGGCTCTGGCAGAGAGCCATGAGCTGACCACGCTCGTTCACGTGAGAGCGAGCTCTGTTCCATTGCATTTCTACAGACAGAGGAATTCTCCGGTTGGAACATTAATGAAGATTTATGTTAAAAACATCCTAAAGATTGATTCTATACTTCGTTTGACATGTTTCAACGGACTGTAACGGAACTTCTGCTCCTAGTGAGCGTGCGTCATGAATTTTGATTTGTGAACTAAACGTGCTAACAAAAGGAGGTATTTGGACATAAATTATGGACTTTATTGAACAAAACAAACATTTATTGTGGAACTGGGATTCCTGGGAGTGCATTCTGATGAAGATCATCAAAGGTAAGTGAATATCTATAATGCTATTTCTGACTTCTGTTGACTCCAACATGGCGGATATCTTTTTGGGTTGTTTTGGTCTCTGAGTGCTGTACTCAGATTATAGCATGGTGTGCTTTTTCCATAAAGTTTTTTTGAAATCTGACACAGCGGTTGCATTAAGGAGAAGTAGATCTAAAATTTCATGCATAACAATTGTATCTTTTAGCAATGTTTCTGTAAGTATTTCTGTAAATTGATGTGGCTCTCTGCAAAATCACCGGATGTTTTGGAACTACTGAACGTAACGCGCCAATGTAAACTCAGATTTCTGGATATAAATATGCACTTTATCGAACAAAACATACATGTATTGTGTAACATGATGTCCTATGAGTGTCATCTGATGAAGATGATCAAAGGTTAGTGATTAATTTGATCTATATTTCTGCTTTTTGTGACTCCTCTCTTTGGCTGGAAAATGGCTGTGTTTTTCTGTGACTTGGCTCTGACCTAATATAATCATTTGGTTTGCTTTTGCTGTAAAGCCTTTTTGAAATCGGACACTGTGGAGGGATTAACAAGAGGTGTATCTTTTTAAAATGGTGTAATGTTCTATGTTTGAGGAATATTAATTATGAGATTTCTGTTGTTTTGAATTTGGCGCCCTGCACTTTCACTGGCTGTTGTCATATCGATCCCGTTAGCGGGATCTCAGCCCAAAGAGGTTTTTAAGTAATGGTAAATGTACCAATTATTTATAGTGATTTTACTGATTTGAAATTCGTTTATCAAGTATTAGGTGGTTAAAACTCGTGAACCAAAAATCTGTAACAGAATTACTGCAACTGAAATAGCTACAATGGGAAATCATAATAGTGATAAACCACAGTTGGGTCACCTGCTACTGTCCTCCCTTCCACTTGCATACTGTTATTGTCAGCTCATAATGGTTTTATTTGTCTTCTGTTGTCTGGTGGAAAAACCCTCCCTCTCCCTTTCCCCTTCTCCTCCCCCCTCCCTCTCTCTGCCTCTCGCTCTCACTCTTAAGTTAATGTCACCTCTCCCAGCTCTTACTGACACCTACCCAGGTGCCACCTTTCTTTCCATTTACTGTAACCAGCATCTACACTCACTGAGTACCGGCCGACACTGGGCGTCCATGGACATGGAAAAGTAGTTGAAATTTGGTCAGTCCACGTTGGCCGCTATGTTAACGTCCACAAACGGACCGAGCCACATCCGAACCTAACATAGATGTACATTATCGGTCAAAAGTTTTAGAACACCTACTCATTCAAGGGTTTTTCTTTATTTGTACTATTTTCTACAATGTAGAATAATAGTGAACACATCAAAACTATGAAATAACACATATGGAATCAGTAGTAACCAAAAACGTGTTAAACAAATGATTAAAAGTAGCCATCTGCTATTATTCTACAATGTAGAAATTAGAAAAACCCTTGAATGAGAACGATGTTCTTAAACTTTTGACCGGTAGTGTATGATTCACAAGTTTGAATAGCACAGTACAGTACAGTACTGTACAGTGAGTAGAGCACAGTAGACTACAGTCCAATACAATACAGTGAATAAAAGTAGAGTATAGTTCAGTAATCTATGCTGTACTGTACTCTACTGTGCTGTGATGTCCAAACTTGTGAAACATCAGGAGAATAATTATGCAGCGAATGGGAGACCCATGAGGCAACGCACAATTTGCCCAGCATTGTCCGGTTAGGGGAGGGTTTGGCAGGCCAGAATGTCCTTGTCCCATCGCGCTCTAGCGACTCCTGTGGCGGGCCGGGTCCATGCATGCTGACACAGTCGGCAGTTGTACGGTGTTTCCTCCGACACATTGGTGCCTGCTGGCTTCGGGGTTAAGCAGGCACAAGGCTCTCGACCTTGGCCTCTACCGAGTCCGTACGGGAGTTGCAGCAATGGGACAAGACTGTAACTACCAATTGAATATCACGAAATTGGGGATAAAAAGGGTAAAAAGCACAAAAAATATATATAATAAGAAAAATAAAGTAAAAATAGCATACATTTTAAAGTGAATAAACTGAGTCAAAGCGTAATTCCGTTACCATGAAATTGCCATAATACATCACGTAATTTACATTGCCTATAGCAAAACAATGTTTGATACAAAACTAAAGATTATGTAACCATCAACAACCCCATCTCCCCAAAACCAACAAAGACACACACACAGTCTAGCAGCTCCTGACCCTCTGGGAGGCTGGCGGGGAATTCCAATGTGATGGGAGATCTGCTTTATCTCAGAAGGCAGTTTTTCCTCCAGCACACTAATAAATCACTGTGTCTGCTCCCATTGAGCAGCTCTTTAACCAGCCTCCCAGGGGCTCCCAGGAAAACCACACGCTCTTAATCAATACGCACAATGGTAAACCAAATATCCACACTGCAATACACTAAAACCTAATAAAACTGTGCCAGGCTTAAGAGGGATTTGTGTAGAGAATTTGAATATCCAGGATGAAGAGAAAACCCCTGAGATGTGCCGTCTTGTTTGCAGACAAGAGTCCTCTGAGGGGCAGGATAGATGTAGAGTAAACAATACATCCCTTAACGCCAGCTAAACAATACACCCCACCCCCCCCATACACAGCTAGAGCCCAAACAACAATCAACTGCAAGAACCATAATTACCACATATTCAACTAGGATCCTGGAAGCACATCCTAATGTTTGGAAAACAACTATTTTTTTGAGACCTGGACACTGTGTCTCCTCAGCTTCCTAAGTCTAACCCCACATGCTCTCTTTCTCGCTGATGTTGAATGGGAAGAGGAAGGATGTCTGGTGGTGTGGGGGAGGGAGACAGCTGGGCTGGAGCAGGGTGTTGGGACTGGGACTGGGATGGGCATGTGGTGGGTTTGGGGAGGGGAGTGGCAAGGTTAGCTGGGCTATGCGTCGCTAATGAGACGTGACAGGGGAAAGGCTAGCCTACACGCCACCGCACTCCCCATCCCCCATTTTTCATTCTGTAGCTCGCAAACACACACCACACACACCTCACCAGAGTGGGTTGGGTCTCTGTATTTAAATCAGCCATTTACAGAGCAGACCGAGTACCTCAGCCTTCCACAGCACATTACCATACAAAACGCCAGGCAGAAATAGGATCAATGCATTATTCAAATTACAGTGAAGTCACTTTATCAATAATTTATATGGATTTCTTCCTCCGAAATTGCAGAAAGACAAAAGAGGAGACTCAAATCAAATATTTTTTTGTGGGTCACATCCACATATTTAGCAGATGTTATTGCAGGTGTATTGAAATGCTTGTGTTCCTAGCTCCAACAGTGCAGTAGTATCTAACAATTCACAACAATACACACATCTAAAAGTAAAAGAATGGAATTAAGAAATATATAAATATTAGATTGAGCAATGTCGGAGAGGCATTGACTAAAATACAGTAGAATACAATACAGTATATATATATGAGATGAGTAAAGTAGTATGTAAACATTATTTAAACATGATTAAAGTGACTAGTGTTCCCATTATTAAAATGGCCAGTGATTCCAAGTCTTTGTACATAGGGCAGCAGCCTCTAAGGTGCAGGGTTGCGTAACTGGGTGGAAGCCGGCTAATGATGGCTATTTAACAGTCTGATGGCCTTGAGATAAAAGCTGTGTTCCAGTCTCTTGTCCCATTGTTGATGCACCTGACCTCACCTTCTGGATGATAGCGGGGTGAACAGGCTGTGGCTCGGGTGGTTGATGGCCTTCCTGTGGCATTGGGTGCTGTAGGTGTCCTGGAGGGCAGGTAGTTTGCCCCCAGTGATACATTTGGCAGACCGCACCACATTCTGGAGAGCCCTGCGGTTGCGGGCGGTGCAGTTGCCGTACCAGGTGGAGATACAGCCCGACAGGATGCTCTCAGTTGTGCATCTGTAAAGGTTTGAGAGGGTTTTAGGGGCCAAGACAAATTTCTTCAGACTCCTGAGGTTGAAGAGGTGCTATTGCACAGAGGTGCTATCGCACCTTCTTCACCACACTGTCTGTGTGGGTGGACCATTTCAGACCGTCAGTGATGTATACACCGAGGAACTTTAAGGAACTGTGTTGAGAATCAGTGAAGTGGAGGTCCAGGAAGTCCAGGACCCAGTTGCACAGGGCGGTGTTCAGACCCAGGGCCTCAAGCTTAATGATGAGCTTGGAGGGTACGATGGTGTTGAATGCTAAGCTATACTCAATGAACAGCATTCTTACATAGGTATTCCTCTTGTCCAGATGGGATAGGTAGTTCAGTTACCTTTGCTTTCTTGGGTACAGGAACAATGGTGGACATATTGAAGCAAGTGGGGACAGCAGACTGGGATAGGGAAAGATTTAATATTTCCGTAAACACTCCAGCCAGCTGGTCTTTGCATGCTCTGAGGATGCGGCAAGGAATGCCGTCTGGACCGGCAGCCTTGCGAGGGTTAACACGCTTTAATGTCTTACTCACATCGGCCATGGAGAAGAAGAGCCCACCGTCCTTGGTAGCGGGCTGCGTCGGTGGCACTGTGTTATCCTCAAAGCAGGCAAAGAAGGTGTTTAGCTTGTCAGGAAGCAAGATGTCGGTGTCCGAAGTGGCTGGTTTTAACTTTGTAGCCCCTGCCACATACGTCTTGTGTCTGTGAGATCTCTGGGTCCAATTCATATCCTACTAAAATTTCAGCTCTCCCAAAACCCTCCTGTTCAACCTTTATCAGATCATTAACAGTGGCTGTCTTCTCACGCCACAGTGCAGCTCACACGTGTGCACAGCCATGAATTTGCATAAGGTAGACAGTAACAATTGGGATAACTTGATCTACTAAGTGTTCTATAGTTAAAGCAGAGGCCAAATGCCGATTTGACTACTGTTTTTGCAATGCCCCAGATAGTCCAGAGTTGCAGATCGGTCTAGTTCTTCAATTGGTTACTGTGCCATTTAGTTCAACATTCCAAAAGGCACTGTGCATTGAGATTTTCTCATTGAATCAGTGTTCTTCACACACACATGCATAAACACTCCACACGCTTGGATGTGTCAAAGACATATGTGTGCTGGTGACCTCACCTGACCCATACCGAATTTGCACTGAATAAAATTGAGGATTAAATCACTTCATATATTCCTCTTTTGAAAGAGCTTCAAAATCTCTTTAGGACCAATCAACATGCCATTGACACAAAGAAAGAAAGCAGATGACAAACACCAGCAGTAGAAAAATACATACATTCACTGCATTGTAAGGTACCCAGTAGCACATTTGATCCTCATTAAAAAGTGTCAAAGACAAGGTTCTCTTTCAGCACCTGATCAAATTTATGCTAGGTTATATTATTTTCCCTGTCATCAATACAACTATTTTAGAAGCCAGTCATCAGTCATCTGCTGATTATCCCGCACGCCTTTCACCATCGTCTCGCACACCTGTCCCCATCGTCTCACGCACCTGCGCCTCATGACACTCACCTGGACTCCATCTCCTCCTTGATCATCTTCCCTATACCTGTCACTCCCCTTGGTTCTTTCCTCAGGTGTTATTGACTCTGTTATCATGTCGGTGAGTTGTTTGTGTTTCGTGTTCATTGTTTATTGTTTATTTTATTTATTAAAACACTCACTCCTTGAACTTGCTTCCCGACTCTCAGCGCATTCGTTACAAAAACACCAAAGCCTTGAATTGATAGTACACAGTTTAACAGTTCACTCATTCATATAGCCTTTAGCGCTCCATAACCCACAGGGATTTTCTCTTCATTTACTTACAATGAAGATGTAGAAGAAGGCAATTGATTTCTAAGGTCTTCTCTAATCATTTAAGGTGCCCTGACAGTTCATTGCTCGAACATCCAATTAGCATTGTCTTAGAGCAAAGCTGTCCCAAGTTATCATCAAAAAAGTCAGGACGTGTGGCTCCCTGAGCTGGAAATTGAGGTTTGGGACACCAAACCTCAGAAGAGAAACTCTGTACTGGTCTTCTACCAACACATCTCAGCTGATTGTTGACTAGGAGAGTGCTGGGGGAATAACAAGTAGGCTCTCTCTGCGTCATTCTCGTTGAGAGCTTTGCTTTACTACTGTGCTAACTAATGAGCCGGACTCTAACTTCACAGCATCATCTCAGGCAGGATGGCAGACAGTCAAAATCCCCATTCCCCAGGCCAGCTGCTGAGCATGTACTAAAACAGCTGGTTCACAATCAGTAGATCAGCTGTCTGTTCCGGGAGAATGAGCAAGTGTTCACCATTGACACTTCTGTGAGTTCAGACTTGACACACACCTGTGGTGTGTTTACGGACATATTCAATCGCTCCCTATCCCTGTCTGTTGTCCTCACATGCTTCAAGACAGCTACCATTGTTCCTGTATCCAAGAAGGCAAAGATAACTGAACTAAATGACTACTGCCCCATAGCACTCACTTCTGTCATCATGAAGTGCTTAGAGAGACTAGTCAAGGATCATATCACCTCCACTTTACCGACCACACTAGACCCACTTCAGTTTGCATACCGACCCAACAGGTCCACAGACAACGCAATCGCCATCACACTGCACTATCCCATCAGGACAAAAGGAATACCTATGTAAGAATGCTGTTCATTGACTACAGCTCAGCATTCAACACCATAGTAGCCTCCAAGGTCATCATCAAGCTAGAGGCCCTGGATCTCAACCCCGCCCTGTGCAATTGGGTCCTGGACTTTCTGACGATAGGAAACAACATCACCACTTCGCTGACCTTCAACACTGGGGCCCCACAAGGGTGTGTGCTCAGCCCCCTCCTGTACTTCCTGTTCACCCACGACTGTGTGAACATGCACGCCTCCAACGCAATCATCAAGTTTGTAGACAACACAACAGTAGTGGGCTTGATTACCAACAACGATGAGGTGAGGGCCCTCGGAGTGTGGTGTCAGGAAAACAACCTCTCACTCAACGTCAACAAAACAAAGATGATCGTGGACTTCAGGAAACAGCAGAGGGAGCACCCCTCTATCCACATCGAAGGGACAGCAGTGGAGAGGGTGGCAAGTTTTAAGTTCCTCGGTGTACACATCACAGACAAACTGAAATGGTCCACTCATACAGACAGTATGGTGAAGAAGGTGTTACAGCGCCACTTCAACCTCAGGAGGCTGAAGAAATTTGGCTTGTCACCCAAAACCCTGACAAACTTTTACAGATGCACAATAGAGAGCATCCTGTTGGGCTGCATCACAGCCTGGTATGGCAACTGCTCTGCACTCAACTGCAAGGCTCTCCAGAGGGTGGTGCGGTCTGCACAACGCATCACCAGTGACAAACTACCTGCCCTCCATGACACCTACAGCACCCGATGTCACAGGAAGGTCAAAAAGATCATCAAGGACTTCAACCACCCGAGCCACTGCCTGTTCACACTGCTACCATCCAGAAGGCGAGGTCAGTACAGGTGCATCAAAGCTGGGACCGAGAGACTGAAACACAGCTTCTATCTCAAGGCCATCAGACTGCTAAACAGCAATCACAAACTCAGAGAGGCTGCTGCCTACATTGGGACCCAATCACTGGCCACTTTAATAAATGGATCACTAGACACTTTATACAATTCACACTAAATAATGTCACTTAATAATGTTTACATATCTTGCATTACTCATATCACATATACTGTATACTGTATTTTATACCATCTATTGCACCTTGCCTATGCCGCTCGGCCATTGCTCATCCATATTCTTACAATTGAAGTCGGAAGTTTACATACACCTTAGCCAAATACATTTCAACACAGTTTTTCACAATTCCTGACATTTAATCCTAGTAAAAAGTCCATGGTCTTAGGTCAGTTAGGATCACCACTTTATATTAAGAATGTGAAATGTCAGTGGAGAGAATGATTTATTTCAGTTTTATTTCTTTCATCACATTCCCAGTGGGTCAGAACTTTACATACACTTAAATAGTATTTGGAAGCATTGCCTTTAAATTGTTTAACTCAGGTCAAACGTTCCGGGTAGCCTTCCACAAGCTTCCCACAATAAGCTGGGTGAATTTTGGCCCATTCCTCCTGACAGAGCTGGTGTTGTAGGCCTCCTTGCTCGCACACGCTTTTCAGTTCTGCCCACAAATTTTCTATAGGATTGAGGTCAGGGCTTTGTGATGGACACTCCAATACCTTGACTTTGTTGTCCTTAAGCCATTTTGCCACAACTTTGGAAGTATGCTTGGGGTCATTGTCCATTTGGAAGACCCATTTGTTACCAAGCTTTAACTTCCTGACTGATGTTTTGAGATGATGCTTCAATATATCCACATAATTTCCATTCCTCATGAAGCCATCGATTTTGTGAAGTGCACCAGTCCCTCCTGCAGCAAATCACCCCAACAGCATGATGCTGCCACCCCCGTGCTTCACGGTTGGGATGGTGTTCTTTGGCTTGCAAGCCTCCCCCTTTTTCCTCCAAACATAACCATGGTCATTAAGGCTAAACAGTTCTATTTTTGTTTCATCAGACCAGAGGACATTTCTCCAAAAGGTACTTTGTCCCCATGTGCAGTTAGTCTGGCTTTTTATGGCGGTTATGGAGCAGTGGCTTCTTCCTTGCTGTGCGGCCTTTCAGGTTACGTCAATATAGGACTCGTTTTACTGTGGATATATATACTTTTGTACCTGTTTCCTCCAGCATCTTCACAACGACCTTCGCTGTTGTTCTGGGATTGATTTGCACTTTTTGCACCAAAGTACATTCAGCTCTAGGAGACTGAACGCGTCTTTTTCCTGAGCGGTATGACGGCTGCGTGGTCCCATGGTGTTTATACCTGTGTACTATTGATTGTACAGATGAACGTGGGACTTTCAGGTGTTTGGAAATTGCTCGTAAGGATGAAGCAGACTTATGGAGGTCTACAATTTTTTTCTGAGGTCTTGGATGATTTCTTTTGATTTTCCCATGATGTCAAGCAAAGAGGCACTGAGTTTGAAGGTAGGCCTTGAAATACATCCACAGGTACACCTCCAATTGACTCAAATGATGTCAATTAGCCTATCAGAAGCTTCTAAAGCCATGACATAATTTGCTGAAATTTTCCAAGCTGTTAAAGGCACAGTCAACTTAGTGTATGTAAACTTCTGACCCACTGGAATTGTGATACAGTGAATTATAAGTTAAATAATCAACAATTGTTGGAAAAATTACTTGTGTCATTCACAAAGTAGATGTCCTAACCGGCTTGCCAAAACTATAGTTTGTTAACTTCTTACGGATCAGTGGGACGCTAGCATCTCACCCCGACAACATCCGGTGAAATTGCAGAGCGCGAAATGCAAATTTCAGAAATCGTAATAAAAATTCATAAAAATACAAGTGTCATAATCATTTAAAAGCTCAACTTCTTGTTAATCGAGCCGCGTTGTCAGATTTCAAAAAGGCTTTACAGCGAAAGCACACCATGCAATTATCTGAGGACAGCGCCCCGACACACAAAAGCATTACACACATTTTCCAACCAAGCAGAGATGTCACGAAAGTCAGAAATAGTGATAAAATAAATCACTTACCTTTGAAGATCTTCATCTGGTTGCAATCACAAGGGTCCCAGATACATAATAAATGGTCCTTTTGATCGATAAAGTCCTTTATATTCCCAAAAAGTCTGTTTCATTGGCGCGTTAGACTCAGTAATCCACCTGTTTCCCTCGTTCAAAATGCATACAAATGAATCCTGTAAGTTACCAATAAACTTCTTCCAAACATATCGAAAAACGTTCATAATCAATCCTCAGGTACCCTAATATGTAAATAAATTAGAAAATTTTAAGACGGAGAATACAGGAGACCATTACCGGAGATAAATAACGAAGTACGCGACCTCACCGGAACGCGCAACAAACACTACAGCCAAAATGGGAGCCACTTACTAAAATTTTCCGAAAACAAGCCTGAAACTCTTTCTAAAGACTGTTGACATCTAGTGGAAGCCCTAGGAACTGCAATCTGGGATGTCTTCCTTTTATATTCCCATTGACAGCCATAGTAATCAAGGGTGCGCTGATTGTGTTTTTTTCTGGATGGATTGTCCTCGGGTTTTCACCTGAAATTTGTAGCACAAGCATATCGCTACACTCATGTAAACATCTGCTACCCATGTGTATGTGACAAATACAATTTGATTTGACCTAGCCACCTTTGCCCAAAATGACATAATGGATCAATCACCATTCAGTCAGAATCTACCCTACACATTTTACCCTAAAGGACAGTAGAAAAAAACATTGTGTCGTTGTGTCGTCTGTGAGTCACAGGGACAGACTCACGGAGGCATGTAACAAAGGGCTTAGCGCTGCAGTGCTCTGGTCCACCAGGCATATCAGTTGGGCAGTGAATCCACTCATTCTATTGATTACAGCCTTCATTAGGAGAGCTACCAGAAACAACTGGAACAGATGAAAAAAGAAAAGCACACGGACCAAACAAAACAACTGAGGACACAAAAGGTGGTCTGCATGTCAACACAACTCATGGAAGCTAGTGATCCTCTGTGTTATGCTGTGTGTGCAAATGAATGAGTGCATCATTCAACAGTCTGCCTTGACATTACAAACAATGAAGGAACTGGAAGTCTGTGGTAAACTAGCCTGAGCTTGAGAGTCTATAGCCAGTCTCTCATGGTGACATTCAACATCTTGGGAAACAAAGGCAGTGACCTGCTTTTTTAAAATTTGGGTCAGCAAGCATTCAACAGGAACTTGAAATGAGAAGCAGTGAGTGTATGCTTTTAATGATTATGTAAGCACAGGCCTGAAGTGTCTGCCTCCAAAGAGGCATCTTAAGCAATAATTGATGTTCGCCGTAGGATGAAAACAGTGGCTTCTTTGCCTCACAGATTGTTTAGTGAGCACTCACTTGTCCATTGTTAGTGAGCTCTATATTTTCCGGTCCCAGAGTCAACAGCATAGAAGGCCAAAGTCCAACTGATCATCCAAGTGCTCATAGGCTCTCAAGTCACAACCTACACATGCCAACATAGATATAAACTGTGTGCTGATGTTTGTGGAATTTGGAGGATGATGGAGGCAACAGGGGAAAGAGTCTCAGAGCCACAAAGTCCCTTGCTCTTGTCAGCATACTTGGGGTCCAACATGTACGCTGCGGCGTGTATGGGCTTCAGGCAGAAGTCTTCACGCTTTTTGATGTATTTCAGAACTGCAGTTTCCTCTGCTTGGAACAACAGTGAAGTGGGCAGGGCGGTACAGATTTCTTCTCTTACATCTGCAAGCAGAGTCTGAACATCAGACAGACATTGGCTCTCAATCCGTGCAATGGCTACTGCTATTGGTTTCAGGAGTTTCAGGCTGATGGGGCTGTCCATATCGGCAGATTGTGATATGGCCATTTCTTTGAGAGACTACTTCCCCTCCAGGAGACTGTCCAAAATGATGACACCACCACCCCAAAGGGTGTTGCTGGGCAGCTTCAATGTGGTGATCTTATTATTCTCAATTTGCTTGGTGAGGTAGATGGCTGCTATAACTTGATGACCCTTCAAATACCAAACCATTTCCTTGGCTCTCTTGTAGAATGTATCCATTGTTTTCAGTGCCATGATGTCCTTGAGGAGCAGTACAGCCAATGGGTGCAATGTGAGGGTAGCGCTCCTCCACTTTAGACCAAGCAGCCTTCATGTTCACAGCATTGTCTGTCACCAGTGCAAATACCTTCTGTGTTCCAAGGTCATTGATGACTGCCTTCAGCTCACACAGAACCCATGGGCCATAGTGCATAAATGTATTTTGTCCCCCCACACCAAACGCGATCATGACACGCAGGTTAAAATATCAAAACAATCTCTGAACCAATTACATTAATTTGGGGAAGGGTCGAAAAGCATTAAACATTTATGGCAATTTAGCTAGTTAGCTTGCAAATGCTAGCTAATTTGTCCTATTTAGCTAGTTTGCTGTTGCTAGCTAATTTGTCCTGAGTTATAAACATTTAGTTGTTATTTTACCTGAAATGCACAAGGTCCCCTACTCCGACAATTAATCTGCACATAAAACTATCAAGACCGAATCATTTCTCGTCATCTCTCCTCCTTCTAGGCTTTTTGTTCTCTAAACTTTATATTGCGATTGGCAATTTTCATAAATTAGGTGCATTACCGCCACTGACCCTGTTCGTCTTTCAGTCACCCACGTGGGTATAACCAATGAGGAGATGGCACGTGGGTACCTGCTTCTATAAACCAATGAGGAGATGGGAGAGGCAGGACTTGCAGCGTGATCTGCGTCAGAAATAGAACTGACTTCTATTTTAGCCCTTGTCATCGCAGACGCTCGTTGGCGCGCGCGAGCAGTGTGTGTACAATAATTTAATAATATAGATTTCTACATTTATTTTGCAATACTCGAGTACGCAACGCGAGCAGTGTAGTCAGTCTGTCATCTGCAATGTAGAGACCGGTGTGTCTGTTGTCCCTTGTGTCTGTGCTCTTGTAGAATACTGGTGCAGGGGTGGAGATGTAGTTAATTATTCCTTGCCCACGGACATTCGACCACCCATCAGAGATGATTGCAATACAGTCTGCTTTCTATGATTCGCTTGACCTTCATTTGAACTCTGTTGAACTCTGTATCCAGCAAATTAGTAGATAAAGCATGTCTGGCTGGAGGGGTGCATGCTGGGTGAAGAACATTTAGAAATCTCTTCCAATACACATTGCCTGTGAGCATCAGAGGTGAACCAGTTGCATACACAGCTCGAGCAAGACATTCATCAGCATTTATCAGACTATGTTCCTCCATTGAGTGAAAAAATCTTCTGATTCCAGGAGGACCATGAGCTATTGCTATCGATAAGGTGTCTGATTCATCATTTTCACCTCGAATAGAAGCAGAAGGACTTTTGTCAGAGGTTGCTTCTTGTGAGCGCTGAGGGAACTTCATGCACTTGGCCAGATGATTCTGCATCTTTGTTGCATTCTTCACATATGGTTTGGCACAGTATTTGCAAATACACCCCGCTTTTTCCTGCAGCTGCAGTGAATTGTCTCCACACGTCAGATTGTGCCCGTGGCATTTTCCTGTAAAGATGAGAAAAAAAAATTGTAAAAGAAAGCCTAATACAATTCCATGTACAGATAAATAGTTTAGCAGTTAGGTTAAACAACTCCTGTAAGATAAATGTTTTATAATGAAAAATGTATGGAAACATGTGAATTAACACTCCTCAGTTAGCAGGCTCAATCAAGCTAAAACCCACATGGTAGCAAAAACTAACTAGCAGAAATAGTTTTAAATGATTTAAATACACTTTGCTGATGGCTACTATTTACTAGGTAACAAAAAATAATGTATGTCATAAAATATATTCACCACCCAGTGTTGTAATCAAAACTTACCAGAAAGCATGTAGTCCTTGGGTCAGACAGTGTAGTAGAGTGGGCTCAATAGCATCTCATTAGTGTGCAAGATCTGGAGAATCAGCTGTACATGTGATGGAAGAGTGCACTGCACATGTGATGGAAGAATGCACTGTGCATGCAGAGGGTTACAATTCCATTGAATTGGGGATACTTTAACCAAAACATCCAACAAGACATAGAATTGCCTTATGTGTATCCCACAAAAAAAGGTTCAATGTTATAAGCTAACTTTTTTTGATGAATTTAAGCAAAATTCCAGGACTTAACTTCTCATGGAAAATATCCGGGAAAATTCTGGAAATTTACTGGAAAGTTTCCGACCCTTTGCAACCCTAGACCTGACATTCTACTAGCTTCTACTTTTAAAAATCCACCTTTCCAGAAACAAGTCTCTCACTGTTGCCGCTTGCTATAGACCACCCTCTGCCCCCAGCTGTGCCCTGGACACCATATGTGAATTGATTGCCCCCCATCTATCTTCGGAGCTCGTGCTGCTAGGTGACCTAAACTGGGACAAGCTTAACAAGCCGGCCATCCTACAATCTAAGCTTGATGCCCTCCATCTCACACAAATGATCAATGAACCCACCAGGTACAACTCCAAATCCGTATACAAGGGCACCCTCATAGATATCATCCTAACCAACTTGCCCTACAAATACACCTCTGCTGTTTTCAACCAAGATCTCAGCAATCACTGCCTCATTGCCTGCATCCGTAATGGGTCTGCGGTCAAACGACCACCCCTCATCACTGTCAAACGTTCCCTTCAGCGAGCAAACGTACACTTCAGCGAGCTGGCCTTTCTAATCGACCTGGCCCGGTATCCTGGAAGGATATTGACCTCATCCCATCAGTAGAGGATGCCTGGGTATTCTTTAAAAGTGCTTTCCTCACCATCTTAAATAAGCATGCCCCATTCAAAATGTAGAACCAAGAACAGATATAGCCTTTGGTTCTCTACAGACCTGACTGCCCTTGACCAGCACAATAACATCCTGTGGCGTTCTGCATTAGCATCGAATAGCCCCAGTCATATGCAACTTTTCAGGGAAGTTAGGAACCAATATACACAGGCAGTTAAGAAAGCTAAGGCTAGCTTTTTCAAGCAAAAATTTGCATCCTGTAGCACGAACTAAAAAAAGTTCTGAGACACTGCAAAGTCCATGGAGAATAAGAGCACCTCCTCCCAGCTGCCCACTGCACTGAGGCTAGGAAACACTGTCACCACCAATAAATCCACTATAATTGAGAATTTCAATAAGCATTTTTCTACGGCTGGCCATGCTTTCCACCTGGCTACCCCTATCCCGATCAACATCCCTCCACTCCCCACAGCAACTTGCCCAAGCATCCCCATGTCTCATTCACCCATTGTTGCAACCCCTATCACTAGCCTGTTCAACCTCTCTTTCGTATCATCTGAGATTCCCAAAGATTGGAAAGCTGCCGCGGTCATTCCCCTCTTCAAAGGTAGAGACACTCTAAACCCAAACTGCTACAGACCTATATCTATCCTACCCTGCCTTTCTAAGGTCTTCGTAAGCCAAGTTAACAAACAGATTACAGACCATTTTGAATCCCACCGTACCTTCTCCGCTTTGCAATCTGGTTTCAGAGCTGGTCATGGGTGCACCTCAGACACGCTCAAGGAACTAAACGATATCATAACCGCCATTGATAAGAGACATTACAGTGCAGCCGTATTCATTGACCTGGCCAAGGCTTTCGACTCTGTCAATCACCAAATTCTTATCGGCAGACTGAACAGCCTTGGTTTCTCAAATGATTGCCTCGCCTGGTTCACCAACTGCTTCTCTGATAGAGTTCAGTGTGTCAAATTGGAGGGCCTGTTGTCCGGACTAGAGGTTGACCGATTATGATTTTTCAACACCGATGCCGATTATTGGAGGACTCAAAAAAAAGCCGATGCCGATCAATCGGCCGATTTTTTTTGCATGTATTTTTTTTTGTAATAATGACAATTACAACAATACTGAATGAACACTTATTTTAACTTAATATAATACATCAATAAAAATCAATTTAGCCTCAAATAAATAATGAAACATGTTCAATTTGGTTTAAATAATGCAAAAACAAAGTGTTGGAGAAGTCGGCCATTAATTGGTCGACCTCTAGTCCGGACGTCTGGCAGTCTCTATGTGGGTGCCACAGGGTTCAATTCTCGGGCCGACTCTCTTCTCTGTATACATCAGTGATGTCGCTCTTGCTGCTGGTGATTCTGATTCACCTCTACGCAGACGACACCATTCTGTATACCTCTGGCCCTTCTTTGGACACAGTGTTAACTAACCTCCAGACGAGCTTCAATGCCATACAACTCTCCTTCTGTGGCCTCCAACTGCTCTTAAATGCAAGTAAAACTAAATGCATGCTCTTCAACCGATCGCTGCCCGCACCTGTCCGCCCGTCCAGCATCACTACTCTGGACGGTTCAGACTTTGAATATGTGGACAACTACAAATACCTGGGTGTCTGGTTAGACTGTAAACTCTCCTTCCAGAATCACATTAAGCATCTCCAATCCAAAATTAAATCTAGAATCGGCTTCCTATATCGGAACAAAGTATCCTTCACTCATGCTGCAAAACATACCCTCGTAAAACTGACCATCATACCAATCCTGGACTTCGGCGATGTAATTTACAAAATAGCCTCCAACACTCTACTTAACAAATTGGATGCAGTCTATCACAGTGCCATCCGTTTTGTCACCAAGGCCCCATATACTACCCACCACTGCGACCTGTACACTCTTGTTGGCTGGCCCTCGCTTCATACTCGTCACCAAACCCACTGGTTCCAGGTCATCTACAAGTCTTTGCTTGGCAAAGCCCCGCCTTATCTCAGTTCACTGGTCACCATAGCAGCACCCACCCATAGCACGTGCTCCAGCAGGTATATCTCACTGGTCACCCCCAAAGCCAATTCTTCCTTTGGTTGCCTTTCCTTCTAGTTCTCTGCTGCCAATGACTGGAACGAACTGCAAAACTGCTGGAGACTCATATCTCCCTCCCTAGCTTTAAGCACCAGCTGTCAGAGCAGCTCACAGATCACTGGACCTGTACATAGCCCATCCAACTACCTCATCCCCATACTGTATTTATTTATCTTGCTCCTTTGCACCCCAGTATCTCTACTTGCACATTCACACACAAACACATACATACACATATATACATACATACATACATACATATATATATATATTCTGCACATCTACCATTCCAGTGTTTAATTGCTATATTGTAATTACTTCGCCACCATGGCCTATTTATTGCCTTATCTCCCTTATCCTACCTCATTTGCACATACCGTGTATAGAATTTTCTACTGTATTATTGACTGTATGTTTGTTTATTCCATGTGCAACTCTGTGTTGTTGTATGTGTCGAACTGCTTTGCTTAATCTTGGCAAGGTCGCAGTTGCAAATGAGAACTTGTTCTCAACTAGCCTACCTGATAAAATAAAGGTGTAATATATAAAAATATATATATATATTTTTTACATCTAATCAGATGCCTGTGTGAGCCATTCTGACGCAACTCAATGACATACTGGTGGATTTCACACTCCATAGGGTCCTCCTATACACTAAACATCCTAAAGCAGACAAGTAAACACTCTGCTACCTGAGATAAGCCCAAAAACTAAATTCAAGTTGCCATAGAAGGAAAGAGGTTATTCAAATGGCGTTACTGTTGGAGTCAAATGTAAGTTTAATACATTGATCTGCCAACGTGGGAAAAAAAATACATTTGAATATTTGACGTTGACAAAATTGGGACACCACTCATTGCAACGCCGCATCCGTCACTTCAACAGTAAAGAGGCGATGTATAGGCTAGCAATAAATAACAACAACGTTTCACTTTTTATTGAATAATAGTAGAGGCCTTTATTATTATTTTTTGTATGTACAATTTAACAAGAGGTGTTCTAGTTAGAGGAATAGCATACGGATCAGACCGTTCTGTGTCGCTGCAACTTTGCCTACAAAAAGGCTACATAACAAGCCAGAAGAATGCAGTGGAAAGGCTTTGTTAGTAAACTATCGTAATCCATTAGCCATACCACGGAGCTATTGTTGCCTTGCTGACAGCAGTTCGATTATTCCTGCTAAAACCTTCGCTTGCCCATTCCTCGTGTGGAATAGGTTCGGCTGAATCGGAAATTAATCACAGTAAAAGTGGCCATTAAAGCAAACAAGTCCAGTGCAAACACGCAAAGAAACATTTCGGTAGCCTGTTAGCCACGTTCATAACCCTGTAATTACATGTCGGTTGCTACGTCCACTTTGACTAGTGCGCGGAGACTTGACAAGTTTTGTAAATGTTCATTAATAATATAGGTCGTTGACTGAATAGTTTGAAATGTCATACCTTGAGCCGACTTCAATATGCTCGAGCCTTCCTTTCCTTCTCTTTTTACAGAAATTATTCTTCCTTTCAAGTTGATTCCCGACTCAAGTTATGATAATTCCTTTTAGATTTTTTTTTGTCAACGGCACACATCCCCTTTGTAACACCGAGCATCACGCATAGATCGACGCCATATCCAACGAGAGAATGCCTTTAGTTGCACTTTGCCTCGACTTTTCAACAAATTCCATGTTTTTTTAGCGAGAAAATAAACTCAAGACGTGACCCTTTGCTTGGATTTGTTTTCCTGAAAAAAAGACATCCTTGCACGGCGCTTGGTTGGGTGGGTGGTGTGGCCTATCCGGAGGCTGTTTGCTGACTGGTTCAAATCTGTAATGAGTCGGGAATTGTCAGCTTGCGAGCGCCGTCTAGCTGTATGGGCGAGCAATATAGGTAGGTCATATAATAGGCCTCCAGTACTCATTAAATATTTAAAGTGTAGTTTATGAGTATTTAAAAGCCACAGTCTGGAAAATTGTAAACAATCAAAGAGTGGGTTACCAACATGTTAACAATGGAGCAAATGCATGCAATGACAGCTACAGATGCACTTTCACTAGATTGCTCTGTTATACTTCTTATGGCTGTGGGCAGTATTGAGTAGCTTGGATGAATATGGTGCCCAAAGTAAACTACCTGCTACTGGGGCCCAGTTGCTAATATATGCATATTATCAGTATATTTGGATAGACAGCACTCTGAAGTTTCTAAAACTGTTTGAATGATGTATGTGAGTATAACAGCACTTATATGGCAGGCAACAACCTGAGAAAAAATCCAACCAGGAAGTGGGAAATCTGAGGTTTGTATTTTTTCAAGTAATTTCCTATCGAATATACAGTGTCTATGGGGTCATATTGCACTTCCTAGGGCTTCCACTAGATGTCAACAGTCTTTAGAACCTTGTTTGAGGCTTCTACTGTGAAGGAGGGGGGAATGAGAGCTGATTGAGTCAGGGGTCTGGCAGAGTGCCATGAGCTGAACACGCTCACTCAGGTGAGAGTTAGCTGCGTTCCATTGCATTTCTACAGACAAAGGAATTCTCCGGTTGAAACATTATTGAAGATTTATGATAAAAACATCATAAAGATTGATTCTATACTTCGTTTGACATGTTTCTATGAACTGTAATATGACTTTTCGTCTGAACTTTCGCATGGACTTTCCCGCGCCTCGTGAGTTTGAAAGTGTGTACTAAACGCGCAAACAAAAAGGAGGTATTTGGACATAAATGATGGACTTTATCGAACAAATCAAACATTTATTGTGGAACTGGGATTCCTGGGAGTGCATTCTGATGAAGATCATCAAATGTAAGTGAATATTTATAATGCTATTTCTGACTTCTGTTGACTCCACAACATGGCGGATATCTGTATGGCTTGTTTTTGTCTCTGAGCGCTGTACTCAGATTATTGCATGGTGTGCTTTTTCGGGTAAAGCTTTTTTTAAATCTGACACAGCGCTTGCATTAAGGAGAAGTTTATCTAAAGTTCCATGCATATCAATTGTATTTTCATAAACATTTATGAAAGAGTATTTCTGTAAATTGATGTGGCTCTCTGCAAAATCACCGGATGTTTTGGAAGCAAAACATTACTGAACGTAACATGCCAATGTAAACTGAGATTTTTGTATATAAATATGAACTTTATCGAACAAAACATACAGTATATCACAAAAGTGAGTACACCCCTCACATTTTTGTAAATATTTGAGTATATCTTTTCATGTGACAGCACTGAAGAAATGACACTTTGCTACAATGTAAAGTAGTGAGTGTACAGCTTGTATAACAGTGTAAATTTCCCCTCGAAATTACTCAACCCTGTTATAATTACTCAACACAAAGTGTGCATACATACACCTGCATCTTCTCTAGGGATTTCAGATTCTTTACCGACTGACACCTGTGCAGTTGCGGTGTGAAGATTGTAGATCAGAACCTTTTAAACAATCAAACAAGCCTAAATAATTCAATAATAAGCTATATACCTAATACATTATTTACTTGTGTGTTTTGTCTTATGTGTATTCTTACAAAATAAGTGGCCTGGCCACAATGATAGTTGATTGCACTTAATGGTCTTCAGTGTGGAATTTACAGTCATCACTGAAGTACCACTGTCCTCCAACTGAGGGCGACCGGTTACATAAAGTTGATCCTGACCATGGATTCTGACTTCTCCAGAGAAAGAGTATTCGGCTTCTGTAACTATTTTCAAAATTATACTTTTTTTATGAAAGAAAATATGCATTCTTCCCGATTGCTTAAGTTAATTTCTTATCAAAAAAGCCAAGGTGATTATTCAAATATGATATTTTTACAATGATTATCTTGTGGTTGGCACAGGCCATCAGTTCCTAAATCCATTATCTTCTGCACTCTTCTATTCAAGCTGACATCCTATAACATTTCCTGAATGACAATATGAATGTGCATTTAGAGCAATACAATCTGGTCAAATGTGTTGTTATTGATGTCACATGTCTGAGTTTGTCTGCACAAACTGTATTGTAGCACATGCCCTGAGAATAGTGTTTTCTAACTTGAGTGCATCATATCTAGACCTTTAGATAAGTATGTTTACAGTAACCAGGCTGTATGTTTACTCTTTAAGAGTCTCATAATGACGAACATACGTTTCAGCAATACCCACAACCTCCTGGTTCCTAGCGACCTATGACACATGACACAGCTTGCTATTATTTTTGTTGTGTTGACCTTATGTCTTCCCATGTAATCTGATTATACATTACAAATGTGATATGGTCATTCTGCACTAGCTAAATATTCATGTAGAACTCATCAACTGTGAACCATTGCCATAGTGGGCTGCAGTCAGTGTTAATTTTCTCAAGGTGTCAAGCAAGCAGGCTTCATTTTAAGGTGAAACATTTCATATGATTTTTTTCGATACCATTTGATTTCAATTAAACCAAATTATATAAAACCAGTCTTCAATATGATTGCATGTATAGTATGTTTTTTGGACTATGGTGTGTTTTTTAGTCTGGGCCCTGTTATAGTGACTCCTCACTTTGGATGATGATGATGGGAAGGCTTGATAAAGGCCCAGTGTCTATCTGATTCTATCATACAGGAAGTGCTGCTGGAAAGTGTTTGTGTTACTAAGAAAGGGTCTGTTGTCCAGAAGCTGAGAGAACCTGACGTTAGCCACAGAGGACTAAGTAGAGCAATGTTTGCTCTTTTTAGGGGACTCACTGGGTTCCTTGTTCGAACAAAAGCGGTTCTGCTGGACCACAGATCAAATATCTACAGCAAGCCACCAAAGGACAAGATTGGGCCTGGTGTAGGAATCAAAGCTTTCCATTTTTCTGTCTAACATTTTATATATATATACAGTGCCTTGCGAAAGTATTCGGCCCCCTTGAACTTTGCGACCTTTTGCCACATTTCAGGCTTCAAACATAAAGATATAAAACTGTATTTTTTTGTGAAGAATCAACAACAAGTGGGACACAATCATGAAGTGGAACGACATTTATTGGATATTTCAAACTTTTTTAACAAATCAAAAACTGAAAAATTGGGCGTGCTAAATTATTCAGCCCCTTTACTTTCAGTGCAGCAAACTCTCTCCAGAAGTTCAGTGAGGATCTCTGAATGATCCAATGTTGACCTAAATGACTAATGATGATAAATACAATCCACCTGTGTGTAATCAAGTCTCCGTATAAATGCACCTGCACTGTGATAGTCTCAGAGGTCCGTTAAAAGCGCAGAGAGCATCATGAAGAACAAGGAACACACCAGGCAGGTCCGAGATACTGTTGTGAAGAAGTTTAAAGCCGGATTTGGATACAAAAAGATTTCCCAAGCTTTAAACATCCCAAGGAGCACTGTGCAAGCGATAATATTGAAATGGAAGGAGTATCAGACCACTGCAAATCTACCAAGACCTGGCCGTCCCTCTAAACTTTCAGCTCATACAAGGAGAAGACTGATCAGAGATGCAGCCAAGAGGCCCATGATCACTCTGGATGAACTGCAGAGATCTACAGCTGAGGTGGGAGACTCTGTCCATAGGACAACAATCAGTCGTATATTGCACAAATCTGGACTTTATGGAAGAGTGGCAAGAAGAAAGCCATTTCTTAAAGATATCCATAAAAAGTGTTGTTTAAAGTTTGCCACAAGCCACCTGGGAGACACACCAAACATGTGGAAGAAGGTGCTCTGGTCAGATGAAACCAAAAGTGAACTTTTTGACAACAATGCAAAACGTTATGTTTGGCGTAAAAGCAACACAGCTCATCACCCTGAATACACCATCCCCACTGTCAAACATGGTGGTGGCAGCATCATGGTTTGGGCCTGCTTTTCTTCAGCAGGGACAGGGAAGATGGTTAAAATTGATGGGAAGATGGATGGAGCCAAATACAGGACCATTCTGGAAGAAAACCTGATGGAGTCTGCAAAAGACCTGAGACTGGGACGGAGATTTGTCTTCCAACAAGACAATGATCCAAAACATAAAGCAAAATCTACAATGGAATGGTTCAAAAATAAACGTATCCAGGTGTTAGAATGGCCAAGTCAAAGTCCAGACCTGAATCCAATCGAGAATCTGTGGAAAGAACTGAAAACTGCTGTTCACAAATGCTCTCCATCCAACCTCACTGAGCTCGAGCTGTTTTGCAAGGAGGAATGGGAAAAAATTTCGGTCTCTCAATGTGCAAAACTGATAGAGACATACCCCAAGCGACTTACAGCTGTAATCGCAGCAAAAGGTGGCGCTACAAAGTATTAACTTAAGGGGGCTGAAAAAGTTTGCACGCCCAATTTGTCAGTTTTTGATTTGTTAAAAAAGTTTGAAATATCCAATTAATGTCATTCCACTTCATGATTGTGTCCCACTTGTTGTTGATTCTTCACAAAAAAATACAGTTTTATATCTTTATGTTTGAAGCCTGAAATGTGGCAAAAGGTCGCAAAGTTCAAGGGGGCCGAATACTTTCGCAAGGCACTGTATATATAGATTAAGGCCTAATATACAGTATATATACGTATAAAAGGTCATCTTATTACCAAAAAAACGTTGTTTTGGAATTGTCTCTTTTGGCATTTATTTCATTATGTCAATATTAAGAATTTATTTAGATCTTTTGCATTATTTTCTTGTTGTTGTCTGTAAATATTTTAAAGTGCTATACACTATATTATCATCCAATGTCAGAATTGTAGGGTCAGGCAGGTTTAGGCAAAGCTCATAGGAATTTAATTAAAAGAAAGCTAACTTTTACAAGTTGTTTCCCACTGAACTCCTAACATCACACAATAAACTATAACATAACATCAAAGTTTCAGTATCAGGCAGCCATATCTGTAACATATCACTTTACATTCTCTAATGTGGTGAATTCAAGTGAGGTGGGTTTTCCAGCCGAGAGAGAAATATGTTTTATTTATTTGTTATTTATAAGTTAGTAGAGCCAAGCTCTCCCCTCAGAATGATGACTGAGATGTGAGACAGAGCCCAATGTTGGTCCAGCTGTCCGCTCTGCTCTCCTCAGGGACATCCACAGGGTTTTTTAACGGATCATTTATCGGTGTTGCTATGAAGTCTACAGTGCCAGGGGAGGATGCTGTGGAGGCAGGGGGATGGAGACTGTGCTAGGGAGACAACGATATATTATCATCAGAGCCAAGGTTCATGAGCCTCTGGGGGGGAAGGTCAATTGGTCCGCCAAGCTGTAAACTTACAGCTTGAGGGGAAGTTGGTTTCTATGAGAGAAAGAGATAGAGAGTGAGAGAGAGGGAGCGAGGGAGAGAGGGAGAGAGAGAGCGAGAGATGGCTTTACACAAAGCATAAAAACCTGAACAAGGTAATTACAGTGTTATTACACTGTAACGTAGCCTAGCAGTTAGCACGTTGGGCCAGTAAGCAAAAGGTTTCTAGTTCAAATCCCCAAGCTGACAAGGTGAAAAATCTGTAGATGTGCCCTTGAGGAAGGCACTTAACCCTAATTGCTTTAGGGCCACCAATGATAATGGCAGACCCTGGCCATGACTCCACTCGCAGAGGTGTCTCAGTGAGAATTGGGATATGCAAAAAACATATTTCCAATTTACACATATTATATTATTAATACATGCTTGTACATGTGTGAAATAGGACAAATATAAGCACCCATCAAATTACACTGAACAAAAATATAAACGCAACATGTAAAGTGTTGGTCCCATGTTTCATGAGCTGAAATAAAAGATCCCTGAAATGTTCCATATGCACAAACAGCTTGTTTCTCTCAAAACATTTGTCTACATCCCTGTTCATGAGCATTTCTCCTTTGCCAAGATAATCCATCCACCTGACAGGTGTGGCATATCAAGAAGCTGATTAAACAGCATGATCATTACACAAATGTACCTTGTCCTGGGGACAATAAAAGGCCACTCTAAAATGTGCAGTTTTGTCTCACAACACAATGCCACAGATGTCTAAAGTTTTGAGGGAGCGTGCAATTGGCATGATGACTGCAGGAATGTTCACCAGAGCTGTTGGAAGCTAATGTAATGTTAATTTCTCTAGCATAAGCTGCCTCCAACGTCGTTTTAGAGAATTTGGTAGAATGTCCAACCCGCCTCACAACCACAGACCATGTGTATAGCGTCGTGTGGGCGAGCGGTTTGCTGATGTCAACATTGTGAGCAAAGTGCCCCATTGTGGCGGTAGGGGTTATGGTATGGGCAGGCATAAACTACGGACAACGAACACAATGACATTTATCGATTGGCAATTTGAATACACAATAATACGCAACTTTTTTAAGGTATCTGTAACCAACAGAACCTTATCTGTATTTCCGGTCATGTGACATCCATAGATTAAGGCCTAATGAATTTATTTTAATTGACTAATTCCCTCATATGAACTGTAACTCAGTAAAGTCTTTGAAATTGTTACATGTTGCATTTATATTTTTGTTCAATATATTATTATTATTATTATTACAAGACTAAGGAGTTACATTCAGGTGGTGCCTGTTAACCGTTTGATTCAGTAGTTGCACAGCAATGTTTTACATGCTAAATATGTATGTGATCTTCTTGTTTCCCTCACAGCAATCTCTCTTCACAATGTCAGTATTTGCGTTCACTCTCCTAGTCCCGGCTGGATGAATCATGCACCGTATCCCAGTTTACCGCCAGAGACCCCTCCAGAACACTCACTCGGCTCCACCAAAATGTATAAAAGGACATCACTGAAAAATCACTGAGCCACAAAAACTGCCTAAATGTAGCTAATCTTAAAAATGTATAAGATTAATTAATGTATAAACACATAAACTAAACCGCAATCATTTACCAAGTGGATGGTATAATGTTTAATATTTGTAATTTATTTAGTTTCTAAAGAGGTTGAATCATGAAATTGAGTATTTTTGTCTTGATGGCATTGCATTGTTGCTTGTCTTTATTGCAGACACTTAACATTGTTTCAGCAGACTGACACCCAGCCCACTCAGTTTTCACCTCCAAAATTCCAATCTGCATGTGCCTTCAGTTGAATGAGTGATTTTTGAGATCTTCTAGTGGACATACAGAACCAGGCTCCAGACACAGGATGTTGTTACTTTATCAGATGGAGATGGGAAGGGGAATACTCTAGCCCTGGTTCTTGACAAACACTAAGATCTGTTGAGAAGTATAGTTAAGGTTGTAGTGTCTATTCTCTTGCCTCAGAACTGAAATTCTTGTTTATCTTTTAGCTGGGGTGAACTGGGAATAATTCTAATTGCTTCCTGTAAAGAAAAGAAAACCATTCCTGATATACTGTACCAGTCAAAAGCTTGGACACACATACTCATTCAAGGGTTTTTCTTTATTTTTACTATTTTCTACATTGTAGAATAATACTGAAGACATCACATCTATGAAATTGTCACGTTCGTTATAAGGATCGGAACAATGTATGCGTACATTCTTATTTATTAAAAGAATGAAACAATTCACAAACGAACAAAATAACAAAACGCTATACAAACGAGTGCTGACAGGCAACTACACATAGACAAGATCCCACAAACACCAAAGGGAAATGGCTACCTAAATATGATCCCCAATCAGAGACAACGATAAACAGCTGTCTCAGCTGTCTCTGATTGGGAATCATATCAGGCCAACATAGATATACAAAAACCCCATGACCTACAAAAACGAACGTACCCACCCTAGTCACACCCTGACCTAACCAAAATAGAAAGAAACAGATATCTCAGGTCAGGGCGTGACAGGAATAACACATATGGAATCATGTAGTAACCAAAAAATAATGTGTTAATCAAATCAAAACACATGTTATATTTGAGATTCTTCAAAGTAGCCACCCTTTGCCTTGATGACAGCTTTGCACACTCTTGGTATTCTCTCAACTAGCTTCATGAGGTGCTCACCTGGAATGCATTTCAATTAACAGGTGTGCCTTGTTAAAAGTTAATTTGTGGAATTTATTTCCTTCTTAATGAGTTTGAGCCAGTCAGTTGTGTTGTGACAAGGTAGGGGTGGTAAACAGAAGCTAGCCCTATTTGGTAAAATACCAAGTCCATGTTATGGCAAGAACAGCTCAAATAAGCAACGAGAAACAACAGACCGTCATTACTTTAATTAAGACATGAAGGTCAGTCAATGATTTCAGAAAATTCAGAAAGTTTCAAGAACTTTCAATGTATCTTCAAGTGCAGTTGCAAAAACCATCAAGCACTATGATGAAACTGGCTCTCATGAGGACCGCCACTGAAAGGAAGACCCAGAGTTACCTCTGCTGCAGAGGATAAGTTCATTACAGTTACCAGCCTCAGAAATTGCAGCCCGAATAAATGCTTCACAGAGTTCAAGTAAGACATCAACAGATCTCAACATCAACTGTTCAGAGGAGACGGCATGAATCAGGCCTTCATGGTCAAATTGCTGCAAAAAAACACTACTTAAGGACACCAGTAATAATAAGAGACTTGCTTGGACCAAGAAACACGAGCAATGGACATTAGACCGGTGGAAATCTGTCCTTTGGTCTGGAGTCCAAATTTGAGATTTTTGATTCCAACCGCAGTGTCTTTGTGAGACGCAGTGTGGGTGAATGGATGATCTCCGCATGTGTATTTGCCACTGTAAAGCATGGAGGAGGTGTTAGGGTGTGGGGGTGTCAGTGTCAGTGATTTATTTAGAATTCAAGGTACTCTTGAACAGCATGTCTACCACAGCATTCTGCAGCGATACGCCATCCCATCTGGTTTGCACTTAGTGGGACTATAATTTGTTTTCAACAGGACAATGAACTCCAGGCTGTGTAAGGGCTATTTGACAAAGGAGAGTGCTGCATCAGATGACCTGGCCTCCACAATCACCTGACCTCAACCCAATTGTGATGGTTTGGGATAAATTGGACCGCAGAGTGAAGGAAAAGCAGCCAACAAGTGCATTCCAGGTGACTACCTCATGAAGCTGGTTGAGAGAATGTCAAAGCTGTCATCAAGGCAAAGGGTGGCTACTTTGAAGAATATAAAATATATTTTGATTTGTTTAACACTTTTTTGGTTACTACATGATTCCATGTGTCATTTCATAGTTTGATCAAATCAAATCAAACTTTGATCTCTTCGCTATTATTCTACAATGTAGAAAATAGTACAAATAAAGAAAACCCCTTGAATGAGTCAGTGTCTCCAAACACTGTGTCTCCAAACACTGTGTCTCCAAACACTGTCAAAACAGTTTGACTCATACTGTAAATAGTCAGTTGCCATAACTCCCCAGTGACAATGGAAAGACTGTTGGAAAAGCAAAAAACTACAGTGGGGCAAAAAAGTATTTAGTCAGCCACCAATTGTGCAAGTTCTCCCTCTTAAAAAGATGAGAGAGGCCTGTAATTTTCATCATAGGTACACTTCAACTGACAGACACAATTAGAAAAAAAATCCAGAAAATCACATTGTAGGACTATTAATTAATTTATTTGCAAATTATGGTGGAAAATAAGTATTTGGTCAATAACAAAAGTTTATATCAATACTTTGTTATATACACTTTGTTGGCAATGACAGAGGTCAAACGTTTTCTGTAAGTCTTCACAAGGTTTTCACACACTGTTGCTGGTATTTTGGCCCATTCCTCCATGCAGATCTCCTCTAGAGCAGTGATGTTTTGGGGCTGTTGCTGGGCAACACGGACTTTCAACTCCCTCCAAAGATTTTCTATGGGGTTGAGATCTGGAGACTGGCTAGGCCACTCCAGGACCTTGAAATGCTTCTTACGAAGCCACTCCTTCGTTGCCCGGGCGGTGTGTTTGGGATCATTGTCATGCTGAAAGACCCAGCCACATTTCATCTTCAATGCCCTTGCTGATGGAAGGAGGTTTTCACTCAAAATCTCACGATACATGGCCCCATTCATTCTATCCTTCACACGGATCAGTCGTCCTGGTCCCTTTGCAGAAAAACAGCCCCAAAGCATGATGTTTCCACCCCCATGCTTCACAGTAGGTATGGTGTTCTTTGGATGCAACTCAGCATTCTTTGTCCTCCAAACACGACGAGTTGAGTTTTTACCAAAAAGTTATATTTTGGTTTCATCTGACCATATGACATTCTCCCAATCTTCTTCTGGATCATCCAAATGCGCTCTAGCAAATTTCAGACGGGCCTGGACATGTACTGGCTTAAGCAGGGGGACACGTCTGGAACTGCAGGATTTGAGTCCCTGGCGACGTAGTGTGTTACTGATGGTAGGCTTTGTTACTTTGGTCCCAGCTCTCTGCAGGTCATTCACTAGGTCCCCGTGTGTTTCTGGGATTTTTGCTCACCGTTCTTGTGATCATTTTGACCCCATGGGGTGAGATCTTGCGTGGAGCCCCAGATCAAGGGAGATTATCAGTGGTCTTGTATGTCTTCCATTTCCTAATAATTGCTCCCACAGTTGATTTCTTTAAACCAAGCTGCTTACCTATTGCAGATTTAGCCTTCCCAGCCTGGTGCAGGTCTACAATTTTGTTTCTGGTGTCCTTTGACAGCTCTTTGGTCTTGGCCATAGTGGAGTTTGGAGTGTGACTGTTTGAGGTTGTGGACAGGTGTCTTTTATACTGATAACAAGTTCAAACAGGTGCCATTAATACAGGTAACGAGTGGAGGACAGAGGAGCCTCTTAAAGAAGAAGTTACAGGTCTGTGAGAGCCAGAAATCTTGCTTGTTTGTAGGTGACCAAATACTTATTTTCCACCATAATTTGCTAATATATATTTTTTTAATCCTACAATGTGATTTTCTGGATTTTTTTCTTCTAATTTTGTCTCTCATAGTTGAAGTGCACCTATGATGATAATTACAGTCCTCTCTCATCTTTTTATGTGGGAGAACATGCACAATTGGTGGCTAACTAAATACTTTTTTGCCCCACTGTATAGGAAGCAATTTCCCTTCACCACTACATACTGCGGTTCTCAAATTGCCTGTAGTAGTTTGATAGTATCCTTCCTAAACATGGTCTTTGTGCATACTGTCAAAATACATTGTTTAAAAATGCTACCCCTGATGCTCTTTATAAATTACAGTTACAAAATCTCTGAAAACCATCTGGATTATAAATTATGTAAAATAGTGATATATATAGCCTATAGTTTAAGAGGAGCAAGTATACCACCACCTTTGAAACTCACTCTTTGAATCTCAGCTGATTCAACAGAGCTTTAGCAGCTTCGTGTTGAGTCGGGTGTTAAATATCACTTTCTTGAATGACAATTTGTCAGAGTCGGACCAGTCCATTTTGAAAGGTATGTGCTGATTCGGGTCTGGCTTTTCTATCAGCACAATGACATATACATTCCCAAATTATAAAAATGTCCACTGCATGCATTTCAATTATTTACAAGGCCAATGCAATTGATTGCAATTTCTGTTAACATGCTTTTTATGGAAGCAGTGGTACAACCAGAGCGAGCCTGTGAGCGAGGGGGGATTATTCACTTTTCCAAGACTGAGGGGGAACACCACCGTAGGGCGAAAAAACATTTGACAGTGTTTGTTTTAGGATTCGTGAAGTGTTTCCACAATGTCTACGAAAGCAGAGCAATGTAAGTACCATTATTTAAAATCCACCCATTTTTAGGTGAAATTTTCTAGTAAGAAAGCGAAGGAGGGGAGCTGTCCTTGGTGATGAAACCGCGGTTGCTAAGGCAGGTTGCAACACGTACTCGCTCTGCAGATGATGGCTCTAGGTAGGGGCTAGTGTAGGGGATGCGCTATTTTTTGGCGGTGGTCAACACAACGATATGGGGAAAACATAATAATAGATATTAACCTTTCATTTTTGATTGACACGTTGAAAGAAAGGTGGGTGCGGAGAAAGAGATGTAGGTTATTGGTTTCAAGGTCGATTTGACAAATGCTCCGCTAAACAATATGGTGGCATTGGCGATCAGTAATGTGGTTGCTTTGCTTGTTCTTTTACTTACTTGACATAATATGAGACGAGTTTTTTTCTTCATCATTTGCGTCTGAAACAGGTGGATAAGCATACTGCGGTTACACTGTATATGATCAACTGAATCAATGCACAGTGTAATAAACAATTGGTGGTTTGTTGTTGTTGTCAGTCAACACACCTTGGAGAACTCAACATTACTCAAGTAGGCATGTGTTACTTGGTTTCGAATAGGCCTATAGTAATAACTGGAAGAAACAAGTTAATATAGGCCCATCTACATTTATTTGGTATAAAGCCTGCTCAATATCGACTTGAAATGTACTTGGCCATGTTTGGGGCAAAATAGAATGTTCTATAGGCTAATCTATGGTCCCATGTAGGCTATGTATTGTAAACATCGCAAGAAAGGGAAATAATCACCATTTCAACTCTAGCCAATAGATGATTTGTGTTGTTTCTCCTTCCTTCAGTACATAGACATTACTGAATTGGTCGGACATTAGTTTGCACAAGTTTCACAAATTTTAGCCCTTAAAACAACAGTTGAAATTGTTTTTTGTCAGGCAAAAACTAGAGACAGTAAATGTCCAGATTTTGCACCTTTGCTAATCTCATCCACCCAGTAGGCAAGTTAGCCTGTGAATGAGGTTACACCTTTGCTCACATTTCTGGTTTCGCAAAGTGTGTCTGAAGGTAGCCTATTTTGGCAATGCAGTCATTCATTGCTATGAAATTTGCAAAAAATAACACACTCATACACCCACATAGATAACCTAAACACACTAATTGACTTACACATACACGCACACACGCACGCACGTACCCACACACACACACACACACACACACACACACACACACACACACACACACACACACACACACACACACACACACACACACACACACACACACACACACACACACACACACACACACACACACACACAAACAAAGCCTGTGGGTGTTGTTGTTATTTTTGGGACTTGTCATTTGCAGGTCAGCGAAAGCTAACCACTATTCCTCTCTGAGTCACAAAATGGCACCAAAACGACCCATTCCAGGGCTGGTTGTGACCTAGCTGGACAAACACAAATGCCACTTAAAGAGAGACAATGAAGGTTCACAGAGACCCTCTCCCTTTGCCATGCTTATGGGGCAGCATATCAATGACCAGGCTTATACTGTACCAACCATAACCCATTGCCCCCCCCCCCCCCCCCCCCCCCTGATGTGATAAGGCTTCATCAGATGTCATATGTTTGTCACTCTGCTCTTTATCTTGTTTAGTTGCCTCTAAGATAAGATACTTGCAAGAGTATCACAACCGCGTGCAACACAATATTTACCCCGTGCCCTCCGGAACAGACATTGCAAACACATTGAAATACTTTTCCCAAACCCTGCTCAGGTAAGTAGCCTGCGCTGGAACCACAGGTGAAGTAAAGGAGTGTAACAATATTTGGTGTTTAGTTTCAGAGGAGAGGTGACTGGGGTTAAGCCTAATTCTAATACATGCACAGCAATAAGACAGGATTACTGCTGGTAGGAAGTCAGTTGGAATTAAAAGATAGAAGTGGAAATATGGGAAAAGGTATTCTACAATGTAACTTTATAGTGTGCATCATCATTTAAGAATCCTAGTGGAAAACCCTCAGGTAATTTTCAGAGAGGGAATTGTCTTGCTCCATCCTCTGCCTTTGTGATACCATATGCTTCATGTTGCTGTATGAGGACCATGATCCTACAGTATCTCATCAGTGCACTGTAACAATCTGACCAAACTGGACGCGTGCATGCGCCATCGTGCCATGTTGATTTTGTACCCCCACACCAGACATGACAATCAGGATCAGGACACGCAGGTTGAAATATCAAAACAAACTCTGAACCAATTATATTAATTTGGGGACAGGTCGAAAAGCATTAAACATTTATGGCAATTTAGCTAGCTAGCTTGCTGTTGCTAGCTAATATGTCCTGGGATAGAAACATTGGGTTGTTATTTTACCTGAAATGCACAAGGTCCTCTACTCCGACAATTAATCCACAGATAAAACAGTATATACCAGATTCCTTTCACGTTATCTCTCCTCCTTCCTCAGGCTTCTTTTTGAATTCTTTGGACTTTATATAGCGGTTGGCAACCAACTTTATGGTGCATTACTACAACTGACTGGAGTGTGGACGTCAGTTCATCTTTCATTCACCCACGTGGATATATGCCCATAAACACCAATGAGGAGATGGGAGAGGCCGGACTTGCAGTGCATTGAACGTCACAAATAGAACCTATTTCTATTTTACCGCCTGGCCTGCCAGACACTTGCTGAGGCGCGCGAGCAGTGTGGGTGCAATGATTGAATAACATGTATGTGTACATTTATTTTTGCAAAGCTTGCGCACGAGATGCGAGTATTGTGGTCACCATGATAGAGTCAACAACATGTTCCCCCTCTTATCATGCCATGGCTGTTTGGAATAGTATGCTCAAATTGAGACAAGCCAATAATGGCAATTTTGGTAGATTTGAATTGTGTTGATGTTGTCTGCAAGTAGGAGGTTATAAATGTTAATAATAATGTTATCTAGCTGATTATACCGGGTATGGTTTGTTTTATATTTGAGAAAAAAAGAAAAAAAAAGAAATAGGCAATTTCAACCCCTCTGTAGGTTCAGTGTTAGCTTTCTAGATGTACATGTCCATGGGATGTCCTGGAGTCTCACTCCCAAAGGGGCTAGGGGAGGTCTGGTCCTATGGCTCCTTGGGTCTGACAAGTCCCCAATGTGCTGTGACAGAGGACGGGAAGGAACAACACGTCCCCTCAGAACAGGTCAAGAAGCCAGGGCAGCCATTATGGCCATAAGCAGTATGTGACATTTAAGGCTTTGAGTTTGAGCAGAGCTCTCTGTGAGAATGAGCTGTGCTTTGATCATTGGCTACAGAAATCATCATCATTAGGCACAGTAATCTAAAAGGATGTGCATGAGGGAGACAGAACTTTCATGTTCCACTTTCATGAAAATTATGGGATTATGACGATCCCTTTAATTCCATCACACAGTGGACATACAGTAATAGTGTACTGTAAATACATTTTACTGTGGCCAAATTCAGATTATTTTCAAGTCAAACATTGGTAAAGTATCCTGGATCTTTCTGACTTTGCTGAGAGAGCTAGCAGCCCTTGTGAGTGTGTTGTTACAAGCCTGGCATCCTATTTGTCCTTGGCACAGATGGAGCATGATGTGGGCTGTGATTGTACGAGCCTGTGTTGTGGCAGTTAACTCGAATGACAATTGTGTCTGTGAGGCGCGGTATCGTTGGGGTGTGAAGGGAATCCTGCTGGTATGATACTGTAACATTCGTCTCATGTTTTCCTTGAGCTAAATCTCCTCCCTCCTAACTCACACATCAAGCCATGCCTCCCACATTGAAACCACTCTGCACTGCTCAGTAGACTCTCAGACATTCAGACAGACACCTGTGTTTCATTGGCCTGGGGTGCACTGAGGCTTGAAAACTGGAACGAGCATATGTCAGGTTCCTGAAAAGAAAGAACCCTGCACAGACAGAGGATGGAGCGGCCAAATTAATATTTCATGAATCCTGCAGCATAGAAAGAAATCAGTGTAAGACATTGACGGTATGGGTTTAAAGGGATGGGGCAACCCATGGGCTCAATTTAAGGAGGTTTACCCCAAGGGGGTGTTATGTAACATGTCATAAATTAGTCAAATATGATATAGTTGCCAGATTTTCCTCCCAGCCAGTCATCTAGAAAGTAACACATGCCAGCCATGCTCTCTAGCTCTCTGCATCAATGAGCCATGGATTCACAGTCGCCCTGACCCCATGCCAAATTCCATCACTCATTAGAGTGACTGTGAGGAACCAACTGACACTGAAAACAGATAATGGAATGTATCATAGTATAATGGAATGTTGAATCTGGCATGAACAAGTTACACTCAAAGGAAATCAAAAATCTCACATCTAGCTATTTGAGACAAAAAACAGGGGCTATTACGGTATTGTATCCCCGAGCTAATGCTTCGTTACAGTAATGCTACTTATAATCAGTGGCTCACTCATGCTTGAGAGCAACTACACGTTGCCACAGTTAGAGAAAACATTTGGAATATAGCGTTGCTTTGATTGGAAGTGTAGGATGTTTTATCTAATCTGAGATGTGTGTCTAACTGTGTGCGCATAACCTGAGTCTGCGTACTATATGTGGGTTTGTCTGTGTGCGTTTCTGTGTGTGTGTGTGTGTGTTTGGTCAATTGAATTCTGCAGTTTGATATGTGCAAAGGGCTCAGTTATATTAAGTCATACTCCACAAGATGTAAAGCTGCCCCCCCCCCCCGATTGTTAAACTGACTATCCTTTCCAACTCCCCGAGAAAAACGTTAACGTTTTTTACACCTTGGTTACTGGTATTTAAAACTGTCCAACATAACCAAATTCTTGCGGAGTATAACTTTCAGGGGAATTGTCAGAGTAAAGAAAGTGCGAAATGATGTTGGTATTGTAAAATGTTATAATAGTAGGCTATTCTGTATTTCTGCACTATAATCTCCTTACTCACACCCCTCTAGAAATGCTATACCTTTATCTCTATAAATGACCTTTCAAAAACACAATACATCAGCATTTTGTAATCTGTGCTCTCATGCTAAGTACCTCCAAATCATTTTACTGATAGAAAAGCTTAGTTCTTTTACATAATGTTTAGTGAAAGAGAAGGGCTCTCCCCCCCCTCCCCCCCTCCCCAACGCTAGAATCCTCACATACTAACCAACCAACTCGTTCTCCGTCTCTGGTGAGATTTCCACCTTGCCAGGGGACAGAAAACACAAACGTCCATTCCACATTAGCTCACAAACATAATGCTACCGGTCATCCCGTTTGAAACAACCTATTCCTTTGTCATTATAGTTTCTCCCCTACCGTAGATTAGTTCTTACAATTATTTAAGAGACTCGAATCCATATGCCTGTTGGATCTCATTATTAATCCTGATGATACTGACACAGTATCATAATGTATGTGTACAGACATTTCTCTGGTGCAATAAACATGTGTTGTGACCCAGGAATTCTTATCTAACCTCACACACATATTTATTACTAGCTGAAGCATGTTTCCAAAGTGCCACCTCTGTATTTTTCCTAAACGATGTGGTGTTGCTCCCGTCCTTCACGACAGCCCCACAAAACAGGATATATTTCCCTGAGAAACATCATGGCCCATTGGCCTCACTGTATGGCGGTTGCTGAATCCATCTGATCGGAATATAGCAGCCATAGAGGGAAAACCATTTGCAGTTTCCCCTTTGGAGAAGTATGGGGTTGCCACTGAAAACATGCCATTTTTTACATTCTTGCTCCTTGTCACCAGATACGCATGAGATGCAGTGGTCATTGCAGTTTTTGCAAACGTTTCTGTTCATATTTTTTTGTTTTTAGAAGACAAAGATGTACAAAAAGTGAAATAGAAAATGTAAGTAATTCTATATGACACTGAACAGATAAAGCAGGGAACAATTCCCCATGCCTTCAGTGAAATATTACAGACACTGCATCCTATGTGGAGTCTATCTGGGTTAGTTCTTTTCTATTTACCCTGTCTCTGTAGTGCCATTTCAATGTAATGTGCTGTTTCTTTGTTTCTTTGTTGTCTCTTTTTTCCCTTGTTCCCCCCTCCCCCCCTACCCCCTCACCCCCGGAGCAGCATTCTGTCCCGCACAGGCAGGAAGGAGAACCAGGAAGCATCCAATTTGGCCGTGCCCATGACCATGTGTCTTTTTCCTGTGCCATTCCCACTCACCCCATCTCTAAGACCACAAGTCAGTTCCATCAACCCTACAGTTACTCGCTCCCTCCTTTACAGCGTTCTGCGTGATGCCCCGTCAGACCGCGGGGGGCAGGGGCAGCAGAGTCGGGACGCTCAGCTCTCAGAGTACCCCTCTCTGGACTATCAGGGGCTCTATGCGACCCTCGTGACCCTGCTTGACCTGGTGCCCCTGCTGCAGCACGGTCAGCATGGTGAGTGAAGTCAGGGTGTCCTCTGTACATGTCCATCCCCCCCATTTATTTCAGCTTTTATTGTTTCATCACATTCCCAGTGGGTCAGAAGTTTACATGCACTCAATTAGTATTTGGTAGCATTGCCTTTAAATTGTTTAACTTGGGTCAAACGTTTCAGGTTGCCTTCCACAAGCTTCCCACAATAAGTTGGGTGAATTTTGGCCCATTCCTCCTGACAGAGCTGGTGTAGCTGAGTCAGGTTTGTAGGCTCGCACACGCCTTTTCAGTTCTGCCCACAAATTTTCTATAGGTTTGAGGTCAGGGCTTTGTGATGGACACTCCATTACCTTGACTTTGTTGTCCTTAAGCCATTTTGCTACAACTTTGGAAGTATGTTTGGGGTCATTGTCCATTTGGAAGACCCATTTACGAATAAGCTTTATCTTCCTGACTGATGACTTGAGATGTGTACTGTGTATATCCACATAATTCTCCTCCCTCATGATGCCATCTATTTTGTGAAGTGCACCAGTCTCTCCTGCAGCAAAGCAGCCTCACAACATGATACTTTACGGTTGGGATGGTGTTCTTCAGCTTGCAAGCTTCCCCCTTTTTCCTCCAAACATAATGATGGTCATTATGGCCAAACAGTTCTATTTTTTTCATCAGACCAGATGACATTTCTCCAAAAGTACGATCTTTGTCCCCATGTGCAGTTGCAAACCGTAGTCTGGCTTTGTTATGGCGATTTTGGAGCAGTGGCTTCTTCCTTGCTGAGCGGCCTTTCAGGTTATGTCGATATAGGACTTGTTTTACTGTGGATATAGATACTTTTGTACTTGTTTCCTCCAGCATCTTCACAAGGTCCTTTGCTGTTGTTCTGGGATTGATTTGCACTTTTCGCACAAGAGTCAAATAAAAAAATAAAAAATTGTCACATACACATGGTTAGCAGATGTTGATGCGAGTGTAGCGAAATGCTTGTGATTCCAGTTTCGACCATGCTGTAATATCTAACAAGTAATCTAACAATTTCACAACAAATACCTTATACACACAAGTGTAAAGGAATGAAGAAGAATATGTACATAAAAATATATATGGATGAGCGATGGCCGAACGGTATAGGCAATATGCAGTAGATGGTATAGAGTACAGTATATACATATGAGATGAGTAATGTAGGGTATGTAAACATATTAAGTGGCATTGTTTAAAGTGTCTAGTGATACATTTATTAGATCCCATTTTTTATTATTAAAGTGGCTGGAGTTGAGTCAGTATGTTGGCAGCAGCCACTCAATGTTAGTGATGGCTGTATAACAGTCTGATGGCCTTGAGATAGAAGCTGTTTTTCAGTCTCTCGGTCCCAGCTTTGATGCACCTGTACCGACCTCGCCTTCTGGAGGTTAGCGGGGTGAACAGGCAGTGGCTCGGGTGGTTGTTGTCCTTGATGATCTTTTTGGCCTTCCTGTGACATCGGGTGGTGTAGGTGTCCTTGAGAGCAGGTAGTTTGCCCCCGGTGATGCGTTGTGCAGACCTCACTACCGTCTGGAGAGCCTTACGGTTGTGGGCGGAGCAATTGCCGTACCAGGCGGTGATACAGCCCGACAGGATGCTCTCGATTGTGCATCTGTTGTGCATCTGTTTGTAAGTGTTTTTGGTGACAAGCAGAATTTCTTCAGCATCCTGAGGTTGAAGAGGCACTGTTGCGCCTTCTTCACCACGCTGTCTGCGTGGGTGGACCAATTCAGTTTGTCCGTGATGTGTACACCGAGGAACTTAAAATGTTCCACCTTCTCCACTACTGTCCCGTCAATGTGGATAGGGGGTTGTTCCCTCTGCTGTTTCCTGAAGTCCATGATCATCTCCTTTGTTTTGTTGACATTGAGGGTGAGGTTATTTTCCTGACCCCACACTCCGAGGGCCCTCACCTCCTCCCTGTAGGCCGTCTCGTCGTTGTTGGTAATCAAGCCTACCACTGTAGTGTCAGCTGCAAACTTGATGTTTGAGTTGGAGGCGTGCATGGCCACGCAGTCATGGGTGAACAGTGAGTATAGGAGAGGGCTGATAACACACCCTTGTGGTGCCCCAGTGTTGAGGATCAGCAGGGTGGAGATGTTGTTTCCTACCCTCACCACCTGGGGGTGGCCCGTCAGGAAGTCCAGGACCCAGTTGGACAGGGCGGGGTCGAGACCCAGGGTCTCGAGCTTAATGACGAGTTTGGAGTGTACTATGGTGTTAAATGCTGAGCTGTAATCGATGAGCAGCATTCTTACATAGGTATTCCACTTATCCAGATGGGTTAGGGCAGTGTGTAGTGTGATTGCAATTGTGTCGTCTGTGGACCTATTGGGGCGGTAAGCAAATTGGAGTGGGTCTAGGGTGTCCGGTTGCGTGGAGGGGATATGATCCTCAAAGCACTTCATGATGAGTGAGGTGAGTGCTATGGGGCGATAGCCATTTAGCTCAGTTACCTTAGCTTTCTTGGGAACTGGAACAATGGTGGCCCTCTTGAAGCATGTGGGAACAGCGGACTGGGATAAGGATTGATTGAATATATCCGTAAACACACCAGCCACCTGGTATGCGCATGCTCTGAGGACACTGCTAGGGATGCTGTCTGGGCCAGCAGCCTTGCGAGGGTTAACACGTGTAAATGCTTTACTCACGTTGACTGCGGTGAAGGACAGCTTGCAGATTTTGGTAGCAGACTGTGTCGTTGGCACTGTATTGTCCTCCTTGTTTGATTGCCTTGCGTAGGGAATAGCTACACTGTTTGTATTCGGTCATGTTTCCGTTCGCCTTGCCCTGATTAAAAGCAGTGGTTCATGCTTTCAGTTTTGCACGAATGCTGCCATCAATCCACGTTCATCTCTAGGAGACAGATCGCATCTCCTTCCTGAGCGGTATGACGGTCGCGTGGTTCCATGGGTCTTCCAAATGGACAATGACCCCAAGCATACTTCCAAATTTGTGGAAAAATAGCTTAAGGACAACAAAGTCAAGGTAATGGAGTGTCCATCACAAAGCCCTGACCTCAAACCTATAGAAAATTTGTGGGCAGAACTGAAAAAGCGTGTGGGAGCAAGGAGTCCTACAAACCCGACTCAGTTACACCAGCTCTGTCAGGAGGAATGGGCCAAAATTCACCCAAATTGTGGAAGGCTACCTGAAACGTTTGACCCAAGTTAAACAATTTAAAGGCAATGCTACCAAATACTAATTGAGTGTATGTAAACTTCTGACCCACTGGGAGTGTGATGAAAGAAATTAAAGCTGAAATAAATCCTTCTTTCTACTATTATTCTGATATTTCACATTCTTAAAATAAAGTGTTGATCCTAACTGACCTAAGACAGGGACTTTTTACGAGGATTAAATGTCAGGAATTGTGAAAAACTGAGTTGAAATGTATTTGGCTAAGATGTTTGTAAACTTCTGACTTCAGCTGTATATCTGAGTATATAGAATGTTTGCAACAGTAGTGTTTCATGACTAATTGATTAGTTTAAAAAATTTAAAATCATGAAAGCCTAACTTCTAGACTGGAAAGCCCTACCCTTTGCTGAGTGTAAGCATCAGTATCACAATGCTCTCTCAGGATGTTGTTGTTTTTATACCAAACCTGGGTTCAAATTCTTTTTCAGGTATTTTAATTACTTTTCAATATATTTCAAGACAAGTATTCAAATACATATTTATTTGAAGTATTTGAATATTGGAACATATTTGGAAAATACACTCAAATATACTCCCATGCATTTAACCCAGCAATTTGGAAAATAGTATTTGAAATAAAGTATGAAAATACTTTCAAATACAAGTTGGTCGTCTATTTGATTTTTACAAATAACCATTCAAATACTCAAATAAAAGTACTTGTTTTGGGATGTGTATTTGAAAATACTCAAAAACACAGAATAAAAAAAATAAGAAAATACTCGAATACACAAATATCTGAACAGATCTGATTTATACAAATTCTATATACTTATGCGTTTCCTTTAAGTTTTAATGCTATATTTTTACTTTGCAAAATATGTACATTTCATTGAATTTCTGTCTCTCTGTGTTTGTGCGTTTTGGCTCTCCCTTCTCCCATCAGATCTTGGACAGTCCATATTTTACACAACAACTTGCCTCCTGCCCTTTCTCAGTGACGATATTCTCAGCACTTTACCCTACACTATGATCTCCACTTTAGCTACATTCCCCCCATTCCTTCACAAAGACATCATTGAGTACCTGAGCACCTCTTTCCTCCCCATGGCTATATGTGAGTACAGCCACTCTGTATCAAACATCAATCTACATGAATGTGAGAAAAAAAACACTGTTGAATTCAAGACAAGTCATTAAGTGGGATAAATATCATTTAATATGAGTAGTCATATCTTTTTAGCAGAAATATCAAATGCATCACCATATCAAAGGAACTGTTTGGTTGGTGTCCTACTGTAAAGCACTACTTCATGAGGCTTGGGTTGTTTCTTCTCTTTTCTGCCCTTTTTTAGTGGGTTCCACTAGAAGAGAAGGAGGCGTCCCAGCATATGTCAATCTCTCTGCCTCCTCCATGCTAATGATTGCTATGCAGTACACTTCCAACCCAGGTAAACATGTAACTTAGGTTATTCCCAACCAGTACAGTACGTCACAGTTTTTCTGTCATGTCGCACAGCATGTCTTTTGATTTCATACAGTGTTGTACCTGCCACCTATGTGACTTAAATCTTTGTCTATTTGTTTCCAGTATATCACTGTCAGTTGTTGGAGTGTCTTATGAAGCACAAGCAGGAAGTGTGGAAGGTATATAAATGGAATGTGTCATAATTCACATAGATTAGATGCCCAAACAACTCTCTCATAAAGATGTAGGATCTTCATTTGATCACCCTCTTGAAGGAGAACTGCAACAGGGTGATGTCCATGAATTATAATCCACATAATCATTTACATTTTCTGTTGCTGCAGGATTATTTACTTGCTCATATTAAGATCCTACATCTGTAGATATGGACAGTGTCAGTGAAAAGCTTCGTGACGGTCTTACACGTTAGCTCATCACTATGGCCTGTGTTGTGCTGTGGCAGGACCTGCTGTATGTCATATCGTATGGACCATCCCAAGTCAAGCCTCCAGCCGTGCAGATGCTCTTTCATTACTGGCCAAACCTAAAGCCCCCAGGAGCCATCAGTGAATACAGTGGACTGCAATACACAGGTGAGGTTGCTTATGGTCTGCCTGTCAGGCTGTGCTTGTATGCAATACAGGTGTAGGATTTTTATTTGATCACCCTGTTGCAGGAGAACATTCCAGCAATACAGGACATACAGGACATTTAAAACGTATAGTGTATTTGAGGTTGGAAAATGCTTCTGAAGTTTGCAATTTCCACTTTGAAATTTCAGACTTGATTTTCCTTTTACGAAAAATGTATCAACCCCAACAAAAATGTCCATTAATTATAATCCACATAATAATTCACATTTCCTGTTGCAGCAGAATTATTTTCCTGCTGTAGCAAACTGTCTCAAAATAAGATCCCACATCTGTAGATCTCAGGTTGCAGCAGTCTAACCCTCCTCCCACACTACCTTTTCCCCTTTCCTTCTCTCCCTCTATTCTATTTCCCCCTGTCACAGCCTGGAACCCCATCCATTGCCAACACATTGAGTGTCACAATGCCATCAATAAGCCTGCTGTCAAGGTAACGTCTGAGTAACTGCTGTGCACTGTAGCCAATATAAAACACATACAAGACCGATATATTCAATGAGAACATCCATTGTGTACACAAACATAAAGTGAATACACACAGTATGTGCCAGATTGCCATGGTGTGTTAAAGTGTCTTGGTGTTTGCTGCTGTAAGTGCAACGTTAAATGAGCCAGGGATTGCTTGAGTCACTGTGGTAGTTCCGTGGGGTAATGATATCAGTGGCCACCCGACTCAAGGCCTGTTTGCTATGCTCAGCCTGTCTCTGCTCAACTGTGCTAAAAACAGACAAGTAGAGCAGAGACGGGAACAGGGGCAGGGACGGATTTCAATTACCCAGGATTGCAGAGGGTGTGTGTGTGTGGGGGGAGGGGGGAGTGGGGGGGGCTAATTGGAAGCGATGACCCCATGCCGCCCCTGAGGATAGGGCGCCTGTAAGCGAGAGCAGTAAATTACAGAACACCATCTGAGCATCTAGGCCATAAGCACTGTAGCTTAATACAGGGCCATGCACAGATCATAAAGAACTGAACAGAACCATATGCATGCAGCCAGCAGCAGAGACAGGTAAAGAGGACATTATACACACACACACACACACACATACATTTATTTGAGTTTGAGGTGTTATCACGTGTCAGGGCACAAGCAGTGGAGAAATAAGGTGTGGTATATACTTCTTATGACCCCTAAAGCTAGATATCACTGCAACTACTGTATATTCCATCTGGATTCAGTAAATGTCTGTTGTCGCCCTATAGATGTGCATCGACCCCACCCTCTCCGTTGCACTGGGAGACAAGCCCCCTCCTCTATACATCTGTGAGGAGTGCAGCCAAAGGATAGCAGGGTATGTGGTTGTAACCTCTTTCTCTCCACATAGATGCCATTCCAAACATCACCTGCTGTCTGCTTCATTATTCTGGTCTTTATCCCAAGGGAGAAGCATCACCATGGTTGCATAATTCCTTTGCTGGAAGTGTATTTTCAACGGAGGTATTCTCAGCTAACTATAATTAGATTTACATATTCCTGTGACCTTTACAGAGACCATTCAGAATGGCTTGTTGATGTGCTCTTGCCCCAAGGTGAGTATTAGCAAACAAGTATTAGCGTTCAGGTTGCCATCTCTCTCTGTCTCCCTCTCTCACACACATATACAAGTACATACACGCACACATGTACGTACCTCAATACCCCCAAAATCGAGTCAATCAGAGGGGAGTTATTTAGGCTGAGTGAACCCATTGTCTGTGTCTATGTTATACTGAATACCTCTGTGGCCTCATTTTTACAGCTGAGATATCTGCTATTTGTCAAAAGAAGGTAAGACATGAACGTTGGTGCATTGATATGTGTTTGTGTTTGTGCTCTCATCAGCTCATGCAATATTCATAGTGGTAAAACTCATGGCTAAACAAGAGTACCCCGTTCTTCTTCATATTACAGCAACAAGTGAAGTAGACCGGTGAATAGAATTGTTTGCTAGTATTTGTTACTTCTCTGTTGGATGGCTTTGCGTACATAATCACGGACTGTGGCTGGGCCTCCCTTGCTATGTCATTGCTGGTTGTGTATAAATATCATGCCTTCATGCCAACATCCACCCAGTGTTCATTTAACCATGAGCAGTAAAACTGCTGTGTAATTGATTTGAGGACAGGAGAGAGATAACCACTTGAGTCATTATAAGTGGTGGAAAAAGAAACACGATGCTAGCCTGCTACAGGCTAACGAGGCCCAAAGAAGCTACAACTTGCACTTCGACATTTCATATAGCAGACCATCACATTTATCTCTGAAGTGTTTAAGGACCGTGCACTTTCATTTGGAGAGTCCATTCACTCGAACACTCTGTTCATTACTTGTCTAATGGATGGTCCAGTCTTAATGGAACTGGCAGGGCATGATGTTTGTTCCGGAACACAGTCCAAAGGCATAAAAGTTCCCCCTTGGTTCCCACGGAGACTGACACACAAATCTGTCGGGTAGTGTATCAAATCAAATCAAATGTTACGGGTGTAGACTTAACCGTGAAATGCTTGCTTATGAGCCCTTCACAACGATGCAGAGTTTAAAAAGTATAATCAAAAGAAAAGACTAAGCTGAGCGGCCCAGGGTTGTCATGGGAAACAGCTGTCCTATATCTAGTTCATCCAGCAGTAGTTTTAATCCTCACACAGCCTTTTCAATAGGCTTTGTCCCACTGCAGAAAGCTCTTACCTGGATCCACGCCAACTCTCTCATTATCAGCACACACATCATTGTTCTATCTGAGATGTGATTGCTTGTCAGAGTTACAGCTAGAATAGGGATTGCTTTCACAGTGCTCTGCAGTTACAGTATACGATATACTGTAGTGCAGTGTTCCCCAACCCGCAGGGGATTTTATTTGGCCCCCCAAGTTATCTGAGCAAAGTTGTTTTTTATTTGTTTTTGTTGGACATAGAAGACTGTAAAAACACCAGTAAATCAGCTCCAAGTGATTAGAATTTTCCAAATCTGTTCCAAAGGATTCCCATGCATAATAGCGAGATACAGTATATGTGATCGTATACAAATGTAAGCAAGGTTTGAAATGATGATGTTTTAGCATCTGTTTGGGCTTCTTGCGGTCAATTTGCTGTACTGTATCCACTGACCAGGTTTTCACCATTGTCAGTTGTATGTTTTTGTAAAGATTACAGAGAGAGAGGGGAGAAGACAGGAAGAGAACAGAGAGAGAGAGGGGAGAAGACAGGAAGAGAACAGAGAGAGAGAGGGGAGAAGACAGGAAGAGAACAGAGAGAGAGGGGAGAAGACAGGAAGAGAACAGAGAGAGAGAGGGGAGAAGACAGGAAGAGAACAGAGAGAGAGAGGGGAGAAGACAGGAAGAGAACAGAGAGAGAGGGGAGAAGACAGGAAGAGAACAGAGAGAGAGAGGGGAGAAGACAGGAAGAGAACAGAGAGAGAGAGGGGAGAAGACAGGAAGAGAACAGAGAGAGAGAGGGGAGAAGACAGGAAGAGAACAGAGAGAGAGGGGAGAAGACAGGAAGAGAACAGAGAGAGAGGGGAGAAGACAGGAAGAGAACAGAGAGAGAGGGGGGAAGACAGGAAGAGAACAGAGAGAGAGGGGGGAAGACAGGAAGAGAACAGAGGAAGAGGATCTGTTCATTTGAAAGACCGGAGGTTTCAGTGGCTGATCAGATGAAACCAATAAGACACCATATGTACAGTCTCTATCTAAGAATGATGCTATTTGTCCCATGGCAGCCTATTCATTAGCATACACACACAAAAAGAACACCACTCGTTCTTTTAATTTAGGACGTTTACACATCAATTAATTCATTGAGGCAAAGGACCTTTTAAGGATAGCTTTTTTTCACAGTGAAAACAGTTTATTAGGATTCCTATATTTTCTCAGTTTATAAATTATACGAGGAGTTGTTTTATCTCATTGTCCCCTCTGTCTTGTAGAACTGTAGCTCTCATGTCAGGAGGGCAGTTGTCACCTGCTTCTCAGCTGGTTGCTGCGGGCGCCATGGCAACCGACCCGTCCGCTACTGCAAGCGTTGCCATGTCAACCACCACAGCAGCGAGGTGGGGACTGCGGCGGAGACCCATCTGTACCAGACCTCCCCACCTCCCATCAACACCCGCGAGTGTGGGGCAGAGGAGCTGGTGTGTACTGTGGAGGCTGTTATCAGGTATTTTTATTTTGTATTTGGTGCATTTAATTTTTTTATTTAACCTTTATTTAACTAGGCAAGTCAGTTAAGAACAAACTCTTATTTAAAATGACGGCCTACCCTAACCCAGACAACGCTGGGCCAGTTGTGCGCCGCCCTATGAGACTCCCAATCACAGCTGGTTGTGATACAGCCTGGAATCGAACCAGGGTCTGTAGTGACGCCTCTTGCACTGAGATGCAGTGCCTTAGACCGCTGCGTCACAGCATCACAGACAACACAGGCAACCAACCGCATGCTTCACAGTAGCACTGTATACAACCACAGTTATCTCTCTATCACTATCTGTCTATCTCCCTCTTGTCTTTCTGTCTGTCTCTCTCTTTATCCCCCCTCTCTCTCCATCCATCTATCAACATCAGTCTACTGAAGGAGGCAGAGATCCACGCGGAGCTGCGTGAGTTTGAGCTGAACAGGCGTCGTCAGATGGGCCTGTCTGCCTCCCACCACTCCCTGGACAACATCGACTTTGACAACAAGGAGGACGACCAGCACGACCAGAGGCTCCTCAGTCAGTTTGGCATCTGGTTCCTGGTGCGTGGCTCGCTGGTCTATTACTCACTATCACAGTTGAGAGATTAGGATGTTGACACACCTGTCTGGGCTCTTATTACCAGCCTGTGCTGTACTCTCTTCATAGTGCAACATTATAATGCTTTAACCGTATCCGTCTCCGATCTTGGAAGCCCCTGACTGACCATGTTACACCCCATCCTTGCCCCCACCCCTGAAGGTGAGCCTGTGCACCCCCAGTGAGAACACGCCCACTGAGAGCCTGGCGCGGCTGGTGAGCATGGTGTTCCAGTGGTTCCACTCCACAGCCTACATGATGGACGACGAGGTGGGCTCCCTGGTGGAGAAGCTCAAGCCCCAGTTTGTCACCAAGTGGTTGAAGACCGTGTGTGACGTGCGCTTCGACGTCATGGTGATGTGCCTGCTGCCCAAGCCGGTGGAGTTTGCCAGGGTGAGGAGGAGCGGGGAAGGAGAAGGGGTGTTGGAGGGTAAAGGCGGCTCAGTAAGTGTTCGTGAGGGGTTGTAAAGGTGTGATGTTGGGTGTAGGGTAGTATGAGGTTAGGAATGTTTCTCTGGGGACAATGCACACTGGTGGGACAGTGTGTGATGGTTGTGTTTCTTGGTGAATATCCCCCTTGCTTATACTGTACCTGACCTTGTGTATGTGTCTATGTACCCATATCCCCAGGTGGGGGGTTACTGGGATAAGTCTTGCAGCACGGTGACCCAGCTGAAAGAGGGGCTGAACCGGATCCTGTGCCTGATCCCCTACAATGTGATCAGCCAGCCGCTATGGGAGTGCTTCATGCCAGAGTGGCTGGAGGCCATCCGCACTGAGGTGCCTGACCAGCAGCTCAAGGAGTTCAGAGAAGTGCTCAGGTACTGTATACTGGACCTCCTCCAAGTCACCTAGTTCACTGTACCACCTCCTCTAGTTCAATGGTGTCCTATGGTTACTGATCATGCACAAATCATTTTCTGTCTTGTGCAAATAATAGAATGTTATGTGAAATTATATGTGATATGTGTAACACACAGTGAAAATGGTTTCCATGGTCCCACCTGCTAGTGATACACCTGAGAGGGGATATACCAAATTCTCAACTTTAAAAGCATGGCCCCTCACTCCTCACCCCTCTGCTCCCCCTGCAGCAAGATGTTTGACATTGAGCTGTGCCCTCTGCCCTTCTCCATGGAGGAGATGTTTGGGTTCATTAGCTGCAGGTTCTCAGGATACCCAGCCTCTGTGCAGGAGCAGGCTCTGCTCTGGCTGCATGTGAGTATAAGGCCTGTGGCTTTTTATGAGGATCCATTTCATATTGTGTGGTTGAAATGAAATGAACAGGTTGTCATGATGTGTGAGTGCCTGGGCAGGGGCTGTACTGAATATGGAACTGGGTCACAAGGCTAGCATGAGACTGGAGTTCTAAGAGTGAGAGAGGAGGGATTTTGCTTTTGATTCCATATGCACTCACAGCCTGCTGTCCTATATACATGGAAGGGTTTCTTTCACGACTGTGATAACAGACACCAAAGTAATTCAATCTGAATATATACAGTTGAAGTCAGAAGTTTACATACACTTAGGTTGGAGTTATTAAAACTAGTTTTTCAACCACTCCACAAATTTCTTGTTAACCAACTATTGTTTTGGCAAGTCGGTTAGGACATCTACTTTGTGCATGACACAAGACACTTTTTCAACCATTTTTGACAGACGGATTGTTTCACAATTCCAGTGGGTCAGAAGTTTACATACACTAAATTGACTGTGCCTTTAAACAGCTTGGAAAATTCTAGAAAATGACGTCATGGCTTTAGAAGTTTCAGATAGGCAAATTGACATAATTTGAGTCAATTGGAGGTATACCTGTGGATGTATTTCAAGGCCTACCTTCAAACTCAGTGCCTCTTTGCTTGACATCCTTGGAAAATCAAAAGAAATCAGCCAAGACCTCAGAAATAAAATTGTAGACCTCTACCTGTCTGGTTCATCCTTGGGAGCAATTTCCAAACGCCTGAAGGTACCACGTTCATCTGTACAAACAATAGTATGCAAGTATAAACATCATGGGACCACGCAGCTGTCATACTGCTCAGGAAGGAGACGCATTCTGTCTCCTAGAGATGAACCTACTTTGGTGCAAAAAGTGCAAATCAATCCCAGAACAACAGCAAAGGACCTTGTGAAGATGCTGGAGGAAACAGGTACAAAAGTATCTATATCCACAGTAAAATTAGTCCTATATCGACATAACCTGAAAGGCCACTCAGCAGGGAAGAAGACACTGCTCCAAAACCGCCATAAAAAAGCCAGACTACGGTTTGCAACTGCACATGGGAACAAAGATCGCACTTTTTGGAGAAATATCCTCTGGTCTGATGAAACAAAAATAGAACTGTTAGCATAATGACCATCATTATGTTTGGAGGACAAACATAGAACATTTGTGGGCAGAACTGAAAAAGCATGTGCGAGCAAGGAGGCCTACAAACCTGACTCAGTTACACCAGCTCTGTCAGGAGGAATGGGCCAAAATTCACCCAACATATTGTGGGAAACTTGTGGAAGGCTACCTGAAATAAATCATTCTCTCTATTATTCTGACATTTCACATTCTCAAAATAAAGTGGTGATCCTAACTGACCTAAGACAGGGCATTTTTACTAAGATTACATTTCAGGAATTGTGAAAAACTGAGTTGAAATGTATTTGGCTAAGGTGTATGTAAACTTCCGACTTCAACTGCATATAGGTCACACATACTACAGGAATATGTGTAGAGTACTACTTATATATTTCTATCTGCTTATATACGTCTTCTCTTTTGCCTCTCTGAATGTCTCTGTTGTCTGTTTGTGTGTTTTATGTGTGTGTGTAAACCTGTTAACCTAAACCTGTTGTCATTAATGTGTCTTGTATGTGAGTTTGGTGTGCATCTTTGCATGATCTCTTGTGTGTTTGTGTACCTGTCGGTGTATGTGTGTGTGTGTCTGGTTGGACACAGGTGTTGTCAGAGCTGGACATTGTGGTGCCTCTGCAGCTGTTGATCGGGATGTTCTTTGACGGGGTGAACTCAGTGAAGGAACTGGCCAATCAGAGAAAGACTCGAGTCTCAGATCTAACTGGTGAAAATACTGAGGCTCGGAGGGTGAGATATAGTACTAGTCATCAACTCCCATGCAAAACTACCTAAATTACACAGAAATAAGCTATTATCACTCAAATTTCCTCTCTCTCTCTCAATGAAACAGTAAGAGCAGAACAAATGAGCTGAGGAACTATACAGTTTACATCCACAATCTGAAAATGCTTGTTATCTATTTATCCAGCCAGCACATAATGTTCTGAGAACCATCTGTTTCTTAGAGCTTGGTGAGAGTGTGGTTGACCTATGGTTATTTTGCATACAACCTTCCACAACTTTCTGGGAATTGTGCAGGATAGCTGCTTGGTTGCTTGGCAGCACATTTAAGGAACTTGACAAAAAAACATTATTTGCTTGGTATTTCATTACTTTAACAGAATGTTTCCTAAAAGTTCAAGTATATTTTGGTAATGTTCTAGGAACGTTCTCCAACTGGTTTGGCATTGGGAATGTTCTCAAATAGATCCGAGAACGTTAAGAAACAATGTTCTTTTGTGGGAATTTCAATACTTCAGCATAACATTTCCTACAGGTTTCCTCATGGTTCTATTTAAAGTTATGTTCTCAGAACATCAAGAAAACTTTCACAAAAAAAAAAACACAAGAAAAACTTAGTAACGTTCAAAGAACATTTTAATACTGTTATTTAAAAACACACATTCCATTCTCAGCATCAACAAAACTCTATCTCTCTATCCTCTATCTTGTTAAGTGTGTTCAGGTGTGTAGGCCGCACCCAATAATTGGCCACACCTGATCTTCATGTGTGCTTGTTTGCTTTGAAATGGGGTCTGTTTGAATAGACTGAAATGAACAGCTTTGTATGAGTAAAAAAAAATCATGTCTACATTCCATGGATAGAGAACAGAAGATCATAGGTTTCAATCTCCCTGACGCCGTGCAACAATAACAAATAAATGTGTATGCATGATTAATGACTAAGCAAATCAATGTCCATGTGTCCTATTTGTGATTGGAGGTCAAAACAGTTAACCTAAGCAAGCAGTGTTATCAATAGTCATATTGAATTATGTTCTCAGAACGTTATTTAATTACCTTAAAATAACCTATCAAACCTCCCAGGAAAACTTTCAGGGAACCGCAGTTAAACATTCTCAGAACCTCCCTGCAATCTAAAAATGTACCTCCCAGAACAGGCAACATTTTCACTTCTGTTCTCAGAACGTTAAAAAACGTTCCGTTTTACCAGTCAGGGAACTTGCCTTCGTTCCCAGAACCAATGGCAAACCAGAAAAGTATGTTCCTACAACTTCCAAGGAACCAAATATGCTAGCTGGATACCCTCTACTGTCAACCATCCACAGGCATATGTGTTGCCCTGGTAACTGCTGAAGTCTAAATATAGTTCTATTTAAGGGGCTTAATTGAGCTCTGCCATCATTCAGATTTATCTGTGAAAGTTAAACCCTTTGGCTCATCTATCCACAGCATATTTCTACACCTGAATACACTTTGAAGCGGACAACCCTGCCAGCACACACACAGGGTAGATCTCATGACAGTACAATTATGAAACGATGATACCTGTTTGTGTGTTTGTGTGTGTGTGTGTGTGTCATGTCCCTAGGAAAGCGTGGTTTCAGATCCAGGCCATCTTGGTCCGCACAACACTGTGAGCCCGTTCCCCAGTCCGTTCCGGAGCCCATTCCGGAGCCCCCTGCACTGCAGCCCCTTTAAGAACCTGGGCCATGCTACGGGACACTGTGCCCTGGACCTGGACTGTGATGACGATGACATGAACCTGGGCTGTTTCATTCTCATGTTCGACCTCATCCTCAAACAGGTGGCAAGCCCATACACTGCAGACATGGGTTCAATTATAGAGTACTGTTACATTTTACAATACCTCATTGAATACCTCAGAGCCACCAAGCTGAGTTCTGTCTCACTTTCTATTTCTGTGGGTTCTCCTGTTCAACAACGTTGTAGTGGTTCCTTACTTCTAATAATAATTTAATCCATTTGTAAAGCGCTTTCCATTATACAGAATCATCTCAAAGTGCATAATCTAAAAAATAAAAAGCAAATAGAAAAAAAAGACAGGGCAACTGACACAATAAACCCAGCTACAATGTCCTTGTTCAGATGGAGCTCCAGGATGACGGTGTGATGCTCGGTCTGGAAAGCAGTCTGGGGAAGGACATTGTGGGCATCATCAACAACGTCTTCCAGGCCCCGTGGGGGGGCTCCCACACCTGTCAGAAGGATGAGAAGGCTCTGGAGTGCAGCCTGTGCCAGTCCAGCATTTTGTGCTACCAGCTAGGCTGTGAGCTCCTGGAGAGACTCACCCCCAGGGAGGAGATACGTCTGGTGGTGAGACACACAAGCAGACTCCTGTAAAAACAGCATGTCCTGAATCGGTCCAATTGTTTTAAATGGTTTGTAATTCTTACTGTATTTGGTTGTCAGTAGACATTATTGTGTCTTGACTACAGGAGTCAACAGACATCTTGGAGGACACATTGCTGTTGCCTCAAGTGTTTGGTCCTGAACAACGGACAAAGCAAGGGGCAGAGGAAGCGGACAACCCTGCCAGCGCACACACTGACAACCCTACAAGTCAAAGTTACTCTCCTGACAACCCACGTATGTATCCATGGCGAAATAAAGCTTGGGTTGGAAGGGTTTTGGATTGAGTACAGAATATCTCAGTGTACTGATACAGATCTGATGAAACACAAGCAGAACAATTCTCAGTTGTGTAGGTGTAAATACCTCAGCATTACCAAAATCTAATCCCAAATGTATTTTATGACATGAAGAAAAACATATGAGATGAACACTTCTCTGTAACAGTTCAGGGGCTGCGTACAACATGAAGAGGAAACACTGCATAGTTTCTCCTCTGCTGGGGAATTCTCTCTTTTTACAGCAAACATTTCTCTCTTACAGCGATGAAGAATAATGCTGATAAGAAGTTTTCCTACCAGCAGCTCCCTGTGTCTCTCAAGCTAATATACACTATTCTGCAGGTACCTGCCAGTCCACCTTTATCCAGTGTCATCTTGTCAAGATATAACTTGTCTATAGAATATAATAGATGCCTAATGAAAGACAATAATCCTGTATCCTCATTAGAAACGATTGAGTGAGCAAAGGAAATGTACATTTTGTTCCCTTTGTAGGAAATGTCTAAGTTTGAGGAGCCTGATATCCTGTTCAACATGCTGAACTGTCTGAATATCCTGTGTCTCCACGGAGAGTGTCTGTACCTGGCCCGTAAGGACCACCCCCATTTCTTGGCCCACATCCAGGAGAAGATGCTCATTCCCAGGTCAGCAGTCACCATCACCGCATGGTGCCCCTCCTGCAGTTTCACACGTAGCTTGTTTTTTTACAGAAATCTCTACTAGTACTTTCTTTAAACATGCCTTGAGCCATGAGATGTAGCTACATGCAGAAACTGAAATCGTTGATCACGGTCTTGATGTCAGTTGAACTTGATCATCAAATACGTGAAGAGCAGCCAGGTATGCGTGTGTGTCTAATGTCATAGTGTGTTCCAGCCTGTGGACCATGCTGAAGTCCGAGTTCTGCCAGCTGGCCTCCTTGGCCGTGCCCCAGCTCCTGCATGCCCTCTCCCTCTCCCACGGAGCAGACATCTTCTGGAACCTGGTGGACAGCAACTTTAACAGCAAGGACTGGAAGATACGCTTCGAAGCAGGTGAATTTTATATGTGTGTGTGTGTGTGTGTGGGGGGGGGGGGGTACTGTATGTGATGATAGGAATGTGATGATAGGAATAGATACAAACATCTATCTTCAATTTCATTTTTTGCAGTTTTATTGTTGACAATGTCACAGAGCACCAATCAAGGGAAAGGGGAATATCTAGTCAGTTGTACAACTGAATGCATTCAACTGAAATTGTGTCTTCCGCATTTAACCAAACCCCACTAAATCAGATTAGAATATAATATAATAATAGCAGTCTGTTAAATTCACATGAAGTCATTTAACAGACTCTGACTTCAAACAGCATAGAAAGCAGATGTTTATTGCATATTACTTGCAAAGTAACATTGCAAAATACCATGAACAATTGCTAAGGGAAATGATGTGTCATGACTACAGGTTGTGTACACACGTGAACCGTAGGATGAGGATCATGAATTTTAATGATCTAATTATGGCCTCATATTAGCTATTCTGAAACATGGTAATTTACCTGTTAGTGTAAATCAACCCAAAAAGATACCAGTTGGGTGCCAAAGCATCACTATGGCCCACAGGCAATCTGGCTGCAATAATACTATCTCCACTCCCTCTACTACCACACTGCCATCTAGTGACACTGTACATTACCCATCAGTGTTAGAGTGATGCTGCTTTTAACATTATCCTTTGCAGTGTCCTATCAAACTAAATGTGACATGGCGCTGAGATGTTATCTTGTGCCCTGTCTGTGTTGTCATGGGAACTCCAAGTGGAGAAGGTGGCGGTGCTCTGTCGGTTCCTAGACATTGGTTCTTTGACGAAGAACCACCTGCTGAAGTACTCCCTGGCCCACGCCTTCTGCAGCTTCCTGGCCTCTGTGGAGGATGTCAACCCGGCTGTGGCAACACGCGCCAGGCTGCTGCTGGACACCATCAAGAGCCCAGCACTACAGGTGATTAACAGATATCTATCTAGGCCAAGATAAATACTATTAAACTGCCATACAACCACTTTTCATGTGACAATTGATAACGTGTATGGAGTCTTTCTTGTCCTGGAGGACAAATTGCTTCGCAGCAAGTCAGCAAACAATTTTCTATTGATGAATAACACAAAAACATGTAAGTGCAGTGCTAACACTTGTGTATGTCTGTGGCTGTGTGTTTGTGTGTCTGTTTCTGTATGTCTGTGTGTTTGTGTGTCTGTGTCTGTGTGTTTGTGTGTCTCTGTCTGTGTGTTTGTGTGTCTGTGTGTTTGTATGTCTGTGTCTGTGTGTCTGCAGGGTTTGTGTTTGTGCCTGGACTTCCAGTTCGACACGGTGGTGAGGGACCGGCCCATCATCCTCAGCAAGCTGCTGATGCTGCACCACCTGAAGCAGGAGGTCCCTGCCCTCAGCTGGGAGTTCTTTGTCAACCGCTTCGAGACGCTCTCCCTGGAGGCCCAGCTCCACCTGGACTGCAACAAGGAGTTCCCTTTCCCCACTAGTACGCCCAGCTGGGGGATTTTATCAGTTACATAATCTGCAGAATATAATTTTCACTATGACTTATGTTCAATACAACAAACCAAGCATGTAGGGAAACATAAACCTGTGAAATCAGAACATTACAGTTCATGTTCGTGTGGTGGAGGTGTGTTAAGTGTTATGAGACATCGGCACGTTGATGTATGTTATTTATCTTTCCTTCCTTGCCTCTCCTTGTCAGCCATCACAGCTGTGCGTACCAACGTGGCCAACCTTAGTGATGCAGCGATGTGGAAAATCAGACGGGCGCGCTTTGCCAGGAACCGCCAGAAGAGTGTGCGTTCCCTCCGTGACAGCATCAAGGGCCCGTCCACAACCAAGCGAGCCTTCTCCCTCCCAGAGACTCTGTGTAACCGACTACGTGAGTGTCCATCGGTTGGTTAGGCTACTAGTCCGTAGGTCTCAGCTTTTGTCTGTCCCATGCTTCTACTGTTTCTCTCGGCATCAATTCACCTCTCTGTTCTGTTAGTATACCTACAAAATCTTTATTCCTGTTTGTTTCACTCAATTGCATATTTTCTCAGCGATTTGTTATCTTGCTGGAGGTAAGAGGTTTGTCTTCTCTGTGATTTCCTCATTGACCCTGCACAGGATGCGGTCTGAGTTTCTGGGAGAGGGGGTTTACTGTTGGCTTTAGACTGTGTGGTTGTTGAGCTTGAGTAAGCAAGTGGAGGTGAAATTATTAATAGAATAACTCGGAAAAGTCTCGGCATCCAAATACATATTAGGATCACTTTATGTGAATGGTGTGAGACATTGGGATGTATAGGGTTATCTGGAAGCTCAGACTTGTGTCCTGTGCTACCTCCCAAGAACATTCTCCTAAATTGCATTCTTCATGTGTGGTTTTTAGCTTTAAGGCTTACGAGGCAAGAGCACTCTGCCCCGACTCTGGGAGATATGATAGAGAAAGTCCTGCCAGGTAAATAACAATCCAAATCTAAATATAGAAACAGATCAACATTCCCTTCAGCATAATCGCATCATATGACTAACTTATGGCTACTGATAAAGTTGATGGGCATCAGGAAACTTGAAGAAAAAGCAATGTTTGCTCTTCACTGACATTCATTGCTTTTCATCCAAAATTCATAGATACCCACTGGGCATACACTGGTTGAATTAATGTTGTTCCCACGCCATTTCAATGAAATTACGTTGAACCAATGTGGAGTAGACGTTGAACTGACATCTGTGCCCAGTGGGTAGTCCGTTACTCTTGCTATCTTGATAGCTTGTCACATTTTCTGTTTGCATTTGACATATTCCATGACAATGTTAAAGTGACGTCCATATAGGTAATCACCCTGCCAAATGTAGACCAAGTTAGGTGACTGTCGTACCCTCCCCCGAGCTTTGTTCCCCTGCTTCACCGCCCCTCTCCTCTTCATCCGCTCCCATGTCGGCAGCACGCTTCCTCCTGCCTTTTAACCCTGATGCTTTGGCCCCTCTCCAAGGCCACAGCCCCTCAATGGAGGATGACTCGGTCATCAGGGACCTGCTCCCAGAGGATGCTGGGATAGATCACCAGACGGTGCACCAGCTCATCATGGTACTCATGAAGTTCATGGCCAAAGACAAGAGCAGTGCTGAGGCAGACATCGGCAGTGCCAAGGCCTTCAACTCGGTGAAGCGTCATCTGTATGTGCTGCTGGGCTATGACCAGCAGGAGGGTTGCTTCATGATCGCACCGCAAAAGATGAGGACCTCCACCTGCTTCAATGCTTTCATTGCTGGCATCGCACAGGTTAGAGGATAATATTAACCCTATAAATGACTCTGAGTTAATGCTGTACTAGTTCTAACATTTGTTTTAAAGACAATCCTTGAGTAAATCTAGAGTTGATCTAGATCTGCTTCAGTTGGGAGTTCATGAGAGATGGGAGTTTTTCAGATTGTTTCCCCCTGTAAAGTTTGAAGTATTGTGCTGCTGCTGCTGAATGATGTGAATTATGACAATCTGTCAAGCATCAAGAAGAACCTGGTGTGATGTGATATCTCCTCCAGGTGATGGACTACAACATTGGGCTGGGGAAGCAGCTGCTCCCCCTGGTGGTCCAGGTGTTGAAGTACTGCACCTGCCCCCAGCTCAGACACTACTTCCAGCAGCCGCCGCGTTGCTCTCTCTGGGCCTTGCAGCCACACATCAGACAGATGTGGCTCAAAGCCCTGCTGGTCATCCTCTACAAGGTACACACCACCCACAGTTGGAATATAATGAAACCTTATCCACTATGTGAATGTGTTTACATTGTAAACTTTATAGATGCAGTGTGTCTATAATTGATTACCTGTAATTGTGAAAATGTAATATTGAGGACAGCTAATCTATATATATTACGTTGCTTTGTACTCTCTTACCCTTCACTTCTACCAATCCTGTGTGTGGTCCCAGTACCCCTACAGGGATATGGATGTGAGTAAAGGGGTTCTGCACCTGATCCACATCACGATCAACACCCTGAATGCCCAGTACCACAGCTGTAGGCCCCATGCCACTGCTGGACCCCTCTATAGTGACAACTCCAACATCAGCCGCTACAACGAGAAAGAGAAAGGTGGGGACAACAGCGATTATCACATGCCTGGATTGTAAATATAGGCTTTTGTTTTAAATGATCAGGAATAAGAATGGAGAGTTTTGGACATACATTACATTTACATTACATTTGAGTCATTTAGCAGACGCTCTTATCCAGAGCTACTTGCAGTTAGTGTATTTATCATAAGATAGCTCAGGGATACAACCACATATCACAGTCTCAGTAAGTACATTTTCCTCAATAAAGTGAGGAGTGGATGCGAGGGTGGTGCTGTGGGATTATTTAAGATACTCTTTGAAGAGGTAGAGTTACAAATGTTTTCGGAAATATGAGCAAGGACTTTGCTGTCCTAGCTTCAGGGGGAAAGCTGGTACCACCATTGGGGTGCCACGACAAAGAGCTTGGACTAGGCTGAGTGGAAGCTGCCCTCCTGTAGGGGTGGGAGGGCCAAGAGACCAGAGTTAGCAGAACAGAGTGCTTGGATTGGGGTGTAGGGTTTCAGCATTTAACCTTTATTTAACTAGGCAAGTCAGTTAAGAACAAATTCTTATTTACAATGACGGCCTACACCGGCCAAACCCTAACCCGGACGACGCTGGGCCAATTGTGCGCTGCCCTATGGGACTCCCAATCATGGCTGGTTGTGATACAGCCTGGAATCAAACCAGGGTCTGTAGTGACGCCTCTAACACTGAGATGCAGTGCCTGAGATGCAGTCCACTCGGGAGCTCTGAAGGTAGTGAGGGGCAGTTCCTCTTGTTGCATCGTAGGCAATACCAGGGTCGTGTAGTGGATGCAAGCTTTGACTTGAAGCCAGTGGCTTTTGCAGAGGAGCGGAGTGACATGGGAGAACTTGGGAAGGTTGAGAACCGCTGCTGCGTTCTGCAAAAGTTGCAGGGGTTTGATGGCACAAACGGGGAGCCCAGCCAACAGCGAGTTGCAGTAGTCCAGGCGGGAGATGACAAGTGCCTGGATTAGGACCCGCGCCTCTTCCTGTGTGAGGTAGGGTCGTATTCTTTGGACGTTGTAGAGCATGAAGGAGGACATGACAGCGCCGAGTAACTTGGTGTATAGAGAGTAGTGAGAGTATGTGGTGCATCAGTAGTGAGAGTACATGGTGCAGACACAGATCCTCTCCACGTCACCTGGTAGGAGCGGCCTGCCAGGTAGGATGCAATCCAAGAGTGTGCAGCGCCTGAGACGCCCAGCCCTGAGAGGGTGGAGAGGAGGATCTAATGGTTCAGTGTCGAAGGCAGCAGATATATCTAGAAGGATGAGAACAGAGGAGAGAGAGTCAGATTTGACAGTGTGGAGAGCCTCCGTGACACAGAGAAAAGCAGTTTCGGTTGAGGGACCCGTCTTGAAACCTGACTAGTTAGGATCAAGAAGATCGCTCTGGGAGAGATAGCGAGAGAGATGGTCAGAGACGGAACGCTCAAGTGTTTTGGAAAGAACAAAAAGAAGGGATACCGGTCTGTAGTTTTTGACGTCAGAGGAGTCGAGTGTAGGAGGAGGGTAGGGACTCGGGACGTTTTGAAGTCAGAGGGGATTCAGCCAGTGGTCAGGGATGAGTTGATGAGGGAAGTGTGGAATGGAATAAGGTCTCCAGAGATGGTCTGGAGAAGGGAGGAGGGGATGGAGTCGAGCGAGCAGGTTGTCGGGCGGCCGGACTTCATTAGTCGCAGGATTTCATCTGGAGAGAGATGGGAGAAAGATTAAGGCGTAGGGTACTTCTGTGCGAGTGGGACCAGAGGACTCAATAGGCTGAGTTTATGAGGAGTGTTTGACAAAGTGGTTGACAAAGTTGTCTGCAGAGAGGGAGGAGGAGGCGGTGGAGGATGAAGGAGGGAGGAGAAGGTGGAGAAGAGTTTCCAAGGTTAGAGGCAGAAGCTCAACAGAAGCAGAAGCTCAACATTTAGAGTGATAGAAAGTGTCTTTAGCAGCGGATACAGCAGAAGAGAAGGTAGAGAGGAGGGAGTGAAAGGATGATAGATCCTCCGGAAGTTTAGTTATCTAAAATTTTCGCTCAGCTGCACGCAGAGTAGGGTCCAAGAGGCAGAATCAGGAGACAGGAGTGAGAAGGATTTAGCAGAAGGGAGATATGATAGAATAGAAGAGGAGAAAGTAGTGGGAGAGAGAGAGCGAAGATTGCGACGGCTCATGACCATCTGGGTAGGGGCTAAGTGACTAGGGTTGGAGGAATGGGAGACAGAAAAGAAAACAAAGTAGTGATCAGAGACCTGGAGGAGGGTTGCCTTGTGAGTGGGAGGGCACTGGGAAAGATGAGGTCAAGCATATTGCCTGTCTTGTGAGTGGGAGGGGACTGGGAATGATGAGGTCAAGCATATTGCCTGTCTTGTGAGTGGGAGGGGACTGGGAAAGATGAGGTCAAGCATATTGTCTGCCTTGTGAGTGGGAGGGCACTGGGAAAGATGAGGTCAAGCATATTGCCTGTCTTGTGAGTGGGAGGGGACTGAGAAAGATGAGGTCAAGCATATTGACTGCCTTGTGAGTGGGAGGGCACTGGGAAAGATGAGGTCAAGCATATTGTCTGTCTTGTGAGTGGGAGGGCACTGGGAAAGGCTGAGGTCAAAAGAGGCAAGGAGGGGAAAGAGAGAGTTGGAAAGAAATGAATTGAAGGCAGATGTCAGGAGGTTGAAGTCGTCAAGTACGAAGAGCAGTGAGCCATCATCAGGAAATGAGCTTATCAAGGTTTCAAGCTCATTGAGGAACTCTCTAAGGACACCTGGTAGGCGGTAGATGACAACAATGTTAAGCTTGAGTGGACTTCAAATGAGGAGATGGACAGGTGAGAGAGGGAGAAAAATTTCAATCTCCAAATAGGAGATTCCTACCACGATGACCAGATCCTCTTGGACTATGAGAGAAATTAAGAGAGAGCAGCTGGAGTAGCAGTGTACTCTTGGGTGATCCAAGTCTCCGTCAAAGCCCAAAAATACAGATGTAGGATCTTAATTTTACTTATATTGTTGCAGCAAAATAATCCTTCAGCAACAGGATTTGAAAATGTAGTCCATAATGTTGCTTGATCGGTGGTTAGGTTATTAGCTGGCCAAAAAATAGTCTGCATGAAAAAGCAATACTGTTAATATAACTGTGTGTTAATGTGGGTTTTCAGTGAATTTATGTAAATCACAAAGCTCATCCGCATTTCCTGCAGTGCAAGAAAATAGTTAGCAACAAAAGACTGATGAAATTAAGATCCTACATCTGTAATGTGTATGGTGTTTTTTTCAGAGGAGGACAGTGTGTTTGATGAGTCTGACGTTCATGACACACCAACTGGAGCAGGGAACAAGGAGTCTCAGACCTTCTTTGCCCGTTTGAAAAGAATCGGTGGCAGCAAGTCTGTCAAGTACCAGCCGGTAGAGCTGAATGCCCAGAAAAGTATGAAAATCGTCTCAAAGGATGACCTATTTTATCCAGCAATTACATTAATTGAACTTAAATGCTTCGCTGACATGAATTGAGCATTCACAGATTTTCCCAATCAGATATGATCTATCTTTTGATCCTCTCTTTGTCTGCGTCAGGTGAAATTGAGCTGTCTGAGTACCGCGAGGCCAGTGCAGTGCAGGACAACATCTTGCACTGTGTGAGGGAGGAGAGCACCAGGAAGAAGCGTCTGCAGGCCATGCACAAGCAGAAGTCCTTGGACATTTCCAACACTGACTCCATCCTCTACAACCTGGACGAGCACCGACGCAAGTCCTGCATAGACCGCTGTGACCTGCAGCATGGTACCCCCGGGCCCCCCTCCTCCACCACCTCCCACCCCAGGCGGACAGGGGGCCATGGGAAGGGCTCGTCAGACGGCTCCTCAGGCCGAGCAGAGGGCAGTGACCACCAGGACCGTTCAGGAACCCGGGGGGGCCACTCAGACTGCTCCAGGCCTGTCATCCCAGAGGTGCGCCTCAGCTGCATGGAGACGTTTGAGGACAAGGCCGACTTGGACTCCCCTCTTACAGGCGGCTCTTCTGCAGAGAAGGAGGACCAGGACCTCATTGACCTCTCCTCCGACTGCACTTCAATCCCAGAGAAGCACTCCATCCTCTCCATGTCCGACAGCGACTCCCTGGTGTTTGAGCCCCTACCACCACTGAGGATCGTGGAGAGTGACGAGGAGTTTGACCTGAACATGGGGATGGGCCCCAGGCTGAATGGGAGTGCCAGGCCCCCTGCTTCCCCTGCCAGGCCCCCTGCTTCCCCTGCCAGGCCCCCTGCCTCCCCTGCCAGGCCCCCTGCCTCCCCTGCCAGGTCTGCTGCCCCCCCTGCCAGGCCCCCTGCCTCCCCTGCCAGGTCTGCTGCCCCCCCTGCCAAGCCCGTTGCCTCCCCTGCCAGACCCCCTGCCTCCCCGGCCAGGTCTGCTGCCCCCCCTGTCAAGCCCGTTGCCTCCCCTGCCAGGCCCCCTGCCTCCCCGGCCAGGTCTGCTGCCCCCCCTGCCAAGCCCGTTGCCTCCCCTGCCAGGCCCCCTGCCTCCCCGGCCAGGTCTGCTGCCCCCCCTGCCAAGCCCGTTGCCTCCCCTGCCAGGCCCACTGCCTCCCCTGCCAGCAGAAGCACCGTGTGCCTGTCCCCCATGGTGCAGGTGAGCGTGGAGGACTGTTCTAAGGAGAAGAGGACCACAGACTCCCCATCAAAAGAAAGCCCCCAACAGCCTCTACAGAGGAGGCCACGCTATGCAACCCCCACCACCTCCCTGGAGCTGCCTGACCGGTCAGAGCACCCTGGCCTGGAGAGCCCCATGACTCTCAGCTTACAACAGAAGAGGGACCTGCTGAGGAAGACCCCTGCTGTCCCTGACACCTCCCTGGATGACTTTGTGCATCCTGAGGACTTGAAGGCAGGGGTGGGTCTGGGGACCAGTCCCTCTGGCAGGATGATCTTCCTGGACATCCCTGAGGACACAGTTGAACCCCTCACCTCTCTGGAGGGGAACAACAACGACGAAGAGGAATATTATGAAGAAGATGATGAGGACCTTGATGACAGTGACTTTAAACCCGATGATGATGAGAACGGCGAGGCAGAGTTTAAGATCCAGATAGTTCCCCGGCAACGCAAGCAGAGGAAGATAGCTGTGAGCGCCATCCAGAGAGAGTACCTAGACATCTCCTTCAACACCCTGGACAAGCTGGGTGAGCAGCCCACTGACACAGGTAAGAGAGAACAGGGTCCGGGGAGACAGGAGCCTAAGTCCAGAGAGAGGGGTCCCTCTGCATGGACTTACAGCTGCTGTTTCCTTTTTATGTGCCCCTGAGATAAGTATGCTGACTTCATGCACAATGTGCCTTTGGATGTATGTGTGTTTCAGTGATGACATCTCTAAGGTTTGAGGGGGCTTATGAGATATGATTGATAAAATACGTTTTCTACTAAAGTGTCTGCTTAGAATTGCAGAACCACATGAACAAAACATAAATTGTCTAGTCGCATATCCATGCTACCTCAAATCTTTAGTCAACTGGTCACAATTGCTGTTTCCTGTCCTGTGGCTTTGTCTCTCCCTTTTCCCATTCCAACCCATGGTAAACTTCTGAAAAGCCTACTGTAAAAGAAAGTCTGAGAAACCGAGTAAATATCAGTACAGCGCCTTCAAATTACTGCAACACACTTTCCATAAATAGCTGTCCATATAAGAACTAGTAATAGCCTAAATGAAAAAAGATTTTTTTTACTAAATAGTACATCAATAAACCACATCTTCATTTTAGATTGCTCTTTCACTAGGACTCAATGTATACTTGCAGTTAATTACTTGTAGCTCAACACTACATTTTGTATTGGCGTTGGGTGTCTGCAGCATCCCATGCGCTAACCAGTTGTCTACATGTGAGGTAAGGAGGAGGCTAAGATGCTGAAGCAGCCACTATTCCGCACCATCACTCACCCACATTGCCTTGCAGATCACAAAGTTCTGTCTACCCTGGAAAAGCCACGGGAATCCGCCTCAGCCCCCACCCTTGAAGCTGCTATCCCAGAAACAAGCAACCGCTCTTCAGTATCAAGTAGGATCCAAATACTTCCACATTGTCATGTGTTTAAATCACCCCAAAAAACAGGTGTGGTCATTACACCAGGAACTTTACACTGTTCAGACATTTGGCCTTGACTTATAAAGGTGTAAAATACTTTTTTTTAGTAGTGTTTTTCTCTGCCTTTTGTTTATTAAGACACCAGTGCAGTTTTTTCATGGTTATTTTCTTTTTCTGGTCAATAGATCAGGATTCTACCAAACCGACTATATATAAATTCATGAATATACGCAACTAAGCCATTAAATCATTTCATTTTTATATTTACCTCTGTGAGTGTCTTCTACCCCCCATTTTCCTGACAGTTGCTTTAAAGGGCAATTCCACCACTTTTCAACCTCATATTCATCATCTCCAGCACCAAACCAGTGTCTACATTATGTGACCGACCGGTTCGATTTGGTCTTATGTTGCAAAATTTGAAATGTTTTTTATTTATTTTTTACATTAGATAAAAGAAGAGACGCAGAGCTAGAAAATGGTATACCATACACTGCAGTTGAGGAACAATGGGAAAGTAATTATTGTAAACTTGTTACCCCACTTTTGAGAAAATGGCCCTTGAATGTTTTGGTACCTTCTTTGTCTACACCCATTCAGCATCGTTCACAGCTTTAGCCCCACCCATCTCTTTAATGATTCACATGTGAGGCTATGTGTTAAACAACCAAAGATTTCAAGACTAAAGACTGGTTTATACTACGGGTGTGTTAAAAATTGGCAGTCCGTAAATTCAGAGTGTTCCGCTCTCGGAGCATTCAGATTGCAGACAGGACGCTCTGGACAAAAGGTAGAGTTGATCCGAGCGTTCTGACCTAACAACAGCAGTCAAGCACCCAAGCTAACTGGCTGACTTTGACTAGCTACTTCCAGACACCAATGAGAGAACTCTGACCATTTTACTCGCCCTTGCAGAGCTAGTTAGGCTGTTTTTATGTTATCCAGAGCGTTGGTGACTGCAACTGTGCTGCTGGCTACAATTTAATTACATTTTTTTTGCCAACATTTACTAACACCGGCCATATTCAACAGGTGTTGAGCGTTCATAAATGTGTCAGTTATTCTGTGCTTTGGCACACTCAGACAAAAGTACTCTGAAATTGGCATAGGTTGCCAGAGCGAATTTATCAGCTGCCAGCGACAGATGTCGCAGTAACATCATAAACATTTTATTGAAATAGGTATTTGCATAGTGGAGTCTTTTGTTTAGACATGTAGCTAGCTAACTAAACAATGAACCATAATCCCAACTCATAACGTTACTACCCTACAGTACACTTTAACTTGAAATGAAAATGACTTTCTGACAAAATTAGAAACATGTAATATCTGAAACTGTAGCTAGCTGGACTCTCTTACCCGTATATATGGATGGAAGCTTCTCCCTCTCTGTCACGGATGCCATGGTTGCCCTTAGTTTGAAGATGTAATCCAGAGACAGGTGTTTTATACAACAGCCTTCTGTGCGTTCTTTTTTCGACTCCTTCTGCATATTTACAATCAAACGCTCTAATTCCACTGATTTCAAAACTCGGTCCTCCAGAAATTGGAGAGCAGAACTTATGCAGTTCTACTACGTGATATCTTTAAAAAAAAGCTGTGTTAGAAAGGATTACCTACACATACTGACCAGCTCATATTATAGACATGTAGCGTGCTACATGCAGACCAATCCAAACTCATCTCTCAGCATGTCCAGCCCTTCATTATCTCAGCCAATCAGTGTTGAGCTACTGACATGTTTTTTTTTTTTTTTTAAATCACCCCAATTTCATGGTATCCAATTGGTAGTAGTTACAGTCTTGTCTCATCGCTGCAACTCCCGTACGGACTCAGGAGAGGCAAAGGTCAAGAGCCATGCATCCTCCGTAACACAACTCAACCAAGCCACTCTGCCCATCCAACCCAGAAGCCAGCTGCACCAATGTGTCAGAGGAAACACCGTACACCTGGTGACCGTGTGAGCGTGCACTGCGCCCGGCCCGCGAGTCACTAGTGCGCGATGAGACAAGGATATCCCTGTCGGCTAAACCCTTTCCTAACCAATTGTGCGCCGTCCCATGGGACTCCCGGTCGCGGCCGGCTGCGACAGAGCCTGGACTCGAACCCAGAATCTCTAGTGGCACAGCTTGCACTGCGATGCAGTGCCTTAGACCACTGTGCCACTCGGGAGGCTGCTGACTTTTCCCATGGCTAAACCAACTGGGCTCGTAATTTAACAATTTTATTTGTATTTACAGATGGCATACAAGTTTGTTATTAAGGCACATGACAGGTCACATGTTCCAGAAGGCATTTCTGTCCCCAAAAAGTGTATGTTCAAATGGTGCTCCAGTGAAGTAATAACATGCGACACACGCCTAGTTTCCTGAAAAGAGTCACATGTGAAACAGCATATTTCTATGATCAGTGGTTAAAAATATAAGAAGAAAGATCCTAAAAAAATTATTCTCTGTGACATCACAGGGTAGAATTAAAAGTAAAAAACAGGGATTTTCAAAACCTGCAATGAGTTTCTAGCACAAGGTAGAAATGCACCGTTGTTACATATGTTGGCACTGGCATTGTGCTGGAGATAATGAAAATGAGGTTGAAAGTGATGGAGTTGCCCTTTAAGTGAACCAGACATTGAAATGAAAATAGTGTCGATAGAGGAAAAGTACCAGGCAGCTCAGTTCTTTGGGTGTGTGTTTGTCGCACCCCCAGCTCAGTTCTTTGGGTGTGTGTTTGTCGCACCCCCAGCTCAGTACCGTCAGGCAAAGCGAGGCTCATTGGGAGCTCTAACCATGAGCCAGCTGATGAAGAGACAGCTGGAGCACCAGTCCAGTGCCCCTCACAATATCAGCACCTGGGAGACAGGTTAGTCACTGCTAACTATCTCTGGTCCACCTCTCCAGAGGGAAAAACATCTAAACCGATTTTTAATGATTGGGTTTGACTGTGCTGATTTTAGTGTTTATCTCTACAGGCCCCACCAAGACCAGCCTCCTATCTGCCCCCAGTACAGTCAGTATGTTTGTGCCAGCCCCTGAGGAGTTCATTGATGACCAGCCCACCACAATGACTGACAGGTGAGAGAACCTACCGCCAACCACCAACACTGACTGGTGTGTCATTCAGGATCGCAGACACTGTGTACATGAATGGTTATTCAGTGTTATTAATGATAATACTGTGTGGTCACTCAGGTGTCGTGACTGTGGTGCGGTGCTAGAGGAGTATGATGAGGAGACCCTGGGCCTGGCAGTGGTGGTGCTCTCCATGTTCATCCACCTCAGCCCCGACCAGGCCGCTCCACTGCTGCTGGACATCATGCAGTCTGTGGGCAGGTCTGGCAACTACAGCAGCTCCTGTACCAACCCTATTATACTTCGACATACACAAACCTGATTGTTCAGTAACATTTTTGCACACTCTCTGTCATGTCTCCAATGTTAAATTCAGATTTGTGTCTTTCAGGCTGGCGTCTAGTGCTAATTTCTCTGGGCAAGCTGAGAGGTATGACACATCACAACCAGACATACTAAGTATATTATTATATTGTGTGTGCTAAACGCAGGTGTAATGTGGATGCTGATGATTTGTTGACACTGGCTGTATTCTTGTACACAAATGAGAATATATGCCAACATGAGGTGCAGACGTTCTATGTCTGTTGATGTCTCTGTTGGTGTAGCATGCTGATCCCTGGCAACGCAGCAGGTGTGGCTAAGCAGTTCCTCCGCTGTGTGTTCCATCAGCTGGCCCCCAATGGCATCCTGCCCCAGCTCTTCCAGAGCAACATTAAAGGTCTACTCATACACACCACAACATGTCTACTGTTAGGAGCAGCTCTCTGAGGGATATGGTTAGATCCTTACCATCATTCTTTTCTGTGCATTTTCAGATGGAGGTTTTCTGAGAACATTGGCCTTTTCCCTGATTGATTTTAATGAACTGAGTTCTGTGGCTGCACTGAACCAGCTACTGGAGGTGGGATGTTTTCCTGCTTAGTGTAATGCTTAAAGCTCAGCACTTGGCTGAAGGTTCTATGCGGTGTGTGTTTGTGTATGGGCTTTTTATTTTTAACTTTTATTTTATTTTGTCAATATTTTCTTAACTCTATTTTCTTAAAACTGCATTGTTGGATATGGGCTTGTAAGTAAGCATTTCAAGGTCTACACCTGTTGTTTTCGGCGAATGTGACAAATACAATTTGATTTGATTCAATCGCTAACACAGAAGATCAGCGTTACAACGCGATTGACATTAAAAGCATTTTTTTCGCATTCATAGTAAATGCTGCATATGTCGGCTCTATCGGAAATTACCTTTAAATTTCAATCGTGCAACAACACACATCTTCCAGAGTTTGAATTGAATCGAGCCCTCTGTCTTGAGTCTCAAGAAAAATCTTCACTTTCATCATGTATCCAGTAGGAGGAGCTCTTGTATAAATTGACAAGACTAACACTGCTGTTTGGATAGCGTGATACTAAAGCAGATAATGAGTACTGCTGAAGAGCATGCCTCTGCATGGTTATTCCCAATATTTACTCTGCACTATTAACTTGGTTTGTTTTATTTAGCAATCTTACCCTGTTAAAATGTTAAAGCAATAGGACTTATGATAGTCTATCTCAATTGACTCCTATGGCTCATAACAATCAATAGTCCAAACCATGTTTAGAATATATTTTTTAACAAAATTGTTACAGCTGGTAAGGGCTCTACGGCAATAAATTGTAACCCTGTTATCATTTTTGCCACTGTCCTCAGGGTCTGAACAACAAGAAGAGTCTACCAGCAGGGGGCACCATGCTGCACTGCCTGGAGAACATCGCCACCTTCATGGAGGCCCTGCCCATGGACTCCCCCAGCAACCTGTGGACCACCATCTGCAATCAGTTCCAGACCTTCCTCACTAAACTACCCTCTGTGCTGCCTCTGAAGGTACTGGACCTCGCTCTGCATAAAGGCTGCATTGATTTTTTTTTTTTAACTGTGATCAATATTGAGCTATAGCCTTATGAAGAATGTGATGACGTCTCTCTCAGTGTCCCCTGGACTCCAGTTTGAGGATCATCATTTGCCTGTTGAAGATCCCCACCACAAGTGCAACCCGGGTGAGTCTGTCTGTGTTTGCTTGATATACATTAGGACTACTAACCAAATGGTGAGGTCAGTCTTCATTTGAGTGTCATAAGTAACCCTATCCCAGGCCCTGAGCAGCTTATGATTGGTTACATTCTGATTGGTTACATTCACTCTGCCACCGTCCGGCAAACGTTACCTGAGCATTGGCTCTCGGACCAACAGGCTCCGAAACACATTCTACCACCAAACCATAAGAGTGCGAAATAGTTAACTAATGGCTACCCAGACTATCTTGAACTTACTCAATGAACACTCACAAGACTATATATACACACCATACACACACACTAGACTGACACACTAAACCCACACACATTCACAACATTACGTACACACACACACACACGCAGGCACGCACACGCACACACACACGCACGCACGCACACACACACACACACACACACACACACACACACACACACACACACACACACACACACACACACACACACACACACACACACACACACACACACACACACACACACACACACACACACACACACACACACACACACACACACACACAGACACATAACACAAACACGCATGCGGATACCGACACACACCTCTGTTCTTTATTTTACTATTATTATTATTATCTATCCTGATGCCTAGTCACTTTACCCTGCATTCATGTACACATAGTATCTACCTCATATCCTTCCACATTGATCTGGTATTGGTACTGCCTGTAGCTCCATTGAGCATTTTATTATTCATGTTACTATTTTTCTTTTTATTATGATCATTTTTTAACTCTGCAGCATTGGGAAGGGCTCGTCAGCAACAATTGCATGTTTAAGTCTACAACAAATAACCTTTTGATTTGATTTGAGATCTTGTTCAGTGGTCAGTGAACAGCTCACTCACATTGACTGTCATTTGCATGACTGAACCCAGAAGTCTTACTCATTTAGAATAAGCAGAAAAAATAACAAAACCACTGGTGTGGTAAGATCCCCTCACCCACCCACCAGGCATTGACCCTTAACTCCCTCTCTTCCTCTTCTTCCTCAGAGCTTACTGGAGCCCTTCTCCAAACTGCTGAGCTTTGTCATCCAGTATGGAGTGTTCAGCCTCTCTTACCTGGTGGAGCTGTGTGGCCTCTGCTACAAAGCCTTCAATAAGGTAAGATATGTACAGGTTAGCTTATTTTATTATGTACAAATGTAGGATCTTAATTTGATCACATTTGTTGCTTTATTTGACCTTTTTCCATTTTAACTGAGAGCTGCACTATCTTCCTCTATGGGCCCATCGACCTCTCCTTTGTCCTTGCTCTCGGCCTCTTACTTGGTCTATTTTTACAATAAGCAACTCAGAAGTGACCTCTTTTTTGTATGAATAAGGACTGATTGCTGATTGAACAATTGTGCAAAGAATTGTGCAGAAGAGGTTTCACATTCATGGGAGTAATTTGTATCAGCTCTGACCAAATGTTTAAATTTTGTTTGACATGATTTACTCAACTAACTTGCGCATTTTGTAGAAAGTTGTATTTACTGTTTTGTAAAAATGTGCTTAGCATTTGCATTGTGTGTGAAAGCAATGATAAATGACTGTTTTGCAAAAAATCAAACTGTTGTGCTCATTAGGTTATGATGGAAAGCAAGTGGACACCAGTTTCATTAAAAGTGTCTTAGCAATCGAGAAAAACTGTAAAATTATTTGTCGCAGCGATTTTCCTTAATGAAAAATGTATAAATCCCTACAAAAAATGTACATTATAATCCACATAATAATTCACATTTCCTGTTGCTGCAGCATTATTTTCCTGCTGTAGCAAACTGGCTTAAATTAAGATCCTTCATCTGTAGCAATGCATTTATCTCATGTGAAAGGCCCAATTAGAAAAGCGATACAGAAATATAACTTTCCCACATTGTTAAATATAAAACCATGTCTGCAGACCTTTGTATACAGTAGTTCTTGGTTGTAATACTTATCCCCAGCCTCTCCCGCTAGACAGCAAGGTGGCTGTGTGTCACAGATGATTAAGTAGGCAATCAGCCAGTATTGATTTACATGATTAATTTGGGCTCAGGGCTGAGGATGTATGGTGTGTATCTGAGGGCAAGCCTCCCTCTGTTAGAGCTGAGGCATTGGCTGTCTCCTGCTGCAGGAATGATGGATCCTCCCCCTGCTACTGCTGTCACAGCGCCATGCTTTATGTCTCCAGCTCTATTGATTTCCTCTAGCCTTTTAAATCCCTGCTATATAACATCCGTTTCTCAATATGCAAGTCAACATGACTGATAATGTCTATTTAACTGTTTCCTGTGCAGTTAGTCTTATGAGGTGAGCTTTCTCATATACAAGTTTAAGGAGGATTTTTCATTGGGTTATTGTAGACGTATGAATGTTTGGGAAGTTATGTTTATCACTAATGCACTATACATTTAACATTTGAACAAATGTGACCCCAAATCAACTGTACTGTATGTATTGGGGTTTCATGCTAATGAGAAGGCAATAATTTATTTTGTAATATACACTATATATACAAAAGTATGTGGACACCACATGCAATCTCCATAGACAAACAATGGCAGTAGAATGGCCTTACTGAAGAGCTCAGTGACTTTCAACATGGCACCATCACAGGTTGCCACCTTTCCAGCAAATCAGTTCATCAAATTTCTGCCCTGCAAGAGCTTCCCCGGTCAAATGTAAGTGCTAATTTTTGTGAAGTGGAAACGTCTCGGAGCAAGCACAAGCTCTCAGAATGGGACCGCCAAGTGCTGATGCGTATACCGTGTAAAGATCTTCTGTCCTAGGTTGCAACACTCACTACCGAGTTCCAAACTGTCTCTGGAAACAACGTCAACACAACTACTGTTCATCGGGAGCTTCATGAAATGGGTTTCCTGTTTCAGCATGACAATGTGCACAAAGCGAGGTCCATACAGAAATGGTTTGTCTAGATCAGTGTAGAATAACTTTACTGGCCTGTACAGAGCCCTGACCTTAACCCCATCTAACACCTTTGGGATTAATTGTTAAGCCAACTGCAAGCCAGATCTAATCGCCCAACATTTTATTTATTTTTTTACCTTATTTTCAATGATGGTCTAGGAACAGTGGGTTTACTGCCTTGTTCAGGGGCAGAACAACAGATTTTTACCTTGTCAGCTCAGGGATTCGATCTTGCAACCTTCCGGTTACTAGTCCATTGCTCTAACCACTAGGCTACCTGCCGTGCCTGACCTCACTAATGCTCTTGTGGCTGAATGGAAGGAAGTCCCCGCAGCAATGTTCCAACATCTAGTGGAATGCCTTCCCAGAATGCCCATGATTTTGGAGTGAGATGTTCAACAAGCAGGTGTCCACATACTTTTGTAGTGTAGTGTATGAACCAATATGTACCACTACCAACATGTATAATAAGGTGATAATAAGGTAATTACTGTATGCTATGCCATAAGTATACTAGAGAGAGAGAGAGAGGATGACAGTCTAGTTGGTAAACAGGCAGCAGGCAGAGCTTTGTATTGAGTGGATGATTTAACAGAGAGCAGTGGCTTCTCAGGCTGACAGGCTCATCTGAACTGGATCTCTGGGAGAGACGAGATCTAGACTGGGTGCCGTGCTAATCAGCTCCTCTGTCTCTCTGTCTTTATTCAGAACACATACAGCCTTTATACTCCAGTACACACAGGCAACACTGTATGAGCACTGGAGAGGCAGAGAGATATAGTGCACAACCCTGTAATATTAAATAAGACAACCACTCGGCAAACCTTCTTCCCCCAGTATGCCTAAGAGTTTATCTCACATGGTTCCTCTAAAATGAATTACAACATTTGTACACAGTGGTTTTCTATATTCTCTCTCCACTACCTTATTTCCTCTATCCTGAGCTATTTGGTGTGTTTTGTTTGCCCAGGAGCGAGATAAGTTCTATATGTCTCGTATTGTGGTGCTGGAGCTTCTACAGGCTCTGAAGTTCAAGTCTCCTCTACCCGATACTAACCTGCTACTGCTGGTCCAGGTAAACTACTTGTGGAAAAGACTTTAACTCCAAAGTACCTAAGATGACTTTGCATATTTATTTATGTTAACTGCATCCGTGTATGTTGTCAGTTTGTTTGTTCAGATATTGGTACGAGGCTAGCAGAGTCTACTGTTCTCTCAAAGCACATGATCTCATCTCTTCCAGGGGTAAGACAGTACATCATACATTACATTGGTTCTATGGGTCCCTTTATGATGACCTAATGAAACCAAATGAGATACAGATATTGTCCTTTTGATTGTTGCGCTATTCTCTCTGTCTTTTTCAGTGCACGACAGCAGCAATGGAATGCATGAGGCAATACATCAGTGAACTTCTAGACTTCATAGCGGATATGCACACACTGACCAAACTAAAAGTGAGTTTCCTCCATAAGTCTCACCTCTAGCCATCTCGTCATGCGGGTGGGTGCTTATATTTGTCCTATTTCATACATGTACAAGTGTGTATTATACGCAGGTGTGAATTGGAAAAATGTTTGCGTATCCCAACTCTCCCTGAGACACCACACCTTGAGAGTGGTGTCATTGCCAGGCCCTAGTCATGTGACCTATCCTGTGATCATGTGACACTCTCCAGAGCCATATGAAGGCGTGTTGTCAGCCACTGCACGAGGACACGTTCGGAGGGAACCTGAAAGTGGGCCTGGCACAGGTAGCTGCCATGGAGATCAGCAAAGGCAATCACCGTGACAACAAGGCAGTGATCCGTTATCTGCCCTGGCTCTACCATCCCCCGTCCGCCATGCAGCAGGGGTGAGAGGCACAGACAGTCACAGCACAGATGTCACTTTCAGTGATCTCACTATTAATAACCATGAAGATAGAACTATATGTCACAAATGGTATAGCAGACTTGACCAGTTAGATTTCTGCAGTTTTTAGTGGAATGCTATCAGTAGAAGTGCTTCTATACGTCATTACAATACATTGGGAGTCTAATAAGACTGTAATGTATACTCAAAAAGTGTTTTACCTCTGTCCTCTCCCTAGACCTAAGGAGTTCATTGAGTGTGTGTCCCACATCCGCCAGCTGTCCTGGCTGCTCCTGGGCTCCCTGACCCACTATGCCCTGCACCAGGGCTCCACCTCCTGTATGCCCATCCCCCTGGACGCTGGCTCACACATCGCTGACCACCTCATCGTCATCCTCATCGGCTTCCCTGAACAATCCAAGGTCTGGACAATGTCTAAATGTTATATGCATAAATGTTGAAGTAAATGCTACGTAAACGTATTCAGATGTGTATTTGTCCTCCCTCGACTGAAGTCTAGGATGAGATAAAGACCAAAGTGTCACTGACCTCTCTCTTCTTTCCATCCTCTGTCTGCAGACGTCAGTGCTGCACATGTGCTCCCTGTTCCATGCCTTCATGTTTGCCCAGCTGTGGACCATTTACTGTGAGCAGTCGGCGGCCACTCCGGCCCTGCAGAACCAGAATCAGACAGAGTTCTCCTCCAACGCCATTCTGACCGGCCTGGAGTTCTGGAGCCGCGTCACACCCAGCATCTTGCAGCTCATGGCCCACAACAAAGTGGTGAGGAAGATCCACACGCTTATCTCTCTGTCAGCTGCAAGAGGGGGTGGGATGGAAATAGGATGTGCATGGAGATATGTGCAGTTGAATATGAAATGTAAAGCCAGGCTATTGTCACCTCGGCAAACTACTACCCAGATTTTGGTAGTTGTAAATGTGGCAGAGGAGTTGGCTAAAGCACAAACAGATCCTTGTTGTGTCTGACAGGACATTGCTGTTATGTAAGCCCGATCGGAAATAACCTTTAAAGCATTGTCCAAATACACAGTCAGATTGAATCCCGACCTAAGAATCTGCTTTGACATGATATATTTTGAGTAATATTTGGAAGCGGGGTGATCATAAATCATGTTCTGATCCCTTGCAGTAATACAAATGTGTTATTTCTAACTTTCCAAGATGGTGGAGATGGTGTGTCTACATGTCATTAGCCTGATGGAGGCTTTACAAGAATGCAACTCAACTATCTTTGTGAAGGTAAGAGGGGCATTTACCCACAATTTCCCCTAACATTTGATTTGACATTTTATTTTGTCTCTTCATGTTGCTTTCTATTTCAACTCAAAATTCCCCTCTTCTCTCCATCAGTTAATACCTATGTGGTTGCCCATGATTCAATCTAACCTAAAGGTAAGAGTTAAATTGCAATTCAAATAGGAGTTGTATTATGTTTATATATGGATATAGATGCTCAAATTTTCTTCAGAACAAAAAACTCTCTCCCTGTCCCATGCAGCACCTGTCTGCAGGTCTACAGCTGCGGCTGCAGGCCATCCAGAACAGAGTGAACCACCAGTGTGTGCAGGGCCAGGCGGCTGGGGCCCTGCCCTTCGCCCTGCGCAAGTGGCTGCAGTGCACACAGTTCAAGATGGCCCAGGTGGAAATCCAGTCATCCGAGGCTGCCTCACAGTTCTACCCCATGTGACCTGCCCACCTCTCACTGTGGGAGATCCTCCAAGACCCAGTCCTCCTCAGGACCAGCATGCATCTGTCTGCTGCCTGCCTGACCATAAATATCAGGAAGTCGACTCCTGCATAAACTGACTCTCACCGTCTTAAGACACTGCTTCGGATGTAATCATCTTCAGCACCTTCTAAACTTTGTATATCTATACTATTCTTTGGTGCAATGAAAGGATAGGTGAGTACAGGTTGGGCAGGTGTGCAGATGTAGGGGGATCACAGTTCTGTAGATAGCAGGTTAAATGTCCAACATGCTGTATGCTGCATCAGAGGTCAGAACAGACGGAGAGAATATATAGCAGCAGATGATAGTCTGGATGAGGAATGCTGAAGCTCAGACTTGTTCACTTGGTGATGCTCATGGTCTATATCGATATGTTCAGTTGCTTGGTTGCAAGCCTGATAAAAATAATTAAATCAAGACACATTTTCTAAATATTGTTGTCACTGTCATTTCTACAGAGGTCAGTTAAAGTGCACAAAGTGTGATATGATTGCACATCTGCACAGTAACTACCACAGTATATCTTCCCTAAGGTTTATGGGAAAACTAAATGACTGCAAGAGGATCTGTTAAACCCAAAGAATGTATAGGAACCACCCATATCCTAGCTCAGAAGAAACCATTAGCAATCATACTATATATCTTATCAGTAAATCCAATTAGACTTTAGGGCTCCTGTCTCACCTCTTCCTCTGCTCAGTTCCAACAGGTTGCCTCTCGCCATCAGAGCCCAGATCGATCAGCCACAAAGTGGGTTGCAGTAGCAACAAAAGCAGCAGCGTTGTAACTCGATCAGGATGAAACCAAACAGGGGAGGTAAACAAGACAAGCTAGTCCATGTTGACCGCCCCCTGTAGAGCCTAGCCATCATTTTCCACTGACATGGACCAAATACAGTTACCTCTGGTCTAATGTGGTTTGTCGTGATAAAGCATTGTTGTGGAATCTAATGACATTATGGAAAGGGCACTTGTCAGGGAATGCCACGCCACATGAGAGCTGGGCTACCGTATATTTAAATCAAAGCTTGATCTCACTCACTTTTTTTCTCTACATTGTTTCCCCTTTATTTTCAAGTTGAATTAAAAAGCTATTTAATGCCATGGTTGTCGGACACAAAATGAAAACAAGCAGGGCAGAATTAGATGAGTCCTGTAGAATGTATCATATTTCATAACTTCTCTACGCCTGCACTTTGTAAAGGGATCCTCTATGAGAGGCGTGTGTCAAATGAGTCACCAGCGTTGAGTGCTGTCTGATGATATCACACGCACACACACACACACACACACACACACACACACACACACACACACACACACACACACACACACACACACACACACACACACACACACACACACACACACACACACACACACACACACACACACACACACACACACACACACAGGTGACTCCATCAATTTCTGTGCTTGGCTCATCAAATAGCCTCTCTGCAACAGTGTTCCTATGTGTGTGTGTGTGTGTGTGTTTACTCAAGTCAAATCCCCTTGCACCGGGGCTGCATCTGCCAGCCGTTGCCACTGTCATGATCGTTTGAACTTGCAGCTCTTTTTTAAAGAATCTCTTATTAGCAGCTGCTTATCTAATCAATGTCCCAAAGGTACCCAGCACTCTCCCTGCCCCGGCCTGCCTGCTGGCCTCCCTCCTCCTGGAGGACCATATGGGAGCACTGACCTGATGAGCAGGCAGTTGGAGATCTAGTGGGTAATTAATGCTGACCAAGGGCTCTCAGGCAGAGAGTGTCCCCAGAGCAAGCAGCCCTAGATTGCGAAGGTCAGCTTTGAGACACACACAGCAGCATGGACATGCATGAATTTTCTCTGATATAAAGGGTAGCCTGTTTACTGCTCAACAGCAAACAGTTCAGCCTTGAGCTAACAGCCACAAATAAGAGACACACATAAACACTCATTGGATGTCTAATAACAATTCAATATTGGGTGGTTTGAGCCCTGAATGCTGATTGGCTAACAGTCGTATCAGACTGTATACCACAGGTATGACAAAACATTTATTTTTACTGCTCTAATTACGTTGGTAACCAGTTTATAATAGCAATAAGGCACCTCTGGGGTTTGTGGTATATGGCCAATAAACCACAGCTAAGGGCTGTATCCAGGTACTCTGTGTTTCGTCGTACATAAGAACATCCCTTAGCCTTGGTATATTGGCCATATACCACACCCCCTCATGCCTTATTGCTTAAGTATATACTCATATATAACCAATAGTGCAAGTGTCCTCTGATTGGTCATAATCAGTCAATAGCACATAAGAAGCCTAAACTCTTGTAATGATAGAAACGATCTAAGACCACAATCGCTATATTACTGTCAAGAATGGATCGAATTTGCTGCTAAACAAATAACAAGGTGATTATTTTCCCATTTACCCTGTTGGAATACATTGTCTTTTATCTGGGAAAGCCACACAGAGCTTGTTGAGATAGAGAGGATCCCTGGCCTTCCTCTTCAGGCCTGTCAGATCCTTTTTATTACAGAGCAACTCAGAGTGCCCTGGCTGGACAATGCATGAATGTTTAAATTGCCCAGAGTGTCCCATGGCATTATCATCAAGTGGCACATCTAAAGCAGGAGAAGGCAGACTAGTGTATGGTCTCTCATTCCCATTCCTCCCTCCCTCTCTACATGGCTCAGCTTGGACCCTGCTGGATTTCTCCCCCTCTGAAGTGGCTGTGTTTCTAAGGGTCTCCCCTTTTAAAGGAGGAACATTCTCAAGAATATGGACTTATTGATTCCTTGATGACCTACCAGAGCCCATAGCTTTTCCCAATTCTATTATCTATTGACAACATTCATGAGGAGAGTACATGTTCCCAGATTGTATGATTTGGGTTTGTCTGTCTGCTCCATTCCCCCATGTGTCACAATGGCCAGAGTGGTAGCAGAGCAGAAGTGGCTGACCAGTCCTATGTACATAATGTAGTTTGTGTACAGGGATTGGGCCGTGCCAAGACCCTGACATCAAAAGAACCCCAGTGGCCCACAAGTTATCCTGTTTGCATGACCGAGCCCCAGGGAGATGGCCGTGTTTGATAGCTGTTCATTAAAAATGAACGGTGTGAGACAGACTGAGAACACGTCCTGCGCCCAGGGGGAGCCCAGAAGAAGACCAGCACAGAGCTCTCTGAGACACAGAGAGGAGAGGCACCATGGGTACAGGCAAAAAAAACATTAACAAACACTGGCTTTATCAATGTTGTACTGTACACCATTCAATTCAAAACCATGTTCTAATGCTGTCTCTCCTTTTGATGCTTATGTGATAAGACCATAGGCCTGTCATTCTGTTCACCTTTATTTACAACTGAAAAAGTCAGCAATTAAATCAACTGAATGCACATTATCGATGTATACATAGGACTCTATGTATCCTTTTGGTATATAATGCATCAATTTAAAATAACTTTCATTGCCAAATATACATGAATGGCTTGCTCCATAAACATGAAAACATTGATTTAATTCTAATTGGTAGCACACTGTTTAATTTATACTATGTATAAACATATTTTCTGTTACACTGTACATGTTATTAACAGTCCAGAAGGCAGATATTTTTTAAATATCAATATTTACATTCATGCATCCAAGGTTATTTCCCTCAATGTACAGTATTAGTGACGTATCTTCAGTTTCTGGGTACACTACCGGTAAGATATGCTAATTCCTATGCATTTCACAATGCAAGGTCTGTGTTTACAAAATTCAACAGTAATGGAACATTTTCAGAGATACTGCCAGCCATACATGTATTGTGCTCTCTCTCACGCACACAACACACACTAATATACAAATTAACTGCACCTATGCCAACACGCAGCGTAATAATTGAGTGATGCTTTAAATCAACTGTGGACTGTTTATTGCAGAAGGATGTTGGGGATGCCTGCGAGTGTGAGTGCACTGAGTCACATGTCCCTTTTTGAGGCCATCCTCTCTGCAACTTGATATCCAGATTAGCCTCTGTTTGGAATCCCGTCCTCCACCAATCAGCATGTCAGTCCTGGGATCATGTGCACTGTTTCTATAGTGATGGGTTCTCTCCTTGCTGGGAGGTGGAACAATTAAGACTGTAAAAATCACATCAGAACACGGCAAAGGGCTTCCCATTGTCCCCCACTATCTCCCCCTGACTGTCTAACCAGTGAGATGTGACAGCACAAAATGGAATACCATGTTAGTCTTGTGAGAAAGAATTGAGGGGTAGAATAAGCTGCTAAAAGCACGGTCAGAAAACACACATTCACAAACTCGCAACACAGAAATCCCCATCATATTCGCTGAAGTCGCAGGGGAACACAGAAATCCCCATCATATTCGCTGAAGTCGCAGGGGAACACAGAAATCCCCATCATATTTGCTGAAGTCGCAGGGGAACACAGAAAGGCATATCAAACAGCAAGAGATGAACAATTGAGCGCCAAAACTCTTTGCAGATGTGTTTTCTGCATCAGTGTCTGTAGCAAATTAAAAGTGGGCTTGAAGCGTCAGACCATTAAAATGAATGATATGATTACTAAATAATTAAATCTAAAAAGAAAACATTTCAAATCATTAAACTGACTGAATTAAACAATAATAACATACATAAGCAGACAAATTAATGAATAAATACAGCAAATAAATAAATGAACAAATTAGATAAGTAGATCAAGTTCTGTTGTGTTGTTGGTATGGAACATAGGAACTGACTTGATCTTGTTGTTTTACTTCCCACTTGGTATGACCTGTAAATGTGTGTTTTAATTGCATAGTCAGATGAGCACTATACATCTCAAACCACAGCAAGAACCTGCAACTGTGCCAGTATAATACAAATTCTGCTTTAATAAATTAAAAAGAAAAACGGTCAGATGAGACAGCCCGACCGTAGAAAAGAATGTTGCATTTTCCATAAAAACTGAGTGCACATTTTGTTCTTGATCTGGTCCTCCACAACCTCCTATCCCATCGCAGTGCTTCAGTGTCTGTTCCTACATCGAAGTTGTCTGTAAGAAGTGTGGAGCTGTGTAGGTTGACAGATTAGCAGTCAACCATTTCCCTGTCAATGACACTTCTTGTCGACAATCTGGTGTAGAACTTCTCAATTCACTTTATTCCTCAATTCACTTTTTTACTCATTCTCTGAATCCACTTCCATGTTTAGTTTTTCTCTCTCTCTGGTTCTCGCTACTCTCCTTTATCTGAACGTTGTCTTTCATCCAGGCAACATGCTAGGAGAGAAGGAAAGGCATTTATGCATTTTTAACAGGTCAACCCCCTGTTGCGTTCTAGGTAATAGGAGTTTTGGGTAGGATAGGGTGGGTAGTGGGGATGATGGTGATGTGACTTCCTCTTTCTGTCAGTGGACAGTCTACACCACAGTGTTGTTGGGGCCCATGGCCTTCTTTTTGCGTACACTCATGGCATACTCCCCACGACTTGTCCCGTTCTCCTCTTTCCGTAGTGGTTTCCTGCAAACAGACACAACTTATGTCAGGACAGTAAAGGGGCTTTAGTCAATTTCAGGAAAAACATCAATCATTCTACTAAAGCCTGTGTCTGTTCACCTACGGAGAGATTGGATTCCATAGGCTATTGTGTTTGGACGCACTGGTCAGCCATGTTCTCTAATAAGCTGAACATTAAAAGGTCACATTACTCTCAGAGCCATGAAAGGAAAGACAAGATACAAATCAAACAGAAGAGTTGGATGTGGCATTTAGACACACTCTCCATTGATGGTGGCGAGCCACATTCGGGATAAAAACAAGCCGAAGCACATGATCCTCCACTGTAATTGCTCTGTGAAAAGCAGTATCTTTCAATGCAAGACCTTCTCATGCATCCCTCAGTGCTTTTGTGGTTATTATATTTGTCCAGTGTACTGTGTCTTTTGTGCCGACCCCTTCAGCTGCTCTTCTCTGTCCAGGCTTATGTAACCCAGAGACAGATCTGAATACAGTCAGTACAGTCATTATCCCACTCAATACTGTACATAGCCTTCAGTGGCACAGGGGACCCTTAAGCTACATCTCAGGTCAGTGTCTCCATCCCTCTCTTCTTAAAGCCACAGCTGGCTAGTCTTACCTGACAGACAGTCATTCTCAGTTTAATCCACAAATGCTATGTCCACAACAAACCTTTTTTATTTTTGCATTTATGTATTGTATATTGTTTTTTTTGTGGTATGGTTTTTATATTTCAGCCCTTGGGCTTCCAACCGTACCTGCACACAGTATTAAAAAAAGAAAAAAAAAGATGTATTGTTGTTTATCACTTACTTCTGTTGGTGCAAATAAACTAAACAAATCATCAACCACAAATGCTCTGTCTTCTTGTAAAAAGAGCATGGTTAATGTCCTGTGTTAATGTCTCTGAACCCATTCTCTCTTTCCAGTCTTAACTTAGAAACACTTAACTTGGAGTCACTCATTAGTATAACTGAATAGTCACTAATGAGTACTCAGTAGCTTCCTTACTAGCTTCCTGTCTGGGGGTGACCGTTAGGTTACCCATCACACGAGACAGTGATAGTGACTCAGTGCACTTCCTGTGCTTTCTGTAAATGTGTGCTGTAGTGCCGGACGGTGGTGGTGGTGATGGCTAGACAGACGCCAGCCCTGCTGATAAACAGATGCTGTGTTCTCCCTCTGGGACAACCTGCCTGGGAGAGGAAACTTCTGGGTCCAAGTGTACCAATGCATCCTGCTGGGACATGATGTGCTACTGCTGGGGTGTATGTGTGCGCGTGCATGTGTTCGTGATTGGAGGTAGCTAGGGGAGATGGGATACACCAGACTTCCCCACTGCAGTCTCCACAGACCACTAAAAGAGGTGTTTTAACATTCTCAAAAGGCACTGACCTAGTCTCTAGTCAATGATCAATGTTTTTCTAGGAAGGCCACCGTAGAGGGCAGGGTGTTTGGACCTCACAGCGACCTCTCCCCAGGCCGTCAATAATAGATGTCATGCTGTTGACACGTGGCAGGTGGCTACACAACACTTCACAGGTCAGATTCATATTTCATATCAAAGCTGTGCAATCGCAGCACACATCCGTTTGAAGTTTGGGGAAGGGATAATGTTGAGGTTGGGACATGTGTTGAGCTGTGTACAGTTATTCTCATCCCATCAGGATATTAGAGGAACCATCTACTGTTCACCCCTCACATAGTGGTTTTCACTTTCACTGTTTTGAAAGTTGTTGTGGTAATTAAATATCATAAAACCATAATAGATAACCTACTATGTAATATATTTATTACAGATACAGTATATTTAGCTTCCTCATTAAATCTTTCCATAACTGAATGGTTATGGTGGATTTACCCTGAACACAAACTGTCCTGATTTGTCCTCCTTGTTGGACAGAAATAACAGAGGAGCAAGTAGTTGAGAAAAACCGGAACAGATTCATTAGTATGTTATCTTGTTTTGTTGTGGTGTTTAGACTCCCTGCATTGGTGCCAGCATGGACTGCAGCATCATGTCTGCGGTTTGGATAGCACAGCACTGTCACACAGCATGGCTGAATCTTCCTCTCTCTGCTCACTAACAGCAGCTCCCCTGACGCTACAAACCTAATTGAATTGAATGGAATGGGTTTCGTCCAACCTCATTCGCTCTGGCAGATGACTGGCGGAATAAGATTATGAGACAAAAAAAAAAAAGGGGACGGCCGGGAGCTAAGGGACGGCCGGGGCTTACAGAGATCGCTCCTCTAGTGTCTGTGCTGCTGGGGCCTTGGCCAAACTCCAGCTGATTTTCATTGGGAAAGCCCTGACCACTGAGGGGCCCGGAAGGGCTATATATTACAGGCTCTGCTTTTCTCACTGACAAACCCACTATCACATTGTTATTGACAAAGACATCCAATTACTGCGGTTTCCCAGCTTTGGTAAACAACATCCGTATCTGTTCCTGTATCTTTCATCTCTCTGGCTGTTTCTCTCTCACACTCAATCAGAGAGGATGCATGATTATAGTGCCAATGACAATTTTCAAATCAATATTTTCTATTTCTAATTTTCTCAGTTTCCTCAGACTGATTTTTCATTGGCTCAGGACTAATGAGTGTTCAATGTGGGCAATCAGACTGGACCCTAGAGAGTTTCTCCCTCCTCACTCAGTCAGATGGGATGGAGGCTTGGTGTTTCACAGATTCTGCAGTCACAGAGCCCACTTCCATCAGAGCTTCAGGACACGACCTGCTTGCATGTATAAAAGATGTGGCCTGCGACTGAATGACTGCGCAAATGAATTCATAAATAATGACTTGGGTTTGAGGCTACAGCGGCCCATATTGCAACAACACTTTCCTGCCATCGCTGCATTAAAAAAGGTGCCCCTTGGCGACAGAGGGGGCTGGAAAATTGCCATAATGAATTCCTGAGCCAACCGCCTATTAGTTCCACTGCCTGACCTTGCCTGTTTGTCTTTTGAGAAAAGTAGAAATATAATCCTGAGGAAAGACATATGTAGCATCCACTCTTTACAGCTTTATGATTAACAATTTCGATGTATTCAAATAATCTGCAGAAACGTATCTACAGCTGTGTCTGTATGCATTTCTTCACGCACATTCATGTTCTTTAGTAACACTGTGTCTGTTAGCATGTGTTTATGTGTGTTTATCATGTGTGACTGTGTCCAGCACCTTGCACAGTATATGTGTGTGTTTATGTGTCTGAACGAGTGTTTCTGGGTGCCTGTGTGACACACTGTGCTGCCTGAATATCAGACAGGGAATTGGGTCTTGGTTGTGCTGCAGGCTAAAACCCCACATGGCCTTTCCTTTGATGAACTAATCGAAACAGTACACATCTTCTCTACGGCGAGAGGGACAGGGATCATGGGCTTTCTCCGGTAAGCCATCTTGCCTTTACTTTCACAAACATTTTTATTTTTTTATTTTTTACCTTTATTTAACCAGGCAAGTCAGTTAAGAACAAATTCTTATTTTCAATGACGGCCTGGGAACAGTGGGTTAACTGCCTGTTCAGGGGCAGAACGACAGATTTGTACCTTGTCAGCTCACATTCAGCTGGTAGTCTAAAAAGCTCTGTACAATTACACAATTGAGAAATCAGCCCACTCCGAGAAATAGAACCCGCCGGAACGGCTCATAGGCTCCTGCTCCTATCTCCTGTTTCTCTAGCGTGAGGCAACTTGATGTACAAGTACATCCCCTAGACAGGACGCTAGTCTATCGCAGGGCCTTACCGCCAATCTATCTCCTTAATGCTTAACGTCAAGTTAACAAACAGATCACTGACCATTTTGAATCCCATCGACCTTCTCCGCTATGCAATCTGGTTTCCGAGCTGGTCAAGGGTGCACCTCAGCCACAATCAAGGTCCTAAATTATATCATAACCGTCATCGATAAGAGACAATACTGTGCAGCTGTATTCATCGACCTGGTCAAGGCTTTCGATTCTGTCAATCACCACATTCTTATCGGCAGACTCAACTGCCTTGGTTTCTCAAATGACTGCCTCGCCTGGTTCACCAACTACTTCTCAGTCAGAGTTCAGTGTGTCAAATCGGTGATTCTCTGATCCACCTCTACGCAGACGACACCATTCTGTATACTTCTGGCTCTTCTTTGGACACTGTGTTAACTAACTTCCAGAAGAGCTTCAATGCCATACAACTCTCCTTCTGTGTCCTCCAACTGCTCTTAAATGCAAGTAAAACTAAATGCATGTTCTTCAACCGATTGCTGCCCACACCTGCCCGCCCGTCCAGCATCACTACTCTGGACAGTTCTGACTCAAAATATGTGGACAACTACAAATACCTAGTTGTCTGGTTAGATTGTAAACTCTCCTTCCAAACTCACATTAAGCATCTCCAATCCAAAATTAAATCTAGAATAGGCTTCCTATTTCGCATCAAAGCATCCTTCATTCATGCTGCCAAACATACCCTCGTAAAACTGACTATCCTACCGATCTTTGACTTCGGCGATGTCATTTACAAAATAGCCTCCAACACTCTACTCAGCAAATTGGATACAGTCTATCACAGTGCCATCCGTTTTGTCACCAAAGCCCCATATACTACCCCCCACTGTGACCTGTATGCTCTCGTTGGCTGGCCTTCGCTTCATATTCGTCGCCAAATCCACTGGCTCCAGGTCATCGATAAGTAGGTAAAGCCCCACCTTATCTCAGCTCACTGGTCACCATAGCATTACCCACCTGTAGCACGCGCTCCAGAAGGTATATTTCACTGGTCACCCCCAAAGCCAATTCCTTGGCCAATACTTTTTTGTGTATTCTGAATGGATGTAGGCTATAAGAATGTCACCACAGTCTCTTCCATGCCAATCGCATTGACAGCTAACCAACATACCTCTTTATGGCCTTGTAGCAGATGATCATGGCTGAAAGGAGGAAAACAGCTGAGGCACAGCCCACTGTCCCAAGCACTAAGATCTCCATCCACCACGGTCTCAACAGGGGCAGAGGGGACTCAACTACTGGGAGGGAAGAGAAGTGAGGAGGACAGGGGGTAGAGAGAGAGGGGGATGGAGAAAGGGAGAAAAAGACACAGTAGTTTCATTTTTCAAACATCATTAGCATTCCAACAGCATCAGCACTTGGCCGCTTATCGAGATTAGGTTATCATGCAAACTGCTTTAGCCTAGATACTGTGTTAGTTCTATGTATTACATCATAACTGCTTCATAGACAGCCATTATAGCTTAAGATAGCATGATGAAAGCTCATCATTAATGCAGCCCAACCACTGTCCATGTTGTAAATCAACTTGCTGAATAAAAATGTATTGATTCTCAGAAACCTTGTATTACTATACCATTACGTGTGGAAGACACATTTCAGTTGAATGCATTCAGTTATTACACCATTATTACACCACACCATTACACCATAAAGCTCTAGATCTGATTTGCTTCCTAAATCTGGGTAGCAGGGTGGTGCTCACCTGTTCTAAGGTTCAATGCTCAGAGATATCTAACCCTGCTCCATGAATCATTTAAAATGCAGTCAGTCTTTATTACAAGAGCACTCCGTGTCCAAATGTATTTCACCTGCAGGAGCACCATGTTCTGGTCACATTATGTCTGACTGAGGGTAGAACCATGTTCAAGAAGACATGCCAGGGACATTGTATTACACTCAGTGCAGCTTAGCAACTTACAGTATCAAGAGTGTTCTCTCTCTCTCCATGGAGACCGATTTGAACTATGTGACACTGACAATACTGCTCATTTTGACAGGAGGGAGGTTTCCAGCAATACGCATGTCTCATTCTGTCAGAGAGGGGATATATTTTATTATATCTAAGTATGAATGTGGCTGTATTCTGGATATAATAATCTAGATCAGGGATTGGCAACTTGATTTACATTTGTAGGAACTCAGTCAGTCTCAACTTACTATTGAGAGTTAGAATACAAAAGGTGCAATTTTGATATTTGGTAGTGCATCAGCAGATTCTCTCTTGTTATGTCAGTCACCGACAGTCACTCAATTAACCCATGTCAGCTAACATTTCTTATATTGTTAAGTTAGTTTAGCCAGCTATCTAAAATTGTAGTAATCATAGTTAAATTACTGACCGGAGGGCCCCCATTGATTTTGTTAGTCACTCTCACAGATATCATATTAAGAACGGCAAACATTTCTCCCCACTTCATGGCAAAATTTTTAGGATTGCAGGAAATTAACTCTAAAACATATATTTTCTCTCTCTGCTGTCAAGAGGGCGGCTACTAAAATGTTTGGGTCACACAATTTCACTTAGGGCCCCCAAAAGGTCAGGGCTGGCTTTGACTGCATGTGTGGGTATGGAAGTGGGTACACAGACCCGCAATCCACTGCGGCCGCTCATGATGAGTTCAGATTTTTTGTGGCCCCCACCTCCATCAAAGTTGCCCATCCCTGATCTAGGTTTACCTACCATCCAGTAACAGAGAGAAATGCAATAATCACATACCCAGGTATTTGGAGTATAGTTATGTTGTGAACGAGAGGGAGGAATTGACTCCATGGTAACACATAACCCTTAGTAATGCTGTGGAATATTCCAACACTGCATATTTATCCAGAGCAAATGACAAGGCACGTTTCTCCCCAGTACACCACGTCATGAGTCACTATGAATGTAAAATCTCCTCTGAGCCCAACTTCGGTTTTGATCCTACATTTTGTCAACGGCTGTAAGATTTAATTCAGTCAAGGGTAAGGATCTACTTCCTTGTGATAAACCTCTCTCCTTTGAAAGGTCTTCTGATCCATTTTTAGAGCACAGACTCTTACTCAACACTGCCAATTTCCCTTATTTGAAACTTTTTGTAGATACAGTCTCTCATTGTCCCACTTTCATGCATACTTCATGCATATTCATGTATTATTTTGGAACTTCTGAAAACTCCAATCGGCTCCCTTATGCATCTGGCACATACCAAAACAAACAGATTTTATAGCAGCAACGATTACAGTTAAATCATTTACGCCTCTCATTTATTCAGAAAACTCTCACTAAGGCCAGATGATACATGTTTTGCCTCCCTCCCAATACATAAACAACATAAATAAGTGCCTCCCTCCCAATACATAAACAACATAAATAAGTGCCTCCCTCCCAATACATAAACAACATAAATAAGTGCCTCCTTCCCAATACATAAACAACATAAATAAGTGCCTCCCTCCCAATACTTAAACAACATAAATAAGTGCCTCCCTCCCAATACTTAAACAACATAAATAAGTGCCTCCTTCCCAATACATAAACAACATAAATAAGTGCCTCCCTCCCAATACATAAACAACATAAATAAGTGCCTCCCTCCCAATACATAAACAACATAAATAAGTGCCTCCCTCCCAATACATAAACAACATAAATAAGTGCCTCCCTCCCAATACATAAACAACATAAATAAGTGCCTCCCTCCCAATACATAAACAACATAAATAAGTGCCTCCCTCCCAATACATAAACAACATAAATAAGTGCCTCCCTCCCAATACTTAAACAACATAAATAAGTGCCTCCTTCCCAATACATAAACAACATAAATAAGTGCCTCCCTCCCAATACATAAACAACATAAATAAGTGCCTCCTTCCCAATACATAAACAACATAAATAAGTGCCTCCTTTCTAACCTACCATAGGCTATTATAAAAAGCTGCTATTTTCAAAATGTACTCTAAAAATGAATACTTCTTTTGCTGGGGCCAAGAGTTTTTTCTTCGCAGTTGTAATGGTTCTCTTCTTGTCAAACCGCATAACAAACACAGAACGACATGCTGCAATGTAGTCAGAGAATCTCATAAAATGATTCTGAGAATCTTCCATGCAGAGGCCTTGACAGCAGTCACACACACAGAGGTCTATAACCAGAGAAATAGAACAACATACATACAAACCGTAGATAACTCTCTAGATTCAGAAAAAGGGAATTACAATATGGTGAGAAGATACACAACCAAAACTAGACTGTAGACCAAGTTTGCAGAAAACACCCAGTGGAAGAGTCCTGCATTCATGGTGGACATTGTGGACTCATAAATCAACAGGTAGTAGATAGGTCAGGTAAGTTAGAGACACAGTGGTCAATGAAAGCCCTATGTATATATTCATAGATGCCTCACGTGGTGATGCAGGATGAAAAGAGGCTGAGTTGAGTTGACCAAATCTGAGTTGACCAAACAGAGGAAATCATTTAAGCTGATTGAACCCTTTCCACTGCTGTCTGTCGAGCATTTGTTGAAAGAGTGCTCCTCCTTACTCTCAGCATGAAGTCTTCTGGCTGACTGATTTTTAACAGTCTCAGTTTTGACCTGGGATGACTGCACAAGCAATGCCTGTCCCATATTTCATAGCTTCTCATTACAGTATTCATGACAACATACAAATCATATCAACTGTCATATTAACAAACTATCCTCCTTTCCACCATCGCAATGTCATACACTGATTCATATAGTTAATACAACTACTTTGTCAATGACAGGAATGTCACAGTTTCAGATTGGATACATATCTCATCATTAATTAAGCACTGAAGTATGTTGAAGGAGACATGGAGACTAGTATGGAAAGAAAACTGCGTGACAACAGACACACGCATGCAAGCACACCCAGTGCCCCCGGCTCGACGGGACTGCCGTGATAGTTCATTAGTCCCCTTCTCTGTATCAAACCCCTAATTGAATTAACTCATCTGCTTTTTAAATCAGGGGGTCCCTCCAGGGGAAAACCAACCACTGAGCCTGGCAGCCCAGCAGGCAGAGATTTCACATGAAACTAGGAACTCCCCAAGGTCAAGCTAAGCATAAATTATCCCTTTGTTCAGCTGTCAACATTCTGCCGGCTCTATCACGCACTCGTAGTCTTCTCATAAAAGCCTTTCTACATCACACACAACACACTCTTCCACTACCTGGTTTTAAATTCTCCTCCCCCTAAGCCCCTGGCTCTTTTCTGAGAGGAGACATACTTTATTCCACTATTGATGCTCTGGTATAAGGCCACTGTACTGCAAAGTGCTAGCAAGACATTTAAAGTGAAACGGTTTAGGTAGATACAGGCACTGGTAATGAGACAGTTGTGAGTGAAACAGGTGACAGTGAGACAGGAGAGTGAGACAGCAGAGGCTGGTTGATGTGGTGTGAGCAGGAGTGTTGAACCTTACCTGTGGCCAACAGTAGCCGTGGGGGAGGTGGGGGAGGAGGCGGGGGAGGAAGGGGAGGGTAGCTTCTACACTGACATGCCAGCTGGCAGTGTTCGCTCACTTTCTCAGTTACAGTCTGCGAGCATGACCTCTGGAGTTCACCCTTATGGACAGAGACAGAGAGAGACAGACAGAGAGAGCGAGAGAGAGAGAGCGAGCGAGACAGAAAAGAGAGAAATAGTTTGACTATTCATTATGCATTCAAAATTAACTTTCATTATCCACCCCCAAAAGGCATATTTCAGAATAAATCTGCTTTTTTATCAGTAAAAAAGGAGCGAGAGATGAGAGCTTAGAATGTTAATATACTGTAGCATAGCCTACCTGCTGCAATATTCCCCGAGTACTTGTATCAGTGTATATAATGACCTGGACCATTAGTGCTTGGGCATCAGCAAACTAGATCATCATGGTTTGTGGTTTGGAAACAATAGTGCCCAAGATCCTATCCCTCTACTATATTGCTTCCCCAGAAGCTGCATTCATAGACATAAAGGATGGTATCATGTCTACGGCTGCAACCCTCTCCCTCAGAGAAACCACCCACCAACAGAGTGGGCAGCAGGCTGCCCCTGAGGAGTGTGTGTGGGTGGACTTGGAAACTCGAGCAAATCATATTACACATGAACCCTGGCAACATCCCGCGCCTGCATAGCGGCTCACTGCTCTCTGTAGGCAGTATCACGGGCCAGGGGTTAGAATACTCATCCTCAACATAATATTCCAGATGGGAATCTATAGCTCACTCTGTGCTACTTTCCAGGAGTCTGTCGTGTTCTGCCTGCCTGTGTGTGTGTGTGTGTGTGTGTGTGTGTGTGTGTGTGTGTGTGTGTTCCAATCACCAATAGCCTACTTCACATGAAAACATTGCAACAATTGACTGGGGATTACAGCTGCTTACCACTAAAAACGTATCATAGTTGATGCAATAGTGTGAGGGTGCAGAAAGGAACCAGGCACCTCAATAAACATGGCATTGTGTGTTTAAAAATGTATATAATTGATTTTACGTTACGTTAATATTACGTTAAAATATTTGTTTAAAGGTGACAAGCAGTTCACTCAACCAGGATCAATAGCCAGTATTATCAAAAACACAGTACAGCTCCACTTAGTGTAATAACTCGCCATGTGTAAAATGACAAGAGCGTGTCGGCGCGCACGAACACCATACCTACCTGGCATGAGAGTAAAACCAACGAGAGAATGCAATGACCGAAGAGAAGAGGCCAAAAACTTAAAGTAAATGGTATTAGATCTTGGACCAGCATTCCTCCTGCGCTCTTCTCGAAGACACTAGATAGTGTAGCGAGTAAACAAGCACGGTATGCATAGGATTTGACCGTTTGGGAAATTCTCATTCACCCTATCCAAGTCGGCGGCGATATCTGTGACTGGCGTCTCCAGAATTAGTTTATGCCATATTCATTTTGCTGTTGAATTTACGTTGTCGGTGGCATATGACTGACAAGGAACGCAGGTGACCAAGCAATCCCAATATATAAAGTTATTTCTCTGGGCACTCAAACGTACTCCGAATCACGGCGCTATAGTTCGATGTCCAGCGCTGCGAATCCAAACGATGCTCCCTTACTCCGTGTGATGTGAGAACGGTAGACCGGCCATAGGCTACCTTACATTCTTGCTTGTCAACATGCATGTGTGCAAATACTCAAGCCATCCGAAGTTGAAGCAAACGATGAAGAAATATCCTTACACTTATTGTCCAATACAACTCCCCAAAATAGCTGCAGCCCCTTTACACATTTCCTCAACTTATTTACTAAATATTACTTAAAGGCTATTTACAAATATGTGCAACTCTGGAGAGCAGAGCAAAGGGTTAAAACGATGCATCCCTCTGCCTAAAGACTATAGATTAGGCGGGGAGCCTCACCGTACCATCGCACATCCAGTGGAGTGCCCTTCCTTCCAGCGCAGTCATATTTTACTGCAAGTAGGCTGTTCTCGAATCGCACGAACCGTAGGAAAAGTTAAACAGACAAGAGACGTTTACTGAGACATGTAGGTCGAAATGTCCAGAATGCAAGACGAATTATATGTTACTAAAATCCGTGACACTCCATTTAGTATGTGACATTATGTTAGGTTACATTATTTGACCCGTTTAGTTACGTTCGATAAAACAGTAGGTTATTTAAACTAATCTTTAGCCTAACTTTAAACCCTAACCCAGCTAGTGTTAGCGACCTAACTAATGTTAGCATTAGCAACCTAGCCACCTAGCTAATGTTAGCCACAATTTTTTAAAATTCATAACACATCATATGTATTGCAAATTCGTAACATATTGTACGGATTCAATCAAAATCAAATTGTATTGGTAACATGCTTTGTAAAGAACAGGTGTAGACTAACAGTGAAATGCTTACGGTCATTCCTAATAATGCAGAGAGAGAAAAAAGAGAAATAATAGATAAGTAATTACAGGAGGAATAAATACACATGGAGTAATGATAACTAGGCTATATACGGCAGAGTACCAGTACCATGTCGATTTATAGGGATACGAGGTAATTGAGGTAGATATGTACATATGTTAGGGATAAAGTGATGAGGCAACCTGGACAGATAATGTAATAAACAGTAGCAGCAGCATATGTGATGAGTCAAAAGAGTTAGTGCAAAAAGGGTCAATGTCTGGGCAGCTATTTGGGTGACTATTTAGCAGTCTTATGGCTTGGGGGTAGAAGCTGTTCGTTGTCCTGTAGGTGCACCGGTATCACTTTTTTTCCACCTTTATTTAACCAGGTAGGCTAGTTGAGAACAAGTTCTCATTTACAACTGCGACCTGGCCAAGATAAAGCAAAGCAGTGCAACACAAACAACAATACAGATTTACACATGGAATAAACAAACATACAGTCAATGATACAATAGAATAAGTCTATATACAGTGTGTGCAAATTAGGTAGGATAAGAGAGGTAAGGCAATAAAATAGGCCATAGTGGTGAAATAATTACAATATAGCAATTAAACACTGGAGTGATACATGTGCAGAAGATGAGTGTGGAAGTAGAGATACTGGGGTGCAAAGGAGGAAAATAACAGTATGGGGATGAGATAGTTGGATGGGCTATTTACAAATGGGCTATGTACAGGTGCAGTGATCTGTGAGCTGCTCTGACAGCTGGTGCTTAAAGTTAGTGAGGGAGACATGAGTCTCCAGCTTCAGTGATTTTTGCAGTTCGTTCCAGTCATTGGCAGCAGAGAACTGGAAGGAAAGGCGGCCAAAGGAGGAATTGGCTTTGGGGGAAATATACCTGCTGGAGCGCGTGCTATGGGTGGGTGCTGCTATGGTGACCAGTGAGCTGAGATTAGGCGGGGCTTTACCTAGCAAAGACTTATAGATTACCTGGAGCCAGTGGGTTTGGCGATGAATATGAAGCGAGGGCCAGCCAACGAGAGCATACAGGTGACAGTGGTGGGTAGTATATGGGGCTTTGGTGACAAAACGGATGGCACTGTGATAGACTGCATCCAATTTGCTGAGTAGAGTGTTGGAGGCTATTTTGTAAATGACATCGCCGAAGTCAAAGATCGGAAGGATAGTCAGTTTTACGAGGGTATGTTTGGCAGCATGAGTGAAGGGTGCTTTGTTGCGAAATAGGAAGCCAATTCTAGATTTAATTTTGCATTGGATATGCTTAATGTGAGTCTGGAAGGAGAGTTTACAGTCTAACCAGACACCTAGGTATTTGTAGTTGTCCACATATTTTGAGTCAGAACAGTCCAGGGTAGTGATGCTGAACGGGCGGGCAGGTGTGGGCAGCGATCGGTTGAAGAGCATGCATTTAGTTTTACTTGCATTTAAGAGCAGTTGGAGGCCACGGAAGGAGAGTTGTATGGCATTAAAGCTCATCTGGAGGTTAGTTAACACAGTGTCCAAAGAAGGACCAGAAGTATACAGAATGGTGTCGTCTGCGTAGAGGTGGATCAGAGAATCACCAGCAGCAAGAGAGACATCATTGATATATACAGAGAAAAGAGTCAGCCCGAGTATTGAACCCTGTGGCACCCCCATAGAGACTGCCAGAGGTCCAGACAACAGGCCCTCCTATTTGACACACTGAACTCTATCTGGGAAGTAGTTGGTGAACCAGGCGAGAAACCAAGGCTGTTGAGTCTGCCGATAAGAATGTGGTGTTTGACAGAGTCAAAAGCCTTGACCAGGTTGATGAATACAGCTGCACAGTATCGTCTCTTATTGATGGTGGTTATGATATTGTTTACGACCTTGAGCGTGGCTGAGGTGCACCCATGACCAGCTCGGAAATCATGTTTGCGAAGCGGAGAAGGTCGGTGGGATTCGAAATGGTCAGTGATCTGTTTGTTAACTTGGCTTTCGGAGACCTTAGAAAGGCAGGGTAGGATAGATATAGGTCTGTAGCAGTTTTAGTCTAGAGTGTCTCCCCCTTTGAAGAGGGGATGACCGCAGCGGCTTTCCAATCTTTGGGGATCTCAGACGATACGAAAGAGAGGTTGAAAAGGCTAGTAATAGGGGTTGCAACAATATCGGCGGATAATTTTAGAAAGAAAGGGTCCAGATTGTCTAGCCCGGCTGATTTGTAGGGGTCCAGATTTTGCAGCTCTTTCAGAACATCAACTATCTGGATTTGGGTGAAGGAGAAATGGGGAGGCTTGGGCAAGTTGCTGTGGGGAGTGGAGGGCTGTTGATCGGGGTAGGGGTAGCAAGGTGGAAAGCATGGCCAGCCGTAGAAAAATGCTTATTGAAGTTCTCAATTATCATGGATTTATCGTGGTGACAGTGTTTCCTAGCCTCAATGCAGTGGGCAGCTGGGAGGAGGTGCTCTTATTCTCCATGGACTTTACAGTGTCCCAGAACCTTTTGTAGTTTGTGCTACAGGATGTACATTTCTGTTTGAATAGCCTTTGCTTTCCTAACTGCCTGTGTATATTGGTTCCTAACTTCCCTGAAAAGTTGCATATCGCGGGGGCTATTTGATGCTAATGCTAATGCCACAAGATGTTGTTGTGCTGGTCGAGGGCAGTCAGGTCTGGAGTGAACCAAGGGCTATATTCATTCCTGGTTCTACATTTATTGAACGGGGCATGCTTATTTAAAATGGTGAGGAAAGCACATTTAAAGAATAACCAGGCACCCTCTACTGACGGAATGAGGTCAATATCCTTCCAGGATACCCGGGCCAGGTCGATTAGAAAGGCTTGCTCGCTGAAGTGTTTTAGGAAGCGTTTGACAGTGATGAGGGGTGGTTGTTTTACCGCAGACCCATTACGAATGCAGAAAATGAGGCAGTGATCGCTGAGATCCTGGTTGAAGACAGCAGAGGTATATTTGGAGGGCATATTGGTTAGGATGATATCTATGAAGGTGGCCGTGTTTACGGATTTGGGGTTGTACCTGGTAGGTTCATTGATCATTTGCATGAGATTGAGGGCATCAAGCTTAGATTGTAGGATGGCCGGGGTGTTAAGCATGTCCCAGTTTAGGTCACCTAACAGCACAAGCTCAGAAGATAGATGGGGGGCAATCAATTCACATATGGTGTCCAGGACACAGCTGGGGGCAGAAGGTGGTCTATAGCAAGCAGCAACGGTGAGAGACTTGTTTCTGGAAAGGTGGATTTTTAAAAGTAGAAGCTCAAATTGTTTGGGCACAGACCTGGATAATAAGACACAACTCTGCAGTCTAACTCTGCAGTAGATTGCAACTCCGCCCCCTTTGGCAGTTCTATCTTGTAGGAAAATGTTATAGTTGGGGATGTAAATGTCAGGGTTTTTGGTGGTCTTCCTAAACCAGGATTCAGACATGGCTAGGACATCTGGGTTGGCAGAGTGCGCCAAAGCAGTGAATAAAACAAACTTAGGGAGGAGGCTTCTAATGTTAATTCAAAACATCAGAAATCTCATAATTAAAATTCCTCAAACATACAAGTATTTTACAACATTTTAAAGATAAACTGGTTGTTAATCCCACCACAGTGTCTGACATCAAAAAGGCTTTACGATTATAATGTAATAAACAGGCTAGCCAGTTTATCTGTCCAGTTTATCTGTCCAAACGATTATGTTAGGTCTGCACCTAGTCACAGAAAAACACAAAAAAAATTCCAGCCAAAGAGAGGAGTCACAAAAAGCAGAAATAGAGATAAAATGAATCACTAACCTTTGATGATCTTCATCAGATGACACTCATAGGACTTCATGTTACACAATACATGTATGTTTTGTTAGATAAAGTTCATATACAAAAATCTCAGTTTACATTGGAGTAGTTACAAAACATCCAGTGATTTTGCAGAGAGCCATATCAATTTACAGAAATACTCATAATAAACATTGATAAAAGATATAACTATTATGCATGGAATTATAGATTATACACTTCTCCTTAATGCAACCGCTGTGTCAGATTTCAAAAAAGCTTTACCGAAAAAGCACACCATGCAATAATCTGAGTACAGCGCTCAGACAACTAATCTAGCCATACAGATATCCGTCATGTTGTGGAGTCAACAGAAGTCAGAAATAACATTATAAATATTCACTTACCTTTCATGATCTTCATCAGAATGCACTCTCAGGAATCCCAGTTCCACAATAAATGTTTGATTTGTTCGATAAAGTCCATCATTTATGTCCAAATACCTCATTTATGTTCGCCCGTTTAGCCCAGTAAACCAAATTTATGACGCGCAGGCCAGACAAAAAGTCAAAAAGTTCAGTTACAGTTCGTAGAAACATGTCAAACGAAGTATAGAATCAATCTTTAGGATGTTTTTAACATAAATCTTCAATAATGTTCCAACCGGAGAATTCCTTTGTCTTCAGAAATGCAATGGAACGCAAGCTAACTCTCACGTCAACGTGCGTGACCAGCTCATGCCACTCTGACAGACCACTGACTCATTCAGCTGCCATTCCCCCCTCCTTCACAGTAGAAGCATCAAACAAGGTTCTAAAGACTGTTGACATCTAGTGGAAGCCTTAGGAAGTGCAATTTGACCCCATAGACACTGTATATTCGATAGGCAAAGAGTTGAAAAACTACAAACCTCAGATTTCCCACTTCCTGGTTGGATTTTTTCTCAGGTTTTTGCCTGCCATGAGTTCTGTTATACTCACAGACATCATTCAAACAGATTTTGAAAGTTCAGAGTGTTTTCTATCCAAATCTACTAATAATATGCATATATTTGCAACTGTGCCTGAGTAGCAGGCAGTGTACTCTAGGGACCTTATTCATCCAAACTACTCAATACTACCCCCAGCTTAACATGCATGAAACCAAAGCTTTTACGGTTACAGAAGTCAACAAATGAGAGCGCCTGGGGAATGGGAGTGGAGCTGGCACTGCAGGCTGCCTGGATGAACCTCTACATCACCAGAGAAACAGAGGAGGAGTAGGATAAGGGTACGGCTAAAGGCTATAAGAACTGGTCGTCTAGTACGTTCGGAAAAGAGAGTAAAAGTATCAGGTTTTGCCGTGCAGTAACAGAGAGAACAGTCTATAACTTTTCAGCTTCCTGAGGGGGAAGAGGTGTTGTCATGCCTTCTTCGTGACTGTGTTGGTGTGTGTGGACCATGATAATTCCTTAGTGATGTGGACACAGAGGAACTTGAATCTCTCAACCCGCCCCACTACAGCACCAATAAAATGTGGATATGGGTGTGCTCGGCCCTCCGTCTCCTGTAGTCCACGATCAGCTCCTTTGTCTTGCTGATGTTGAGGGATAGGTTGTTGTCACTGACCTCCTCCCTTATAAGTTGTCTCATCGTCGTTGATAATCAGGCCAACCACCATCATGCTTAGTCCCCTCACCATTGCTGCTTGCGGCAATGCAGTTGTGGTTGAACAGGGAGTACAGGAGGGGACTAAGCATGCACCCCTGAGGGGCCCCTGTGTTGAGGTTCAACATGGCAGATGTGTTATTGCCTGCCCTCACCACCTGGGGTAACCTGTACATGATATAAAGGAAACAGAAACTAAAAAGACAAACGGTTTCAGGAGTTTCTGGGTTTGCTCTTAAGTAATTATAACATTTTCAAAGTAACTCCAGTTGCAGAGGGAGGTGTTCAGTCCCAGGGTCCTGAGTTTAGTGATGAGTTTGGAGGGCACTATGGTGTTGAACGCTGAGCTATAGTCAATGAACAGCATTATCACATAGGTATTCGTCTTGTCCAGGTGGGAGAGGGCAGTGTGGATTACAAAAGAGATTGCATCATCTGTGGATCTGTTGGGGCAATATGCAAATTGGAGTGGGTCCAGGGTGTCTGGGATGATGGGTTTGATGTGAGCCTGAAGAAAGCACAGCGATGCCGAAACTTTGGTGATTTATCCAATAAATTACTGGGAGTTTATATATAGTATGTGACTCTATTTTTATAGTTGATGTGAGCCATGACCAACCTTTCAAAGCATTTCATGGCTACAGATGCGAATGCTACAGGGCGAGTCATTAAGACAACATATCATACAAATTATAATTCGTAACATACCATACGTCCTGCAATTCCTATCATATTGTACGACTGCTATTACATTGGTAGACCAATGTAATGTAACCTAATGTAACATATATTAACTGGAGTTGCACTGATTTTAGTAACATACATTGTATAACATGTTTTGTTCTGAGACCAGGTTGGCCAATTGCCGACCCTTCTGAAGGAACATTTAGAGAGGAAAGTTGCGTAACAGTTTGGATGTGCATGCAGTCTTCTGTAAATAACAGGACACCGTTATCCACTGAGTCTAGTCCATGTTTACAGTGTCTCTCTCACGACCTCAGTGGACAAGCCAATGTTGTACTCTCCTTACCTGCTTGTCTCCATATAATTCTCATCCTCTTCGCATATCTCCATGATCAGCACAGAGTGGAAATGGTTGATGCATACTAAAGGTCAATTACTTCTTCTAATTAGACAAATCTACTCTAAACACTCTGGAGGGGAAAACACTGGCTAGCCTGATGTCAATTAACTCTTTAATGTGATGTCTAGTCTACTTTCCTCGCATCATTATCCATTCCTGTGGTAACTAAACATGATGGGGGAAAATACTATGTATGGAGGGTAATAAATGAATGTTGACTTTAATTTATGGACCATGAATGAAGGTATGACTATTTACACAGCACATCGAACTCTATTGACTTTTCTATTGCAGTGACAAACGGGATATATTTTTGATGTGGTATTTAATTAATATTTCTAACACCCAATTTCAGACTCAATATTTCCTTCTTCGTATATATATAATCAAGTCAAAGCACTGTTGTTACATGCCTATATGACAAGCAATCTGCTCATTATAAGGTGGCGGCCAGAGGGGAGGGTTGGCATTTAAGGATCTACTGACTAGTGCAATATGAATTACAGAGCTCGCAGCCCCTCTGTCATGAGATAAGTTGGACAAGACCTGGCATTTAAGAACGCTGTTGGCACCAAATCCAATTATTCAAGTTATTTTTGATGAAGGACAATTCAGTCAACAAGTATACTGCAGCAACGCAATGCATTCCGTCTTGTATGAAACAAAGATTTGCTGCTATCAAATGTGCACATCCAGAGAGGATTGCATTAAAGCTGATTACACATTGATGAGTACTGGCACGGCAGTAAAAATACCTTTTCAGATTCTGAAGTCTTAAGTGTTGGCATACATGTCTTCTCTAGATGGTTTGAGTTCTCCTGAGGGAGCTGTTTAGTGGTTTTGCTCCTCTATCCTCCACTCCAGTCTATCCCTGCATCGATTAACAGACACGAAAGAAGCTCTACATCATCCACTTCCTGCCCTGCTTCCTCAATTTGATTTCAGCAACCACAAAACACCTGCCAGTGCCACAACACCATCCTTCACATCCACACGCTCCATAGAGACAAACATCACACAGAATTCAGGTTAAGACTCTCTTGCTGTCTTTTGCTAATCAAGATAGATTGGTTGTTTACCTTATTACAGCATCATACAGTGTAGTCCACAGTGCAGAATATAGAATGAAGTACTCATACCCACTAAAGACCTGTCATCTTGTGACCAGTCCTTCTTGTAAAATACATTTTTAACCCCAATGGGGTAACCTGTACATGATATAAAGGAAACATAAACTAAAAACACAAAAGGTTTCAGGAGTTTCTGGGTTTGCTCTTAAGTAATTATAACCATTTCAAAGTAACTACTGATATTAAATATTGTTCAATAATATCAAAAATATGGTCCCTCAGTGTAATTATCTTAAACAAAGCTTTATACAGCACTTACAGCATTCTAGACTGTAGAGGTGTATTGCCATCTAGTGGCAGAGTTGATAATGTCAGAATAATCTGATTTACCCAAATACTGTATATTTATACTTGTGCATCAACACATGACAATTAGGGGGTTAAGTGGTTAGAGAATAAAATACTAAAAACACTATAATATGATGCAATATGTGTGAGGATATTATATTAACATAAATAACAAATTAATATAATGTTGATACTAAAGTAATTACAGCATTACTACATGTACAAGTGTCAAAATGTAAAGTGTTTATTAGTGATGCTGGAGTGTGGAAGTATGCAGGCTGGAGTGTGTTAAGTGGATGTGCCGTATGATAATGAGGGTGCTGGTGTAACACCCAGAGAGCAGGGCTGTCTGGGGATCAGAGGGCAAGGGGGAGTCTTGTGCTGTCAACTCAGTGACCGATTGGCAACCAAGAACCAGGGAGGTTGTTGTGGTTACTATGCTGATTGTGGTGTGTGTGTGATTACAATCTGATCTGTCTAATAACAGCAACACAAAGTTACAAGAGTACCGGAAATAAGTGTTATTACACAAGGATAAGAGCAACAGTGTTTTACAGTGATTGACTTTGAATTGATTAGTGCTTCCTTTCCAGTCATATTTCTGATGAGGTTCAGCACTTCATTATTCTATAATCTACCCTGGGTCCCATAACACATCACATACAATCTGAAATGGCTTACAAACCTCTCTTCCATCCATCTTACTCAAACTGGCATGAGGACAGGGACACATAGTGGGATTTATTGTTTATTGGTGCCACTATACTTCCCCTTTCTCTCTCTCAGTCACTTCAGAAGCACAGGAGTAGGGCGACAGGGCAGGGGAGGGGTGCACAATTGTTAATTGGCCCTTTGAGAGGAACAGAGAGGTGAATGAAGAAGAGATGGGGACAGTAGGGTCCTGTAGCCTCTCCAAGGGCCAACAGCCTGAGCAGTAGATGAGAGATCACCCCATCATACCAGGCACTGGACTAGTCAAGATACATTATGGAGGTTATACATCCTGAGAGGAATGACAAGTTAGTATAGTTTTAGTCATAACATATGATATGCCTATAGAGACATTGCAGGTGCAAACATTACAATATATTAACTTTTAATTTGACTCTGAGAAGTCAGAAAATATGAATATGAAATGTTCTGCAGTCAGGGCTGATGGCAGCAGAGCGGTATTGTGGTTATGGTCATGCGGAAACGGTTGCCTCACATCTCATGCCACACTGATGCAAGAGGTGGTTGTTCAATGGAACGATAGGTAGTCTTTTTTTCTTCAATAAGGGGATGGACCTAAATTTGCATTTCACAGGTCCCCTTTTCCTCCTCTATTGCAACCTTCCCCGCAGAGCCCTTGCTTTCCCCGGGGATTGTCCTGTTTTTGGCACTTGTTGCCGTTGGCAGGGTGACAGTATTCGAGTGTGCAAACTTGTGCTATTGTCCACGGGCCAGAAGGAGCCATGGAGACCCACTAATATGACACAGGAAAATGTTTACTGATGGCAATTCTATGGGCTTTGTCTAACTCTTTCTCCTTCATGACGACTCGATTTAAGTCTCTAAATGTTTGACTACAAATGCAGGAGTGCTATCCAGCTCCTTTCCTTTTGTCCCGCGAGGTTTGAATGAGTAATTCAGCTTTTGTGTCGCTCGATTGAGGGGGCAAATAGAAAGACAAGATTCTTGAGCGCTCAACCCCCCTTTCCATGGATATGTGCTCTTTAGATCCCCCTCCCCACTCCCACCAAATCCTACATCTGACAGCACTCTGGAGGGGGGGGGGGGGGCTAGATCACAACAGTTGAAATTGTCTCGCAGTGATGAAGCATACCCATACCATTAACAGCCTATGTCAGACTAATCATGCACGGTAGTTCTTGGGGCATATTTAGAAGTTTGGATAAACTATTGTAAGGGTGTTCCATGAGCGCGCGGAAGACCGGGCAAAAATATTGCATCTATTAGCCGCTTTTCTTGGAGGATCTCCTTGACAACAATTTGCGATGGCAAAGAATTCAATACCGGGGGCTCGGAGGCTGATTGGGGTGCATTGTGAGGGGACTGAGGTCGCTGATTGGTTCAAGGAAAGCACCAACACTACACGCAGTTTATATTCATTCAACTTGTTGAAGCACTCAGACTACTTCTGGGAGAGAGACAGGAATGAGAATCCTCAACAGGGGACATGGTAAGTTTTATTTGTGGTTATGAATGGATAACTTGCAACCTACGTGTTGTTAGGCTATGCGTAATTCCTGTTTTATTAGGCCCTTTGCGTAATTGTGTGATTATTGTGGTATTCCTTATGAACTACAAATAATGTGAGTATAAAGTTCTAAATATTTTTCTTAAATATTTATATCTTATGATGCTATTCATTTTTTTCAGATTTTAAAGATGAAGAAGAATATAATTTGCATGGACTTTTTTGGTGGTAGGCCTATGGATTAAAATATTTACACTGTAAAATGGCAAGTACAGACAGTGAGGTGAAAACGTTACTGAACTTTGTAAACTTGGCATCCAGTGACATCAAGGCGGCTCTGGACAAATCAGCCCCTTGCAGGCGCTCTGTGGACCACAGGAAATACCTGCAGAAACAGCTCAAGCGTTTTTCTCAGAAATACGCTCGGATGCCCAGATGCCACACACACAGGTCCACGGAGTCTAGCATCGCCAAAGATGTGGTGAACACGTCCAGCGAGTATTCATTGGAGACAATTCATCCGAGCACGACGCGCATCAATGAAAAAGGGGGTTCGGATGCGCGAGACGTAGAGAACGCAAGGATGGCTCAAACCCCAACTGTAGACAGTGATAACAGTAAGCAAGAACAGGTACCCATGAGGAAACGTCAACTCCCTGCATCGTTTTGGGAGGAACCCCGATTAGCCCAAACCAACACAGACTATTTGCAGTATGGATGGAAAAAGAGCCAAGGTGTGATAGGAATCAACGATGTTGAAAAAATAAAAAAAGCTCACGAGGAACTAACACCGAGCTTGCTTATCTCCAATAGACGTGGCTCTGTTGAGAAAGAACCGCTCAAACTGGACGTGGCCTCTCATAACGTCAATGTGTGCGGTTTCTGTCCGTTTCAGTACCACGGACACCACGTCTTTCAGAGTCACATAGTTGTTCCACAATCGGCTGTGGGACTCTGGGGGAAAGCCACAGTGGCTGAAACGGAAACACCCGACATAACACACCGACATAAGAACTACACGCATGTCGTGGTCAAACCCATACCGACTAAACCCACGGTCCCGCCATCCATTTTCAACGTGTTTGGGTTCATTTAAACACAATTACAGACGTATAATCATAGCTTAATAATTGCCTGAGCAATAATGAAGATGTAAATATTAATTTGTTTAGTTCGATATGCCGGGTTTTTTTTTTCTTCAAAATTTGCATTTCTCTTTTTTTAAAGAGTAGTCATAAATAAGCACTTAAGTAGTCTTACATTTCATACCAAACATTTCTGCTTGGAACACCTGCACCTTTACCACTTGGGTTCCATAACGTCTAAGGAATTTATTATAAAATCATAGCACCGTCTCAAACTGAAAAATGTAGACTACTTCATCTTTCTAATTTTTAAAATGGAAGGGAATTTATGTTGATATAGGAATGGAGTGACATTTGACGTTGTCCATTTTTTGATTCGTCGTGATAATCTATGCTAAAGGAGAGGTATACGGGTGTGTTGATTAGCTCATGGTGTATATATCTCTTAAATACACTGGTTTAAAATGAATTTATCAAAATTACTTGTAGTTCACTTGTGTTTGTCAACAAAAAGTAAAACACAGACTGACAGATAGTTCCCCACATTATTTCTTGATATTTTTTGTTTGTAAATAATACTTGTGATATGGAGAAATTACATTTATTTTTTAAATAAACAGTAGATCTTTAGATTTCTTTCTTTGGTTCGAACACCTTTTTCAATAGCCTTTTAGCACTGACATTTACAATATGTTACAACAACAACTCAACTATAATATACACACATTACACTAGGTTTGTTGAAAACACACTTTCAAAACATATTACAAAATCAGTGCTGAATATCAACAAGTAAATTCCATCCAAGCAAGCACACTTCATAAAGCCTCATATTGATTGTCTCCCTTTGTTCAACTCGGCCTAAACATCTGAAAGACAGGTATTTTAAAAGCTTACCTTGAGTTAATTTTAGCTCAGTTATGCTGCACTTCTTCAGGAGACTATCAACTGCTGTGCCTTTATCTATCATCATTCGTCAGCCCATCCACACAGACCTGCAGCTCACAGCCACTGTATGTGCACACGACACACACATTCCACGTGCACACGACACACATATTCTCCATTACACACATTTTGCACAATCATCACTACCCCATAAATGCAGTTTTGAAAATCCTTTAAACTGGTAACTTAATATACTATAAGGCACAACACACAGGAACACTGACAAGCCTTATTTGCCATCAGGGCAGAAGTCATCAAAGCTGTGTCTGGTCAGGTTGAGGTACTGCAGCAGTCTCTGGGAGGGGTAGGCTGTCCAGAGACCTGAGTCTGGACACAACCATCTGCTCATGGATCCTTAGCCTGCACAGGTGCATCAGTGGATGGGCTGACACTGAGGAAACACTGTATTAGATTGTCCCAGCTGTTTGAGTGTGTGTGTGTCTGTGTTCATTGATGTACTCACATGACTTGGTCTTGATGCTGGGCCATTCGTGTCATCCATCCAGGAGCTCGGTGAGTCTGGCACACAGTTGAACATCACCAACGTAGTCCAGCAGTAAGTCTACGATGGGCCCTGCCCAGTTACACACAGTTGATGAGATCAACTCACAAAACTAAGGGATATAAGAATGAACAGAAAGAAAAGATAATGAGCATCGTGCCCCCCTCCCCCAAAAAGGCTATTTATCAAGTTCCCAGAATAATCATGATCACAATAGGAGCCTACTTTGCCTTACCTGTTCTTTGCTGGCAACAAGTCATGTGCAGGTTAAAAGAGGCATGTCATTGGTAGGCAGTACACTGTTGATGTCGATGACTATGCTGTCCTGGGCTGGGTGTGGGCTGCAACCATATGCACATCTGAAGTAGGCCCAGATATCACAGCCATTGACCAAAAGCAAACTTGAGAAGAGGTAGGTTATTCATACAGAGTATGATAGCACCAGGGAAGGTGGTAGGACAGAATGGAATGCTGGTGTTATCAGCCCCATGCTCCAGCAGTAAGGAGACAGTCCTGGCACAACCCGTCTTACAGCTGCTAGTAGAATGGCAGCAATAGTGCTTCCATTGGAAACGGAAATGTAGAGTGCTGTGATGCAGTGATCCGAATACTGCAGGGAGCGATTGTGGGATAGTGTGGCGTTGACATCGGCACCTGTCTTGAGCAATATGGCTGTGGCCATGTCCCGGTTGTGCTCTGTAGCCAGGTGGAGGGGGCTGATCATGTTGTGGCGAACTCTGGCCCGACTGGTGACTAGGACAAGCATGTACACAATACTGGAACAAGGGGACATTAGTACTGTACATAAGAGTAATACAAGAGACACGACAGGAGAAACACAGTGCACTCGTACATACTCATGGTGTCCATACGGAGCAGCAACATGTAGAGGTAGGAGTCCTGTCTTGGTGGGTTTGTTGGCATCTGTGTTGGGAGAGAATTGCAGCTCCACTATCTCCCTGTGGCAATTTTTACTGGCCTCATACAGGGCTGTAAGCACCGTCACGTCTGCATGTTGATGTCAGCACCTGAGGAAAAAGTGACTTTGGAGAAAACTGAATGAGTCTAATAAGAATGAATGTATCACCTGTCTGTGTGACTACAGTAAAAAGCCATATGTACTATAAGGCCAACCATGTCATCTGTTACAGCATTACACACACTGTAACCTACCTTCTCTAATGAGGTATCGCATGGCCTCTACGCGTCCTTGCTGGGCTGCTACTATGAGTGCTGTAGGTATTGGGAGGATTAATGATGGCTCCTGCCCAGCTATTTTTTTGTGTGTCCATGTATGCTGATGTTTCAACCATATACAGTGCCTTGCAAAAGTATTCATCCCCTTTGGCGTTTTTCCTATTTTGTTGCATTACAACCTGTAATTTAAATGGATTTTTATTTGGATTTCATGTAATGAACCTACTTAAAATAGTCCAAATTGGTGAACAAAAATGTCTAAAAAATAAATGAAAGTGGTGCATGCATATGTATTCACCCCCTTTACTATGAAGCCCCTAAATAAAATCTGGTGCAACCAATTACCTTCAGAAGTCACATAATTAGCTAAATAAAGTCCACCTGAGTGCAATCTAAGTGTCACATGATCTGAGTATATATACACCTGTTCTGAAAGGCCCCAGAGTCTGTGACACCACCAAGCAAGCTGCACCATGAAGATCAATGAGCTCTCCAAACAGGTCAGGGACAAAGTTTTGGAGAAGTATAGATCAGGGTTGGGTTATAAATATTTTAAAAACTTTGAACATCCCATGGAGCACCATTAAACCCACCAAAACTCACGGACCAGGCAAGGAGGGCATTAATCAGAGAGGCAACAAAGAGACCAAAATAACCCTGAAGGAGCTGCAAATCTCCACAGCAGAGATTGGAGTATCTGTCCATAGGACCACTTTAAGCCGTACACTCCACAGAGCTTGGCTTTACGGAAGAGTGTCCAGAAAAAGCCATTGCTTAATGAAAGAAAGAAGCAAACAAGTTTGGTGTTTGCCAAACGGCGTGTGGGAAACTCCCCAAACATATGGAAGAAGGTACTCTGGTCAGATGAGACTAAAATTATTTTTTTTGGCCATCAAGGAAAATGCTATGTCTGGCGCAAACCTAACACCTCTCATCACCCCGAGAACACCATCCCCACAGTGAAGCATGGTGGGGGCAGCATCATCATGCCGTGGGGATGTTTTTCATCAGCAGGGACTGGGAAACTGGTCAGAATTGAAGGAATGATGGATGGCGCTAAATACAGGGATATTCTTGAGGGAAGCCTGTTTCAGTCTTCCAGAGATTTGAGACTGGGAAGGAGGTTCACATTCCAGCAGGACAATGACCCTAAGCATACTGCTAAAGCAACACTCAAGTGGTTTAAGGGAAAACATTTAAATGTCTTGGAATGGCCTAGTCAAAGCCCAGACCTCAATCCAATTGAGGATCTGTGGTATGACTAAAAGATTGCTGTACACCAGTGGAACCCATCCGACTTGAAGGAGCTGGAGCAGTTTTGTCTTGATGAATGGGCAAAAATCTCAGTGGCTAGATGTGCCAAGCTTACAGAGACATACCCCAAGAGACTTGCAGCTGTAATTGCTGCAAAAGGTGGCTCTACAAAGTATTGTCTTTGGGGAGGTGAATAGTTATGCACGCTCAAGTTTTCCATTTAAAAAAAAACGTATTTCTTGTTTGTTTCACAATAAAACATATTTTGCATCTTCAAAGTGGTAGGCATGTTGTCCCCAAATCCAGAACAAATTCAAGAATACAGTATTATATAGAGCCCTTATTGCGTGGAACTTCCTTCCATCTCATATTGTTCAAATAAACAGCAAGCGTGGTTTAAAAAAAGAAGATAAAGCAACACCTCACGGCACAACGCCTCTCCCCTATTTGACCTAGATAGTTTGTGTGTATGAATTGATATGTAGGCCTCCGTGTGCCTTTAAAAAAAATGTATGTAGTTCTGTCCTTGAGCTGTTCTTGTCTATTGATGTTCTGTATTATGTCATGTTTTGTGTGGACCCCAGGAAGAGTAGCTGCTGCTTTTGCAACAGCTAATGGGGATCCTAATAAAATACCTAAAATACCAAATCCCTATGTTGTCCCTGCACACTGCCTCGTGGAGGGCTGTCCAGCCCCGGTTACACCTCTGGTTCACTGTGGCACCGAATGACAGGATGAGGCTCACCATTTGGGGCTCCCGAGTGGCGCAGTGGTCTAAGGCACTACATCTCAGTGCAAGAGGCGACACTACAGTCCCTGGTTTGAATCCAGGCTGAATCACATCTGACCGTGATTGGAAGTCCCATAGGGCGTAGCACAATTGGCCCAGCGTCGTCAGGGTTTTGCCGGGGTAGGCCCGTGATTGGAAGTCCCATAGGGCGTAGCACAATTGGCCCAGCATCGTCAGGGTTTTGCCGGGGTAGGCCCGTGATTGGAAGTCCCATAGGGCGTAGCACAATTGGCCCAGCGTCGTCAGGGTTTTGCCGGGGTAGGCCCGTGATTGGAAGTCCCATAGGGCGTAGCACAATTGGCCCAGCGTCGTCAGGGTTTTGCCGGGGTAGGCCCGTGATTGGAAGTCCCATAGGGCGTAGCACAATTGGCCCAGCGTCGTCAGGGTTTTGCCGGGGTAGGCCCGTGATTGGAAGTCCCATAGGGCGTAGCACAATTGGCCCAGCGTCGTCAGGGTTTTGCCGGGGTAGGCCCGTGATTGGAAGTCCCATAGGGCGTAGCACAATTGGCCCAGCGTCGTCAGGGTTTTGCCGGGGTAGGCCCGTGATTGGAAGTCCCATAGGGCGTAGCACAATTGGCCCAGCGTCGTCAGGGTTTTGCCGGGGTAGGCCCGTGATTGGAAGTCCCATAGGGCGTAGCACAATTGGCCCAGCGTCGTCAGGGTTTTGCCGGGGTAGGCCCGTGATTGGAAGTCCCATAGGGCGTAGCACAATTGGCCCAGCGTCGTCAGGGTTTTGCCGGGGTAGGCCCGTGATTGGAAGTCCCATAGGGCGTAGCACAATTGGCCCAGCGTCGTCAGGGTTTTGCCGGGGTAGGCCCGTGATTGGAAGTCCCATAGGGCGTAGCACAATTGGCCCAGCGTCGTCAGGGTTTTGCCGGGGTAGGCCCGTGATTGTTAAGGTTAAATAAAGGTCAAATAAAAATACATTTAAAAAAATTCCACGTTCTCCCACTCACAGGCTAGAAGGCATCAGAGAACAGACTGGCAGAAGACACCATGCTTCAGTACTACATATTCCTCAAAGCCATTATCGTACATGCTATAGCCACGTAGGGTGCTGTACCTTTGTATAGGGGAGTCTCTTTGTTCTTGCTGCTGATGTCAGGATCTGGCCCTGCCTGTAGGGAGGCATTGCACACATGACAGTTGTTGCACGGAAAATGACAGGAGGAGAGCAGCCTGTTCTTAGAGGGTGCGCTTGTCAACTAATCCTGGTTGGGCTGGAGGGGAAATAATATACACATAAACAAAATGTTTACCAACAGCTTGAATTACCTTTCAATGTGTACCTTTCAACAGTGCCTTGATATATTCAGCTTGGCCACAATATGCAGCCTCATGCAAAGGTATTAATCCTTCTTTGTTCTCTTTCGTCAGGTGCAGTCACTGACAGCTCTTTCACAGCTTGAGCATCTCCTCTCTGGATGGCAAACACTGTTGGATCTACATCTCTACAATGAAGATGGAAGGCAAATGACTTGGAGACAATGCAGAATGTAATTGATGCAGGTTTGTGATACCGAGTTCTCTCATAAATCTAGTTGTTCATGTTTTTAAATAAAGAGTAAGCAAGTCCGTGATTTTATTTTCTAGTGTTTAGATATAATGAAAATAATGTAGGGTCCTTGTAAATCAATAAATATTATAATTATATAAAATATAAATGTTTAATAGACTGAAACAGACCCCACTAATTCAGTCCACGGGGATTGCCCTGCGCTTCACAATTAACAAAATACTCACTCAGCTGACTCTGACATAAAGTCTTTCTGCCGTTGCCGATCAACGCATTTTTATATTTATATTTAACCTTTATTTACCTAGGAAAGTCAGTTAACAACAAATTATTATTTACAATGACTGCCAACCCGCCAAACCCTAGCACGGACGACGTTGAGGCAATTGTGCGCAGCCCTATGGTACTCCCAATTACGGCCGGTTGTGATACAACCTGGAATCGAGCCAGGGTCTAGTGACGATATAGCACTGAGATGCATTGCCTTAAACCGCTGCGCCACTCGGGAACAACATCGTTGTATACTTTACCTAAAGACGGGTTGCTCTTGTTCCCATCATAAAAAATTGCGATAGATACTCAGAATAAAAAAATCTCATCATTATTTTAGTGCATCCACACGCGTTGTAGAGGACACGCGGCAGAGCAGCGGTCGAGCAATGACAGCAGCGGGGGGAGGATAGCCAGGGCTCAGCGGTGCATTCTGAGATTATTTTAGGACCGAATTGACATGTGAAGGCACTCCAGCATCCTCCGCCCAAAGATAAAGGCAAATTGCATCAGGATACTTTGGGCATCTGTTCTCCATTACCCCGTTAGTTTGTATTATGACATTTGCAAACAGGCAGGTGTTTTTATATTTTGGTACATTAAAAATAGGTGTTATATTAATTTGACTGGAATTTTCAAATGTAAAAAATGGCCCTGGTTATTTGAACAAAATGATTAACCCAACTCCATTCGGAAAAATGTCAAATTATTGCTTCTTTACCATATAGCATCTGTGCAAAAACGCTGAACAGCATGGAAATCATAACAATATGAGTATAAGTGCCTATTGCCTGTTACCACATGATGCTCTTCAGAGTTTGATGCCTATGGCTGCTGTATATCCCACCATATAGTGAGTGATAGGGGTTCAGGTATTTATTTATATTATCTTGGTTGAAACTATATTAAATAAAATTAAGTTAAACTAACTTGATCCTGCAGAATGTTGGAGATAGCAGAATAGACTCAATTAGACAAGAGAGGGAATAAGAATACATACAGGACATATCTTCTTTGTAAGGACTCACCTTAACATCTTGATGGATGAGGGGATTGTAGGCAGAGTCTGATGGTTAGATATGTCTGCGTTATCTTCAATATTTAGTCTCTGGCATAGTGTTATGGACAGGCTGTCTGGGAAGGTCACATTGGTGGTCACTATATTGCCCTAAACAACTAGGTTATCCAGCCCTTCCCTGTTGTCCTCATAGCCCAGTGTTGGTCCTGGAGTTGCAACACAGGGACCTGGATGGAAGTTGAAAGCATGAATGAATTCATCATAAAACAAAATATACCTCTCAGTCAAACATAGAATTAAGAATTTCCCTTTAAAATCCTGCAGTCATGAAATAAGAAGGGCGAAATGAGAGCGCACAACAAAATTGAGCTGCATCACCTTGATTCATGAAAGAGGTGGCATGCAAAATCAAAGGCAGAAAATTTTAAATCCTGAAACAAATAATGTACACAGTCATAGGTTTTCCACATGTGGAGTAACCTAAGAGCCAGGCACTCCTGTTGGAAGAGAGAACAGCTATCTGTGCTGCCATACTAGGGAGCAAGTAGTCCCAGCAGTGGTGATGCATGTTTAGCTTTGTTTGGTTCCACTTGATTCCACTGCTCTTATTAAAGACCTCTCTGGTTTGAGGGCTTACATGGCTATGGCAGAGGTTATGAAGGAGTATTACAATCACACACACAACAGCTTGAATTACAGTCCCTGGTGATATCTATACAACTTTATTGACACATAAGATAATCACTCAGTGATAAGAAAATAAACAGTCAACATCCAGAAATAAGATTAGCTCTGCAAAAAGGCAATGTTAAAATGTATTGGGGAACAAAAAAGCCTGCTCCAGTATATAAAACCATTTTTAAGACAAAGTGTAAAACATATTTATAGATAAACATACGTATTATGAAGTTAATGCTGCATTTCTCCATCTTTGAATTCCCAAAGCTCTCTCTGACAGTCTCATAATAACATTCCTAGAGCACCCCAAAGCATATCTCCAATATCTGTTATTAGACAATACTACTGGTTAAGGCTGTGGGTTCATTGGTACTGATTGCTATTTCATGTCTAACTGTCAAGTCTTCACAGTCTAGTAAATGTGTCTTGGTCTGGTCAAGATTCAATTTCATACCATTACATCTTAAAACATGACAACACCACTGTAACCAGCATAATGGTTACTTCTGATGAGTGAGAAAATCCTGGCTTTAAGTTCTAAACGTAATAATTACTGCCTTTCTGATGTATTAACAAATCTCCTTAAAAAGGTTTAGCAACTTGCTCAATTATATTTTCTGAAAATTGCAGAGCATCAGTTGTTGACAGACACTGTTGGAAATGGTTGCGGTGTAGATTATAAACTACCCATTGCAAACCAAAGTGGTATTCAGTTGATACTTTGTTAAATTGAAACTGTAGCCTACTGACTTGGCTGTAATAAAATATTTCATTTTTGGTGTCAAATGAACTCAGCCTGGTCTCATAGACTAGACTTTACTGTGTTAACATGAATCCCAAACATACCTTTGGTATGGTTACATAAGACAGATAGTTACTTAAAGCAAAAATGAAAGAAAGGTGGTTGGTCGGGATGGATGGGTGTATAATGCGAATGTCCAGCAACCCAAAAGGTTGACCGTTTGAATCTCATCACGGACAACTTTAGCACTTTAGGTAATTAGCAACTTTTTGGGTTAGATGGGTGGGTATATAATGATAATGTCTAGCAACACAAAGGTTGCGAGTTTGAATCTCATCACTTACAACTTAGCATTTTAGGTAATTAGCAACTTTAACTATTTAACTATCTACTTTTTAGCTATTTTGCAACTACTTAGCATGTTAGCTAATCTAACCCTAACCCTTTTAGCTAACCCTTCCCCGAATCCTAACCTTAACCCCTAGCCTAGCTAACATTAGCCAGCTAGCTAACATTAGCCACCTAGAGCTAGAACTCGTAACATATTATACTTTTATCAAATTCGTAACATATTGTACATAGAGTGTTGGACTAAAAAGCAAAAGGTTGCTGTATCAAATCCCAGAGCTGACAAGGTAAAAATCTGTCATTCTGCCCCTGAACAAGGCAGTTAACCCACTGTTCCTAGGCCATCATTGAAAATAAGAATTTGTTCTTAACTGACTTAAAGGTAAAATTAAATATATATTTATATATACACACATACATACTGCTCAAAAAACACAACACAATGTAACTCCAAGTAAATCACACTTCTGTGAAATCAAACTGTCCACTTAGGAAGCAACACAGATTGACAATAAATTTCACATGCTGTTGTGCAAATGGAATAGACAACAGGTGGAAATTATAGGCAATTAGCAAGACACCCCCAATAAAGGAGTGGTTCTGCAAGTGATAACCACAGACCACTTCTCAGTTCCTATGCTTCCTGGCTGATGTTTTGGTCACTTTTGAATGCTGGCGGTGCTTTCACTCTAGTGGTAGCATGAGACGGAGTCTACAACACCACACAAGTGGCTCAGGTAGTGCAGCTCATCCAGGATGGCACATCAATGCGAGCTGTGGCAAGAAGGTTTGCTGTGTCTGTCAGAGTAGTGTCCAGAGCATGGAGGCGCTACCAGGAGACAGGCCAGTTCATCAGGAGACGTGGAGGAGGCCGTAGGAGGGCAACAACCCAGCAGCAGGACCGCTACCTCCGCCTTTGTGCAAGAAGGAGCAGGAGGAGCACTGCCAGAGCCCTGCAAAATGACCTCCAGCAGGCCACAAATGTGCATGTGTCTGCTCAAACGGTCAGAAACAGACTCCATGAGGGTGGTATGAGGGCCCGACGTCCACAGGTGGGGGTTGTGCTTACAGCCCAACAACGTGCAGGACGTTTGGCATTTGCCAGAGAACATCAAGATTGGCAAATTCGCCACTGGCACCCTGTGTTCTTCACAGATGAAAGCAGGTTCACACTGAGCACGTGACAGACGTGACAGTCTGGAGACGCCGTGGAGAACGTTCTGCTGCCTGCAACATCCTCCAGCATGACCGGTTTGGCGGTGGGTCAGTCATGGTGTGGTGTGGCATTTCTTTGGGGGGCCGCACAGCCCTCCATGTGCTCGCCAGAGGTAGTCTGACTGCCATTAGGTACTGAGATGAGATCCTCAGACCCCTTGTGAGACCATATGCTGGGTTCCTCCTAATGCAAGACAATGCTAGACCTCATGTGGCTGGAGTGTGTCAGCAGTTCCTGCAGAGGAAGGCATTGATGCTATGGACTGGCCCGCCCGTTCCCCAGACCTGAATCCAATTGAGCACATCTGGGACATCATGTCTCGCTCCATCCACCATGCCACGTTGCACCACAGACTGTCCAGGAGTTGGCGAATGCTTTAGTCCAGGTCTGGGAGGAGATCCCTCAGGAGACCATCCGCCACCTCATCAGGAGCATGCCCAGGCGTTGTAGGGAGGTCATACAGGCACGTGGAGGCCACACACACTACTGAGCCTCATTTTGACTTGTTTTAAGGACATTATATCAAAGTTGGATCAGCCTGTAGTGTGGTTTTCCACTTTAATTTTGAGTGTGACTCCAAATCCAGACCTCCATGGGTTGATAAATTAGATTTCCATTGATTTTGTGTGATTTTGTTGTCAGCACATTCAACTATGTAAAGAAAAAAGTATTTAATAAGAATATTTAATTCATTCAGATCTAGGATGTGTTATTTTAGTGTTCCCATTATTTTTTTGAGCAGTGTATATATATATATATATATATATATAGCCATCACTAGCACATTAGAGGCTGCTGCCCTATATACATATACTTGAAATCACTGGCCACTTTAATAATGTTTATATATTTTGCATTACTCATCTCATATGTATATACTGTATTCTATACTATTCTACTGTATCTTAGTCTATGCCACTCTGACAGTGCTCATCCAAAAATGTATATGTTCTTAATTCCATTATTTTACCGTAGATTATGTGTATTGTTACATATTACTGCACTGTTGGACCTAGAAACACAAGCATTTCATTACACCCGCAATAACATCTGCTAAACATGTGTATGTGACAAATAACATTTGATTTGGCACATTTGTAACATATTGTACGTTTTGCAAATTCGTAACATATAATACGAAATGGGTAATGGACATCCACAAATTAATACATACCATACAAAATGTAACATATCATACTAAATGGAGTGTCTCGGATTTACATACAGAATAATATGAATTGCTCTGAGGCTAGGTTGATGAACTAGATCCTGGTCTCATCTGGAAAACTCATCTGGAAAACTATCTGAAGTCAATATAGAATCAAGAAAAATGCTGGCACCGATCAAGAGGCTGGATATCTTATCTTTTCTTTATTTTTACTATTTTCTACACTGTAGAATAATAGTGAAGACATTAAAACGATGAAATAACACATATGGAATCATGTAGTAACCAGAAAGGTGTTACAAAAACCAAAATCTATTTTATATTTGAGATTCTTTAAAGTAGCCATTTTATATTTGAGATTTTTTAAAGTAGCCACCTTGATGACAGCTAGCACACTCTTGGCATTATCTCAACCAGCTTCATGAGGTCACCTGGAATGCATTTCAATTAACAGGTGTGCCTTGTTAAAAGTTAATTTCTGGAATTTCTTTCCTTCTTAATGCGTTTGAGCCAATCAGTTGTGTTGTGACAAGGTAGGGGTGGTATACAGAAGATAGCCCTATTTGGTAAAAGGCCAAGTTCATACTATGGCAAGAACAAGCAAAGAGAAAAGACAGTCCAAGACAGTTTAAGACATGAAGGTCAGTCAATGCGGAAATGTCAAGAACTTTGAACGTTTCTTCAAGTGCAGTCACAAAAACCATCAAGCCCTATGATGAAATTGACTCTCATGAGGACCGCCACAGGAAAGGAAGACCCAGAATTACCTCTGCTGCAGAGGATAAGTTCATTAGAGTGAACTGCACCTCACAGCGTTCAAGTAACAGACACATCAACTGTTCAGAGGAGACTGCGTGAATCAGTCCTTCATGGTCAAATTGCTGCAAAGAAACCCCTTCTAAAGGACACCAATAAGAAGAAGAGACTTGCTTGGGCCATGAAACATGAGCAATGGACATTAGACCGTTGGAAATCTGTCTTTTGATCTGATGAGTCCAACCGTCGTGTCTTTGTGAGACGCAGAGTAAGTGAACGGATTTCTGCATGCGTGGTTCCCACCACGAAGCATGGAGGAGATTTTCTGCATGTGTGGTTCCCACCACGAAGCATGGAGGAGATTTTCTGCATGTGTGGTTCCCACCACGAAGCATGGAGGAGATTTTCTGCATGTGTGGTTCCCACCACGAAGCATGGAGGAGATTTTCTGCATGTGTGGTTCCCACCACGAAGCATGGAGGAGATTTTCTGCATGTGTGGTTCCCACCACGAAGCATGGGATGAGTTGGACCGCAGAGTGAAGGAAAAGCAGCAGTGCTCAGCACATGTGGGAACTCCTTCAAGACTGCTGGAAAAGCATTCCAGGTGAAGCTGGTTGAGGGAATGCCAAGAGTGTGCAAAGCTGTCATCAAAGCAAAGGGTGGCTGCTTTGAAGAATCTAAAATATGTTTTGATTTGTTTAACATTTTTGGGTTACTACATATGTGTTATTTCATAGTTTTGATGTCTTCACTATTATTCTACAATGTAGAAAATAGTAAGAATAAAGAAAAACCCTTTAATGAGAGTTAACTTTAATCACAGTTATTTAAAGCCCTTCTTACATCAGCTAATGTCACAAAGTGCTGTACAGAACCCCAGCCTAAAACCCCAAAACAGAAAGCAATGCAGGTGTAGAAACACGGTGGCTAGGAAAAACTCCATAGAAAGGCCTAGAGTAGGTGCATCCAAACTTTTGACAGGTACTGAATTTAAAATCTAATGTATAAGAATTATTCTATTTAGATTGAGACAAAGTTTATGATGTGTTCGCAATGTCAGGCAAAACAATTTATAAACGCGACTGTCTTTTGTGGAATACCTTTCAGTTGCTTTCCATCCGTGAATTAGAACGCCTCCCGGGCAGTTGCTATGTCAACCGGGAAACGATCCCCTCGCATTCCCTCTCCCCTCCCCCTGGTTCCTCGGCAACATGTAACACAAATTCAGGAGGACACCCAATCCGGAAGACTTTTGTTGCTCTCTTGTTCGTGTGCACGGAACAATTCTTTCAGGAACACAACAAATGCTGCGTTTTATAATCTTATTGGAGTTCTGTTCACTCTCAAGGATCACTTATTTTCTCAAATAAAAGTTGCAACGCCTAAAAATATGGAGACTCTTCCTTGTATAAATAAAGGTGATCCTCGTCTAAAGCTGAAGGTGGAGAATAGAATGAAAAACATTTTTGTAACGCAATTTGATGAAACTAGGTATGTTACAATCAACTTTTATAATCTTATGCATTATGCACGATAATTATAGCCCATCTGTTCACCTTCAGTTTTGCTAATCCTTCTGGCCACAATCATTATGTCTTGATAAACTTGCATTGAATAATCATATTTTAGGTCCATGACAATTGGATGCATCATGATTTGCATTTTAATTATAGTGCACAATTATGCAGCTCAAGTTTAGTTGTAATGGATGACCAATTTCAGCACTACATTGCCATTAAACGTTTGGATTATATATTTTCCCTGACATAGACAAGAAGATGAAAATGTCAATCACATACCTGTTATAACAGAGGTAAGTAGTCCTAATTAGATTTTATTTGAACACAAAACATAGGCCAGTGTCTTGGTGTAGATATATTTGATGTTAAGTATTCTTGTGACTAGTGATTTCCCATGTAGACTGCTAGCAGAGTCCTGGAGACAGGAGTGAACACATTACAGAGAACCCTCGTCCTGAAGAAGCAGGTGGAGGTGGATGAAGTGGATAGGCAGCTGGCACAGAAACGACAGGAATTCAAAGGCCGCATGCAGGCCCTTGCACAGAGGAAGGCAGAGCTAGAGCTGAAACAGCAGGCGGTGAGTTACATTTAAGGAATAAGTCCCAAGAGGGTGTGGTATATGGCCAATATACCACGGCTAAGGGCTGTTCTTCTGCACAACAACGCGGAGTGCTAGGACACAGCCCATAGCTGTGATATATTGGCCATATATTACACTTCCCAGACAAACCTTATTGCTATTATTAACTGGTTACCAATGTACCAATGTAAGAGCAGTAAAAATAAAATGTTGTCATACCTGTGGTATACCACGGCTTTCAGCCAATCAGCATTTAGGGCTCGAACCACCTAGTTTATAATACACAATTCACGATGAGCTAAGGCATTTCAAATCCATGGACAGGTGAAATGATACAGATACTGTATAGGCTTAACATAGAACCAAGATATACAGTATTGACCTGCTTATGTGTACGTCATCTCTTGACTCTTTCCTTTGGGTTTATGATCTCACCCAGACTAAAGACAGAGCTAAGAAATTTGAGAAGTTTGTTGAGGACAATGAGGTAAAGCGCCGTCGGGCCCTGAAGAAGTACCAGGCAGCAAGGAAGCAGAACGATCTGAAGCAGAACGAGAAAGAAGAGTTCACTGAACAGCTGGAAAAACTGCAGGCCAGGTGAATGGGAGCTGGTTTTTGGATTGGGAAATTTCTTGCACAAATACTTGTTGGTCCCTCTTCATCTGATATCTTTTTTTCCCAATCCCTACAGGCAGCAGTATTTAAAGGACAGGGTGACCAAGTATAAAATGTACGAAGACTACATGATGAAAATGTTAGATTTTCTCCCGGAGAGTAAGTTCATGTTTTTTGTAGTTGAATATACTGTTTTTTCTTAGTTGATTGTTTTAGTTGAATCAATACCTAGATCTAGAAAACTATTGGATTGGATTGTTGCCTCCAACAAATAAACATAAAATGACAGTGTTGGTTGTGAGGTACAATACAATAAGTATGTTTGTTTCTTAACCTGCCTGTGAATGCAGATTACCTGGAGTATGGGGCAGATTCCCTGGTGATGCCCATCATTCGGCGCCATGATACCCTGTCCCTCACTCATCAGGACCTGGTGGAGCGCCTGGGCCAGCTGGTGGAAGAGCTGGAGCAGGGCCAGCGCAGCCTGGACAGCCTGAAGCAGGAGCATAACACCAACAAGCTGGTCAGACATTCACGTACAGTACCAATCAAACGTTTGGACACACCTTTTCATTCCAGGTTTTTTTGTGTGTGTTTTAAAAAATATATTTTATTTTTGCATTTTCCAATTAAGAACATTCAAAACAAACAAAAGATATTAGACAACGATAGGACAAAGTGACAGTAACAGACGAGCGTAACAAAAAAAACAAAAAAATTATAATTATATATACAAACATACAATAAGAAAAAAATAACGAGACATTGGATCACCTGCCGTAGGCTACATATTATACATTACGTGTGAAACATTATGTGGGGATTATATATAGATTCAATCAATGATAGGGGGGAGATTCTCCATATAGTCAATAAAAGGTTGCCAAATTCTGTAAAATGTCTTTAACTTATTCCTCAAGCAGTAAGTGATTTTCTCCAAAGGGATACAACTATTAACTTCCGATAGCCACATTGCAACTGGCAGGGAGGAATCCAATTTCCATTTTAAGGCAATGCATTTCTTGGCAATCGCTAGCAATATTTCTGTTAGCTTTATAGTATGGCTTTGCCTAAGATTGGTGTTAGTAAAGTAGACAGACCTCCGGGTCTAAAGGGAATGCAACCCTGTGAATTGAGGATATGGTATCGCATACCCCCTGCCAGAAACCGTGTAGTTTTGAACACTGCAAAGTGGAATGGAGGAATGTTCCTTCATCTGAGCCACATCTAAAACATAGGGAGGAGATATCTGGGTTGAACTTGTGCAGTCTAGATGGGGTGATATAGAGCTGATGGAGGAAATTAAACTGGATCAGTCTGTATCTGGAGTTCAATGTGGATGTAACACCATCCCTGCATAGGTCACTCCATAGATCCTCATCAAGATCAATACCCAGATCTTTTTCCCATCTAAGTTGGAGTTTATCTATAGTGCCTTGCGAAAGTATTCGGCCCCCTTGAACTTTGCGACCTTTTGCCACATTTCAGGCTTCAAACATAAAGATATAAAACTGTATTTTTTTGTGAGGAATCAACAACAAGTGGGACACAATCATGAAGTGGAATGACATTTATTGGATATTTCAAACTTTTTTAACAAATCAAAAACTGAAAAATTGGGCGTGCACGCCCAACTAGGAGCGCCGTGGTTTCCTGTTTGCTTATTTCCTTATACAGCTGACTCAGTGCGGTCTTATTGCCAGCATCTGTCTGTGGTGGTAAATAAACAGCCACGAAAAGTATAGCTGAAAACTCTCTAGGCAAGTAGTGTGGTCTGCAATATATCACAATATACTCTACTTCAGGCGAGCAAAATTTAGAGACTTCCTTAGATTTCGTGCACCAGCTGTTTACAAATATGCACAGACCGCCCCCCTTCGTCTTACTGGTGTGTGCTGTTCTATCTTGCCGGTACAGTGTATAATCCCGCTAGCTTGCGTGTGCCATTGCGCGCATGTTGATTTTGTCCCCCCCACACCATAAGTGATCAGGACACACAGGTTGAAATATCAAAATGAACTATGAATCAACTATATTCATTTGATTACAGGTCGATAAGCAAACATTTATGGCAATTTAGTTAACTAGCTTGCTGTTGCTAGCTAATTTGTCCTGAGATATAAACATTGGGTTGTTATTTTACCTGAAATGCACAAGGTCCTCTACTCCAACAATTAATCCACAGATAAAAGGGTAGGCTGAGTTAGTTTCTAGTAATCTCTCCTCCTTCAAGCTTCTTCTTCTTTGGACTTTATATGGCAACTAACTTTACGGTGCATTACTACAACCGACTGGAGTGTGGACCTCAGTTCATCTTTCAAATCACCCACGTGGGTATATGTTCCTAAAAACCAATGAGGAGATGGCACGTGGGTATATACTGAGGAGGGTATATACAATGAGGAGATGGGAGAGGTGGGACTTGCCGCGCATCAAGCGTCACAAATAGAACCAAGTTCTATTTTAGCGCCTGACTACGCAGACACTCTTTGACACACGCGAGCAGTGTGGGTGCAATGATTGAATAACATGTAGGTGTACATTTATTTTGCAACTCTCGTGCACCCGATGCGAGTGGTGTGGTCAGCATGTTAGAAATACATGTACAGTGCCTTCAGAAAGTATTCATACCCCTTGACTATTTCCAGATTTTGTTGTGTTACAAAGCTCCCGAGTGGTGCAGCGGTCTAAGGCCCTGCATCTCAGTGTTAGAAGCGTCACTACAGACCCTGGTTCAATTCCAGGCTGTATCACAACCGGCCGTGATTGGGAGTCTCATAGGGCGGCGCACAATTGGCCCAGCGTCATCTGGTTTGGCCGGAGTTGGCCATCAATTTAAATAAGAGTTCTTAACTGACTTGCCTAGTAAATAAAGCTTAAATGAAATGGATTCAATTCAGATTGTGTCACACAATACCCCATAATGTCAAAGTTCAAATTAATTAGTAATGAAAAGCTGAAATGTCTTGAGTCAATAAGTGCTCAACCTCTTTGTTATGGAAAGCGTAAATAAATTCAGGAGTAAAAATTTGCTTAACAAATCAAATATTAAGTTGCATGGACTATAATAGTGTTTAACTAGTTAAATAAAGGTTAAATACAGAATACAAATATTCCTAAAAGTGTATCCTGTTTGCAATAATGCACTAAGTAAAACTACAAAAATAAATGCACTTTATGTCCTGCATAGAAAGAGGTATGTTTGCATCAAATCACAGAGATTGAACAGTCGCTGAAATTATATACTGGAAATCAATGCAAAATAGGCTACTTTGATGAATAAACTTTGGCAGTAGAATGGCCTTACTGAAGAGCTCAGTGACTTCCAACGTGGCACTGTAATAGGATGTCACCAGTCAGTTCATCAAATTTATGCCCTGCTAGAGCTGCCCCAGTAAGTGCTGTTATTGTGAAGTGGAAACGTCTAGGAGAAGCAACGGCTCTGTCAACTATGACAGACAAAATGAGAAAAGAAAATCCAGAAAATCACATTGTAGGATTTTTTATGAATTTATTTCCAAATTATGGTGGAAAATAAATTCATTAAAAATCCTATAATGTGATTTTCTGGATTTCTTTCCTCATTTTGTCTGTCATAGTTGAAGTGTACCTATGATGAAAATTACAGGCCTCTCTCATCTTTTTAAGTGGGAGGACTTGCACAATTGGTGGCTGACTAAATACTGTTTTGCCCCATTGTATATAGCCTATAGATCAGATCAAGGACCCAAGCGACCAAAAGTATGTGGACACTCGTTCGTCGAACATCTCATTACAAAATCATGGGAATTAATATGGAGTTGGTCCCCCTTTTGCTGCTATAACAGCCTCCACTCTTCTGGGAAGGCTTTCTAATAGATGTTGGAACATTGTTGCGGGGACGTGCTTCCATTCAGCCACAAGAACTTTAGTGAAGTTGGGAACTGATGTTGGGCGATTAGGGCTGGCTCGCAGGCAGTGTTCCAATTCATCCCAAAGGTGTTTGATGGGGTTGAGGTCATGGCTCTGTGCAGGCCTGTCAAGTTCTTCCACACCGATCTCGATAAACTGTGTCTGTATGGAACTCGCTTTGTGCAGTGGGGCATTGTCATGCTGAAACAGGAAAGGGCCTTCCCCAAACTGTTACCACAATGTTGGAAGCACATAATCATCTAGAATGTCATTGTATGCTGTAGAGTTAAGATTTCCCTTCACTGGAACTAAGGAGCCTAGCCCAAACCATGAAAAACAGCCCCAGACCATTATTCATCCCCCACCAAACTTTACAGTTGTCAATATGCATTGGGGCAGGTAGCGATCTCCTGGCATCTGACAAACCCAGATTTGTCTGTTGGACTACCAGATGGTGATTCATCACTTCAGAGAAGGCATTTCCACTGCTCCAAAGTCCAATGGCGGCGAGCTTTACTCCAGTCCTGCCGATGCATGGTGAACTTAGGCTTGTGTGTGGCTGCTCGGCAATAGAAACACAATTCTTGAAGCTCCCGACTAATTGTTTGTGCTGACGTTGCTTCGTGAGGAAGTTTGGAACTTGGTAGTGAGTGTTGCAACTGCGCTTCAGCACTTGGTGATTCCATTCTGTGAGCTTGTGTGGCCTACCACTTTGCGGCTGAGCCGTTGCTTCTCCTAGACGTTTCCACTTCACAATAACAGCACTTACTGGGGCAGCTCTAGCAGGGCATAAATTTGATGAACTGACTGGTGACATCCTATTACAGTGCCACGTTGGAAGTCACTGAGCTCTTCAGTAAGGCCATTCTACTGCCAAAGTTTGTCTATGGAGATTGCATGGCTGTGTGCTCGATTTTACACACCTGTCAGCAACGGGTGTGACTGAAATAGCCAAATCCACTAATTTGAAGGGATGTCCTCAAACTTTTGTATGTGTAGTGTATGTTGAAAACACAAATGCAGATTTTTGAAGACTACGCTCTTATTTATCTTTCAAAGAGAGCTAGCTTTTTTCTAAAATGAATAAATCAAATTTTTTCTCACCCATCGACACACAATACCCCATAATGACAAAGTAAAAACATGTTTTTTGAAATTTTAGCAAATTAATTGATGTCATTTACAGAAGTATTCACACCCAAGTCAATACTTTTTAGAAGCACCTTTGACAGCGATTACAGCTGTGCGACTTGTTACAGGTTATGTGAGTAAAGCACAATTTTACTTCTGAATATATTTAGGCTTGCCATTACAAAGGGGTTGAATACTTGACTCAAGAAATTTCAGCTTTTCATTTTTTATTAATTTAAATTCAAAAGGCACTCGCACACCTGAGCAATCTAATTTGCAGGTGCATGGCAACAATTGAACAAGATGAAGGAAAAAGGAAATCGCACACTGCTCTTGATAGTATCACTGATATTTAATAAGCTTACGTGTCGACCTCACGGCTCTGACGAAGCCCGTGAGGTCGATACATAAGCTTATTAAATATCATTAATTTAAATTCTAAAATGTGTCAAAAAAAATCTAAATTGAATCCATTTTAAATTCAGCCTGTAACACACCAAAATGTAGAAAAATTCAAGGGGTGTGAATACTTTTGGAAGGCACTAATTTACTATACACTGAGTATACCAGTGTATAGGAATGCCTTTCTAATATTGAGTTAGAACAGCCTCAATTCATCAGGGCATGGACTCTACAAGGTGTTGAAAGCGTTCTACAGGTACAGTGCCTTGCGAAAGTATTCGGCCCCCTTGAACTTTGCGACCTTTTGCCACATTTCAGGCTTCAAACATAAAGATAAACTGTATTTTTTTGTGAAGAATCAACAGCAAGTGGGACACAATCATGAAGTGGAATGACATTTATTGGATATTTTAAACTTTTTTAACAAATCAAAAACTGAAAAATTGGGCGTGCAAAATTATTCAGCCCCTTTACTTTCAGTGCAGCAAACTCTCTCCAGAAGTTCAGTGAGGATCTCTGAATGATCCAATGTTGACCTAAATGACTAATGATGATAAATACAATCCACCTGTGTGTAAGCAAGTCTCTGTATAAATGCACCTGCACTGTGATAGTCTCAGAGGTCCGTTAAAAGCGCAGAGAGCATCATGAAGAACAAGGAACACACCAGGCAGGTCCGAGATACTGTTGTGAAGAAGTTTAAAGCCGGATTTGGATACAAAAAGATTTCCCAAGCTTTAAACATCCCAAGGAGCACTGTGCAAGCGATAATATTGAAATGGAAGGAGTATCAGACCACTGCAAATCTACCAAGACCTGGCCGTCCCTCTAAACTTTCAGCTCATACAAGGAGAATACTGATCAGAGATGCAGCCAAGAGGCCCATGATCACTCTGGATGAACTGCAGAGATCTACAGCTGAGATGGGAGACTCTGTCCATAGGACAACAATCAGTCATATATTGCACAAATCTGGCCTTTATGGAAGAGTGGCAAGAAGAAAGCCATTTCTTAAAGATATCCATAAAAAGTGTTGTTTAAAGTTTGCCACAAGCCACCTGGGAGACACACCAAACAAAGAAGGTGCTCTGGTCAGATGAAACCAAAATGCAACTTTTTCACAACAATGCAAAACATTAGGTTTGGCATAAAAGCAACACAGCGCATCACCCTGAACACACCATCCCCACTGTCAAACATGGTGGTGGCAGCATCATGGTTTGGGCCTGCTTTTCTTCAGCAGGGACAGGGAAGATGGATGGAGCCATAAAATTGATGGGAAGATGGATGGAGCCAAATACAGGACCATTCTGGAAGAAAACCTGATGGAGTCTGCAAAAGACCTGAGACTGGGACGGAGATTTGTCTTCCAACAAGACAATGATCCAAAACATAAAGCAAAATCTACAATGGAATGGTTCAAAAATAAACATATCCAGGTGTTAGAATGGCCAAATCAAAGTCCAGACCTGAATCCAATCGAGAATCTGTGGAAAGAACTGAAAACTGCTGTTCACAAATGCTCTCCATCCAACCTCACTGAGCTTGAGCTGTTTTGCAAGGAGGAATGGGAAAAAATTTCGGTCTCTCAATGTGCAAAACTGATAGAGACATACCCCAAGCGACTTACAGCTGTAATCGCAGCAAAAGGTGGCGCTACAAAGTATTAACTTAAGGGGGCTGAATAATTTTGCACGCCCAATTTTTCTGTTTTTGATTTGTTAAAAAAGTTTGAAATATCCAATAAATGTCATTCCACTTCATGATTGTGTCCCACTTGTTGTTGATTCTTCACAAAAAAATACAGTTTTATATCTTTATGTTTGAAGCCTGAAATGTGGCAAAAGGTCGCAAAGTTCAAGGGGGCCGAATACTTTTGCAAGGCACTGTATGCTGGCCCAAGTTGACTCTAATGCTTCCCACAGTTGTGTCAAGTTGACTGGATGTTCTTTGGGTGGTGGACCATTCTTGATACACACGGGAAACTGTTGAGCATGAAAAACCAAGCACTGTTGCAGTTCTTGACACAAACCGGTGCGCCTGGTGCCTACTACCATATCCGTTCAAAGGCACTTCAATCTTTTGTCTTGCCCATTCACCCTCTAAATGGCACACATACAGTACACAATCCATGTCTCAATTGTCTCAAGGATTAAAATCCTTCTTTAACCAGTCTCCTCTTCATATGATTCAAGTGAATTTAACAAGTGGCATCAATAAGGGATCATAGCTTTCACCTGGATTTACCTGGTCAGTCTGTCATGGAAAGAGCAGGTGTTCTGAATGTTTTGTATAAGGCCTCTGGCATTGTTTAATGTATGCATTTAAAAAAACCTGGGTGCTTGGTTATTCACTTTTCTAAATACGCATTTCAAATGTATAATCCAACTTCCGTATATGTTTGTAAAATGTAAAAAGTACAAAAAAATTTAATAATATTGTGTCTCTTTGTAGAGCTTGTAGTAAGCTTTAGACTGTGTGCTCTTCCCTCGTCGGAGGCAGATGATGAACAGGGAGCTGTCTGAACTGCAGACCCAATGGGACAGAGCCAAGGAGAAGAACAACCAGACTGAGATAAAACTGATGATGCACCAAGGCCAGTCCAGAGACCAGGTCTGAGCACCACCACCATTTTACAATAATAACCAATAATAATACCATAATAAACTCCACTCCACCTCTCTTGTCAGGTTGAGGAAGTGGGTTGCCTGCTGATAGCTGTGAAGAACCTTGCAGAGCAGTGCTACTTACAGCACTATGGGCCTCTGGAAGAGATAGACATGCTGACGATGATGGATATGGTAAAGGTAATGTCTAATTGCATTGTTATTAGTATTTACCTTGAAATTAGTCCCCATTTGTTCTCACATTTAGTTTATATCGAATATTTAATCTTTTCTTTCTTCTGAATTCCAGATTTTGTATACTGTAATCATATCTTGTCTCCCCAATCAAGATTGCAACTACCAATTTATTATATTACTTACCATATTTACAGGAATACATTCTGGAGAGGGCAGACATCGAGATGAGAGCAACACGACTGATAGACTCAGGCACCGTATTGACGAGTGCCACAGAGCACAGAAGATCACTGAAAAACATTAACAGTAAAACACAACTGAAGAGCACCAGCAAGACCAGTGGGAGGAGTGGACTGTCTAGTTGATCAATGCCAAATAGACCTTTTGCGAGTTTGTGGAGAAACACACAAATACAACCATGTAAGTGCACGCACGCACATGCATACGGACACAGTAAAGGATGCGAGTGCAATAGAAGTTACTTTCAACTTGTTGTTGTAGTAGTGTTATAATTGTATAGTTCTTTGTGGTGATAAGTTAAAGTTGCTGACGAAGGAAATTGCTGTGGTTGTAGTTCCAAAGAAGTTGTACATGCATTTCTCATATAGCCTAATATAAGATTGATGATTTAAATTTGTTAGGATGAATTCAAATATTAATTTGTTTGCTTGATTTATTTCAGAATATTACAAGTTCTCTTTGATATTATGAATATAAACAGTTGAAGATGGGTTGTGGCTGTTGTTTTTTTAAATAGGAAGATTGTGGAGTTAAATTGCAAAACATTTACCAAGTTGAGGGAAGTTCCTATGGTGGTTGTAATCTACCAAAGTTTGGAAATACTACAATAGTAGGCCTACACAGACAAAGCTAGGCCCATTTATGGATATTTCGGGGAGGTTCCTTGAACAGAAATAATCAATGTCCCAAAGATACTGGTAACTAATGTTAACCCTTTTGTCTGTCAATGTACTGTCCCTTTAAACACAAAGCACGTGGCAGTTCTAAATATCCGGTTGTTGTGGTTGGTACTGTTGCTCGAACATTTAATCTATTATGTCTTTCGATGTTACATTTCATTCCACTTTTTATTGCGTACAACAGTTGTATTTTGCCACGCGCTTAGCCTTGTGAGACAGGATGACAATTTGTGGAAATATGTGTTTCTACTTAGTTAGCCATGTTTATCTTAGTAGCATGCTAACCTAGTCTTTATGAAGGCGGACAGACAAAATTAAAAATCAAATCAAGTTTGATTGGTCACATACACATGGTTAGCAGATGTTAATGCGAGAGTAGCGAAATGCTTGTGCTTCTAGTTCCGACCATGCAGTAATAACTAACAAGTAAATCGGACAATTTCACAACAACTACCTTATAAACGCAAGTGTAAAGGAATGAATAAGAATATGTAGTTATGCAGCATACCACCCTGCATACCACTGCTGGGTTGCTTCTGAAGCTAAGCAGGGTTGGTCATGGTCAGTCCCTGGATGGGAGACCAGATGCTGCTGGAAGTGGTGTTGGAGGGCCAGTAGGAGACACTCTTTCCTCTGGTCTAAAAAAAATATCCCAATGCCCCAGGACACTGATGTCTTTCAGATGGGACGTTAAAGGGTGTCCTGACTTTCTGAGGTCATTAAAGATCCCATGGCACGCATCGTAGGGGTGTTAACCCTGGTGTCCTGGCTAAATGACCAATCTGGCCCTCAAACCATCATGGTCACCTAATAATCCCCAGTTTACAATTGGCTAATTCATCCCCCCTCCTGTCCCCTGTAACTATTCCCCAAGTCGTTGCTGCAAATGAGAACGTGTTCTCAGTCAACTTACCTGGTAAAATAATGGATAAATGTAAAAATATATATATATACAGTGGGGGGGAACAACTATTTGATAACCTGCAAAATCAGCAGTGTTTCCTACTTACAAAGCATGTAGAGGTCTGTAATTTATATCATAGGTACACTTCAACTGTGAGAGATGGAATCTAAAACAAAAATCCAGAAAATAATAATAAAATGCTAATTAATTACTTAAAAATCATACAATGTGATTCTTTACATTTTGTTTTAGATTCCGTCTCTCACAGTTGAAGTGTACCTATGATAGAAATTACAGACCTCTACATGCTTTATAAGTAGCAACACCGGCAGTGTATCAAATACTTGTTCTCCCCACTGTATATGGATGAGTGATGGCCGAATGCCATAGGCAAGATGCAGTAGATGGTATAGAGTACAGTATATACATATAAGACGAGTAGTGTAGGGTATGTAAACATTGTTTAAAGTGACTAGTGATACATTTTATAACATCCATTTTTTTATTTATTAAAGTGGCTAGAGATTTGAGTCAGTAATGTTGGCAGCAGCCACTCAATGTTAGTGATGGCTGTTTAACAGTCGGATGGCCTTGAGATAGAAGCTGTTTTTCAGTCTCTCGGTCCCAACTTTGATGCACCTGTACCGACCTCGCCTTCTGGATGATAGCGGGGTGAACAGGCAGTGGCTCGGGTGGTTGTTGTCATTCATCTTTTTAGCCTTCCTGTGACATCGGGTGGTGTAGGTGACCTGGAGGGCAGGTAGTTTGCCTCCGGTGATTCGTTGTGCAGACCTCACTACCCTCTGGAGAGCCTTAAGGTTGTGGGCTGAGCAGTTGCCGTACCAGGCGGTGATACAGCCCGACAGGATGCTCTCAATTGTGCATCTGTAAAAGTTTTTGGTGACAAGCCAAATTTCTTCAGCCTCCTGAGGTTGAAGAGACGGTGTTGCACCTTCTTCACCACGCTGTCTGTGTGGATGGACCATTTCAGTTGGTCTGTGATGTGTACGCAGAGGAACCTAAAAATTTCCACCTTCTCCAATACTGTCCCGTCAATGTGGATAGAGGGGGGCTCCATCTGCTGTTTCCTGAAGTCCACGATCATCTCCTTTGTTTTGTTGACATTGAGTGTGAGGTTATTTTCCTGACACCCCACTCCCAGGGCCCTCACCACCTCCCTGTAGGCCGTCTCGTCGTTGTTGGTAATCCAGCCTACCACTGTAGTGTCGTCTGCAAACTTGATGATTGAGTTAGAGGCGTGCATGGCCACGCAGTCATGGGTGAACAGGGAGTACAGGAGAGGGCTAAGAACGCTCCCTTATGGGGCCACAGTGTTGAGGTTCAGTGGGGTGGAGATGTTGTTTCCTACCCTCACCACCTGGGGGGCGGCCTGTCAGAAAGTCCAGGACCCAGTTGCACAAGGCGGGGTCGAGACCTTGGGTCTCAAGCTTAATGACGAGTTTGGAGGGTACTATGGTGTTAAATGCTGAGCTGTAATCGATGAACAGCATTCTTACATAGGTATTCCTCTTGTCCAGATTTAGGGCAGTGTGATTGCGTCGTTTGTGGACCTATTGGGGCGATAAGCAAATTGTAGTGGGTCTAGGGTGTCAGGTAGGATGGAGGTGATATGATCCTTGACTAGTCTCTCAAAGCTAGTCTGAGGACGCGGCTAGGGATGCCGTCTGGGCCAGCAGCCTTACGAGGGTTAACACGTTTAAATGTTTTACTCACGTTGGCTGCGGTGAAGGAGAGCCTGCAGGTTTTGGTAGTGGGCCGTGTCAGTGGCACCGTGTTGTCTTCAAAGCGAGCAAATAAGTTGATTAGTTTGTCTTATGACTATTCTTTGAGACGCCTCAGATATGGTAATGTTATCTTTTAGCAACAAAATATTTTGAACGTAGGAATTAACAAAGCATGACTTTTTACTATTGTCAGTACACCATTTACAGACTATTAATTTGGCAAACGACTGTTCTTCACAGATGGACGCACGACAGTTTGTTTCAAGTAGAGAAGAAATACCTACTGGAGGAGGAATCTGCAAAGTATTGGGTAATGCCTATTCATATAGCTAGCTAGCCATTGCAAAAGGCTGACAAAGATCATAACGTGAATGAGGCTACCTACATACAAAGCTTTACTTGTCTGCTGTGAGATCCGACTTCATTGGATAGATATGCCTTGGCTATCTTGAAACAATTGTAATGAAATTACACTAATAAGGAAACTAAAAAAGTGTTACCATAAATTATATGGACTGTTAGTCAAATCAGCGGTATTAAATAAAATAGAAGACCGGCTAGTGAAATTAAATTACTTGTTTGAATTTGACAAATTCAAAAACAATAACATCGCTTCAGTTTTGGCAGACATTTTCAGCCAGTATAAGTACATCTGGGAAATCAGGGGAGATGGCAATTGCTTTTACAGAGCCCTATGCTTTGGACACCTGGAATCATTGTTGCAAAAGGACAGAGCTTTGCAAAGGTCAATTCCTTCCTACACATAGCCTTTGCCATGTGCATTTGTTTTGCAGAATGTTTTGGATTCCAAGAATGTGCCTTTGCCTGCGTGTGGCTTTTCCACTTGAAAATAATGGAGGAATATGCATAATGTCTCTCAGATTCCAAGAAACAGTGATACAAAGAGGCAGAGTTATTGGCTGCGGGCATTGATGAGAACTCTTTCAAATACTTGCTTAACATGGTAAATGTACATGTATCTACCGTGGTACTATTTTCTAAAATCAAATATTGCATCTTCACAATAATAACCGCCAGACTCATGTAACTGAAGCCTGTTGATTAATGACAAGGGTTGATTATCAGACAGGTTCAACTTTTAGTTTGTAGGTGTTCTGGAACAATGTGAAGCTGATGAACATGGTGACACATTGCTCCAGCTCTTTAATGAGCAAACTACCTTTGACAGTATGGTGCAATACCTAAGGCTGCTCACATTAGCCTACCTGCAAAACCATGCAGACTTCTTCAGCCACTTTGTGGAGGCACCCAGTCAAGGTTTACTGCACTCAGGTAAGTAGGAGTTGCGCTCAATACCATATTGCTATCGTCTCCTGTTTCGTTAATATGCTATGGAAGTGTGCCTGGTGCTGCTGATTTTCTCCGTGGACAATTCTACCTTGTCCCAAAGAGCTTCTCGCCACTCAAAACTAGTGTCTGAAAGTGTTTTGCTGCGCTCTAGTGTTGGTGCAATGAATGAAAGTAAATGGGGTATTTAAGTAGGCAAGTCAGTTAAGAACAAATGCTTATTTACAATGAGGGCCTACCCCAGCCAAACCCTAACGATGCTGGGCCAATTGTGCGCCACACTATGAGACTCCCAATCACAGTCGGTTGTGATACAGCCTGGAATCAAACCAGGGTCTGTAGTGACGCCTCTAGCACAGATGCAGTGCCTTAGACCGCTGTGCCACTCTGGAGCCAGGGACCACTCACTGACATTACTTTTTTGCTAACTGTAATTTGTGATCAAACCCATCAACATTTGTATTGACCACACATCATGTTTCTGCATGGGTAGATACTTACATAATGTCCATTCTTGACTTATCCAGGAAGTGGAAACCATGGCAATGGAGTGTGACCACATAGATATCCTGGCTCTGTCGGAGGCCTTAGGCGTTAGCATCCACATTGCTTCCATTGAGGGGGAGACGGACAGCGTCTGGCCCACCACACCATTCCAGAGGGAACCCAGCCCTCCCTACACCTCCTCTACAAAACAGCCCACTACGACATTCTCTACCCACATCATTGCCATTGAGGGGCCTGATAAAGGACTCCACATATCTCAGGTTTACAGGAAGTTTAGTGTTAATAATTTATTTTAAGAGTTAAAAAAAATATTTGTAAAAGTTTGTAGTATTGTTCTGTAATTCTGCATTCGGAAAGTATTCAGACCCCTTGACTTTTTCCACTTTGTTACATTGCTTATTCTAAAATTGATTCAATAATTTATCTACATACAATACCCCATAATGACACAGCGAAAACAGGTTGACATTTTTGCAGATATATAAAAAAAAAAAAAATAAGTACCTTATGTAAATAAGTATTCAGACACTTTGCAATGAAACTCAAAATTAAACACGGTGCATCCTGTTTCAATTGATCATCCTTGAGATGTTTCTACAAGTTCACCTGTCATAAATTCAATTGATTGGACATGACTTGGAAAGGCACACACCTGTCTATAGAAGGTCCCACATTTGACAGTGCATGGCAGAGAACAAAACCAAGCCACGAGGTCATAGAAATTGTGCGTAGAGCGTCGAAACAGGATTGTGTCGAGGCACAGATCTGGGGAAGGGTACCAAAAAATGTCTGCAGCAATGAAGGTCCCCAAGAACACAGTGGCCTCCATCATTCTTAAATGGAAGATGTTTGGAACCACCAAGACTTCCTAGAGCTGGCCGCCCGGCCAAACTGAGCAACCGGGGGAAAAGGGTCTTGGTCAGGGAGGTGACCAGGAACCCGATGGTCACTTTGACAGAGCTCCAGAGTTCCTCTGTGGATGGAGAGAATGGGAGAACCTTCCAGAAGGACAACCATATCAAGCCTTTATGGTAGTGGCCAAACAGGTGCCACTGCTCAGTAAAAGGCACGACAGCCCGCTTGGAGTTTGCCGAAAGGCACCTAAAGGACTCTGACCATGAGAAACAAGATTCTCTGGTCTGATGAAACCAAGATTGAACTCTTTGGCCTGAAAGCCAAGCATCACATCTGGAGGAAACCTGGCACCATCCCTACCGTGAAGCATGGTGGTGGCAACATCATGCTGTGGGGATGCTTTTCAGCGGCAGGGACTGGGAGACCAGGGTTGAGGGAAAGATTAACAGAGCAAAGTACAGAAATCTGATGAAAACCTGCTCCAGAGCACTCAGGACCTGACCTGGGAGAAGGACAACTACCCTCAGCACACAGCCAAAACAATCCAGGAGTGGCTTCAGGACAAGTCTCTGAATGTCCTTGAGTGGCCCAGCCAAAGACCGGATTTGAACACCATCAAATATCTCTGGAGATCTGAAAATAGCTGTGCAGCAACGCTCCTTATCCAACCTGACAGAGCTTGAGGGGATCTGCAGAGAAGAATGCAAGAAACTCCTCAAATACAGGTGTGCCAAGTTTGTAGCATCATACCCCAAAAGACTAGATTCTGTAATCAGTGACAAAGGTGCTTCAACAAAGTACAGAGTAAAGGGTCTGAATACTAATGTTAATGGGATATGTTTTTTTAATACATTTGCAAACATTTCTAAAAACCAGTTTCTGCTTTATCATTGAGGCATTGTCTGTAGATTGACAGGGAAAAAAACTATTGGATTAATTTTAGAATAAGGCTGTAACGTAACAAAATGTGTAGAAAGTCAAAGGGTCTGAATACTTTGAACGTACTGTACAGTAAACAAATGCGGTTAACTCCTTTCCACTTTCTTGAATGTTGCAAAAAAATAAAAACAAGACTGATATCTCTTAAAATCATTTTATGTGAAAATGTTACAATAATTGCACTGTATTTCCATTTATGAAAAGACATTCTAATTGAGACTACACATTAACACTACTGCTGCTTTTTCTTTTGTTTCTGTCTTTTCTTCTGATTGGAGACACTGGTCAAGGCCGTTTCCAAACCATGTAGGGGCATGTTGGGCAGGGAGAGCTTACCCATCTGTGTGGGGTACTTGGTCTTCATCACATTCTTAAATACAGGCTGAGAAATCAGGTGTTTCAGGTGCTTCTTCATACCCTTTACCATCTTCTGTTGCTGCCTGTCGTCCTCCTCGTCCTTCCTCCCCCCTGAAAAAATTAAATGTCACTTATCTATTGATGGAATGTCTGGATTTCTCATGAGCCAACCTCCCACTCCTAGATAATTAAATGAGTTATGTAGTCTTACCAAGCAAAACATCATCATCAAGATCCACCTCCAGAGCTTCTGCTGCTTGCTTAAACCAAGAGTTGTGCTGCTTCTCTCTGCTGTTGTGGAACTCAATCTTCTCTATCTTCCTGGCCATGTTGACTCGCTCCTGTCAAGGCAGACAAAACATTGTACCATACGTCATATTATGAAAGAGAAGTAAATATGTGCAGCTCCTAGCTCAGATTGATCATGTGATATATAGGTGCCTGGTTAGATGTCTGGTTAGGTGTCTACCTTGATGGCAGCCATGCACTTGCTCTGTATGGGAAACATTGGAACCTCCTCATCCTTTCCCAGAGCTCTGTAAATTTTCTTGAAGTTCATCATGTCATCTGGCCCAACCAGGAGCAAACTGAGCCCCTCTTTGGTGGCTCGTGCTGTCCTACCACTGCGGTGGACATAAGTCTCTGATGTCCTTGGAACCTGAGGCACACACAATAATGTTCTTAATTTAAGGAATAACTGTCAGAGACAAAGCATGACAGGAAGCCACCAAAGGTGTCAAAATGCATACCTGGTAATGAATGACATGTTGAACATTTGGAATGTCCAGCCCTCTTGCAGCCACATCAGTTGTCAGGAGCACACAGCTGTAAACATCAATGTGTACTATAGTCAAAATAGTTTTTGGTAGAGACAAATTTGCTGACCCACTCAAGGCTAATCCAATCCATAACTAAACCGATATGGATAATAACTAGCCTGCAGCATATACATGTCATTATTCTATGCCTTACCTCTCCCTCTCAGCGAACCTCTCAAGGTTCTTTAGGCGCTGCTTCTGGTGCATGTTGGCATGCAGTGGCAGTGGAGTACGGTCCAGGATGACCAGCAGAGAGTTAAGCCGCTTGATGCAGTCAATACTGTTGGCAAACACCATAGTCCGGCCTGGATACTGGAGCAGGAAGTAGTACAGGAAGAAATCCTTCTCTTCCTTTTCACAGTGTATCCGTGTCTCAGTCAGGGTCTCGACTGTAGCCTCCTTCCGGGTCAGATCAATGACTTTAGGCTTGGACCTGATCCCAACTTTCTCCATAAGGACCTCCAGCTTGCTTCGCTGGTCCACCTTCTTGCCCTTCTTCTGCAGGACACGGGTGGGCAAGCTGTGGGCCATGGTCAGGGTGGCGGAGAACACAAATGTCTGCCTCTTTGGGTTGAACTGGACAGTGTTCAGCATCTCCAGCAGACTTTCCAGCTCAGCAAAATGACCTCTTTCCACCATGCGGTCTGCTTCGTCAATGACTAGACACCTATGAAAAATTAAATTAAAATCATGACTGGTATGAGGCAAAAAAAATGTACTTTCCAGGCCAGATATGAACAAACATCTGCATTGAATATGCATTATACCAACTATTTAAACACACTACTGATTACATTGACGCTACCAAAACAAACTGCTTCATCCTGACCTCTTAACTGTTTACTTGTATGTGCTGTGTAGGTAATTCACCTTTTAGTTGCCAAGTACGGACTACATGTAATGTCATAAAACTAGACATTTTGTATTTTATATACCTTAGCTGCCTTAGGTTGACCAGATGTGGATGCCTCTCTTTGATCATCTCCCACAGGCGTCCTGGAGTAGCAATGATGATCTCAGGTCTCCGTTTCAGCATCCTGATCTGTTTCTGCTGAGCCATTCCACCGACCACAATTGCTGTTTTTATACCTGCACACAGGAACACATCAGTTGAATCTATTCATTTAAATAACTTTGTGAAATCTCATTCAAATCAGATTCTTGAAAGCCCACACCTACTTCATGAATAGGGTTATCACATTTTTTTATGAATCAGTGGTTTCTCACTGCCTTTCGCACTCACCAGTAAACTTGGCCACAGCATCAATGTGATGTTTCACCTGTACAGCCAGCTCCCTGGTAGGGCACAGAACCAACCCTAACAATGGCTGTTTCTCACTGACTTTCAGAGTATCATCTTCTTCTGCTGTGTTGTCAAAGTCAAACTCCATATTCTCGATGACTTTGACGCACCCCATCTTTTCAGAGTCACTCTCATCCTCGTCCTCCTGATATATTTCTTCATCATCATCATCCTCCTCCTCAATTGTTTTTTCGTCACCCTCCTCAATGATTTCTTTGTCATCAGCAGCATTGTCTTCCTCTGCTATATCTTCACTACCCTGCTCTTGTGGATCTTCCTGCTCTGTGGTTTCCTCAGTGCAGGCCTCTTCACACTCAGCCCTGGTCTTTGGAGCTGGCTTAGTGACCTCGTTGCTGGTGTCCATGGAAATACTTGTCTCTACAGATTCTTCCACAGTCGGCAGGTACAAGCTTTCCACCTGTGTTCCTGGCTCAGTCTGGCCATCCGTCACCCTCTCACTTTCATCTACTCCCTTCTTCCACTCCAGGATATGATGGATCATGGGGATGCCGAAAGACAGCGTCTTACCACTACCCGTCTCGGCGGCCCCAACAATGTCCATATGGTCTCTGATAGCAGGTGGCAATGCCAGAGCTTGAATGGCCGTGGGTGATCCGAACCCTAGACTGCTCAGTGCCTTCAACACTTGGTCAGGGACAAACAGATCCTTCCACGCTGTCACATCTGAGTTTTGGTCAGAACCAGAGCGCGCCGCATTGGTCCAATTCTTTGCTTTCTTTTTGGAGAGTTTAGACATTTTGCCTTGAGGGGGTAACTCTGTCTGTGACTCCTGCGCTAGCTGTGACTCTGGGACCGTCTGCTTTTCTACCTTTCTTTTCTTTTTCCTCTTTTTCTTATTTTTGCCATCAGTCATTGTATTGTTTGATTGTGGCTGAGCATCCTCAGGACACGTAACAGCATCTTGTGAGACAGTTTCTTCGGGGGCTTTTTCCTTTTCCTCCTTGACCACAACGTTCTCTGAACCATTTTCAAGGTTTTGGACTTTGTCCCTCACCTCCTCACTTTTCACTTTACTGTCCACATCCTGTGTGGTTGGATCATTTTGTTGGGTTGTTTTCTTTTTATTCTTCTTCCTAGCTGGTTTTTCAGACGTTTCATTTTTGTCACTACCTCCCTCACATACCTCCTCCTGTTTCCCTCCATCCTTATCTCCCTCACTAGCCTTTCTTTTCTTAGCTTTTTTCTTTTCTTTTCTTTCTTCTCTCTTCTTTTTAACTTTTTCTGCTTTAGCTTCTGCTTTAGCTTCTTCCTTGGCAGAGTCTATCAGGCGGTAGTCTGTCAGCTCCTCAAAACATACCAGTCCTCCCATGCCCTCTTCTGAGAAGAGACTGGGGTCCAGTTCTACTGCTTTCCAGCTGCCCTTCACATGGATTCCCCGTTTGGCTGACTTCGGCCGAGAGAAAGGGCGCATATTTTTCATCTGGCTCCTGTTGGGCTTCATTTTCTATGAATAGATAAGTTAAAAAGTTAATGATTAAGACTACATTCATGATCAACAGTAAAATGAATAATTCTGTGTATTCCAATTAGATATTTTGATCTTAGTACAGTACAAAGTGCCGGCTAGATTGTTGCAAAAAGTGTCCTTATACCAAAGCGTGTAGCTGAAGTAGCTAGCCATTAGCAAACTAGCTAGCTATGATGACAACAAACGCATCAGTTGTAACTAGCAGCTACTGGTAGATAAAACCCCTTGAATTGCTGTATTCTAACTGGTATGCGCTATAGCTGATGAAAACAAATATAATAAAAAAGGGAAGTATTCACTATATAAGTAATTGAAAGGTGTAACCTAGCTAGCCAGTCTGACATATTAGATAGATCAGCATGGCAGCTAGCTATTTTATAGCTGTCCACATGAAACACTCTGCACCACAAATGAATTAATATTCAATACAGTTTCACGAAATATAGCTGCATAAACAGATTAAAAAATAAATAAACAACCTTTGACTGTTCACAGAAATTTCCTCCGATAAGGATAAATCACACGACTTGATTGGACTCACATATGACACGAGGACGCAGCCATGGCATTTGTAATCACGTGGTTTGAAAAACTTTATTAGTAACCTTTCAGCTTGAGCAGAGAGCAGTGTTGCTGGAATGTGTGTCTGAAGTGATGGAGAAGACATTGACAATGCAGATCAGACATACTACATATGAAAAGGTTTTCTATAATGTAACATTAATTGGACTCTAACGTTGGTCATATTTGCTTAATTTCTTTGATAATATGTGATACATGCCTTTAATTGAAGGACTCAGGCAGGGTTGAAATGTTCAGGTTACAGTCTGTATATTAGGAAGATCACCAAACCAGTTGAATATCTGTTCACCTTTTAATACATACAAACTGAACATATTACTTGCTTGTCCTATGTTGCTCTGTCTGTATGCTATGTCTTGCTTGTTCTATGTTGCTATTGTCTATATTGTAATTGTTTTTAATAACCTGCCCAGGGACTGCGGTTGAAAATTAGCCGGTTGGCTAAAACCGGCACTTTTACTGAAATGTTGATTAATGTGCACTGTCCCTGTAAAAATAAAAATAAACTCAAACTCAACATGTACAACACCTCTCCAGACACCAAATACATAGTACTCTTTACAATCAGTTTTTGGTGGGGTCAATCACTCGGCCCATGAACAACAAGCTGTTAGTGGCCTCATGGTAAATAAAAAAGAAGAATGGTCGGTTGACGATGAAGGAAGAGGGTAAGGCATATCCAGTGATGGTGCCTTCTGTGGCAGCGGCTGCAGTGGTGCCTTTCTCATCCACCTCAATCACTGCCTTGTGCAACACCTGCAAACAAATTATCATTGCAATAATATGTTATTTGTTATTTATCCACAGTGTGTAATTTAATTATATATTTCTCAATTGATATAGATGGAAATTGGTTAAGGTCTGTTAATTCAACTGACCTCTGACACCTTCAGGCCTGGGTCTTTGCTCAACCTAGTGAGGTTAGCGGTGTCATGGAAGATACTGGATATGCCCAAATCTGGAAGGATGCTGTGCATGGCGTAAGATTGCTCCATCTTGAACTTGGGCAGTTGAACTTCCAGTTTCCTGTGAAATAACAGACAACTTTCATAAAACACAAAACACCACTTACAAAACCAATAGAATTTTGCAATGTTTCATCACAAAATACACTTGACTTTTCTATTTACATTTTTTTCAGGTTTTTGATCCAGCTGAGGAATCTCTTAGTTGTGATCTCGTCATCTATTGTGGTATAATCCAGGCCTTTGTTGGGTAGCAGAATAAGCATTGAAACGCCCTCCCGGTAAGGTAGCTTCAGCACCTTGGCTTTCAGGGGAATGTCATCCATTGTGTAGAACTTATCCTCCATTCTAAACATCATGGGCACCTGGACAATGTTGTAGTTGTCAATAAAGAAGCGTCCATTTTCTGTGTGATTGGGGTTGAAGGGCATTTGCCATTCACCTAAATTCCAAATATGACAAAGCATATTTATTGGGAAGAAAATGTGTTATTGTGGTATTTTAGGCAATGCAATTCAACTTTGAAAATTAAATGTATTAAAACATGGCTCTACCATAATTGTATCCCATCAGTATATCTTTAAATAAGATTTTATCAGTATATCTTTAAATAAGATATACTGATGGGATACAATTATGGTAGACCCAAGTCTAAACTAAACATACTAACCAGTAAAATGTTATGTTTTTTAAATGATATGGTGGAACTGCTTAAATCAGAGAATGCATGACATAGCTGCTCACCCTGAAAGAAAATGGTGTTGATGAGCATGAGTTGGGTGAGTGGATCCAAGTTAGAGACCACCTCCTTGACTTTGTTACCAGTCTTTCTCGTTATGTAGTCATTGATCAGGGCAACGCTAGCTTTACTATCTGCAAAGTCAACATTGTTGATGTCAGCGTTGAAGAATTTCTTGACCTGGTCACTATAGTCTCTCTCTACCTCAAAAGTTAGGCGGACGAAGAGGGCGGTGCTCTGGTCAAATTTCAATGATCCATCTTGTGTGATGTTCCCTTGGAGGTGTTGGAAGAGTTCTGGAATTATGTCTGGCTGGTTCTCCCGATCTAGGTGGGCCAGGTTGAGCCCCTTCACTATCTGGTCTCGTGTGGGACCCTGCGCTGCCATGGAGAGGGTGGCAAAAGCTGTGGATATGCTCAGGGGTGAGAAAAATATGTTTTTATCATGGTAACCTGCAATCTTTCTGTAGAGATTCATGGCAAAGTCCATGTTCTTGTAGGTCAGGTCTGTAATGTTGGTGCTCCGCTCTTGAGTTTGGTAGACAGGGGTGAAGGTGCAGACATAGGTCAGGAGGAAAAGGAGTCCCACCTTCATCATCATAGTTCTTTGGTGACTTATTTGATCCAACCTGCAATAGTACTATGGGCAAATAGCAAGAGATAGGTTTGGAATCAATAACTAATGCATTGTATCAGGACTCATACACAAAGAAAACTGAGGCAGAAAAAAGTTCAATGGAGTCATTTCAAAATAAATTTGTTTGATAATTAGGGGTTTCAAAATCACAACTCCCAAATAAGAGTCACATTTCGACAATTAAAGCAACAATGTATATCTTATCTAATATACCTACATATACTATTACAAATAGTTATATACTGCTCAATAACAGACCTACCTTTCAGCTTGGGTATCAGCAAGATATGTCAAAACCCTCCATTTACTATTTGGGGAGACAAAGTGCAAGTGTGCCTTTAGGGTTATCTATTAACTATGGGCTAGGGTTACTCAAACTGGTCAAGTATGTTATTTTGGTTTATTTAACAACTAAAGTCTCCACTTTCAAAAGTGGAAATGATTAAACAATTTGCCATGGTTATAGATCAATGAAGCAAGATTCCATAGACTTCAGTAGGAGCAAATATAATTTTATTCCTGGAAAGAAAAGTTTTAGATAGAGCAAAGGAATGAGCATGATGTAATAACATGGTGTTGTGGAGTATAACAAACATTTGATTGTTTAGTGCCTATTGAAGAATGTCAAGAAGTGAAAATTATGCAATCATAAAAAACATCACAACTGTAGTAAAAATGTTGTTCTCTAATAAATACGAGAACAATTTCAAGAATAGATTGAAATCAAGGAATTAGCAGAGAAGTCAACTTTGAGCACATCTCAAACGTTACATGGGATATTACTGTACTGTAGTTCTATTTTAATGGGGGGGGGGGGGGGGGGTCATGTGTAATACATGCTTTGAACTGGCACATCCGAACAGGACAATTCCATGTAAACACCATAATTGTTAGCGACATTGATCATTTTACTAAAAGTGTTTATCTACACTACTTCAAAAAAACAAATCAGTTTGTGAACCATGGTGGTGGCCTGGGTGCCTAATAAAATAGCTGTGGCAAATCAGGTCAGCCCTTTAAAATAACCCACACTACATAATGCTGTTTATATAACATGTATCTTTTCATGATGCACTAATACAGCTAATAATGAATTCACCTCACTACTGGGTACCAATCATTTATTCGTTTTTGTTAGGGAAATGGTGACCTCTTACAAGACCCAAGTGAAAGAAGACAAGAGACTCTGATGGTCTTTATCAAACCAGTGGTCCCATGTTGCACTCCAATACTGAAGGCTAGAGGATTATCTTAGGTAATTCCTGGTTTCCTGTCTGTAACACACCTCACCATTGTGCCCATCTACCACACACACCTCGGCACAGTAGGCTCCATTAAGACCCCTCCCAGAGGAAGATAACATGTGTAGGAATAAACCCCCCCAACCTGCAATAGTTAGACAAAGAAGGCGCTGTGGTAGAAAGGCCATCACTGGCTTCAAATAACTGCATCGTCCCTCTTCCCGGCCTCAGCGTCACTTGTGTTAGATGAGACTAGTGCTTTTTAAAATTGTTGTTATTTTCTTCTCTACAACCTGTCAGCAAACTAGCCAAGAGAGCCGTGTCAACCTTCTGGCCGACCATAATGTTCGCTCATGGGAAGAGTTCGAGGGGATGAGGTTTCCCCGTGATGAGGGTACCAGCCAAGGCAGTTAGTAGTCAACGTAGGCTTCTGCTGGACCTCCCTCCATCTTACTGTCTGCGTTTGGCTTGTGCATCCTCCTCTGTGACACTCTTCCCGGATTCTGGAAAAGATGAGGGAAGGTAGCATTTGCTCTTTGAGTTTGAGTCTCAACCTATTAGCGCAATTCATAAGGTAGTACTCCAAATATTACTGTATGTACTCATTTCCCCCTTACCTGTGCTTTCTGTAGATTGTTTAGGTGAAGTGGGCTGAGCCAGCTGTTGGGACTGTCTACGTGGTAAACAGAGTGGATTTACAGGTTAGCGTGACCTAGTCTAGGTCTTTTTTATAACCACACACACACAGCCATGCACACATAGACACAAACAGAATAATATTCCAAAGGTTACAGCACTCACCTGTCAAAGTAGGCTTGTCTCCTCCTTCGCAGTTCCTCGGCTGAGAGTTTCTCACTCTGAGGTGCTCCCCCTGCAATACTCCCTGGTGCCTGGTCTGACGATGTTGTCTTGGCAACAAGCCCCCTTTTCGACATTGACTTATCGCTTATTACTGGCCCTAGGCAGACAAAGACAAAATGACAGATATTAGTGTGGAGATACTTTTTTAAAATCACATTGTCATACATGATGCAAATTGCATAATGACTGTGTTAGCAGTCTGTTCATATATACAGGTCTAAATCAGGAAATGTATCATGAATCTATTTTGTGTGTGATATTCTGGGTGATTTTGTAACTGTTGCTTACCCAATATAGCCTTACCCTGCATGCTGAGCTGTATGGCCCTGCGAAGGTCAGCCTCTTCATCCTCCACCTCCATGTTTGTGTACTCAGGGCCAGGGCCTTCCTCAGCTCCTCCTCATTCTCTTCCACCACCCCCTCTTCCACACCAGGGCCTGTCTCCAGCACACTACCCTGCCCTGATGACCTGCTACTCAGAGTTTAAATAATTGTGGGGGTTAATTCTCTCCCCTTAGCAAATACAAATTACTTGAGATGTTTAAGTTTGAGATGTTACAAAATCTGACAGTATGGGGGAATGGTGGTAATTTGTGATCTGGAGCCTACTCTTTCTCTGTAGGCCTACTCTTTCTCTCTTACCCCATGCCACTACTCGACTGAGCCTCATTCTCTCCAATCAGCTTTGGTCTCTCTTGCTGCTGCACCTTCATGATCCCCAGTATCTGCTCTGCGTCACACCCTGGGAGATTTCCACGGATCACAAATATGGAATACCCTACAAGAAGACAGGCCTTCTTTGACCAACTAGCAAATCTGAGAAATCAACAGCACAAGAATATAAACAAGGAAAATCACATGTCAGGTTGTTTTACCTTCTTGCTGTAACTGTGCAAGGAAGAGGGCTAGGTATGTGTCTGATATCAGCTCTGGTCCAGTCAATAACGAATTCAGATTAAACCACTGCCAAATAGGGTTAAATCAGGAGGCTATATCATCTGTCCCAGATGTCTGAAGTGAAATCAATTATAAATGATAAAAGTGTATTTATTTTCATTTTTATCACAAGTATCACTTATACCTGTTGCCCAAGTTTTCGTATTGTAAACCAATGCTCCTTGAAAAGGCATTTATATGCAACTACATTTCTGAAACATGAGGACATTAATTCAATTGATGTGCCAAGAGGATATAAACCAACCAATAAATTAATAAAATTTCAAGGTAGGAATTTGAAGATTTGTATCACATCCAGTGTGTTTTTACATTGGGTTTATCATAAGCCTCTGGTACTCTCGACTGATGAAGAGAGTCAGCTCCAAACCCCACACTGATAACGCATTGCTAATAACCTGATGGGGAAATCACAGAATAGTGTTATCATGAGATAATCTTGATATGCTGATTTTGAATAATTCCACTTTTTCATCCCTCAATCCCAAATATTATGATTATTATGTGTTCATTGGTTGCACTAATTCCACTGTTTGGGGTGCGTTTAGTTCGGCTCAGTGTTTTCTATGTTGAGTGACAGTTTCTACTGAACTACACGTTTCCCCAAAACGGTGCACAGTTCTTCAAAATCCTTGTGGTACGTTTGCTCCCATTTGATGGGTGTGGCTTGATCAATATATAATATATATATATTTTTAAATTTGACCTTTATTTAACTAGGCAAGTCAGTTAAGAACAAATTGTTATTTACAATGATGGCCAAACCCAAACTATTTTTGGGCCAATTGTGTGCCGCAATATGGGCCTCCCAATCACAGCCAGATCAGATGTGAGTCAGACTGGATTCGAACCAGGGACTGTAGTGTCACCTCTTGCACTGAGATGCAGTGCCTTAGACTGCTGCACCACTTGGGAGCCCAATATGGGTGTGAGATCATTTTAAATGACAAAACCTGTGCAGAACACTATGCACAATCTTCCTCTGGGCCACCATAATCACACCTTTCTTCAACTGGTCATTCAGTACAGTTCCGTTTCCGTTGAATTAAACGTTGAACACCACACCCCTGGTTCAAGCATTCATCATGTAACCCCGAAGGCACTGTATGCAGAATTTTAAAATGTAACTAGGCAAGTCAGTTAAGAACAAATTCTTATTTACAATGACGGCCTACCCCGGCCAAACCCGGACGACGCTGGGTCAATTGTGCGCTACCCTATGGGACTCCCAATCACAGCCGGATGTGATACAGCCTGGAAACGTTTGTGACTTTCTTTTTACATAATGTTACCATGAGGATCAGGATACATTCATTATCAGATAAATTGTTCATATATTTCAACTTATAATGCATGATAGTTGGCTTTGTTACTCACTTGTATAGAAAAGAAACCACTGTCATCCATGTTACCAGATGGTTGCTGCAAACACATACAAATAAAGAGCATTAGCTCACATTCTAAAAGCCACTAATAAACTGCTGTATGTATCATAAGTCCAAGAACCCTCCTTCACCTGTAAAAACGTTATGTACTCCTCACTACCTATACCACCCTCGGCCATCCTCATCCTTTCCTCCTCATCCACTTGATGGGCAATGGACGATAGGTCAACGGGGGTAAAATACTCGCCTTGCGGAAGGTTGTTAATTAAGGCAATGCTGAGCACACAGGGAGCCCTCTTGCTGTAAATAGGAATGAATGCATAAATCAAACCTGTACCAGGAACTGCAAGGAAATGAGTCAACAGCAGCTACTTAGCTGGCTAATTAACGTACAAACAATTCGCACATTATTACCAGTTCAAAGTAGACGATCTTCACATTTGACGAAATATGTTAACTAGCTAGCCAGGTCTAGGAAAAGTTGAGACAAGTTGGAAACTGGGACAAAGATAACTTATCAGCTAGTTAGGTTAGCTATCAATAGCAAGCTGGGTAAAGTTAGTAATATGGCAAATCCCTCCAGCTACTTCAGATGTACATTTGTGCAATTTAGCTAGCAAGCTACTTTAAAAAGAGCGGATTGCACAGTGTGAACTTAATAATAGAAAGAAAACAAACAAGCTTACTTGTTCATGAAAGATGGACTCCATGTTTAAATTTACTGCGAAACATCATACTCTGGCCTTCGACCATGCTGGGTTCAGGACGGAACAGCCAATCAGCTCGCAGTATTCGTTTGTTATTGTTTACACACGCTAGATCGATTTTTGTGATACAGACATAACACGAATATATAACAAGACACGTCTTAGTGTAAAATCAGATGAATTCATAACACCTGTGTATTATATATAGTTAGCATTTATTTTAATACAACAGTTTGAGGCGAGGTCAGAGATATTGGAGAAAGGCAATGACTGGTAAAACATAAGGCCCCATTCAGCAGACTGTCTTTCAATCGCGTTCACGTTGTCATGCTGCGTCACGAAATCCCGTCTCAAAGTCAGGGTATTAGGCGATAAACTTGCCGATTTTCTTCGAAATTATGTAATGTCACGATTCTAATGCTATACGATATTACAGCGAACACGTTAATTATCTCGGGAATATTTGTAATGTTGTACTTCTTGTTCATTAAATGAGCTCTCCTTGAAGGAGAGCTCTCCCAGAATCTCTCCCAGAATCGCCCAAAATGGACAACGCGACCCACTGACGGCGCATGGGCATTTCATATCTCCTCAAAAGTATTTATGGCTAGGTCGAGAACCGTCGCAAAAAGAACGCCAGAACCAGGACGTCCCACTGGCAACAACAGTTTTACCGAATATGTCAGTAGGCAATAAACATTTTAAAAACTCAGTAAGGTATGGTATAGTTATGTGCTAAATGTAATTTGTATAGATTACACGCGTATTTAATTGACTCGTTCAATTTTATAATTTACCGAAGATATGGTTTCACTTGATATTTGAAAGATGTTTTACTTGGTGGACGCTCTACGCACCCCTCGCTAGCTAACTGCTGGCAACATTTGCTAGTTAATAACTTTCGTAAACTCGTACATCGCCTTGGTCCTTACAATTGCCCTTATTTTAGTGCCCCCAAAACGTAATACTTCCAGATCAACTGTAATGTCAATACCATGGTAAAGCACAATTTCCCCCCTTTCCAACAGAATCAATTACATGACCTAAACGCTGCCCGTTTCTGCATAATTCGTGCAGGCAATGAGCCCCGTTAAAAAATATAAAAAATGGCGGGTGGAGAAGCGAAACTAATGCGTGATAGTGAGGAGAGATTTTGTTAGGGAAAATTGGTTTTCTTCACTCAATCAGTCCAATTTATCACCTTATCGCCTCTAAAATGTAAATAAAACACTATAAATAGTTTATATAATGTGTCATTACATACCTATTTGAAGGTTTGTGTCGAATTTGAATCGGGTTTTTAGGGCGGTGCTAAAGTGATCTTAGAAGTAAACGGCAGCTTTGAGAATGATGATCGCATGCAAATGATGACAAATTTTTTTGTAGGGAATGAGGTGAGTTAATGTTGCAAGAAAGCTATTTTGGTGGGCATCACATTAGCTAGGTAGTTAAGATACACTACATGGCCAAAAGTATGTGGACACCGGCTTGTGGAACATCTAATTCCAAAATCATGGGCATTAATATGGATTTGGCCCCCCTTTTGCTGCTATAACAGCCTCCACTCTTTTGGGAAGCCTTTCCACTAGATGTTGGAACATTGCTGCGGGGATGTGCTTCCATTCAGCCACAAGAGCTATAGTGAAGTTTGGCACTGCGTTCCAATTCATCCCAAAGGTGTTAGATTGAGGTCAAGTTCTTCCACACCAATCTCAACAAACCATTTCTGTATGGACCTTGCTTTGTGCATGGGGGCATTATCATGCTGAAACAGGAAAGGCCTTTCCCAAACTGTTGCCAAAAAGTTGGAAGCACAGAATGATCTAGAATTTCTTTGAATGCGGTAACATGTAAGATTTCCCTTCACTGGAACTAAGGGGCCTAACCCCAACCATGAAAAACAGCCCCAGACCATTATTCCTCCTCCATCAAACTTTACAGTTTACACTATGCATTCGGGCAGGTAGTGTTCTCCTGGCATCCTCCAAACCCAGATTCGTCCATCAGCCAGATGGTGAAGCGTGATTCGTCACTCCAGAGAATGCATTTCCACTGCTCCAGAGTCCAATGGCTGCAAGCTTTACACCAGTCCAGCCGACACTTAGCATTGCGCATGGTAATCTTAGGCTTGTGTGCGGTTGCTCGGCCATGGAAATCCATTTCAGGAAGCTCCTGATGAACTGTTCTTGTGCTGACATTGCTTCCAGAGAGGGTTTGGAACTCGGTAGTGAGTGTTGCAACCGAGGACAAATTATTTTTACGTGCTTCAGCACTTGGCGGTCCCATTCTGTGAGCTTGTGTGGCCTATCAATTTGTGGCTGAGCCGTTGTTGCTCCAAGATGTTCCCACTTCAAAATAGCAGCACTTAGAGTTGACCGGGGCCACTCTAGCAAGGTCGAAACATGACGAACTGACTTGTTGGAAAGGTGGCTTCCTATGACGGTGCCATGTTGAAAGTAAGGTCATTCTACTGTCAATGTTTGTCTATGGAGAATGCATGGCCACGTGCTCAATTTTCTACACCTGTCAGCAACTGGTTTGGCTGAAATAGCCGAATCCACAAATTTGAAGGGGTTTCCACATACTTTTGTATGTATAGTTGTATGTCTGGTAATTGAATTGTGTTCACACAGCTAGCTAGTGAAGATGTTCTTGTTGCTAGTTAGCTACGTTGTCACACAGCAATTGAGAATCTTGAGTGTTGTTTTGTGGGTGCATGTCGAGGTTTGCTTCTGCACCAATGTAACTTAGCTGGTGTGAGTCTCCCGGGGTGTGTTTGTGTATGCCTGGTGAGCGTGAAATACACTGATCCCTTATTGATATCACTTGCTAAATCCATTTCAGTCAGTATAGATGAAGGGGAGGAGAGGATTTTTAAGCCTTGAGACAATTGAGACACAGATTGTGTGTGTGTGTGCCATTCAGAGGATGATTTTAAGTACCTTTGAACAGGGTATGGAAATAGGTGCCAAGCGCACTGGTTTGTGTCAAAAATGGCAACGCTGCTGGGTTTTTCAAGATCAACAGTTTCCTGTGTGTATCAAGAATGGTCCACCAACCAAAGGACATCCAACCAACTTGACATGACTGTGGGAAGCATTTGGAGTCAACATGGGCCGTCGACACCTTGCCCCGATGAATTGAGGCACTTCAATATTAGGATGGTGTCCTTAATGTTTTGTACACTCAGTGTGTAAAATATTTTTATGCTGCCTTAGGTGAAAAGAGTCAGTATTGTGTGGTGTGTACCTACAGTTGAAGTCAGAAGTTTACATACACCTTAGCCAAATACATTTAAACTCAGTTTTTCACAATTCCTGACATTTAATCCTAGTAAAATTCCCTGTTTTAGGTCAGTTAGGATCACCACTTTATTTTAAGAATGTGAAATGTCAGAATAATAGGAGAGAATTATTTATTTCAGCTTATATTTATTTCATCACATTCCCAGTGGGTCAGAAGTTTACATACACTCAATAAGTATTTGGTAGCATTCCCTTTAAATTGTTTTAACTTGGGTAAAATGTTTTGGTTAGCCTTCCACAAGGTTCCCACAATAAGTTGGGTGAATTGTGGCCCATTCCTCCTGACAGAGCTGGTGAAACTGAGTCAGGTTTGTAGGCCTCCTTGCTCGCACATGCTATTTCAGAAATGTTCTATAGGATTGTGGTCAGGGCTTTGTGATGGCCACTCCAATAACTTGACTTTGTTGTCCTTAAGCCATTTTGCCACAACTTTGGAAGTATGCTTGGGGTCATTGTCCATTTATGAAGAGCCATTTGCGACCAAGCTTTTAACTTCCTGACTGATGTCTTGAGATGTTGCTGCAATATATCCACATAATTTTCCCTCATGATGCCATCTATTTTGTGAATTGCACCACCCCCACAACATAATGCGTGTTGTGCTTCACAGTTGGGATGTTGTTCTTCGGCTTGCAAGCCTCCCCCTTTTTCCTCCAAACATAACGATGGTCATTATGGTCAAACAGTTCTATTTTTGTTTCATCAGACCAGAGGACATTTCTTTGTACCCATGTGCAGTTGCAAACCGTAGCCTGGCTTTTTATGGCAGTTTTGGAGCAGTGGCTTCTTCCTTGCTGAGTGGCCTTTCAGGTTATGTCGATATACGACTCGTTTTACTGTGGATATAGATACTTTTGTACCTGTTTCCTCCTGCATCTTCACATGGTCCTTTGCTGTTCTGGGATTGATTTGCACTTTTTGCACCAAAGTAGGTTCATCTCTAGGAGACAGAACACGTCTCCTTCCTGAGCGGTATGACGGCTGCGTGGTCCCATGGTGTTTATACTGGCGTACTATTGTTTGTACTGATGAATGTGGTACCTTCAGGCGTTTTGGAAGTTGCTCCCAAGGATGAACCAGATTTGCGGAGGTCTACAATGTTTTTTTTCTGAGGTCTTGGCAGATTTCTTTTGATTTTACCCTGATGTCAAGCAAAGAGGCACTGAGTTTGAAGGTAGGCCTTGAAATACATCCACAGGTACACCCCCAATTGACTGAAATTATGTCAATTAGCCTATCAGAAGCTTCTAAAGCCATGACATCATTTTCTGGAATTTTCCAAGCTGTTTGAAGGCAGTCAACTTAGTGTATGTAAACTTCTGACCCACAGGAATTGTGATATTATAAGTGAAATAATCTGTCTGTAAACAATTATTGGAAAAATTACTTGTTTCATGCACAAAGTAGATGTCCTAACTGACTTGCCAAAACTATAGTTTGTTAACTAGAAAATTGTGGAGTGGTTGAAAAATGAGTTTTAATGACTCCAACCTAAATCTATGTAAACTTCCGACTTCAACTGTATATGCTTAATTTAGAGGTATTAAGGTAATTTTAGTTCTACAAACGTTGGGCTATATGTTTAGATTTTTAATGCATTGTAAGGCTGCATGATGAGACTCTAATGATTTGAAAAAGTTGCTTGAAAGGCATGAGCTCTGCTTAGTTTTTTCCACAGGGGTCGACCGATTAATCGGAATGGCCGATTAATTTGGGCCGATTTCAAGTTTTCATAAGAATCGGTAATCGGCATTTTTAGACACCAATTATGGTCGATTACATTGCACTTCACGAGGAGACTACGTGGCAGGCTGACTACCTGTTACGCGAGTGCAGCAAGGAGCCAACGTAAGTTGCTAGCTAGCATTAAACTTATCTTATAAAAACCAATCAATCTTAACATAATCACTAGTTAACTACACATGGTTGATATTACTAGTTTATCTAGCTTGTCCTGTGTTGCATATAATCAATGTGTGTCTGTTACCAAACGGGTGACGATTTAACAAGCGCATTTGCGAAAAAAGCACTGTCCTTGCACCAATGTGTACCATAAACATCAATGCCTTTCTTAAAATCAATAATCAAGTATATATTTTTAAACCTGCATATTTAGTTAATATTGCCTGCTAACATGAATTTCTTTTAACTAGGTAAATTGACAACACCCTTCTGTACACATCTAGCCCTTCTTTGGACACTGTTAACAAACCACCAAACGAGCTTCAATGCCATACAACACTCCTTTCATGGCCTCCAACTGATCTTAAACACTAGTAAAACTAAATGCATGATCTTCAACCGATCGCTGACCACACCCACCTGCCCGACAAGCATCACTACTCTGGACGGTTCTGATTTAGAATATGTGGACAACTAAAAATACCTCTGTGTCTGGCTAGACTGTAAACTCTCCTTCCAGACTCCTATTATATTAAGCTTCACTCACGCTGCCAAGTATACCCTCGTAAAACTGACCATCCTACTGATCCTCGACTTTGGGGGTGTCATTTACAAAATAGCCTTTTTGTTTGCTATCACAGTGCCATCTGCTTTGTCACCAAAACCCCATATATTACCCACCGCTGCGACCTACCTGTATGCTCTCGTCGGTTGGCCCTCGCTACATATTCGTCGCCAGACCCACTGGCTCCAGGTCATCTATAAGTCTTTGCTAGGTAATGCTCCACCTTATCTCAGCTCACTGGTCACCCAAACACCCACCCGTAGCACGCGCTCCAGCAAATATATCTCACTGGTCATCCCCAAAGCGAACACCTCCTTTGGCCGCCTTTCCTTCCAGTTCTCTGCTGCCAATGACTGGAACGAATTGAAAAAATTGCTGAAGTTGGAGACCTATATCTCCCTCACTAACTTTAAGCATCAGCTGTCTGAGCAGCTCACTGATCGCTGCAGCTGTACACAGCCCATCTGTATATAGCCCTTCCAACTACCTGCCTCATCCCCATATTGTTTTTAATTACTTTTTTTGCTCTTTTGCACACCAGTATTTCTACTTGCACATCATCACCTTCACATCTATTACTCCAGTGTTAATTTGCTAAATTGTAATTACTTCGCTACTATGGCCTATTTATTGCCTTACCTCCTTAATCCATTTGTACAAACTCTATGTAGATTTTTCTATTGTTATTGACTGTACTTTTGTTTATTCCATGTGTAACGCTGTTGTTTTTTTGTCGCACTGCTTTGCTTTATCTTGGCCAGGTCGGAGTTGTAAATGAGAACTTGTTCTCAACTGGCCTACCTGATTAAATATAGGTGAAATTAAAATAAATAATCAAACCCACAAATGCTGATGCTCCAGATACTAAACTAGTCTATAGAAGGCCAGTTTTATTGCTTCTTTAATCATAAAAACAGTTTTCAGCAGTGCTAACATAATTGCAAAAGGGTTTTCTAATGATCAATTTGCCTTTTTAAAATTATGAACTTGGATTAGCTAACACAATGTGCCATTGGAACACAGGAGTGATGGTTGCTGATAATGGGCCTCTGTACACCTATGTAGATGTTCCATTTTTAAAAAATCTGCCGTTTCCAGCTACAATTGTTAATGTTGTAAATGACTATGTCTACACTGACCCTTCCTGTCTCAGCCTCCAGTATTTATGCTGCAGTAGTTTATGTGCCAGGGGGCTAGGGTCAGTTTGTTATATCTGGAGTACTTCTCCTGTCCTATTCGGTGTCCTGTGTGAATTTAAGTGTGCTCTCTCTAATTCTCTCTATGCCTCAGGACTACTTGACATGATGACTCCTTGCTGTCCCCAGTCCACCTGGCCGTGCTGCTGCTCCAGTTTCAACTGTTCTGCCTTATTATTATTGGACCATGCTGGTCATTTATGAACATTTGAACATCTTGGCCATGTTCTGTTATAATCTCCACCCGGCACAGCCAGAAGAGGACTGGCCACCCCACATAGCCTGGTTCCTCTCTAGGTTTCTTCCTAGGTTTTGGCCTTTCTAGGGAGTTTTTCCTAGCCACTGTGCTTCTACACCTGCATTGCTTGCTGTTTGGGGTTTTAGGCTGGGTTTCTGTTCAGCACTTTGAGATATCAGCTGATGTACGAAGGGCTATATAAATACATTTGATTAGATTTTTACACTGTATTTCTGATCAATTTGATGTTCTTTTAATGGACAAAATATTTGCTTTCTTTCAAAAACAAGGACATTTCTAAGTGACCACAAACTTTTGAACAGAGTGTATGTATTAGCTGGTTGGTTTAAAGTGAATAAGTGTGTTGTCATGTTTCTTCCCCCTGTCCTGTAGCTGTGCCATGGAGCTAGGAGAGTTGTGTGTGGTAGTGGGGCCTCCAACGGGGCTCCACCCCGGCTGAGAGGGAGGTGCTGTCCTCCATCCTATGTCAGGAGCAGGAGGTCCAGACCTGCTCCCCAGCCATGGTGCAGACTGCTTGTGTTCAGAGGTCCACTGTGCTCACACATTCCCGGAGGAAGACTGGCCAACAAGGGTCAGTGTTCCTTTTCAGTCTCCTCTATTTGAGTGACACACTGTACTCTCTGACAACACTACTATCATCTCTGTTTTCATTACTGTTGAACATAACACCCATAGTAACTTTGCAATATTATTTAAAGGCCCAGGGGCAGTCAAAAAATAGATTTTCCTTTGTTTATATGCATTTTCACGAAGGTTGGAATAAAACTGTGAAGTTGTAAAAATGCTAATGCCCTTTTAATATAAGAGTTGTTTGAAAATGCAGCTGGAGATTTCAGCCTGTTTTGGTGGGATAGAGTTTTGGCCTGCCTGGTGACATCAACAGGTGGTATATTAGCTCATAGACCAATAAGAGAGTTCCAAAACACTGCCAATAACGGCTAGTTTTCAGTATTCCCTTCCCCATAGACTAATCCCAGACAGTCTTAATACAATTCTTGCTTGAGAAACTGCTCTTTGCAAATAAGCTATTTTTGTTTCTTTTTGACCATTTCAATTGGAAACAATCACAGAAAGGTAATTCATTGTTACACAAAATGATTATATAATGAGATAATGTCTGCATTGGACCTTGATAGGACCTGAGGTGTTAAAGGATGTCCAGTTCGTATTCTTGTGTGTGACAGAGACCTCATACTCCCTCTTCATGTTAGTCACCATCATCCTGGTTCAATTATATGAAAAGATAATGTATGTATAGATATACAAGAAATGTCTGTACTGGTCAAATGCAAAAGTATATCATGAGAAATTTCACTTTTTTACTGTGGTGCTTGTAATCTGAGTACTTTTGAACATTTGCCCTTGGTGTGCATAATACTTTTATTTTGGCTGAAATTCCCTATTTTGCCAACCTAATACAGTCATTAGATGCTTTCTTTACACATAACTAATCTAACAAGTAAATAAGAGGACATCACTACTACTACATTAGTGTGTTTAAGACAAGGATGTACATTTTATGGGAGGGTACATGAAAAAGACTCATCGCTATAATAATACAGTTTATTTGTACATCAAACTTTTCAGGAAAATTACATTTTGTGCATATATTGTATGGTTTTATTTTTCCTAATTTGCGTTGCTTGACATTGTATGATAACAAGGCTGTCTGAATAAAGACGCTATTGTCTAGATGATGAGTTATTGTGCCCTCTGTGTCTGACTGGGAATAAGACCAGAAATGCTGTGATTGTTCATCAGTTTATGCTTACTCTTCAGTGTCTGAAAGGAGAGTCGATCACAAAAAATATATATAACTTGAAAGTAATTATATCTTATCAACACCATCACGTCATATGTCAGGTCATTGACTTGCACAATGATATCAACTCCCATTTTCCTATTATGCAGTGCCCTTAACTGTTTCCTGCAAGAATTACCTACATGTATAATACCCACTTTACTACTAAGCTCTAATAACTACTCTTCCTGGCAGCGCTTGACTGTTGTAAGTATTTATGCAGCAGCTATAATACTGTTGATTGTTGCTCAGCACCTGTGCTGTCTAATAAATCAGACTTGCTAATATGACTTCCCTCTCACTGTTTCATTCCACAGTGAGGGACCAGGCACAGAACCTATATAGTTCTGCTTAAAGACTGAAATAAGGCAGCCTCTTTCATACCTCATCCAAGATCGCATATTGTGTTGATTGGTAGTGTCGTATCTGTCGTGCTCAGTAGTTGAAACTGAGCCTTAAGTAGTCTGGTGTGGCTCTGGCTCTGTGCCCGTAATAGACTGTGTGTGTCCGCTGATTGATTGGAGGTGAGTGGTAAATGTGAAATCCCATTCAGACACAGATTAGGGGTAATCAGAGGCAGTGGGGGTCCTTAGCTCAATTCTGCTATTGCTTAGAAATCTCAATCTTGGTTGTCACTACTATGCATACAGACTTGCTGCACAGGTTCATCACATGTCATGGAAAGAAAATAAAGACATGGTGTTTCATTTTTTGAGTACAGTAGGAAAATGTGTGCCAACACTTGTGTGCTTGGTCTTCACATTTCTCCTACAGAATGTGTCTTACCAGTCATTGTTTATCTTGTACTGAACAAAACCAACTAGCAACTATCAGCAAAATCTTGGTAACTGTATATGTTCCAAAATGATTTTGTATTTATAAGCTTATTTACTCTTTCCCTTTTAGGATTTCCATCTGTAGGCAATGTCTATCCCACAAACCCCTCTAACTCACATGCATCCTTCCCCTGTTGACATATTTGTAACATTTCTTGAAGGCTTGGTTATAATGAGTAAGACATGCTGAGTTGCATTGGTCTATAGCTGTAGAAAACTAGAGTGAATATTTGTAAAAGCCTAACTGGGTATTTTATCAAGACTCGGCACACATTTAATTGCCATATTTTTCTACACGCTTGTCCCAATTAGTGGGAAAAGGTCTGCATATTTTCATTTCGACCAATGTCCTTATCATTACATTCAGGCTGAGGCACATTTAAATGTAGTTAGGAACTTGAAGTGACTGACTGTTTGTTTTGTTTTATTTTATGTCTGTGCTATTTCAGTTAACAAGTCTCTGGCTCTCTTGAAATAATTAAATGTTTGACCTAAAGGTATTTCTGTAGGCGATTGTCAATGAAGGGTTCACAAGTTGAAGGCGGAATAACACAGTTTGGCTTTCACTCCTTTTTAAATGAATTTGATTATGGGTATATGAAAAGGTAACAAGGTGATGATGGCATAGAATCGAAGACGCATTGATTCTGTTTCATATGCTCTTGCTAAACAATCTCTGCTATCCATTTCCATGTTATCTATTATAATCGTGTTCTGTACCAATCTGCTATGGGTTGTCTCAATTTTGCAAAAACATTTGCATACTGTCATATCACCTCACCCAATCCCCCTGTAATGGCAGTCCTCCCTTTTACAACCATTGCTCGGTTTGCCACGTTGTCCTATTCTGCCTCAATTCCATGTTTCTTTCAGGCAAGCTTTTATTGCCCGAGGCAGTTCCTGTTCTTTAGACAAACTTTTGATGTGTATTGCCTGGTCCCTCACCTTTTGAGGGCTCTGTGGAGTGGGCTATATAAGGTGTCTGAGCAGGTGTCAACTGGCCACAGGAATCTGTTTTGGGGGCAGGTTGTCTGGTCCATAGTAGGCTGTGGAGGGGACATCGATGTTGGGGTCGCCGTTGTTGGCTGTGTCAATCTGGTTGCACTTCCCCAAGCTCTTTATGATATTGAAGTTGGATCTGGCTGTCTCCACAAAGCTGTTCTCCAGGAGCCAGCCGTCGGACTCTGAGTCTGGGTCCCCCTGTCTCAGCACGTTCTCCAGGGATGTCTGGAGGTAACGCACCCCCGTCAGCACCGACAGCTACAACAACACACAAACATTACTGAGGGAATCCCTAGACCATGTAATATACTGATGACTGTAACTTTTGTTTATCATTTATAGTGGACCAGAGTAAAATATGTGGGTCCCAGAAGTAGCTGTAGGTTTGGGATGTGTATTTTGGGACAGCTCCATGTGACCCAGTAGAGGACAAAGGGTGAGTCCACACACAAAGCTGAGCATGGATAACCCGGAGCCAATGTCACAAAAGAGATTTGGTGTGGGATTAGGGAGCATGCAAAGTGAATGAACAATTATATGTATCACTCTAAGGGAGGATAACGTGCATGGGAGGTGGACCAGAAGCCCTGAACTGCAAGGACAAGGTGTCAGACAGAATACTGCAATGTAGATTGAGTTCTTTATAATTAGTGGTTTGCTGAGTCTAAATAATGGGTTTGGTGTATGTCAGGTAAGTCTCAGGCACCATGTTTTACTTATATTCAAACCACATCAGTCTGTTTGTAAGAACACACCTATGCCTACCTCAAACAGCCAGATGATGAGGACGGTGAGGCCAATGGACTGCATGATGTGTGTGTAGTACTCCAGCAGGGCCTGGCGGCAGCCCTTCTTCCACAAGTTGAGCTCCTCTGTCTGGTATTCATAGTTGAAGTGGGCTGAGCTGTTGGTGATCTGGTGCTGGATGCAGGGCCGTGGTGAGTTAATGTTACAGCAGCTGAAGGGAACCCCGTCCATCAGGTATTTCCCTTCCACGTTGCTCCTCAGCCGGCTAGAGACGGGGAGAGGGGAAAAGGGAGAGACCGAGATAGACGGCATCACTTGGGGCATCTAGAGCCTCAAATTCAAGAACCTTAAGGTCATAGTATACATGGGCACGGAGCTGAGCTCTGTGTCTGATCTGGCAGGTAGGGTATCACTATTCTAGTCTGTACTTACGCCACAACCTCCCTGCAGGACATGTCCAGGTAGCGGTTGCTGATCCACTGGATCTGGAACCAGTCTCTGAAGCCGAAGTTGCCGCAGCACTGGAACTGAATCTGCAGCAGGTCCACAGTGCGCTTCAGGAAGCAGCGGCCTGGTGTGTCCGTGTCCTTATAATAGCGCATGGCGTCCCGCAGACCCAGGTCCAGAGCCTCCTCTAGCTCCCCGCGCATGCCGTAGCACATGAGTGCCCCCACCAGGATGCAGAAGGTGAAGAAGAAGGTGCAGATGACGTAGGGCAGCATCAGCAGCTTCCAGCGCAGGAACTTAGTGGTGTCCGCACAGTCGTAGCAGATCTTCCCGCCCAGGAAATTTATGCCACAGGCGATGAGGCCTGTGGCAATGAGCATGTTGGGGACGTAGTGGAGGTCCCTTTCTGCCATAAGCTCCCAGCGCTTGTTGATCTCCACCTTTAGGAAGAGCCCCAGGCTAAACAGAATCAACCCCGTCACCACGGAAACCCAGTTGAGGATCCACAGCACCTGGGCAAGCTTGTCCCTGTTGGTCTTGGTGAATTTCACTTTCAGCACGGCCATCTTAAATATGTTTGTTTAGTTTTATCCAATGTCCTGGTAGGATGCTGGATGGGGGAGAGGATAGGGGAAGGAGTAAGAGGCATAATGGGCTGTGGATGGATAAAGGGAGGGGCCAGGGTTGTAGATGGAAGGTTTCTGCACACCCTCACATAAGCAGCTTAGCTCAGTGATTTATATTACATTTCTTGACTAGGGGTCTCCTGTTTATAAGTGTTGGCAGCCCTGCACCACACGGTATGATCAAACATAGTCATGAATATCTGAATCACTGCAGGAACATTTTATCATACAGTAGCTGTTACACAAATATAAAAAATTACCAAATTGGATAATGCACACCTCTGGACTGTCACCTCTGCTGAACCCACTATTAACACAATACTTTGCTAAGAAATTAATCTGAAGAAATAGAATGGAATAAACTAGAAATTGAATCGACTATAAAATTGAACAAAAAAAATCATTAAACAGCAGCATTCAGTGGGACCTACCTTATCTCAGCAGCATTCACAGTGTCCGTCTGATCTGGCTCCCATCTCTGTTTAAGGGTTTGTTTTGTTCTTCACTGACAGGCATCCTAAGACTTGGCCTGGAGAGAGGCGAGCCGTAGTGGCACAGAAGGAGTAGACAGACACCCGCCCGCAGCAGCATCAGAGTGAGTCCGCTGGCCAAGCCCCCTGACCCTCCTAATAATCCCCTCTAATCAGGCCTGTAGGATTTGGATGTACCTTCTGCCACCTGCAAATCTGACTGCAGCACCACAAAGAGTTATTGGCCAAGGGTCGTGTGTATGTGTGTGCGTGTGTATGTGTGTGCGTGTGTGCGTGTGTTTGACAGAGGGGCTGATATTGAATGAATGGACAAATACATTTCTTTTCTCAAAGACTAAATTACTAAAGTATGAATAGCCTATTCCATTTACACTAAACTGTGCTCTGCTATTCTTTCTTTTAAATGGAAGCTTCACTGAAGCAAAGGAAACAAGGTCACTTGTGAACTCATATAGTGACAGAGATGAAACAAAGGTAAGAAAAGTAGGGGTTTACAGGGGTGTGTATGTCTGTATGTATGTATGTGTGTGCTTCTAGTATTGTGTCCAGTGAGCCCTCTTCTGGGTCTGTGAGACTCCATCCCTGAAACAGGTTGAGGCCAAGTACGGCAACACATAAGTTTGTGATGACAAGTGTTATTCCCACAATATCAAAGAGGACTATATTAAGCTCATAAGCAAACACTGAACATGTGTCAGGTTGTTTGATAATATGCCTTAATGTGATCAGGTAACAACATTTCTGCTACCCACTAGTCAGTGCTTTGGTGACACTATGTACGCTTCAGAGGGGAAAGGAAATGGGCCAAGAATCGCTTAACACTGACAATCAAAAGCTCCAAATACCTTAATACAATCTCCTTTATCCTCATGGTGTAATTGCATTTGCAACAAAGCATTTTCACCTACTCCTCCCCTCACACACACGCTCTCCTATTCCTGTCACTCTCTCTGTCTCTCACGCACACGTCCATACACATCCACGCAGCCAATCAGCCAATGCGATCTCGAGTGAGATTGAGATTACTTGATTATCATGGCCCAAAGGAGCTTGTGTAAGAGGAGAGTTCTACTGTGGACACACGTTAGTCAAGTCAGCACATCCACAGGGAGAGGGATGGTCTGATCCCTGAGTGGAAGGGGAGCACGGATACTGTGGCAGGTAAGTGCTAGAGACTACAGCTTCTGATCACATATTAGTTATGTGGTAAAATGGGCTATTACTTCGCTGTGTCTGCTGTACTTAGATCTGATGGTGGATATCATAGGCATGAATAGTAGCCCTCTAGGCTTTACGGCACTGCAAGTTAACTACGTTCTTAAAGCCATATCCATAACGTTGGTCTTCCTTTCTGTAAAGTGATGTATAAATGTACAGTACCAGTCCAAAGTTTGGACACACCTACTCATTCAAGAGTTTTTCTTTATTTTGACTATTTTCTACAATGTAGAATAATAGTGAAGCCATCAAAACTATGAAATAACACACATCGAATCATGTAGTAACCAAAAAAGTGTGGAACAAATCAAAATATATTTTATATTGGAGATTCTTCAAAGTAGCTACCCTTTGCCTTGATGACAGCTTTGCAGATGGGTGTAACAATATGGGGACACTACAAAGAGAGCTGTTTTCTGATTAATTGGTGGCTGTCTCTCCTCCGTGTGTGTATAGGTTTGGTGATCCCATGTGTGGTCTGCAGGGTCGACTGTGGCTCCTCAGCAGTGAGGCAGGACTGCTGGAATCGGGAACGCAGAGCTCTGAAGCAACACATCTGGCTGGGTCGGTCAGTACAGTGGTGGGGCATCATCGGACTCCTGCCCAAGTACCCTGGTAAGGATGCATACTTGATTACACACAGGTGGATTGTATTTATCATCATTAAAAATTAGTCATTTAGGTCAACATTGGATCATTCAGAGATCCTCACTGAACTTCTGGAGAGAGTTTGCTGCACTGAAAGTAAAGGGGCTGAATAATTTTGCACGCACAATTTTTCAGTTTTTGATTTGTTAAAAAAGTTTGAAATATCCAATAAATGTCGTTCCACTTCATGATTGTGTCCCACTTGTTGTTGATTCTTCACAAAAAAATACAGTTTTATATCTTTATGTTTGAAGCCTGAAATGTGGCAAAAGGTCGCAAAGTTCAAGGGGGCCGAATACTTTCGCAAGGCACTGTATAACAGATGTAAATACATATAGGCATATACAGTACATGCAGTGTGTTTATGTCAGTCATTTTCTATTGAAAAACTATCTTTATTAGGATGTAGGCCACTGTACTAATCAGTCGGAAGAGACTGAGAGTCAGTGTGGAATAGAGGGGCTTCCTCAGCGTTGGTGGACCACAGGGATCCCTATGGCAGTGAAAGAGCCAGGTACAGATCAGTGATTGTGACTGATACTGATTTCAGAAATATCATCACTATCATGTATTCTGAAAGTCATTGAAATGTTGGGAATTGCAGGGGTTCCTATTCGTCCGTTCTCTGCCCTGCAGTATCAGTCTCAGAACAGCAACACTCTCTCTCCAGAGGATTGGATCAGACTCAGGGAATTTATGATTGAACTCAGACAACTCCAGCCTACAGTGAGGTACAGTCAATAACTATACATTATGCCTTGAATCTATTCTATCGCGCCCAGAAACCTGCTCCTTTTACTCTCTGTTCTGAACGTACTAGACAACCAGTTCTTATAGCCTTTAGCCGTACCCTTATCCTCCTCCTCCTCTGTTCCTCTGGTGATGTAGAGGTTAATCCAGGCCCAGCAGTGCCTAGCTCCACTCCCGTTCCCCAGGCGCTCTCTTTGTTGACTTCTGTAACCGTAAAAGCCTTGCTTTCATGTATGTTAACATTAGAAGCCTCCGCCACAAGTTTGTTTTATTCACTGCCTTAGCACACTCTGCCAACCCGGATGTTCTAGCCGTGTCTGAATCCTGGCTTAGGAAGACCACCAAAACCCCTTAAATTTCCATCCCTAATGTCACAAACCGGCTCAAAGCCCGTAACAAAAGGGAGACAACGTGGAGATAAGGAGTAACAAAATATATATTTATTAAATAAATAACTAAGTATAATATACAATGGTGTGTAATCAGTAGTGTAAGTGAGTGTTTTGCATGCATGAATGTGATAATGCAGGGTGTTGAAAGGTGCCAAAGCAAACAAACAAAAGGCCACCAAGAACCACAATACAATCTATAAAGGTGTCTGCATGGAGAGAGTCTCCTCCATGAATGTGGAAGAGGTCTATTTATCCTGGGACACACCTGGCCCAGGTGTTTCCCATGTTGCTGACGACCCTCCCAACTCCGCCCACCGGCATCCTAATAAGGAAACAAGAACAAAGAGAGAATACGGCAGACAGAGTGGGAGGGTCGTCACACTAACTATACCACTATATTTTGATGGCTTACAGAGTTCTGTCATACTATCCAGGTCTGTGCCCAAACAATTCGAGCTTCTATTTCTAAAAATCCACCTTTCCAGAAACAAGTCTCTCACTGTTGCCACTTGCTATAGACCACCCTCTGCCCCCAGCTGTGCCCTGGACACCATATGTGAATTGATTGCCCCCCATCTATCTTCAGAGCTCAGGCTGCTAGGTGACCTTACCTGGGACATGCTTAACACCCCGGCCATCCTACAATCTAAGCTTGATGCCCTCAATCTCACACAAATTATCAATGAACTTACCAGGTACAACCCCAAACCCGTAAACATGGGCACCCTCATAGATATTATCCTAACCAACTTGCACTCTAAATACACCACTGGTGTCTTCAACCAGGATCTCAGTGATCACTGCCTCATTGCCTGCATTCGTAATGAGTCTGCGGTCAAACCACTACCCCTCATCACTGTCAAACGCTCCCTAAAACACTTCAGCGAGCAGGCCTTTCTAATCGACCTGGCCCAGGTATCCTGGAAGGATATTGACCTCATCCAATCAGTAGAGGCTGCCTGGGTATTCTTTAAAAGTGCCTTCCTCACCATCTTAAATAAGCATGCCCCATTCAAAAATGTAGAATAGATATAACCAGGAATAGATATAACCCTTGGTTCAGTCCAGACCTGACTGAACCAGCACAAAAACAACTGGTGGTGTACTGTATTAGCATCAAATAGCCCCCGTGATATGCAACTTTTCAGGGAAGTTAGGAACCAATATACACAGGCAGTTAGGAAAGCAAATGCTAACATAAATTTGTATCCTGTAGCACAAACTCAAAGAAGTCCTGGGACACTGCAAAGTCCATGGAGAATAAGAGCACCTCCTCCCAGCTGTCCACTGCATTGAGGCTAGAAAACACAGTCACCACCAATAAATCCACGATAATTGAGAATTTCAATAAGCATTTTTCTACGGCTGGCCATGCTTTCCACCTGGCTACTCCTACCCCGGTCACTGCCCTGCACCCCCCACAGCAACTCACCCAAGTTTCCCCCATTTCTCCTTCACCCAAATCCAGATAGCTGATGTTCTGAAAGAGCTGCAAAATCTGGACCCCTACAAATCAGCCGGGCTAGACAATCTGGACCGTCTCTTTCTAAAATTATCTGCCGAAATTGTTGCAACCCTTATTACTAGCCTGTTCAACCTCTCTTTCGTATTGTCTGAGATCCCCAAAGATTGGAAAGTTGCTGCGGTCATCCCCCTCTTCAAAGGGGGAGACACTCTAGACCCAAACTGCTACAGACCTATATCTATCCTACCCTACCTTTCTAAGGTCTTCGAAAGCCAAGTTAACAAACATATCACCGACCATTTCGAATCCAACCGTACCTTCTCCGCTATGCAATCTGGCTTCCGAGCTGGTCATGCGTGCACCTCAGCCATGCTCAAGGTCCTAAACAATATCATAACTGCCATCGATAAGAGATGATACTGTGCAGCCATATTCATCGACCTGGCCAAGGCTTTCGACTCTGTCAATCAACACATTCTTGTCGGCAGATTCAACAGCCTTGGTTTCTCAAATGACTTCACCAACTTCACCAACCAACTGGTGAATGACTTCACCAACTACTTCTCAGACAGAATTCAGTGTGTCAAATCGGAGGGCCTGTTGTCCGGACCTCTGGCAGTCTCTATGGGGGTGCCACAGGGTTCTCGGGCCGACTCTCTTCTCTGTATACATCAATGATGTCGCTCTTGCTGCTGGTGATTCTCTGATCCACCTCTACGCAGACGACACCATTCTGTATACTTCTGGCCCTTCTTTGGACGCTGTGCTAACTAACCTCCAGACGAGCTTCAATGCCATACAACTCTCCTTCTGTGTCCTCCAACTGCTCTTAAATGCAAGTAAAACTAAATGCATGCTCTTCAACCGATCGCTGCTCGGACCTGCCCGCCCGTCCAGCATCACTAACCTGAACGGTTCTGACATAGAATATGTGGACTACAAAATACCTAGGTGTCTGGTTAGACTGTAAACTCTCCTTCCAGACTCACACCAAGCATCTCCAATCCAAAATTAAATCTAGAATCGGCTTCCTATTTCGCAACAAAGCATCCTTCACTCATGCTGCCAAACATACCCTCGTAAAACTGACCATCCTACCGATCTTCGACTTCGGCGATGTCATTTACAAAATAGCCTCCAACACTCTACTCAGAAAATTGGATGCAGTCTATCACAGTGCCTTCCATTTTGTCACCAAAGCCCCATATACTACCCACCACTGCGACCTGTACGCTCTCGTTGGCTGGCCCTCGCTTCATATTCATCGCCAAACCCACTGGCTCCAGGTCATCTACAAGTTTTTGCTAGGTAAAGCCCCGCCTTATCTCAGTTCACTGGTTACCATAGCATTTCCCACCCGCAACATGCACTCCAGCAGGTATATTTCACTGGTCACCCCCAAAGCCAATTCTTCCTTTGGCCGCCTTTCCTTCCAGTTCTCTGCTGCCAACGACTGGAACGAACTGCAAAAATCGCTGAAGCTGGAGACTCTTATCTCCCTCACTAACATCAAGCATCAGCTGTCAGAGCAGCTCACAGATCATTGGACCTGTAAATAGCCCATCCAACTACCTCATCCCCATACGGTATTTATTTATTTATTTTTGCTCCTTTGCACCCCAGTATCTTTACTTGCACATTCATCTTCTGCACATCTATCACTCCAGGGTTTAATTGCTATATCGTATTTACCTCGCCACTATGGCCTATTTGATTGTCTTACCTCCCGTATTTTACCTCATTTGCACACACTGTATATGTACTTTTTTCTACTGTATTATCGACGGTATGTTTGTTTATTCCATGTGTAAGTCTGTGTTGTTGTTTGTGTTGCACTGATTTGCTTTATCTTGACCAGTTCGCAGTTGTAAATGAGAACTTTTTCCAACTAGCCTACCTGGTTAAATCAAGGTGAATTAAAAAAATTATTATAATAATAAAACATGACCCTGCAAATGTTGTTATAAAGCTATACCCAATATCACTGTGTGGAGGCGGCATGGCCTACCAACAAGAGAGGAAAAGGAGCTGTCGGAAGCTGAGTCTGACCACCCAGGCCCTGAGGTACCTCCTCCCTAGCCCCTCTCCAGTGGATATGATGACTGACAGGCTGGGAGAGCAGGGAGACACAGAGCCACCTAATGACGATCCGCCTCTTATAGCTGAGGTACTTTACTACTGTGGCTCTGTATGAGAGTGAGCGTGCTGCGGTATAATACTTGGGCAATGATGGTTATACCACTATATTTTGATGGCTATATTTTGATGGTTATTAAAATAATGAATTTCTTTGTCTCAATGCAGGAGAAACACTGGACTCCGGCACAATCCCCATCCAAGGAGAGCTCTGAATCTATGTTCTCTTTCAGCGCTGCCTCCTCTCTGCTCCCGCTGAGATGGGGCATCCCTTATTAAGCACAGTGATGCTGCAGCAGATCTCCTCCCTGGAGGATGGTGTCACAGCAGGCAGGATGACAGCCCATCCCTCCCAGCAGACATACTCCACCCAGGCTGCCCTGACACTAGAGGGCGCCACAGACCCTGTCTCATTCAACAGCCTGAGTAAAGACACCAGGAATGTTTATTTTTTTCACCTTTATTTAACCAGGTAGGCTAGTTGAGAACCAGGTCTCATTAGCAACTGCGACCTGGCCAAGATAAAGCATAGCAATTCAACACATACAACAACACAGAGTTACACATAGAATAAACAAAACATACAGTCAATAATACAGTAGAACAAAAGAAAACAAAAAGTCTATATACAGTGAGTGCAAATGAGGTAAGATAAGGGAGTTAAGGCAATAAATTGGCCATGGTGGCGAAGTAATTACAATATAGAAATTAAACATTGGAATGGTAGATGTGCAGAAGATGAATGTGCAAGTAGAGATGCTGGGGTGCAAAGGAGCAAGATAAATACTGTATGGGGATGAGGTAGGTAGATAGATGGGCTGTTTACAGATGGGCTATATACAGGTGCAGTGATCTGTGAGCTGCTCTGACAGCTGGTGCTTAAAGCTAGTGAGGGAGATATGAGTCTCCAGCTTCAGAGATTTTTGCAGTTCGTTCCAGTCATTGGCAGCAGAGAACTGGAAGGAAAGACAACCAAAGTAGGAATTGGCTTTGGGGGTGACCAGTGAGATATACCTGCTGGAGCGCATGCTACGAGTGGGTGCTGCTATGGTGACCAGTGAGCTGAGATAAGGCGGGGCTTTACCTAGCAGAGACTTGTAGATAACCTGTAGCCAGTGGGTTTGGCGACGAGTATGAAGCGAGGGCCAACCAACAAGAGCGTACAGGTCGCAATGGTGGGTTGTGTCTGGGGCTTTGGTGACAAAGCGGATGGCACTGTGATAGACTGCATTTGTTGAGTAGAGTGTTGGAAGCTATTTTATAGATGACATCGCCGAAGTCGAGGATCGGTAGGATGGTCAGTTTTACGAGGGTATGTTTAGCAGCATGAGTGAAGGATGCTTTGTTGCGATATAGGAAGCCAATTCTAGATTTAATTTTGGATTAGAGATGCTTACTGTGAGTCTGGAAGGAGAGTTTACAGTCTAACCAGACACCTAGGTATTTGTAGTTATCCACGTATTCTAAGTCAGAGCCATCCAGAGTAGCATGCATTTAGTTTTACTTGCGTTTAAGAGCAGTTGGAGGCCACGGAAGGAGAGTTGTAATGGCATTCTCCACTGAGTGTGAGTTCAGATGCACTGACTGGAGCTGTATGATACTCAAGATTTAAGTTGTCAACTCTTTTTGAAATAAAGTTGTTGAATATTACCCCAAAATAACATTTTCTGGTTTTCTGAGTTGTTGAATATTACCCCAACATAACATTTTCTGGTTTTCTGAGTTGTTGAATATTACCCCAACATAACATTTTCTGGTTTTCTGAGTTGTTGAATATTACCCCAACATTTTCTGGTTTTCTGAGTTGTTGAATATTACCCCAACATAACATTTTCTGGTTTTCTGAGTTGTTGAATATTACCCCAACATAACATTTTCTGGTTTTCTGAGTTGTTGAATATTACCCCAACATAACATTTTCTGGTTTTCTGAGTTGTTGAATATTACCCCAACATAACATTTTCTGGTTTTCTGAGTTGTTGAAAGTGTGTGTTTCCATTGGGGGGAGTAGAGGAGATCATGACCTGTGATACCAGGAGACAACCTCGTAATTGTGGAAGAGGAGGCAGTTCCCCCTGTAGATGTAACATTAGACAGAAGGTGACCCCTCTCAATCCTTACATTTACACAATGGCTATGTTTACTTTATAATTTCAACAGACTGATTAGTCCAATGTTGCACTATTTTCTGTGGCCAGCATTGTGTTATAAAGTACAGTAAGATAAGGACGTGTTCTTTATGTGATCATTTGTTTGTCAGACATAGTCTGCGTAGACTAAACCTCCATCCTCAGTTGTATAGTAATGAGGACAACCAATCAGTGCCCTCTGTTTCTGCGATCTAAGTGGAGAGTCACAACTTCCTGACACCTGACTATGGTGTGTTTCAAATGTTACTACACTCTCAGTGTTGTGGCTGTGTTTTCACTATATCTGCTGTATGACTTAACTGAGAGATATTTAAATAGTTGGCCCTTTAACTAAATTACTTTTGTTCATGATCATCCAGATTACATTGACTACTACAAGGAAGTGACTGAGGAAATCATTCATGTGACTGAGGTGTGGAGCGTCATTCCTGGAGGGGACAAATCAGAGAACCTCCTCCCCCAGACCTCCCCCTTCTCTGGGGCTGCTGTTGCTTCATCTCTCTGCTCCTTGGAGCTGGAGCCCTTACAGGTGACAGACCGCTACTGTCCAATTACATACATACTGTACATACTATGCAGACCACCTACAGTATTGGCCAGCTGGGTTTCTGTGTTTGTTGAGAGGGTGTCTGACCCTCCACAGCTTGAGGAAGCAATAGAATGTTTCTGTCAGGACTCCCAGGATGCAGTGGAGCAACCAGAGATCCTGACATCCTGTGCCCTCACTGAGACCACCCAGGACCTGCTCTCTGAGCTCCACCAGACCTTTTGTTCTCTGGAGGAGCTGGGAAGTGCAGGGCCCAGTGGCCCAAGTACAGAGAGAGGCTCTACCCTGGAGGGGGAACTGGACAGTGGGGGCTCTGGGAGGAATATCCGGCCCTTCTCTCTCCAGGACTCCTCTCTGCTCATCCCCCGTCGGAGGTCTGTACGCTCCAGACAGCTACAGGTCCCTGGAGTCCCTCTGTCCCGCAGGAACTCCAGCCGCAATCCCCCAGCTCAGCACCTCCTCAGCCCCAGAGACAGGTTACCTGGAGGGGAGAAGGCCTTGCACAAGGAGGAGGCAGCATGCTTCAGATGCACCCCAGAGGATAGGCTGGGTCACTGTAAGCTGGGCAGCTGGTGGAAACAAGCCCTGGAGACCCAAAGGGCATTCTCTGGCCTACTACCTGCCATAGAGCAGGTATCCACCATCTCAAAGGTTAGTGTGTTTTTTTACTGTATGTTTATATGCAAATCAATAATTTTGTGTGCTTCATAGTGACACATTCTGCAGACTCCACATATGCACTATTTTATCTTACGTTTATCTTATGATTATATTAAAATAGATGAGCTTGTTATTTATATCCATCTTAAATTTAGAAAACCTATTTAGTGTCACCGTTACCAAAGGTCTAATAATGAATACTTTGTCATTTTGCACAGATTTGCCGATTTTATAAAATGTTTAATTGTTTATTGATATACATGCAGATGGTGTGTTTTTGTGTATGAGTTCGTATTGAAGAATAAATGCCTCTAGTAACATCTTCCTTTGTCATTGTGATGGGGAACATTAAGAGAGTTGCCCTTTGGAACATTAGATTGATGGAGCATTAGAAACAGCAGCAGCCCTGGAAGGAAACTAGTGTTGTTTCTCACGTCTGGCTGGAGACTGTACAGTGAATGCCTCTCTTCAAAGTAAATGTGCATGTGTGTACATGCATGTGTGTGTGTGTGTGTGTGTGCACGTGAGTGCATGTAATGCGTGCTTGTTTGTGTGTGTGTGTAAGTGTGTGTGTGTGGCCATTGCTGGCCTGTTGCTGTCACTCAGTGGGGAGTCTGTGCCCGGAGTGGGACTCAAGTGCATGTACTGGTGGGCAGGGGGTCTCTACTGCTGGGAGAGGGGTGATGAAGGATGAAGTGCAGAGAGGAGGTGGTGTACTGTAATGTCAGACCAGGACTCTCTCAACCTTGTCATAGTTACTCATCCGTGACCCCCACCCCTTGCTCTCCCTGGTAGGGGCCACTGGTGTTACCCAGAGCAGATGGAGCTCTGCTGGGCCTTGCTGATCACCGCTGGGCCTGGGGCAGTGAAGGCTGCTGAGGGGAGGATGGCTCATAATAATGGCCGGAACAGAGCAAAGGGAATGGCATAAATGCATGGAAAACATGTGTTTGATGTATTTGATACCATTCCACTCCAGCCATTACCATTAGGGCGGAAGGTAGCCTAGTGGTTAGCACGTTGGCCCAGTAACCAAAAGGTTGCTAGCTGACAAGATAAAAATCTGTCGTTCTGCCCCTGAACAAGGCAGCTAACCCACTGTACCTAGGCCGTCATTGTAAATAAGAATTTGTTCTTAACTGACTTGCCTAGTTAAATAAAGGTTAAATAAAAAATAAATACAAATGAATGTGCCACCAACCTCCTGTGGTCTGGGGGAACCATGGCCCCACTCACCACACTGATACCCTGCCACATCACTGGGACCTGGGCTTAAGAGACCAACACACAGCAGGGGCCAAATGTGGCATTTAATCAAAGCTCAGTTTGTAAAAAAAAAACTTTTAAAAAACTGATTGTTTCAGAGGTCCATTATTTACCTCTTGTGTCTCATGGAATGACTTTTATTCATCCACAGAAAAGAGGGTCTCTCTCGTTCCTGGGCGACCCTACTCCAACAGTCTGGTCAGCATCCAGGAGTCTCCATCCAAGCAGAGAGGAGACAAGCAGGAGGTCAAATATGTATGTAGAGGTCATCTCTATGTGGTCACTGGGCTTACATGGAGGGTGTCAGTATGGAGGGAAATATGCTCCGGTTGGCCAATGGAGGGCGTTGTTGTCCAAGCTTGGAGGTTTTTATTTTGTCTCTGATTTGAATAATCTCACACCTACCCCCCCACGAGCCCATCCCAGCATGTAACCGTTCCCCTTTCTCCTCCCTTGCCCCTGTCACAACCAACTCATATTTCCTCATACAGAATCAGTAGTGTCATCTAAAGATGGTGGAATTATATTTTGGCTTACATTTTTTTAAGATGTTATATTTAATTGGTAATGAATAGAGCTAATGAACTTATCTTACGTGATTTAAATACTGAAGTCAACCTCACCACTTTGATGGTGCAGGTACTACATTTACTTTGTGTTACTTTGACAAAAGTTGCATACTGCTTTCTTGGCTCTGTCTAATCTCTTTGTCTAATGCATTGAGGGAGCTCACAGTTGATGCGTTTGACCCCATGACATCATGATGTCAGCAGTGGATGTACAGCATGTGTACTGTAATGTTGCTACACTGATAAAATTAGACAGTTGTTCAACTGAGATTGAATTAGGTAAATGTTTAATTGGGATGTTTGGTGGGTGTCATGTGAACCATATGGAGCCTGGCAGGATAAATGTTTTTACATCAATTTTACATCAATGTAATTCATGATGACATAGACAATGGTGAATGGACTGTCTGTGTGAATTGGTTGATTGCTGATATTGTACAATTCAAAATTAGTACCCATCATAAAATGGCAGGTAACCTAGTGTTTAGAGCTTTGGGCCAGTAACCGAAAGGTTGCTGGATCGAATCCCGAGCTGACAAGGTAAAAATCTGTCGTTTTGTCCCTGAACAAGGCAGTTAACCTGCTGTTCCCCGGGAGACCGTCTTTGTAAATAAAAATTTGTTCATGACTGACTTGCCTAGTTAAATAAAGGTAAAAAAAAAAAACGGACTTCTAATACATTACCAAAAAAACTGCTTAGATTGATATTATAAAGATATTATTACCTGGATGTTTTATTCCATGTTGTACTCAATGTTCCCTCTTTGTATGGCCACAAATCTGTATTCCAGGCTTGTGTGGTGAGTTGATCATCTATCTAGGCCCTGGCTCCACCTGTGGTAGACAGAGAGAACAAAAGTCTTTGAGGTTTGATAAATTGGCAGATTGGGAGATATTGATGACTAATGTGAAAATATAAATGTGTCTACACAAGTCATACTAAGTAGCATATTATCGAACGATCTTCCGTTAAAACAGCAGCAGCTATGGATAATCAGAGTGCACGATGACCATAAACATGTGGTCGTTAATGCAAAACATACATTCGGAATATTAATGCCCTTTATAACATCATGATCAGATTGGTTATGCTGAAACGAGGTTGGGATGTTCATGAATGGGATGCTCATCAACAAATGATTAATCTAAAAGTACGTTTGTCATTTATTGTACAGATCCAAAGACATCACTGTAAGATTTTAGCTTGTTGATCAACTTGTGTGCATCATTAGGAAAACCTTGATGTCTCTATGGAGAGAGGCAGGCTGAACAAAGATAGTTATCTGTGTGGTGGTGACACATGGAGGAGTTTTACAGGGAGATGAATGGCCTCTATTAGAAACATTTAATCAGTGCCTGTCCTTGTGGTTTCAGTCACCCTCAACGCCCGAGGAAAGATTAATGGCCACAGGATATTTCATCACCCCTCCATTCCCCAACGCAGGATATTTATTTTTATTTCACCTTTATTTAACCAGGTTGGCCAGTTGAGAACAAGTTCTCATTTACAACTGCGACATGGCCAAGATAAAGCAAAGCAGTGTGACAAAAATAACGACACAGAGTTACACATAAACAAATGTACAGTCAATAACACAATAGAAAAATCTATGTACAGTGTGTGCAAATGTAGAAGAGTAGGGAGGTAAGGCAATAAATAGGCCATAGAGGCGAAATAATTACAATTCAGCATTAACACCGGAGTGATAGATGTACAGATGATGATGTGCAAGTAGAGATACTGGGGTGCAAAAGAGCAAGAAGATTTAAAAAAAATATAATGGGGATGAGGTAGTTGGGTGTGCTATTTACAGATTGGCTGTGTGCAGGTAAGCTGCTCTGACAGCTGTTATGAGGGCCTGGTTGTGTCTGTTTGTTGTGGTTCTGTTGTTAGCAGAGAAAGTGGAGCCTGTGGGTCAGAGCGGTTCTGGGAAGTTGCCACACCCTGCTCCGCCCGCTGGTGGGGCAGGCCAACGGGGAGCCAGGGTGAAAAACATCTATACTGTAGAGTGACAAACAATCAGTGTTTCTGTAAGATCTAAATTGTCCAAATACTGTATAGTGCTACTGTTGTTCTAAACTTCAAACCACTGTAAATCTACAGACTGTTATTAACATTGTTTTCTTTGGCAGATACACATTTTAAAAAATCTCTGAAATGGTTTTGTTGATTTGTCACAGTATGGCTTCACATTATGCATGGACAAGTAAATGAAACGGTGTGGTTGCATCTACACACATAACGTGTTGTTAGCTCTAAAAAGATTACAATCTGAGCACGGTGATGATCGTCACCATGTCTGTCATGGATGGCCTCTGGTCCAGTGACCCTGATATACCACATAACCTCTACTGTCACCTCTCATCATCACCTCTCCATCTGACTTGTCAGATTTGTTGTGACAGGTCCTGATTCCTTTGGAGACCTCTTCCCTCCTATAGGCTGCTGGTCGAATCTCTTGACCCCCTCCTCTTTATACAGTTATACTACACAAACCAGAAACAGCTCATCAATAGTCAATCTCTCAGTAATTATTTATAAGGGTTCAATGATTGAAAATCCTACTTCTTGAACCCAGTGGATTCTGTGTCATGCACTGTATGTATTGTCTCAATGATCTGACTAGATGCAAGGTCGCTTGGACTGACTAAGAATAAAGATAAATGCTGTTATAACTATTTCTAAAAGCACCAAATGGTGTCCTTGGATATCAGTTAACTGTTGACAGTTTTCCCCCTTTTTTAAAAAGGATGTTTGCCTTGCTGCTATTCCAACTCATGAAAAATGGATGACCTCCCAATGCTAGCTGCTGCTGCCTTCTCTCCTCATATTTGCACAGTACCCTGGGATTGCATTTAGGTTAGCATCCCTCCCCCATCTCTCGATTTGGGAGTTGGAGGTTGTTGAATAACTTAACACACATTTCAACTTGACACACTTCTGCTTGGGGTCTCCCTTGGGTCTCCCGTCCACAAGCAGGGCCCACACACACACACTGCATTATTCAGAGGGGTGTGAGCGTGTGTGTGTGTGTGTGTGTGTGTGTGTGTTACCTTCTGGAGTTGTTGGGCCTCCCAGCATGACCTCACCAGGTGTGACAACTCTGATACCCAGTTGGTGGATGGGCCGGAGGGACAGGACCAGCTGGTGTTTTGGATGCTTTAGTTTACACCTCAGCAATCATGACTAGGCTTGTCTGCTCTGTTGAGTGTTTTTGAAAATAACAAAAACTTTTCATATATTAAAATATCTTAATCCATTTTACAGTGCAAATAAAAAAAGCATTGTATAGAATTCATGATATGAGCACAAATAAAGTGGAAATATTCAAGGAACAAAAACCTTTCTGGAAATAATGATGCTCAAAAAGATATCAGGACACGCAGTCTGGGAATGAAATCCATTTTCTGACCACACACATCCAATAACTCACACTAATCTGAAAACTGATAACAATCGTGGAAACCTGGACAGCAACAAAATGACACATAAATCATGTGCATCGCAGACGAGACTAAAAAGCCCAACCAAACATGATGGATACAAATGTCTGCCTGATGTTTGTAAACCGTTCTTATAAAGACTTGTTTGTGTGCGACTGGAGGCATGCTCTGGAAAATATAGGATGATTAATACTGACTAAGGGAACATTTCTCCATGTGAGTCCTCTTTCGGACCAGTATTATGTACTTTTCATTGCTACTTTATCTCTGTCCTCATCATTTTCAAAACGAGCATCCTTAACCTTCTTCCAGTTTAGATTAATATACACTGCTCAAAAAAATAAAGGGAACACTAAAATAACACATCCTAGATCTGAATGAATGAAATATTCTTATTAAATACTTTTTTCTTTACGTAGTTGAATGTGCTGACAACAAAAATCACACAAAAACTATCAATGGAAATCAAATGTATCAACCCATGGAGGTCTGGATTTGGAGTCACACTCAAAATTAAAGTGGAAAACCACACTACAGGCTGATCCAACTTTGATGTAATATCCTTAAAACAAGTCAAAATTAGGCTCAGTAGTGTGTGTGGCCTCCACATGCCTGTATGACCTCCCTACAATGCCTGGGCATGCTCCTGATGAGGTGTCTCCTGAGGGATCTCCTCCCAGACATGGACTAAAGCATCCGCCAACTCCTGGACAGTCTGTGGTGCAACGTGGCGTTGGTGGATGGAGCGAGACATGATGTCCCAGATGTGCTCAATTGGATTCAGGTCTGGGGAACGGGCGGGCCAGTCCATAGCATCAATGCCTTCCTCTTGCAGGAACTGCTGACACACTCCAGCCACATGAGGTCTAGCATTGTCTTGCATTAGGAGGAACCCAGGGCCAACCGCACCAGCATATGGTCTCACAAGGGGTCTGAGGATCTCATCTCGGTACCTAATGGCAGTCAGGCTACCTCTGGCGAGCACATGGAGGGCTGTGCGGCCCCCCAAAGAAATGCCACCCCACACCATGACTGACCCACCGCCAAACCGGTCATGCTGGAGGATGTTGCAGGCAGCAGAACGTTCTCCACAGCATCTCCAGACTCTGTCACGTCTGTCACATGTGCTCAGTGTGAACCTGCTTTCATCTGTGAAGAGCACAGGGCGCCAGTGGCGAATTTGCCAATCTTGGTGTTCTCTGGCAAATGCCAAACGTCCTGCAGGGTGTTGGGCTGTAAGCACAACCCCCACCTGTGGATGTCGGGCCCTCATACCACCCTCATGGAGTCTGTTTCTGACCGTTTGAGCAGACACATGCACATTTGTGGCCTGCTGGATGTTATTTTGCAGGGCTCTGGCAGTGCTCCTCCTGCTCCTCCTTGCACAAAGGTGGTAGCGGTCCTGCTGCTGGGTTGTTGCCTTCCTACGGCCTCCTCCACGTCTACTGATGTACTGGCTTGTCTCCTGGTAGCGCCTCCATGCTCTGGACACTATGCTGACAGACACAGCAAACCTTCTTGCCACAGCTCGCATTGATGTGCCATCCTGGATGAGCTGCACTACCTGAGCCTCTTGTGTGGGTTGTAGACTCCGTCTCATGCTACCACTAGAATGAAAGCACTGCCAGCATTCAAAAGTGACCAAAACATCAGCCAGGAAGCATAGGAACTGAGAAGTGGTCTGTGGTCACCACCTGCAGAACCACTCCTTTATTGGGGGTGTCTTGCTAATTGCCTATCATTTCCACCTGTTGTCTATTCCATTTGCACAACAGCATGTGCAATGTATTGTCAATCAGTGTTGCTTCCTAAGTGGACAGTTTGATTTCACAGAAGTGTGATTGACTTGGAGTTACATTGTGTTGTTTAAGTGTTCCCTTTATTTTTTTGAGCAGTGTACATTAGGTGGCAGCTAAAGAATATTCCACTGATTTAGCACAATAATGAAAAATGACCTCATATACAGATAACGGCTGCTACTTTCCATAATATGGAAATATACACTGTTGCACCCCCTAATATTGTCATCTGTAATTAAGGGCTTGAAATCAACCTCAACAGTAGCCTAGCTCGAGGGGAGACTGAACAATGTCATTTCATGGGCATCCTACCTGATGTTGAATGGGAGTGGGGGAAAGGCAAGACGGTGGTTAAGACCAGAGAGCAGGCAGATCATCAGATACCATGCCCACTGGAGGGCAGTGTCTCGGGCAGGGACATGGAGCTGGGTGGCTGATAAGGAGGGATGGAGTGAATGGAAGGGAGAAGTACCTGGGTTTACTGTACACCAGATGGCTTCACTGTTGCATGGCCAATGAGTCTGACAGTTACCTACGTCTCCTTGAAGGCTGTCACCACGTATCAAGAAACCATCACGTGTGTGTGTGTCCATGCATGCATGTGTGGGTACACATGAGTGTGAATGTACATATGCAGCGTGCACTGTTCCCTTGACTGCAAAGCTACTTTGACCAAACCAAACCACATGACAAATGGCACTTAGGTTGAATATGTTATTAGAGGTCCAGTCATCTAGGAAACCATGCATGCCAAATTAATGCAAATTGACTTGTACTGGGCCTTATATGGCATTTTTGTAGACGAGGCCTACTTTCAAATGGAAAACTGTATTATAATTATCAAGTGAATTAACATTGATGATGAGTAGGCTATTTGGGGACCCAAGCTAAGTGCGCGTAAATGGAAAGTAATTCCTTTTGTATGCACTTGTATCTCTATGCGTATTCTGACCTTTCATTTAAGCATGAGAATAACATGCTATTCACCCGCTATTTGTTTGGGGTGGAGATCTATTAAATGAAGGTGTTTCTACAGACACTCCGTATTCTGACCTTGACTTATTTCCCTCATAATTCCACAAGGTTATTTACAAATTGATAAGAGCTATTGATTTGGATAAGGGGATTGTAAATATAAATTACAATTGTTTTAGATCAATTTTACCTTATGATCGCTGGAGACAAACGTGAAACCACTCATATGGCAGCAAACTGAAGCATATCAACATGTCACCTTTTCCACAGTGACGATTATGAAATGCTGACCTTAGATGCCTTTTGCTTGGTCAGCTGTAGCAATGCGCAAATGATAGTATAGCACCTAACCTAACGAGTTCATTTATGATTTCTAGAATATTTTGAATTCATGAATTAATGAACTAAATGTTATTTTCGTGTCAAATCGCCAATTGGCAATCCCTTATGGGATTAATTGACACTGTGGCGTACAGCATGTCAGCCACCGGGGGAGACTCGTCGAGGCCTGGTGACAGACTGAGTATACATCTCGAGGCGATGGCTCCATCTGCTGGACGTGCCAGGTCTCGACGGGCTCTCCGGCAAGGACTAATTGGGTCTGATTGGGGATTGGTGAGTAATCAAGGGCTGATTGCTCATCAGCTGTACAAGTCCCATAAAGCTGCCAGAAGGGCAGCACACAGGGAAGAGACTGGGGGGGAGGAAAGGACTCCTGTATAGTTGGGGATGGTACCAAAGGTAACAGGAGTTCAGTTTTGATCCCCACAGGATACAGCAAGACCCGGAGCCCAGTAGACGGTATCCCAGAGAGGGTCTCTCTTTTGGACTGTTATTTTAATAAACACCTTTGAAACTGAGCTAATCCTACTCTGTCTGATCTGTGTAAACGTTTAGATCCAACCCCCTGGTCTGCCACAAGCGATGGAGAATGCGGGCACTCTGACAATGTGGTCAGATTAGGGTTGACGTTTACGCAACATTAGCATGGACGAGTTGATAGCTCAGTCCATCCGGGCCCAACACGCTGGAGGAACAGGGGCTACAAAACGTCCACCTCATTGAGGAAATCAGGAAGCTATAAGGAGGAGCGTCTACTGAATCACATCCAAACCAGTTTTTAATCAAGCTAACAGAAGATGACAACATCGAAACCTACCTCTGTACGTTTGAACGGACAGCACTACGTTCCTCTCTGGGAATGCCCAAAAGGTGTATTGGGACCTGAACGATGAACAGGCGACTAACTACGATGGATTCAAACGGGAGATACTCAGCCGCTACGGGTACAGCCTGGCCCATCGGGCTCAACTCTTCCACAACTGGAGGTTCGTAGCCAATGCATCCCCCCCAAGCCCAGATGAGCAACCTACTACGCGTCACCAGGGGATGGCTCCTAACCAACGTACCACCCGCTCCATCCTAGACAAAGTGGTCCTGGATCACTTCCTACGGGCACTACCCCACGACATGAAGAGGGCATCGAGTCTATGCGCACCCCAGACCTTGGAGGGCCTCCTGGAAGCAGTGGAGATGCATCAGAACACTCAGGCCCTGTTGAGTGGTAGCCGGTCCGAGTCGGCAACCCATTCAAGGAGTCGGAAGGACAGCCCCACTGCGGGGTACCCCGAACCGACAGTCGGCAGGGCCAAAGGACCGCAAACCCATGGAGAGAAGGCTGGGGTAGGGCTGACCCGCCACCGATGACCCCAGGTAGATGGAGGCCAAAGGAGGTGTTTTGAGTGTGGCGCCAAGGGGCACATGGCCTGGAAATGCCCGGCTCGAGAGGAGTCGATGCCATCATCAAGCCCCGGAAGCGAGGTGGGTCACGCAGTGAACTGTTGGGCACACCACAAATACAACTGCACTCATGGTCCCGGTGAAGGTTGACGGACATGACACGGAAGCTCTATTAGACTCCGGAAGTATGGTTACCCTCGTACCATGAGCCTGCTGAACCAGAAGACCAAACGTGGTAGGGCGATGTCCATTTCCTGTGTTCACGGGGACGCAAAGCGGTATCCAACCGTATGGGCCAATATCGTGAAGCCACAAGGGAACTGCCAGATGATGGTGGGTGCAGTACCAGAGTTGCCGGTACCTTTCCTAGTGGGACGAGATTGTCCACTGTTCACAGCCCTGTGGGGGCACAAGCTGAGGAAGAAGGTATGAGCCGTCCGAAAACGAGAGAGAGGACGACCCATTGCCTGAGCGGCCCAGAAGCAAACGCAGAGTCGGTGCCACCCATGCTCCCGTGGTCTGGATGGCCAGGGGAAGGGACACAAATGATCGGGTCACCAGGTGGTTCTTGTCCCTTCAACGCTTGTCTTTTTCTGTTGTGCACAGGTCAGGGGCGAAGCATGGAAACACGAATGCCCTATCGACATACGTCGTAATAATGACAGTCCCCTCTACTACAGAGCTAAAGGAGGGGGGGGCGTACAGCATGTCAGCCACCAGGGGGAGGCTCGTCGAGGCCTGGTGACCGATGGAGTATACATCACGAGGCGATGGCTCCATTGCTGGACGTGTCAGGTCTCGATGGGCTCTCTGGCCAGGACTAACTGGGGCTGATTGGTGAGTAATCAAGGGCTGATTGCTCACCAACTGTACAAGCCCCATAAAGCTGCTAGAAGGGCAGCACACAGGGAAGAGACTGGGGGGAGGAAAGGACTCCTGTATAGTTGGGGATGGTACCAGAGGTAACAGGAGGGAGTTCAGTTTTGATCCCGACAGGATACAGCAAGACCCGGAGCCCAGAAGACGGTATCCCAGAGAGGGTCTCTCTTTTGGACTATTATTTTAATAAACACCTTTTGAAACTGAGCTAATCCTACTCTGTCCGTGTCTGATCTGTGTAAACGTTTTGACCCAACCGCTGGTCTGCCACAACACATAAATAAACATTACAGTAATTCACTATGGCAATTAAATTATCATTCTTCTTCCGGTGTTCTCTGTATTGCGCATCGCATAAAGAGTAAAAAAAAAAATCAATACATAATAGTAAATAAGGTTATCCAAACAATAATTATATCCCTAGAGCAGTACAATAATATATATACATACAGTTGAAGTCAGCCGTTTACATACACCTTTGCCAAATACATTTAAACTCAGTTGTTCACAATTCCTGACATTTAATCAGAGTAAAAATCCCCTGTCTTAGGTCAGTTAGGATCACCACTTTATTTTAAGAATGTGAAATGTCAGAATAATAGTAGATAAAAACCATTATTTCTTTCATCACATTCCCAGTGGGTCAGAAGTTTACATGCACTCAATTAGTATTTGGTAGCATTGCCTTTAAACTGTTTAACTTGGGTAAAACGTTTCGGGTAGCCTTCCACAAGCTTCCCAAAATAAGTTGGGTGAATTTTGGCCCATTCCTCCTTACAGAGCTGGTGTAACTGAGTCAGGTTTGTAGGGCTCCTTGCTCACACACGCTTTTTCAGTTCTGCCCACAAATATTCTATAGGATTGAGGTCTGGGCTTTGTGATGGCCACTCCAATACCTTGACTTTGTTGTCCTTAAGGTATTTTGCCACAACTTTGGAAGTATGCTTGGGGTCATTGTCCATTTGGAAGACTCATTTGCGACCAAGTTTTAACTTCCTGACTGATGTTGCTTCAATATATCCATATAATATCCCTCATGATACCATCTATTTTGTGAAGTGCACCAGTCCCTCCTGCAGCAAAGCACCCCCACCACACGATGCTGCCAACCCCATGCTTCACGGTTGTGAGGGTGTTCTTCGGCTTGCAAGCCTCCCCCTTTTCCCTCCAAACATAATGGTCATTATGGCCAAACAGTTCTATTTTTCATTTCATCACACCAGAGGACATTTCTCCAAAAAGTACGATCTTTGTCCCCATGTGCAGTTGCAAACCATAGTCTGGCTTTTTTATAGCAGTTTTGGAGCAGTGGCTTCTTCCTTGCTGAGCGGCCTTTCAGGTTATGTCGATATAGGACTCGTTTTACTGTGGATATAGATACTTTTGTACCTGTTTCCTCCAGCATATTCACAGTGTCCTTTGCTGTTGTTCTGGGATTGATTTGCCCTTTTCGCACCAAAGTAAATTCATCTCTAGGATGACGGCTGCGTGGTCCCATGGTGTTATTATATTTATACTGAACCAGACTTGTGGAGGTCTACAATTTTTTTCCTGAGTTCTTGGCTGATTTCTTTAGATTTTCCCATGATGTCAAGCAAAGTGGCACTGAGTTTGAAGGTAGGCCTTGAAATACATCCACAGGTACACCTCCAAATGACTCAAATGATGTCAAATAGCCTATCAGAAGCTTCTAAAGCCATGACATCATTTTCTGGAATTTTCCAAGCTGTTTAAAAGGCACAGTCAACTTAGTGTATGTAAACTTCTGACCCACTGGAATTGTGATACAGTGAATTATAAGTTAAATAATCTGTCTGTAAACAATTGTTGGAAAAATTACTTGTGCCATGCACAAAGTAGATGCCCTAACCGGCTTGCCAAAACTATAGTTTCTTAACAAGTAATTTGTGGAGTGGTTGAAAAACGAGTTTTAATGACTCCAACCTAAGTGTATGTAAACTTCCGACTTCCGACCATCCATATACAGACCAATAAATACAGAAAAAAGAAACAGAAGTCAGAACCCAGTCTGGCACAAAGAGAAGATTCATATGGGAGACAAGCCTATACACAATACATATACACAAGTGCCATTTACCCCATAGACTAAATATTTTTACGATTTAATTATTGTTAGCACTTTTTTTCAGGCTTCATCTAAATATTCTGCGAATGGAAATACACAATAGACAAAAAAACATTTCAATTTCTCGTCATCACTCAGCCACACAATGCCAGGGTATATCTGGTGTGCTTTCTTGAATAAGAGGAAGTGTATATCTTGGTACGAGGTCACAATAGTTACTTAGTCTTTCCTCTTCCATTTCACCACAATACCTACGCAGAGGCAATATCCCTGATCTTACCTGTGCACATAGCGATCTCATGCTTTCAGGTAGGTTATACATAATATCTCTCTCACACACGAATTCACCCTTAATCAAACAAAAAGGTTCTTAATTTGGGTTTATAATTACTATTGCATCAACAGTTGTTTTAATTATTTGCCCAGACTTTTCGCTGTATTTTTTTAAACAATTTGTATTCTGTTAAATATTAGCCACTATTGGTAGCCACTGTCAGTTATACCCACATACATTTATAACTGTCACTTTAGTGTTAGTTTCCTTACATTTTGCATCATTCTATTTACCTTTCTTTCCAATGTCATGTTAGTGTGGTTGTTCCTGAGGATCGCTATTTAGGGGAAAAATAATGAAGGAAAATATATGAAAAATACTAATAATATATAGTATATATTTACAAAAAGATAAATATGAGGGATTGTAAATGATGCAGATAGAGGCCACAACCTATCTACAATATTAAAGTTGATCTCCCCCCTACACACCTACTCATTCAAGTTTTATTTTTTATTTGTGCTATTTTCTACATTGTAGAATAAGTGAAGACATCAAAACTATGAAATAACAAATATGGAATCATTGGTTAACCAAAAGAGTGTAAGACAAATCTAAATATATTTTATATTTGAGATTCTTCATAGTAGCCACCCTTTGCCTTGATGACAGCTTTGCACACTCTTGGCATTCTCTCAACCAGCTTCATGAGGTAGTCACCTGGAATGCATTTCAATTAACAGGTGTGCCTTGAGGATGAAAATGGTGCCGACAGAGATGGTCACTTCGTTTCAGGTCCTTAGAAAACGATGCAGTTGTTTGTTTATTTATGTATTATTTCTTACATTGTTAGTACAGAAAATCTCAAGTGTTATTAAATACAGCCGGGAAAAAGTATTGGATATAAAAGCGATGTGAACTTACCATCATTACGACCAGGAATACGTCTTTCCTGAAGTGGATCCTTTGTTCGGACCTCCACGCTGGACATGCGATCTTATCCCAGAGGCTGATCCAAAACAACGCGGTCGCCGCAGGAGAGGCAGACGGAGCGGCTTACTGGTCAGACTCAGAAGGCGAGCACACCATCCACTGCTTCCGAGCAAATTACTCGCCAATGTCCAATCTCTAGATAACAATGTGTAACATTCTCTGTTTCACGGAAACATGGCTCACTCGGATATGTTGTCAGAGTCGGTACAGCCACCCGATTTCTTCACGCATCGCGCCGACAGAAACAAACATCTCTCTGGTAAGAAGAAGGGCGGGGATGTATGCCTGATGATTAACGACTCATGGTGAAATCAGAACAACATACAGGAACTCAAGTCCTTTTGTTCACCTGATCTAGAATTCCTTACAATCAAATGCCGACCGCATTATCTTCCAAGAGAATTCTCTTCAGTTATAGTCACAGCCGTGTATATCCCCACAAGCAGATCTCTCGTCGGCCCTGAAAGAACATCACTGGACTCTATGTAAACTGGAAACCATACATCCTGAGGCTGCATTTATTGTAGCTGGAGATTTTAACAAAGCGAACCTAAGATCAATACTTCCTAAATTCTATCAGCATGTCGAATGTGCGACACAAGCTGGTAGTATTCTGGATCATTGCTACTAGAACTTCCGTGATGTATACAAAGCCCTCCCCCGTCCTGCCTTTGGCAAGTCTGACCATGACTCCATTTTGTTGCTCCCAGCATATAGACAGAAACTAAAACAGGAAATGCCCGTGCTCAGATCAATATAACACTGGTCTGACCAATCGGATTCCACGCTTCAAGATTGCTTCAATCACGTGGATGGGATATGTTCCAGATAGCCTCAGACAACAACATTGATGTATACGCTGACTCGGTGAGTGAGTTCATTAGCAAGTGCATCGGAGATGTCTTACCCTCTGTGACTATTAAAACCTTCTCTAACCAGAAACCGTGGATTGATGGCAGCATTCGTGCAAAACTGAAAGCGCAAACCCCCGTTTTAATCATGGCAAGGTGACCGGAAACATGACCGAATACAAACAGTGCTGCTATTCCCTCCGCAAGGCAATCAAACAAGCAAGGCGTCAGTATAGAGACAAAGTAGAGTCGCAATTCAAGGGCTCAAACACGAAATGTATGTGGCAGGGTCTATAGTCAATCACCCATTACAATGAGAAAACCAGCTCCGTCGCGGACATCGACGTCTTGCTCCCAGACAAATTAAACAACATCTTTGCTCGCTTTGAAAACAATACAGAACCACTGACACAGCCCTCTACCAAAGCCTGTGGGCTCTCCTTCTCTGTGGCCAACGTGAGTAAAACATTTATACGTGTTAACCCTCGTAAGGCTGCCGGCCCAGACGGCATCCCCAGCCGCGTCCTCAGAGCATGCACAGACCAGCTGGCTGGTGTGTTTACAGACTTTTTCAAGCAATCCCTATCCCAGTCTGTTGTTCCCACATGCTTCAAGATGGCCACCATTATTCCTGTTCCAAAGAAAGCTAAGGTATCTGAACTAAATTACTATCGCCCCATTGCCCTCACTTCTGTCATCATGAAGTGCTTTGAGAGACTAGTCAAGGATCATATCAAATCCACCCTACCTGACACCCTAGAACCACTCCAATTTGCTTACCGCCCAAGTAGGTCCACTGACGACGCAATCGCCATCACACTGCATACTGCACACATCTGGACAAGAGGAATACCTTTGTAAGAATGCAGTTCATTGGCTACAACTCAGCATTTAACACCATATAGTACCCTCCAAACTCATAATTAAGCTCGAGACCCTGGGTCTCGACTCCGCCCTGTGCAACTGGGTCCAGGACTTTCTGACGGGCCGTCTCCAGGTGGTGAAGGTAGGAAACAACATCTCCACTTCGCTAATCCTGAACACTGGAGCCCCACAAGGGTGCGTTCTCAACCCTCTCCTGTACTCCCTGTTCACCCATGACTGTGTGGCCATGCACGCTTCCAACTCAATCATCAAGTTTGCAGACGACACTACAGTGGTAGGCCTGATTACCAACAACGATGAGATGGCCTAGAGGGAGGCGGTAAGGTCCCTCGGAGTGTGGTGTCAGGAAAATAACCTCTCACTCAACGTCAAAAAAAAGGAGATGATCGTGGACTTCAGGAAACACCCATCCACATCGACGGGACAGTAGTGGAGAAGGTGGACATTTTTAAGTTCCTCTGCGTACACATCACGGACAAACTGAAATGGTCCACCCACACAGACAGCGTGGTGAAGAAGGAGCAACAGCGCCTCTTCAACCTCAGGAGGCTGAAGAAATTTGGCTTTTCATCTAAAACCCTCACAAACTTTTACAGATGCACAATTGAGAGCATCCTGTTGTTGGGCTGTATCACCGCCTGGTACGGCAATTGCAGGCTCTCCAGAGGATAGTGCCGTCTGCAGGACACCCACACCACCCGATGTCACAGGAAGGCCAAAAATATCATCAAGGACAACAACCACCCGAGCCACTGCCTGTTCACCCCGCTATCATCCAGAAGGCGAGGTCAATACAGGTGCATCAAAGCTGGGACCGAGAGACTGAAAAACAGCTTCTATCTCAAGGCCATCAGACTGTTAAACAGCCATAACTAACATAGAGAGGCTGCTGCCAACATACAGACTCAAATCTCTGGCCTCTTAAATAAATGGAGGTATCACTCGTCACTTTAAATAACGCCACTTTAATAATGTTTACATATCCTACATTACGCATCTCATATGTATATACTGTATTGTACTGCATCTTTCCTATGCCGCACGACATCGCTCACCCATATATGTATTAATCCCTTTACACTTGTGTGTATAAGGTAGTTGTTGGGAATTTGTTAGATTACTTGTTGGATATTACTGCATAGTCAGAACTAGAAGCACAAGCATTTTGCTACACTCGCATTAACATCTGCTAACCATGTGTATGTGACCATTAAAATGTTTTATTTGATTTTATTTGATTTAAAAGTTAATTTGTGGCATTTCTTTCCATCTTAATGCGTTTGAGACAATCAGTTGTCTTAATGATAGTTGTGTTGTCATAAGGTAGGGTGGCTGCCACAGGAAAGGAAGACCCAGAGTTACCTCTGCTGCAGAGGATAAGTTCATTAACGTTACCAGCCTCAGAAATTGGCAATAAACTGCACCTCAGATTGCAGCCCACATAAATGCTTCAGAGTTAAAGTAAGAGACACATCTCAACATCAACTGTTCAGAGGAGACTGCATTAATCAGGCCTTCATAGTCAAATTGCTGCAAAGAAACCACTACTAAAGGACATCAATAATAAGAAGAGACTTGCTTGGGCCAAGAAACATGAGCAATGGACATTAGACCGGTGGAAATCTGTCCTTTGGTCTGATGAGTCAAAATAGTAGGTGAACGGATGATCTCCACGTGTGGTTCCCAAAGTGAAGCATTGAGGAGGAGTTGTGATGGTGTGGTGGTGCTTTAGTATTCAAGGCACACTTAACCAGCATGGCAACCACAGCATTCTGCAGCAATACGCCATCCCATCTGGTTTGCGTTTAGTGGGACCATCACTTGTTTTTCAACAGGACAATGACCCAACACACCTCCAGGCTGTGTAAGGGCTATTTGACCAAGAAGGAGAGTGATGGAGTGCTGCACAAGATGACCTGGCCTCCACAATCACCCGACCTCAGCCCAATTGAGATGGTTTGGGATGAGTTGGACCGCAGAGTAAAGGAAAAGCAGCCAACAAGTGCTCAGCATATGTGGGAGCTCCTTCAATACTGCTGGAAAAGCATTCCAGGTGACTACCTCATGAAGCTGGTTGAGAAAATGCAAAGAGTGTGCAAAGCTCTCATCAAAGCAAAGGGTTGCTACTTTGAAGAATCTAAAATCAAAAATATTTGTAGATTTTTTTTAACACTTTGTTGGTTACTACATGATTCCATATGTGTTATTTCGTAGTTTTGATGTCTTCACTATTATTCTACAATGTAGAATGTAGTAAAAAAATTGTTTTTACTTGAATGAGTTGGTGTGTTCACACTTTCGACTGGTACTGTACTTTGTGTATATATAGTGTAGATCTCTAAGGTATAAAATGAGGAACTGATGATGCACTACCCAATTTCAAAATTGCTCCTTGTGCATTCTAATGTTACAACCTTCAGGAGTAAGTTTAAAGGGGCGGCAGGATGGCCTAGTGGTTAGAGCGTTGGACTAGCAAATGGAAAGTTGCAAGTTCAAACCCCCTAGCTGACAAGGTACAAATCTGTCGTTCTGCCCCTGAACAGGCAGTTAACCCACTGTTCCTAGGCTGTCATTTTAAATAAGATTTTGTTCTTAACTGACTTGCCTAGTTAAATAAAGGTACAAATAAAAAAAATAACAAAGCCGGACTAAGTTTATAGCCGGACTCCTCGCACCCCCTCTTGGGGGCATGGCTCACAGTTTGGGAACCACTTATTTAAGACATATGTGTCCGACCGGCTCGATTCGATCTTATATAAAAAAAATGAAATTGTGTTTTATAAATTGGATAAAAGTAGAGACTCAGAGGTAGAAAATGGTATATCATACACTACATTCAAGGAACAATGGGAAAGATTTCAATACTAGAAGCTGGTATATACTAGGGGTGTGTTTGTAGCTTGCTAGCTACTTCCAGACACAAATGAGAGAACAGCTCACGCCAACCATTTTACTCACCCTAGAAGATCTGAGGTTGTTTTTATGTTATCCAGACTGTAACTGTGCTGCTGGCAACAATTTAATTACACATTTTTTTGCCAACGTTTACAGACACCGGCCATATTCAACGGGTGTTGAGTGTTCGTAAATACATCAGTTATTCTGCGCTCTGGCACTTAGAGGAGAGTGCTCTGAAATCGAAGTAGATGGCCAAGTTAGACGTTGTGCTAGTAATGCACAGGATGGCTCAAACACGTATCAAAAGTAATGTTTTTGTTTGGTTATATTTTGGAAACATTAGCTTGTGCACATTACTTGCCCTGCAAGTATCAACTCGTCAGACGTCATGATAGGTCATCAGAAGTGTCCACTTATATTGAGGGCTGAGGAGAGAGGGTGTGTCTTTTATGTGTTTGGAATGCAGCCTCTGGCTGGACTGAAGACCACACAAAGTTTGGAAAAATATCAAGTATGCGTCTCGCAACAGAGCCTTCAACCGCAAGGGGGCGTTGCGATTCCACTCCATTGTCGGCGTCCACATTGAAATGAATGACAACCGGTGCAATGTAGAGGGGTGCTTATGGTTAATGTGAACGAGGCTTTGTCTGAATCGGTCCCATTGAGCCTGCTGCTCCAGCACGAATGATGCTGATGCTGCGCCCACGCTCAAATGTCTCTACTGCGCAGTCGCCGATGCAACGAACGCAGTAAGAGAAAGGAGACGCAATAATGGCCCTTGATAATTTAATTTTCGCCCAATGCGTCCTCTATTTTTTGGCGTTTGTTTTTGGTTTTATTGCCGTAGTGCCTCTCTCTGAAAACACGGAGGATTTTCATGGAAAATGCTTGCTTTTCACGCGTGGTATGTGGCAGAATGAGAACATCACAGTCTCAAAGCAGCGCTTTATCGTTGAGGAGTGGGGACCGGAGTCTTCCTGCAGTTTCATCACTTTTGTCGGGATAGCATCTCTCATCCTGTCCGCAGTGCAGTCATGGAGACTGCTGTTGTTTCTTTTCAAAGGCCACGACGAGTGAGTGTCAAAATCACTTGTGGTTCTTGTGTTTTGATTTGCAGGTTTTCTTTGTGTTTATTCTATCTGAATGATTTAAATAGAGAAAATAGATGGGATGTGTTTCAAGTAGCCCATGCCCATCCACTCCCACACCCGAATGATCAGTGATCCTTCTTGATTAATTACAGCCTTACGTTCAATCGCCTTTTCTGAGGTCTACAGATCTAGCCCTCAAAAAATGTTAACGTATGTTTTTGCTATGGCAAAATCTGCCCATCTTGCTGCTTTGCTCCGTAATCAATATGTTCAATCAGCCCGAAGGAAGACATGCAATTTTCTGCCTTTCAACAGAGGTGCAATTACAAAAACTGCATTGATTAATAGGCCTTATATAAGGATTAGTCGCTTGCAATCTTTATAATAACCGTTTTGCTACTGTGCAATGCAGAGGTTTTCATTAGTCTGTCGTTGTTTCATTCTGACAGGGTGGATAGGGTAATCTATCCATCCACTTAAAAACATGTATCTAAACCTAATAATTAATTAATTATTGGCATACAGGTACACCACCAATCTCCTTCTATTGGTCATTATCGTCCATTAGAACTCAACATAGTCACAGTTAAATGAATTATCATCTAATCAAGTCCAATACATACAACATTAGGCAAATGAGCCAGGGATGGTAATGATAGAACAAGTACATTATTGAACCTGTCTTACATTCTCTCTCTCACTTTCTCTCTTGCTCTTTCACTCTGTCTCTGTGAGTGCAGTTCCCTGTTCAATGCCTTCCTGAATCTGTTGATCAGCTCCTTGATGGTGTTCACAGTGTTCCTCTCCAGCACCATCATTAGTGTGGGCTTCAACTTGTGGTGTGACGCCATCACAGAGGGCGGGGGCATGCCCAGCAGGTGAGGCTCATGACCCCATCTTATGGCTCTTGGACAGTCCGGAGAGTTATTTTCCTAAGCTAACTTTGTCTTGTATCTCAGCTGTGAGGACATGCAGGACACCGATCTGGAGTTAGGATTGGACAACTCCTCGTTCTATGACCAGTTTGCCATTGCCCAGGTAAGGGTCAGGCAGATGTATATTGTCATACACTGTGTTGATATCTAAGACTTATTAAAACATGTGCAATGAACTTGGAAACCCCTAGCCCTTGTTTAAATCTGTGAGGCTATGTAATGTCTGTTAAACGTCCCCCCTGCCTCCCCGTCTCTGCTGTGCAGTTTGGTCTGTGGGCAGCATGGCTGACATGGCTGGGCATCACGGTCATGGCCTTCCTCAAGGTCTACCACAACTACCGCCAGGAGGACCTTCTGGACAGTCTGATCCACGAGAAGGAGCTGCTGCTTGGACACTCGTCCCACCGGGGCTCCGATGCCAACCAGTTGAAGAGTGGCATGATCTAACACCCAGAGGGCACGTGCACATTACTGACACATATCCTCCTATCCTACCCCAACTGCCAGCCCCTGTCAATCTACACTGAGTGTACAAAAGATTAGGAACACCTTCCTAATATTGAGTTTCACCCCTTTTTGCCATCAGACAGCCTCAATTATTTTGGGCATGGACTCTACAAGGTGTCAAAAGCGTTCCACATGGAGGCCCATGTTAACTCCAATGCTTCCCACGGTTGTGTTAAGTTGGTTGGATGTCCATTTGATGGTGGACCATTCTTGATACACACAAGAAACTGTTGAGTGTGAAAAACCCAGCAGCTTTGCAGTTCTTGATACAAACCGTTGCGCCTGAGACGTACTACCATACTGCACTTAAATCTTTTGTCTTGTCCATTCACCCTCCCTCTGAATGGCACACAAACACAATCCATGTCTCAGTTGTCTCAAAGCTAAAACATCCTTTTTTAACCTATATCCCCCCCCTGCATCTACACTGATTGAAGTGGATTTAACAGGTGACATCAATCAATAAGGGATCATAGCTTTCACCTGGATTCACCTGGTAAGAGCAGGTGTTCTTAATGTTTTGTACACTCAGTGCAATTTTCAATCAAGTGAAATCCATTAACTGTTTTTAGAGTGCATAATAATGTCTTGCTTGGACATACTTCTCCTCATGTGTTTCCTGATTTTCCCCTTGAAAACGCTGCTCATGACTGTAAAGCGCTGCAGGGTAAGGAGATTCCGGCTGTATTGTGGAGCTGATTCAATCCATTTGTCCACTTGCTATATTTGTATTTGATAATGAGTTACTGCTGACATGTCTTCCCCTTCAAGGCACACACTGGAGCGTAAATGAGCTCAGAAAATCAAGGTCATTTAATGAGGATAGAAATGGTGCATTGAGACTCGTTTTTACCGCGATTTCCATTTAGCTGCACATAGATGGTGACTCACACAAGGTGGTTAAAGAATGGTTCAAATGGATCATATTTTCTTTGTTTTCATTTCTTTGCATGTACTGTGTGAATATAGACAGTGTGAGCAGGCTGACATTTCTTTGCATGTACTGTGTGAATATAGACCGTGTGAGCAGGCTGACATTTCTTTGCATGTACTGTGTGAATATAGACAGTGTGAGCAGGCTGACATTTCTTTGCATGTACTGTGTGAATACAGACAGTGTGAGCAGGCTGACATTTCTTTGCATGTACTGTGTGAATATAGACAGTGTGAGCAGGCTGACATTTCTTTGTGTTGGGCAATATATTATTTTGTAACCTATCATACATTCATGATAGGCTTTCAGTAATGTGTGAATTCTTTGCATGCATGCAGCAACAGAGTATGACGTAAGATTTTCAGTCTATTATGCAGTATCTACAATTACCAAACAGTATTTTTTTTAAATGAAAAGTGTACTTTGTAAGAACTTTGTCAATGAACTTAAACTGACTGGAACAGATCTCAGGATGAAATGCCTGAAAATCACATAAGTAGCTAAATCAGTCAATCTGTTCATCCTGATAATCATAAAAGCTCAGGCTGGCCCCTCCTTTGTTATTTAACACAATCTTGACGCAAAAAAAAAAGTTTTGACAGTGAGTGAGAAGCCTGTAACATAGACGGGATGACACATTATCCAAGGCTAGTTCTGTGTTGTTGTGCGTGAGGAAATGTAGCCTGCGGCGTGGAAAGATGGATCATCATTTTATTGCACACCTGCATGCTCTCGCTCTCGCGCCAAAGCACACACGCGAACACACACACACACACACACACACACACACACACACACACACACACACACACACACACACACACACACACACACACACACACACACACACACACAAATTCAAAAGCATGTTAGACTTTAAAAAGCTAGTCACCACCCTCACTGACTTTGGTATGCAATGACAGTTTTATTTAAAATTATTCAATTAAATAAAAAAAGATAGAAACTAAGAAATCCTTCTAAAAGGCACTTCTTTCAAAGTGACCACATACAGATTGTCAGCAGTGAAATGCAGCTACTAACCAAAATGTGCAGATACAGGCCATGTTTACTTGCTAGGTATTTGTGCTGCTAATGACAGTAGTTCCGCTTGAGAGTGCAGAGAAAACCTTCAGTCTCAGTATCTCTTCCATTCAGACATTGGTTGCATCGTATTGCTCAGATTTTTTCCAACACTGACTCTTTCCTATAGTTGTGTTCCCTGAAAGCTGTATAAAGAATATGTATTATTGGAAACAATGTCTTGTGTTTTATTGCTCAGATTGACATGTATTTGATAAGCATCACATTGCCCTTTAAAGCTCAACACCTGTAAAGAAGAGACTCAATTTCTAAATGCTCTATATTTGAATGGTGCCAGTTAATGAAGTTCCCACAGTGATGCTTCAATTAGTGTCACAATGTTGCTGCATCTTACCCTAGATCATTGGACCGTACAGTTGCTGTACATACCTTTTATTTACTTTGCATCATAAACATTTGCTCTAATTTAAAGTATGTTTCAATCCCCAAATAATCCACAGCTTTTAAAGCATTTGACATGAAGATTAAAACCTGAATATCGGATCAATCAAAAAATAGAAATGCAACAAAAGCCCTTTCAAAATGTGTAAAGAAAACAAAAGTATTGGATATTTGAGTAGATGCAGATATGCAGTATATAAGAAATAAATAACATTTAGAGGATAGAGGATATTACTTGTGGCATTTTAGCATTTACCAAGAGGTACACTGTCATAATCACTCATTGAATTTGAGTACATTCCCAGGAAAGAGAGCATTCATATTATTGTGCTGAAGTTGTCATCTTTGTCCAACTGGGATCACAACATTTATCTGACCTAAAAATGGTCAGACTACAGTTCTTATGCTGTAAAAGAAAGATGGCTTTGTCAATCAATTTGCTAGATCAACCTGGCACTGTGAATTGAAGCAGTCCTGTGTCTGTTTCAGAAATCCTTTTTAAAAGGTGGTCACATTGTGCTTGACTCAATCCATAATCCTTATTTTAGACAGTAAGGGTGTTTTTTTTTGCCAATTTAAAGCAGTTTTCACATTTTCTACATTCAATTATGTGCAATAACAAGGCGTAATATTGTGATAATCCTTACTATACGGTATATAGACATTCATATCTGTAGTAATCTTTTAAGTACACAAAATTACGTACTGTAATAAAATAAATACAATTGATTTTGCAATCCATTAAACATTTACTCACATACAATAGATTTAGTCAAGAATGGAAAATGGAAATGATTGTAGCAATTAGGTGAGCATAATCAGTGAGCGTCAACATTGCTGATGTGCAAAACGTCTTATCGATAAAACAAACATGGCTGCATACCCACCACCAGTGTACAGGCGTGGAGGATACGTACTGTATCTCTGAGATTACACATTTCTCCATATATGGGTGTGAGCGTAGCAGTAGGGGTGCACATCTCAACACCATAGATAGATAGTCAGTGTGTATGACTGAGGTGTGCTCGTGGACCAAGCTGGGTAAGCACACCTTAAGGGACATGTAGTGAGGAAGAGAGTGAATTCACTGCTCCACGTCTCCCCCTTCGGTGGGTCCCAGTCACTGCATGGTTAGCCAGATCCAGCAGCCCCACAGCAGCTGTTTCATGTGTATCAGATAGACAGCCAGCGAGGCCTCCAGCTCCTCACACACACGCTGTGGGCGCCGGCGGTCCGTGCTGTACATGACCACGCCCAGCAGTGACATCAGCAGAAACAAGCAGGTGAACAGGGCCAGGTGGGGGCGTGGCGGTGACGTGTCATAGGCTGTGAACCAAAAGAGACCAATAACAAACTGTTGAATGATTTACGAATTGCAATGGCTCATCCAGTCTGCCCGCTCAGGTGTGGCATCTTCCTGATTCCAAAATTAATTTTCTCCACCCATTGTAGCTAGAGGCCTGCTTTTTTTGTGTTTTTGGTTATGGCTCTTTGTTAACTGTATAAAATGTTCCATACACCAGATACTGAACTGGAATATGCAATATCAACAGTGGAAACAAATGGGCCAGTTCATTTTGCATGGCCCGGTGCCCCGGTGGGTGAAGATTTCACTTAATCTGCAAATTCCTCCCACCTGGGGCAACGGGCCATGCAAAACGAACTCACTGGAGGGAGGAAAACCCATGCATCACAGTACAATATTAAAATGTCTACGATGGCATATTTTGACATGAATCACCACACAACAGTATTCCATAAACGGGTTTACTATAACAAGTCAGTAATGACCAGTCAGTAAGGGTGACACTTGCTTCATGCTCTTAGTAAGTTAATAATTGGGACCACTCTCAGACAGACTTACCAACTAAACAGTCATAGTATGGAACGTCTGCGAAACCGATAGATAATAAACAAGTAAATAACAGCTTCACATTGCACCTAGACATCTAGCTGCAGCCACAGTACACACATGCCTAGTGGCGTACAGCTACAATGGATGGCTGCACGTAATTAGCTATCTCTGTGTCACAGATTGTATGCTGACTCATTTGCATGCATAATTCATCATGAAGTGTAAATCACTTGAACATGTTTGTTCTTTTTCTAAATTCAGCATTGCATTAAATACTACAGTATCCTCAAGGGACAGTGTTTTACGATCTAATCACAGGATTTTACTGTATCTTGTTCATTTTCTTTTACAGCTACGCCATAACAATGCAGACCCCTTTGTGAGGTACATTGCCCCATAGAGAATGAGGAGAACAGTAGATTTAGCAGTATATCTCACCAATGTATTACTAAGAATTGCTTTATACATTTTGATATAGTGAGTGTTTAACTCCCCAAACCCAGTGGAATAGAGCTGAGTCAGTCCAATGATAAACGTGTTTCTTGTTTCTGCAGACCAGGGCCTCCGAGTGCAGTAAAGAAGTCAGAGTGATTGGGTAGAGGTGAGAATGCACCAGAAGGTAACCCTCTCCATCAGCTATAGTCTGACACACACGCTTTATCTCTCCTCGGCTCGTTACATGCACTGAATGGGCCCAGACTTTTAAAGCTAGGACAGGTCTTGTCCTCATGGCCTCCCTATGTTTGGTATTTGATCTCTTATCCTGCTATGTCTCTCTCACCATGCACGGTGGTCTCAGGCTCCCGGAACCGGACCCGTCGCTCGCCTTTCCATCTGTGGCTGGGCTCCGAGTCTGATCCTGAGCCAGACCTCTTCAGTATGGATGTAGGGATTTTACCGTTGGTGACCTGAGGAGAGGGTGAGATATCATTAGAAGTGAGGACACAATGGACACCAGTTTTAAGTACATTGACTGGAAAAAAAAGGTATTCTTAACAAAAGAGTGTCACCTTCGGTTTTGGTGTGTCATCCTGTGGACTGGGGTCTTTCCTGTGCCAGACATCGGAGTGTTTCTCCCGATGGGAATGGGAGTGGGAATGGGGAAGACCGTTGTTGAGTTTGTCTCTGAAGGACTCGGCAGAAGCAAACCTCTTGGACAGCACTGACACACACTGGTCCAGGGAGTCTAAGGAGTTAACCATGAGTCAACATTAGTCTCTAACTGTCAATGGAACCTGGAGTCAAGGTACAAGTAAACATGCAGACAAATACTGGGTAGATAGAGCTGAAGATGAAAGTTCAAAATACAAAACAAACATTTCTGTGTTGACTCCATCATGGCCATGTACACAGTCACAAAGCAATACACTAGCAATGTGTTATGATAGCTGTGCAATAGAATGAATAAGCAACATGTAGACGGCCCAACTATCAATAAAGGAATTTATAGGAGGCGTGCAGCACACACCCACAATGACAACTCCATGACAGCAATTTTAAGTCACAGAGAAATCACACTTTGTGTATGAAACTAAGTTAAGGTTACACAGAGAGAAAACAGAGTCATTTGGATGAAACGGGTACCCTGACAGTGACCTGGATTACATTGCAAAGACAAACTGTGTTCTTGCTTCAGCTGTTCTCTGTATTTATTTACAAATCTATTTTACCTAGGATATGGCCAAGAAGGTCAACCGGAATTAATGACAACGTACAATGTGAACTGTTGTCTTAGCAACCCAGGTTCTAAATAACCTGCTTTACTGAGCCTCCGAGTCTGTGAAAGCTGACTCAACAGTTGATCTTAACATCTAGGTCACATTTTACCCAATGCAGACCTCTCTTCCCTAAAAATGTAAACTTTGGGAAATAATAGAAAATGCATCTTCCTCTTGATGCAAGCGAAGCATGAGCACAACATTACAGTGGCCTCAAACTGTCAAAGTATTTTATGTTCAGCTCTATATAAAACCACTTTGATGTCCAACAGCACAGTCAGTGTGTTATTTAATTTAACATTTCCTTGAGCTGACATCGTAGAGTACGAAGGTTAATTGGAATTCTGTATGCCACTTACAGTGCGGTGTGTGAGCTGAGGCAAGGTGGTTGTTCTTGGGTTTGTCATGCCACTGGAGAGTGCTTTGTGTTAACGTGGTGACAAGGTCTACACTACATCACCTCTCAGTGTACAGTGTGCATTTTTAACCACAAACTATCAAATATAAAACTCTTCGTCTGCCTGCGTGCTGTAAGGAAGGCTTGTCTGCCATACTGCCAGTACAGTACATGCTGTCACACTCAGCCACACTCATGACCATTTCAATAAGTCTATGGCTTTTATGTCTTTACTCAGCATGTCTATGGCTTTTACCTGAGTATTCTGTCTTGCCGATCTCTGCGTAGACGGTGGCCAGCAGCTCCAGACTCCTGTCTGTGATGGGGTGGTCGTTGCCAAAGGCCCTCTGATGGATCTTAGTGGCTTTCCCACTGTACTCTAAAGCAAGATGAGGTCTGAAAGACAAAGGAGAGGAACACATAGATAAGTAACATTTTATGGATAATTTTTGTATCAGTAGTAGTTTGTATCAGTAGTATCAGTAGATTATTTTTGTATCAGTATGCTCATAACACTTGAACTAGAAAAAGCAGTTCATGTCATTCCAAAGAATCAACCTGGGCTTGGATTCGGGCTGAAATATATATTGTCTGGCACCCTTGGTTAATTTAATCCCATAAATAAGTCCTTTCAGGGAGCACAACAATGGCTGACCTTAATCAAGCTTAGTGGGACGTGCTGCATTGTCAGGTGTGAGGATCGATGTCGGTGTTTGAAGCAGAGCAGCATGACAAATACAAACACACGTGGGCTGAGCTGTGATTAGATTTGGAGCAACGAGGCTGGGCCGATAGGGCTGTGGGCTCAGGGCCATAGACCCAACCTTATGAAGCCAGTGGAAACGTCCAGGGCCTGCCAACTGCCAAGCTGCTGCCCTCATCCTGGTTCCAGTGTGAATTACAAATGCCATGGCCCCCACAGGTTGGTTTACTCTGCACCCTTCCATGGCTATCCCCCTCTGGAACAGAGTTAGGTGGGCATAGCATGGCATTACAGATTTCAACTCTGCTGTGCTCTCTGTATCTGTATCTGCCCGTGGGTAACACCACGCAAGGTCATTCATCACCCTCATGTGTGGCCATAGATGAGAGCAAGTCCCGTTTAGTGTGGCAGATTTCAGGATCGCTGTTCCACAACCATTATTCCCTTCAATTAGTAATGGCCAGGTGTCCTTTTGCACTGTTTAGAATGTCCTTTGAGGACATCCTATCGCCAAAGTACAGAGAAGCCCTTCAACGGCTGAAGGACTTCCTGCCACAGCGTTGAAAGATTCAGGAAGCACCACAAGAGAAGATGGGTATGGCGACTACAACAGCCTGTTATATTAGTCCAAAATAAGTTCCTGTCCATCTCTTCCAGTTATCTCTTATTAGATCACAAATTCTAGCTAGGTGGCTGAAGTTAGCTAGTCTAGGGGTTAGGATTAGGGGTTAGGGTTGAAGTTAGGGTTAAGTTTAGGTTTACGGGTAGGGTTAGCTAATAGGGTTAAGTGTTAATGTAACAGTATAACTTTAGTCTGTCCCCTCGCCCATACCCGGGCTCGAACCAGGGACTCTGGCGCACCACCGCTAACAAGCTAGCCATTTCACATCGGCTACATTAAGTAACAAGTACTTGCAACGTAGCTAAAAAGTAGTAAGTACCAAAACCGTTACTAATTAGTTAAAATGCTAAAATTGTCCCTGATGAGATTCGAACTCGCAACCTTTGGGTTATACGCCGACCAATCCACCCACTTTAGTTTTTGCCTTCAGTAACCATCTGTCATATGTAACCATACCAATCAAAACATATATTTAAATGTACATGTACTATGTTACGTCTAGTCAATGAGACCATTGTGCTGGAGACCCAAAACCAAAAGTATTGTACAAGAATGAGGTCAAACAGCAGAAACCAACTAGTGCTTGTCATTGTTTGTCCAGAAACACAAGACCCTGGGTACAGCCATAAATAATCTCTACAATCTCATTCAAGATGAACCAGCTTCCTCACCTTATCCAACCATCACACCCCTCTCCCTATGCACCTGTTTCCCCCCTTCCACCCTCTCAAGACAATCAGGCTTAATGCTTTAATCTTCCAACCAATGACAACATGGACAAATAAATGTTGATGTTACTGTCTTTGTGGCCTAACAGAGTACCCCTGCATCAAGGACCAGATCCCTGTGTTCTGGTAACATTAGAGATGGTGGCCCTTTTCTCCAACTCCTCAAGTGAAATTAACCAGGTGGCTTTTGCATGGGGACCACGGATGCAAACACTTATTCCTGCACTTGTTTATTGGATGAGGAAATATCCATCCTGATGACATATGTTCAAAGCACTATAAAGATATAATCCGTCTTTCACTAACAATCAGGGGGGGGGGGGAAATGTGTTACTGAGTTCAATCAACTGAAGATGTGAGACAATCTACGGTTTAAATACAGTACATTTCTGTTAGAAATAAGAAAAGAAAAGCTAACCATTTTGGAGACTGTTCCACCACATAGACAGTTCAGAAATGTTCTATGTAAACAATGCAAACAATGTCTCTGTGAGACAGTAATATCACTGTTAATCACCTTTTAAAGATATTGTACTCTCATATACAGCCTTTGCAAAGTAAAAAGAGCTAGACTGAGTATCAAAATACACAGCATAAATATAACTACAGCCTTTTTTTTGCCTCTATACCCCTCAAACTCAACTCTGGACCCTGAAGCCAGTTCCACTGCATTTATTTATTGTTCCAACTGCATGTTTTCATTGTTCCCCTCTAATCAGGGACTGATTTAGACCTGGGACACCAGGTGGGTGCAATTATCAGGTATAACAGGAAATCAGCAGGTTCCTGACCTAGTAATAGTTGAATGCCCCTGGTCAATACTGTATATTATACCATCTATACTGAGTGGACAAAACATTAGAAGCACCTTCCTAATATTGAGTTGCACCCTCTTTTGCCCTCAGAACAGCCTCAATTCGTCGGGGCATTGACACTGCAAGGTGTCCAAAGCGCTCCACAGGGATGCTGGCCCATATTGACTCCAAAGCTTCCCACAGTTGTGTCAAGTTGGCTTATTTTCCTTTGGAACGCGGACACACAGTCAACGGTTGAGCGTGAACATCCCAGCAGCAACCATTCTTGACAGACTCAAACCGGTGCGCCTGGCACCTATTACCATACCCTGTTGAAAAGCACTTAAATCACCCTCTGAATGGCACACACATACAATCCATGTCTCAGTTGATTCAGGGCTTAACAATCCTTCTTGAACCTGTCTCATCCCCTTCATCGACTTTGATTAAGTGGATTTAATAGATGACATCAATAAGGGATTATAGCTTTCACCTGGATTCACCTGGTCAGTGTATGTGATGGAAAGAGCAGGTTGTTAATGTTTTGTACACTCAGTTTATACCAGTGGTGTAAAGTACTTAATCATAAATACTTGAAAGTATTACTTAAGTAGTTTTTTGGGGTATCTGTACTTCACTTTACTATTTGTATTTTTGACAACTTTTACTTTGAGTTCACTACATTCCTAAAGAAAATAATGTACTTTTTACTCCATATGTTTTCCCTGAAACCCAAATGTACTCGTTACGTTTTGAATGCATAGCAGGACAGAAAGGGTCCAATTCACACAATTATCAAGAAAACATCCCTGGTCATCCGTATTGCCTATGGTCTGGCGGACTCACTAAACAGAAGACATCTCTGGTCATCCGTATTGCCTATGGTCTGGCGGACTCACTAAACAGAAAACATCCCTGGTCATCCGTATTGCCTATGGTCTGGCGGACTCACTAAACAGAAAACATCCCTGGTCATCCGTATTGCCTATGGTCTGGCGGACTCACTAAACAGAAGACATCCCTGGTCATCCGTATTGCCTATGGTCTGGCGGACTCACTAAACAGAAAACATCCCTGGTCATCCGTATTGCCTATGGTCTGGCGGACTCACTAAACAGAAAACATCCCTGGTCATCCGTATTGCCTATGGTCTGGCGGACTCACTAAACAGAAGACATCCCTGGTCATCCGTATTGCCTATGGTCTGGCGGACTCATTAAACAGAAAACACCCCTGGTCATCCGTATTGCCTATGGTCTGGCGGACTCACTAAACAGAAGACATCCCTGGTCATCCGTATTGCCTATGGTCTGGCGGACTCATTAAACAGAAGACATCCCTGGTCATCCGTATTGCCTATGGTCTGGCGGACTCACTAAACAGAAGACATCCCTGGTCATCCGTATTGCCTATGGTCTGGCGGACTCACTAAACAGAAAACATCCCTGGTCATCCGTATTGCCTATGGTCTGGCGGACTCACTAAACAGAAGACATCCCTGGTCATCCGTATTGCCTATGGTCTGGCGGACTCACTAAACAGAAGACATCCCTGGTCATCCGTATTGCCTATGGTCTGGCGGACTCACTAAACAGAAAACATCCCTGGTCATCCGTATTGCCTATGGTCTGGCGGACTCACTAAACAGAAAACATCCCTGGTCATCCGTATTGCCTATGGTCTGGCGGACTCACTAAATAGAAAACATCCCTGGTCATCCGTATTGCCTATGGTCTGGCGGACTCACTAAACAGAAAACATCCCTGGTCATCCGTATTGCCTATGGTCTGGCGGACTCACTAAACAGAAAACATCCCTGGTCATCCGTATTGCCTATGGTCTGGCGGACTCACTAAACAGAAAACATCCCTGGTCATCCGTATTGCCTATGGTCTGGCGGACTCACTAAACAGAAAACATCCCTGGTCATCCGTATTGCCTATGGTCTGGCGGACTCACTAAACAGAAAACATCCCTGGTCATCCGTATTGCCTATGGTCTGGCGGACTCACTAAACAGAAAACATCCCTGGTCATCCGTATTGCCTATGGTCTGGCGGACTCACTAAACAGAAAACATCCCTGGTCATCCGTATTGCCTATGGTCTGGCGGACTCACTAAACACAAATGCTTAGTTTTTAAATGATATCTGAGTGTTGGCGTGTGCCCCTGGCTATCCGTAAATTAAAAAAACAAGAAAAGTGTGCCGTCTAGTTCGCTTAATATAAGATTTATTTTATTATTCATACTTTTACTCTTACTTTTGATACTTAAGTATATTTAAAACCAAATACTTTTAGACTTTTACTCAAGTATTATTTTACTGGGTGACTTTTACTTAAGTCATTTTCTATTAAGGTATCTTTACTTTTACTCAAGTATGTCAATTGGGTACTTTTCCACCACTGGTGTATACTAATATATGCAGAATTTGACAATTATTCATATACACAATTACATTATTGATATTAAAAATGTAATTAGCGATATAAAAAATAAAAACAATTATATTAGATTGAATTATCAATATAAAAAATACC